>NC_066584.1:236060993-236726493 GCF_024323335.1 Lathyrus oleraceus | reverse complement strand
CCTGACAAGATTTACAAATCCTGCTCCTACGTATCTCAATAGAGAAATCAAGGCTTACGTAGTTCTGGGTAGAAAAATGTTTGTTTGTTGGTCGATTTTAGCGAAAGCTACTTTGTGTCAAATTGACGAAAACATTGTTGGACTACCCAAAACAGGTGGAAAAACATTGCCTTGCATTGTCTTGAAACAAAGTACCTTTCGTTTGAGAAAAGGTTTGAAGGGTTAATCGCACGGCGACGAGAAAAAGAAATTGATTGGTTTGATGTGTTTTGAGTAATGGCGAGAACTTGGATGAGCGAGATATCCATCTCGAATCCTAGTCTCAGGAGTGCGTGGTATACACCACGTTCCATTTCCATCTTATTTGCAAAAATGTTTAATAAGGATTAAGTGTTTTAAATTTGATTGATAAAGGGTTTGAAGAAACCGCATTGACAATTTTAGACGATGGCGAGAGCTAAGATAGGCGAGGCATCCGCCTCGAATCTTAATCTCAGGAGTGCATGGTATACACCATGTTCCATTTCCACCTTTATTGAAAAAAGTGTTTAGATAAGACTTAAGTATTTTGAGTTTTGTTGTAAAAACGACTTGACATTAGATCAAGCATTTGATGAGCGATTGAGAAAGATTTGAATGAAGGTTTGAGAGAAAACAAAGTGGATAAATTTGGATGATGGCGAGAAATAGGATGAGCGAGACATCCGTCTCGAATCCTAGTCTCAGGAGTGCGCGGTATACACCACGTTCCATTTCCATCTTTATGCACTAAGGCCTTTGAATTTGAAAACAACATTCAGCCCTTCAATGATTCTGACTTGTGAATCAGCACAGGTAACCATAACTTTGTTACTATTTTGTGGAAGAAACTAAAAGCCAGTTATTACTCTCCCGGGAGATTTCTTTTTACCAAGTAAGCATATTTGTGATTGCATCTGAAAGTGATTATCTGATACACTATAAAACCGACAATTTCCTATCATGGACTCGATAATTCCTCTCCGTCCATCAGGTTGATAGCACACTGCGGTGACAATTTCCTTGACATCGGTCCAATCAACAACATGACAATCAGGAATTCCTCAAATGCTCACTCTTCCATCTATTGATCCGCTAATGAAATAATTATCATCCACGGGATTGAATTGTATGCATGTCACGTAATTACTGTGTGAGAAAACTTTCAAGCAGCAGTCATGTCCAACTTGCCATAGCCGGACAATTTTATCAACTGAAGATGACAACAAATAATTATGTTTTGACCAAGAGACATCCAAAACTTCACCTTCATGACCGTGGAACTCGTGCAGTGGTTTCTCCAATAACCGGAAGACCTTAGGAGGGAAAATGATGCAAGCCGAATCTGATTTTCGTGAGTTTGATTTGAACTGCTCCTTCCTGGGAGTATAAGCAATAGACTCGACAATGTAAATACCCGCATCTTCAAGCTTCTTAACATCAATTGTAACTATACCAGATGTCTGAAGTTGTTCGACGGGTAAAGGACCATGTTGAATCTCTTCAGTTTCTTGGTCCTGTTGTTGTTGTGTTGCAGGTTTGATAGTTCCACCAAATTTCCACACACCATTAGCCTCTCCTTCTATGTAGCAAATATAAGACAAGATTGGATGTGTGGCATCACACAGAAGGACAGATCCATTAGAATATCCCACGAAGTAAACTCTGTCAACTCCAACACCTTTAACAATGGACAAGTGGCTAGGAACACCCCCGGTTAAGGGCCAATTTGCCAAGCTAGCTGAGCCAGGTTTTGTGCTAGTTTTCAGAATTGAGGCTACCTCCGCTAGAGTTTTTGATGAGTTTAACTGACTCGGCAACTTGATGAGTTTTGCAACGGTCAAAGATGGATCGGCCATAGGTATTAGCACCGGAAACTCCTGTGCAGATACAGATGATGTCCTACTCTGCTGAGACAATAATGTAGACAAGCTATCATTATCGTAATAGTGTATCTGTCCAGGGTTTGTTAGCACAAAAAGATCGTCTTTGCTATTCAAATCCCTTTCTCCTAGACTTGGCAGTAAAATCAAGTCTGTGAAAGTGCCGTTAAGTGTAAGGTCTGCACGACCGATGCATCTTAATGACTCCATCCCAGATGACCATTCGAGAGTTAAAACAGTCAAAACTTCTTCCGAACCAATTTCGTCACCGCCATAGACAAATAACTGACCAGTACAATCATTGTGAGATTTGTGATTATTGGACCATTGTAAGACAATGACCGGGATTCTTCTTTCTGCGTTTGAAAGTTGTAGCCTAACAACGTTTTTAGAGGAAGTGGTTTGTTGACCTTTTGAAGGTGCTGCAGATGACAAGTTCCAGAACAGGATATCTCCGTCTAAGTATCCAACAACGAGAATGGAGCCATCAGAATATGCCCAGCAAAGAGCACTTATCTCTTTGTCTCTGAGATTTTGCTCTAAAATATCGGCTGGAAGATTGGTGTCCATTTCAGAAGTGTTACCGCCGTCATCTTTCAATTCTAGATCCTTTCCGCCACCAAGGAACACAATTTTAGCTTCGGAAACATCCATCTTGAAATGCAACCAACAATCTGTTCCCAGAAGAATAAGGCTACGATAGAATTCTGACAATTGGTTGATCGCTGGACTCTGGAAACTCGACAGCTTCCCTTAGAAACTTAACTGATAAATGATTAGATGACTTCAAAAGTTGTCCTTCCTCGGCGTCAAACTTTATCACAAAAAACAAGCCGTGCTCATCTTAAGTCTTCCATCCAAAGTCCCAATAGCCAAGAGTCATTGAATGGAATCAAAAGCAAGAAGTGAAACAAAAGACGGAATGCCATAGTGAATCACAATTCTCGGATCCAATTCAGTTGATTGCAAACTACTATGCTGCTGAAACTTGTGGTTGAAATGGTGGTGGACAGCTTTGTGCAACAACTTCTTGGCAAATATGGTTTTGATGATGATGATGTTCTTTTATTATAAGTTATTCATATGCCATGTGCATGGATGATAATGATTGAATAAATGAATGAAGTAATCGAACTATGAATGAGTATGTGGAAATTCTTGAATATGAATGGAATTTTTTTTCAATGTGAATGATGAAAATATGAATGTAAATTTGGAATGTGAAAAACGTAAAAAAATATGAAATAGTAAACATGAACATGTATGAAGGTGAATGAAGAAAGAATGCAAACGAGTGATTGATGGGGGAAAATTTTCAGGGCCAAAATCGGGGTATGACAGTTGCCCCTATTTAAACATCCTCCACAAGAGGAAAATGAAACAACATTTTTCATCGGATCGCAGTGGGGGATGGTTAAATACCATGGAGACCCAGATTTTGAACCTGAAAATGAAAATGATATGATATGATATGAATGGATGCAGGATTCTTTATTATTTTGTTTTTTATCTGTAGGGGACACGAAGATGCTACTAGACAGACAATCTGTGGGGAATGCTGATGGTCCACAGGGAGACAGACAAATGGTAAAAACCAACTCGCTGGGGAAAACAATCCTGCTGGAGAATCAGACACACACTAGAGAGTACTCAAAGTGAAATTCGATGATCGACACTTAGAATACAAGAGATTTCGGCAGTAAGTTTACACATGACTTACTAAACCCGAATAAGAAAATTTTTTACAACAAGTTCATACATGACCTGATAACACTGAAACAATCATAGGGAAAGATTCTTCAAAACAGGTTCATATATGACCTGATAATACTGGAATGAAGGCTCAACAACAGGTTCATACATGACCTGACAATGTTGGGGAATATCAAGAATTTCTGACAGTAGGTTCAGACATGACCTAACAAACTCAGAAAAATTCAAAAAGAGTATATTAACAGGTTCATACATGACCTGATAACAAACTTGAATACTTTGAGAAAATTTCCACAACAAGTTCATACATGAATTGCCGACACTGGAATAAAAGGTTCAGCCACAGGTTCATACATGACCTGACAATGTTGGAATAAAGGCTCAACAACAACGGGTTCATACATGACCTGACAATGCTGGAGAATATCAAGAAGTTCTGACAGCAGGTTCAGACATGACCTAACAAACTCAGAAAAATTCCAAAAGAGTATATTAACAGGTTCATACATGACCTAATAACAAACTTGAACATTTTGAGAAAATTTCCAGAACAAGTTCGTACATGACTTGACAACATTGGAAAGATTCTTCAAAAACAGGTTCAGACATGACCTGGGAATGTTGTAATAAAAGCTCAACAACAACGAGTTCATACATGACCTGACAATGCTGGAACATTCAAAGAATTTTCAACAACAGGTTCATACATGACCTGATAAAACAGGAACATTCAAAGAATTTTCAACAACAGGTTCATACATGACTTGACAACACTTGACTATTCAAAGAATTTTCAATTAACGGGTTCATACATGACCTGACAACACTTAGGGAAAATCAAAGGGAGTTTTACCAATAGGTTCATACATGACCTGACATCACTTGGGAAAAAAATCAAAGGGAGTTTTACCAATAGGTTCATACATGACCTGAGAATATTGGAAAACATACAAAGCAAGTTTCATCAATAGGTTCATACATGACTTGACACTTTAGAATACATCTGATGGTTCTGGAGATTTCTCACAAGAAATTCATCCAATCACAGATTTTGGAGATTCCTAACAGGGAATTTATGCAAAACAAAGATAAACGGGAGTCTTCTTATAAGTAGATCATCCACGCAAAAAGCTACGATGATTCTTTACAGAGAAATCAAACAAAACCTCCAAGCTTCTGGGAACTCTTCAAGAGGGTGAGTCATACATGACTTTCACGGAACCATCAGGAAAGACAAGGTATTCAAACTCTCTGTACATGCCAACAACAATTGGACTTTGACCGTAAGCAATGGATTACAACCAGATTCTTTAACGGATTTTGCCAACAACAAATGGACTTGATGAAATCCATTAGTAAACAAATATCGGCTACAACGGAGTTTGCCAGCAACAACTGGACTTGAAATGATGTTGGCGACAACCAAACTTCAGATATCAATCGCAAATGTATTTACAAACAGACTGACAGTGATGCCAACGACAATTGGGTTTAAAATGAATGATGGTTACAACCCGACCTTAAAGGATAACAATTACAACTGGATTTGGTCAAAGACACTGGTGACAACCAGACTTGACAGACGATGCCAGTAACAACTGGTCTCAGAGGTCAAGGGATACAATCAACAACAAGACCTGAGGTTATGCAAATGAGCGCGAAGCACCTCGGGCTATGCATGATTTGGATTTTTCTTATATGCATGATGTATGAATGATCATGAAATGCAAATGCTGACAATATACAGACTGGAAATTAGGGAAAACTTTTATGGAGGTACTGAATCCTCAACACCAATAACTCAACCGAAGGAGTGAGTAAATGCATCAAAGAAGGATCTATCAAGTTGAACAGTTACAACTGGCCCAATAATCCTTCCAGAGAATGATAAATTTGTGCTCTCTGGAGATAGATATTGATCATCCAAGGGGAGTCTTGCAACTTGAGACTTGCGGGGAAAGACGAAAGATTTCCTTTTAATATTTCCACATGTCAAAGCAAAATTGTGTTTCTCAATATGTTGAAAAATTCTTTTTGAGTTCAAAATTCATCATTAACAAATAAATGACATTTTGTATAACAAAGAAAACCAGAGAAAAATAGCAAATGATGGAATTTGATAGGCAAACTTGTATTTATTCAAGAATGGTAGCACACAAATGGTGTAGCTCCATGGAATGTTACAAATTTGAAAATGGCAATGGGGAAAGGTTTACATTGAATCGTAATGACTACTACCAATCCTAATAACAATGACTCCATAAAACTTCGCTTCTGAAAGGAGTAACTGGATTGATCTTCCATTTTTAGCTCTTCTGTGTTGATTAGTGACAACTGATGCAATCTATGCCTTTTGTCCCTAATTTTTGCCTGGATCGCCCTTTCGGGTTTTCAATCCACCGGGACGCTCCTTTTTGCCTAAGTCGCCCTTTCAGGTTTTCGACTTAGCGAGCTACCATTTTTTTTATCCCTAACTTTTGCCTGGACTGCCCTTTCGGGTTTTCAATCCACCGAGATTTGTTAGGCATAGTATCTTTTGACTGCATCAGAGTTCACAGGGTGAATGAGCTCTTCACCATCCATAGTTGTGAGAAATAGAGCACCTCCAGAGTATGCTCTCTTTACAATGTATGGGCCTTCATAGTTGGGAGTCCACTTCCCACATGAATCTTTGTGTACTGGCAAGATCTTCTTGAGCACGAGATCTCCTTCCTTGAACTCTCGAGGATGGACCTTTTTTCAAATGCCTTCTTGATTCGTTGCTGGTACAATTGTCCATGGCACAGAGCAGTCATACGCTTCTCATCAATGAGATTAAGTTGATCATAGTTATTTTGGATCCATTCAGCTTCGTCCAGCTTGGCTTCCATCAATATTCTCGTTGAAGGTATCTCTACTTCGACTGGGAGAACTGCGTCCATCCCATACACTAAGGAGAATGGGGTTGCCCCTGTTGAAGTGCGGACTGAGGTTCGGTATCCATGCAAAGCAAAGGGTAGCATCTCGTGCCAATCCTTATAAGTTTTCACCATCTTTTGCAGGATCTTCTTGATATTTTTGTTGGCAACTTCAACAGCACCATTCATCTTTGGACGGTATGGAGAGGAGTTATGGTGGTCAATCTTGAAACTCTCACATAATTATGTCATTGTCTTGTTGTTCAAGTTTGAACCGTTGTCGGTGATGATCTTGCTTAGGATTCCATAGCGGCAAATAATCTCCTTCTTGATAAAGCGAGCAACCACATGTCTCGTCACATTGGTGTAGGAAGCAGCCTCTACCCATTTAGTAAAGTAATCAATGGCAACCAGGATGAAGCGGTGACCATTGGAAGCCTTCGGCTCTATAGCACCAATCATGTCGATGCCCCACATTAAGAAAGGCCAAGGTGATGTCAAAACATTCAACAATGTTGGCGGTACATGCACCTTATCAGCATAAATTTGGCATTTATGACATTTTCTTGCATAGCTGAAACAATCGGACTCCATGGTCAACCAGTAATAACCAGCCCTCAAAATATTCTTGGCCATGGCATGTCCATTAGCATGGGCTCCAAAAGGATCCTTCATGAATCTCCTTGATCAACATGTCTGCTTCGTGTCTATCCACGCATCTGAGCAGAACCATGTCATGGTTTCTCTTGTAAAGCACATCATTGCTCAAAAAGAATTTGGACGATAACCTCCTCAGAGTTTTCTTATCCAACAATGTAGCATCTTCTGGATACTCTTGACTTAAAAGATATCGCTTAATGTCATGAAACCATGGTTTACCATCAGTTTCTTCTTCAATCAGCTGACAGTAGGCAGGCTCATCTCTTCGCTCGATTCGAATAAGTGGAGCTTCATTATGGAATCTGACTTGGTACATTGATGCTAATGTTGCCAAAGCGTCAGCCACTTGATTTTCTACTCTTGGGATGTGATGGAAAGTGATATCGTCGAAGTATTCTATCATCTTCACAACATGAGCGCGATACGGGATCAGCTTCGCATCGCGAGTTTCCCATTCTCCTTTGACTTGATAGATCACTAAGGCTGAATCTCCATACACCTCAAGCATCTTGATTCGGAGATCAATTGCGGCTTCAAGACCAAGGATACAAGCTTCATATTCAGCAACATTATTCATACAATCAAAGCACAACCTTGCTGTGAAAGGGGTAAAGCCACCATTTGGATTCATCAAAACAGCTCCCACACCATGGCCACTGTAATTGGAAGAACCATCGAACGCGAGCTTCCATCGAGATCCTGGGGTCTCACAATCTTTTATCACCATTATATCCTCATCGGGGAAGTCAAACTTCAATGGCTGATAGTCTTCAACTGGTTGATGAGCAAGATACTCTGCTAACACACTTCCCTTGATTGCCTTCTGGGTTACGTACTGGATGTCGTACTCTGACAAAAGCATCTGCCAGCGGGCAAGTCTTCCAGTCAGGGCAGGTTTCTCAAAGATGTATTTTATTAGATCCATCTTCGAGATCAACAAAGTAGTACGGCAAATCATGTACTGCCTCAAACGACGAGCGGCCCATGCTAGCGCGCAACAAGTTTTTTCCAAAAGTGAATATCGACTTTCACAATCGGTAAACTTTTTACTCAGATAGTAAATAGCATGTTCTTTCCGACCAGTTTTGTCATGTTGCCTCAGCACGCATCCCATTGATCCTTCAAGCACAGTCATATACATGATTAATGGCTTTCCTGGGACAGGAGGAATCAAAATAGGAGGCTCTTGTAAGTATTGACGAATCTTCTCAAAAGCATTTTGACAATCAGAATTCCATTCAACAGCTTGATCTTTTCGAAGCAATTTGAAGATAGGATCACACATGGCCGTCATATGTGAGATAAACCTTGAGATGTAATTTAAGCGTCCAAGGAAACCTCTAACCTCTCGCTCGGTACGTGAAAACAGGCATTTCTTGTATAGCTCGAACCTTGTCAGGGTCCACCTCAATTCCTTGTTGACTAACGATGAAACCAAGCAACTTCCCTGAACGAACACCGAATGTGCATTTTGCAGGGTTTAATCGTAATCTAAACTTTCTGAGGCGTTCAAACAGCTTCTTCAGATGGTTCATATGATCTTCTTCATCTTGAGACTTAGCGATCATGTCGTCAATATAAACCTCTATCTCCTTATGCATCATATCATGGAAAAGAGTGACCATAGCTCTCTGGTAAGTTGCCCCAGCATTTTTGAGACCGAAAGGCATTACCTTGTAGCAAAAAGTGCCCCAAGGGGTGATAAAAGTGGTCTTCTCCATGTCATCTGGAGCCATCTTGATTTGATTGTACCCAGAAAAACCATCCATAAAGGAGAATACAGCAAAACTTGAAGTGTTGTCTACCAGAGTATCAATGTGCGGTAGAGGGAAATCATCCTTTGGGCTAGCTTTGTTCAGATTCCTATAGTCAACACACGTCCTCACCTTGCCATCCTTTTTAGGCACCGATACAATATTAGCTACCCATTGTGGGTACTTCGCCACTGCGAGAAAACCAGCGTCAAATTGTCGTTTGACTTCTTCACGAATCTTCAGAGCCATATCTGGTCTTGTTCTTCGGAGTTTCTGTTTTACTGGCGGGCAGTCTGGCTGAAGAGGCAGCTTGTGCTCAACGATGTCGGTGCCCAAAGCTGGCATATCCTGGTATGACCATGCAAATACATCCACATATTCTTGTAGCAGCTTAACCAATCTCTCTTTGATGCTTGCTTCAAGCATGGTGCCAATTTTGACTTCTTTCTTCTCTTCCTCTGTGCCAAGGTTGATTGTTTCCACCGGTTCTTCATGTGGCTGAAGGGTTTTGGACTCGTGCTCGAGCAACCTTGCCAATTCGTCGGGGATGTAACAATCTTCTTCACCCTCTTCTTCCGCTTGGTAGATAGGGGAGTCAAAGTTATGAGAGGTAGTAAAGTCATTGGATTCAACGGGGTTATCATTTATTCTGCATGTTTGAATGATTGATTTCTTTTAGAAAAGTAAAAAAATAAAAGATGCATAAATGAAAAGTTTTTTTGTTTTTGAAAAGATTGTCATTTTCTTAAGAGAAAGCCAAGTAAATGAATAATAAGAATTTAACAAAATGCCTTTCATTCATCGATAATGATTATTTGAAAATGAAAAGGGGCCCTACAACATGATCCATTAGTCTTGGGCAGAGCTAAGGATTTGAAAGAAAAAATACAACAATTATTACTTTGACAAAGGCAAAATTTCGGGGATCTCAACCGCCTTCCAATTGTTCAAAGTTGTCTCACACCAAACATGGCTCATCTTCACTTTCGGTGCTATCTTCAATTGCATTGACTTGATCTCCATGGATGAATCCTGTGCTGAGGAATACTTCCTGGATGCTTTGGGTGTTGTCCTTTGTAGGGACTCGGGCTCCTTTCGCAGCGGAAGGCACATATCCCAGACCAAAGCGATCATGCTTCTCACGAATATCAATAAGCTGACCCCAACCTTCAGGGTTTCCTCCTTCAATGCTAGACTTTGCGCTTTTCAGAGAAGCGAAAGATGAACAAGCTTTCCCAACAGGGCCCTTCATTTCCACAAAAGTGGCATTGGCTATTTCAAGAGCTTGGAAAGAAGTTTCCAAAGCGTCCTCATCAGCTTCAATGTATCTGAAGGATGAAAGGTGACTAACCACAAAGTCCTCCTCCCCAGAAATAATAATCACTTGATTGTCCACCACAAACTTCATTTTTTGGTGTAAAGTGGAGGTGACTGCCCCTGCAGCATGAATCCAGGGACGTCCTAGTAAGCAGCTATACGCTGGATTAATATCCATGACTTGGAAATTAATCGGGAATACATGAGGGCCAATCAATATGGGCAGTTCCACCTCTCCAATCACGGTTCTCCTGGAACCATCAAAAGCTTTCACTACCAAGGTACTGGGCTTCATAGCTGGTCCTTGATAAGACAACTTGGCGAGTGTTCTTTTTGGCATAACATTCAGAGAAGATCCGGTATCAACCAACACTCTTGCCAAAGCATCATCTTTGCATTTTACCGAGATATGGAGAGCACGATTGTGATTTTGTCCATCCTCAGGTAATTCCTCTCCACTGAAGCTCAAAGTATTGCAAGCTGTGATATTTGCAACTACTCCATCAAATTGGTCTACTGTTATGCTTTGTGTTACATGAGCTTGAGCAAGCACCTTCAACAAAGCCTCCCTATGGGCTTGGGAGTTCAATAGCAGAGACAGAATAGAGATCTTAGACGGTGTTTGATGCAACTGGTCCACAACCTTGTAGTCACTTCTCTTGATTAACTTCAAGAATTCCACAACATCTTCGGATTGGACCACTTCAGGTTCTTTAGCAGGAGTTACAACTGTTGATTCCTTGTTTGGCCCTTGAGGAGTCACATTGAATTCGGGCGCATAGACTCGACCACTACGGGTCATTCTGCTCATCCCTGCAATATTGGTGACGTCTTCACTTACAGTTTCTGTCACCTCAACGTCTGAACTTCCTTCAACAACCTTATCCACAACAATAATCTCATATTTCCAAGGCACAACCTTGGTGCTCTCGTAGGGAAAAGGCGTGGGCATACATATTTCAACAGGCGACGACTTACTATTTACCGGGACCACTCCACCACTGTAATATGGGATTTCAACTGGTTCAGGTAAATTGAAACAAGGTTCAATTACCAACACATCTTCATTCTTCACAACACTGGATATTTGAAGCACTCCTTCATCCATCAAGTTTTGGATATGGTCTCGTACCACCTGACATCCTCTCGGGTGTGTGGCACACTCTTCATAGTTGTCATGATCAACATTAACCAGGCCAGCTTCCACCAATCGGGCATGGGATGCTGCCAAAGGAGTCTTAACATCCTCCACCTTCTCAACCATAACAACAGTAGATGCATCTTCAATGGCGTTCACCGCAGGATCTCCATGGGGAGGAAGAGGATTGTTCTTCACATTCGGTCCCATGTCCTTAAAAGACAAGATCTTGCTTTCAATCAGTTCACGAACCCTATGCTTTAGAGTGTAACAACCCTCTAGGTCATGCCCGGGGGCACCTTCATGGAAACGACAGTGTGCATTAGGGTTGTACCATGGAGGAAGACGGTCAGGTGGAGGTCCCATAGGTTTGGGAACCACCAACCCCTTTTGCAATAGGGAGGGATACAACTCAGTGTACGACATTGGGATTGGATTGAAGGTCGCCCTCTCCCCTTGCCTCCTATTCTGGTTTTGAGCATTTTGCCTTGGCGCTGGAGCTCTCGGTTGTTGATAAACAGGAGCTGCTGGTGCTTGTTGATAAGCTGGCGGCGCTTGATAAGCCTGAGCAGGCTGTTGATTGAATGCAGGCGTCACAGCAGCTACGTATGGTTGCGGGGTGTACTGGACGAGATACATGGGTTGTTGATAGGGAAGTGGTTGTTGAACATACTGCTGAGGTGGATATTGTTGTGGTCTCCTTCTTGGAGGAGCTCTTCCCTGACCAACAGTCACAACATTTGTTTCCCCTTCCTTCTTTCTAGGAAACCCTCAAGAGAACTTCTTTTGATTAGCGTTTGAAGTTCCAGCTACAACTTCCAGTTTTCCATTTCTTACACCATATTCGACGCGAGCTCCTATAGCCACAAGCTCCGAGAATCCTAGGGAAGCACTTCCAACCATCTTTTCGTAGAATTGAGGTTGGACCGTGTCGATAAACAGTTCAGCCAATTCCTTCTCAGCTAGAGGTGGTTCAACCTGAGAAGCCAGCTCCCTCCATCTCTGAGCGTACTCTTTGAAGGACTCCTTGTCATGCTGGAACATGCTCTGCAACTGTCTTCTGTCAGGCGCCATGTCCATGTTATATTTATAGTGTTTTATGAATGCATCTGACAGGTCTTGGAAACATCTGATCCTATTCTGATCCAGACTTAGATACCATTTGGAAGGAGCCCCACTCAAGCTGTCTTGAAAACAATGGATCATCAGCTTGTCGTTTTCCACGTGTGCAGCCATTTTTTGATAATACATGATGAGATGGCTCTTTGGACAAGTATGCCCCTTGTATTTGTGGAAGTCCGGAGTTTTGAATTTTGCTGGAATCACCAACCCGGATACCAGGCACATTTCTTTGGCAGCAAATCCAAAGACGTGGTCTCCTTCTAGATCTTGGAACTTCTTCTCGAGGAGCTGCATGTTCTCCTTTACCTCCCTGAAGTCCTCAAACCTTACTTCGTCACCAGCAACTGTTGAGTCGACAGTCTGATACATGTGGTTTTGATCTTCATAATGAGGAATATGCCTAGCATAGACAGCTGGTGGAACCACAATATGGATGACTGGACGTGCGTCAGTGTAAACCGGTAATGGCACGACTTGTTGGACAGATTGCCCCATTTCGTGCACCACCTCCGCTCGGGGGACGAAGTCATAAGGTAGCCCATACGGAGGAAGGGTTGAGGGTAATGTCCTCTGAGGTGGGACTTCCACTGTTGGGCCCGTGGTCTCTGAAACTACAGTCGCTTGTGGAATCTCAAACCTGAAGGTTAAAGCTTGCAGCATCTCTCGCATCTAGGACACACCTCCCTTGATTTCGTCTAGTTCCGCTCTAACTCGAGCGCTCTCTCGTTCTTGTTCAGCCATTCTCTGTCTTGCTCTGGCGCGAGTATTATACTGGTGTTGAAAATTCAGCGTGAAACTGGAGTAAGAAAGGGCGGAGTGAGACTCTTTTTTTTGAAAATGTATGAATGCATGTATGGATGCATTTTGTTTGCAAAACTCTTGGTTCAAACTAAAAGTCTTGCTTTTTATGCGTATGCAATGAATGGATGGATGCAATGTTTTTTTCTTTTTTGGGTACGGGTTCAAATGTCTGAGGTATGGATAAATTTGATTGCTTTCCAAAACGGGGTTCTCACCGGGTATGATCTAGGGCTTTGTTACAAAGGATCCCCTGAGTCATTGATTCACAAGAATGTTTGACGCTTACGGGAAATACTTTCCGGTCGTCAACTCCATCAAGGGAATCTATTCTGGGTGAGGTTCTCGTACCGACTCTTACGAAGTATTCACCTCGGGAGTCCGCACTACGCAACCATCGACTCGGTTCTAGACAGGGTACTCAGAGTCATGGATTCAAAAGAATGTTTGACGCTTACGGAAAATACTTTCTGATCGTCAACTCCATCTAGAGAATCTATTCTGAGCGAGGTTCTCGTATCGATTCTTACGAAGTATTCACCTCGGGAATCCATACTACGCAACCATCATTTCTAGTTGGCCAAAGGTTCAATGTTCTAAAAGGTTCTTAGAGTCATGGACCCCTTTGAAACATTGAAGCTTACGAGGTATACACCTCGGGCGAAAATATTTGCAAAAGGATCTACTCTAACTGAGGTTCTCGTACTGACTCTTACGAAGTATTCACCTCGGGAGTCCGTACTACTCAACCATCGTCCTATCTTATGTTTTTTCACTCTAGACTCGGGTGTAGAGTCTTTCCCACATGGTTTGCAATCAAATACCCATGTACCCAACACAGTGGAACCAATATACAACAAATATAATAATATAACAATAAAGATAAAAGAAGCAATAAAGAAAAGCCACACAATTAATCAAACAAAGGCATACAAACGTCCTAACTAGGCTTGACTCGCTTAGGGATTGGGTATTTTCCCCAGCAGAGTCGCCATCTGTCGTACCTCGTGAAAAAAATGTGGGGATATGACCTATGCGAAGCGCGATCGCACGCTCGTAATGATGGACTGAACAGAGTCGCCACCTGTCGCATTACGCAAAAAACCGGCGGGAAAAGACACAACAGAGCCGCCACCGTGCGTTATTTATCCCAAAGGAGGGAAAGGAAACGCTCGAAGTAAACCTAGAAAGGAATGGTCTCGCGACCAGAGAGAGATGGGATCGGGAGTTGGTTATGCGAAGGGAAGATATTAGCACCCCTACGCATCCGTCGTACTCGACGGGATCCACGATCAGAAAGAATAGAAGGAAGGTTGCTAAAACCTGCTCAAAGATTGCACACACACTGGAAACAAACACAGAAAAGACGGAAGAAACGGGACTCGGCAAGATATTGCATCCTGGGCCTACGTAGTCTGTCAGGCACAGACATCAGAGTCGACGTAGTACGGGAACAGGGGAAACGTGCTCGCTAGGATATCGCATCCTATGCATACGTATCTTCTCTGACCGGAGAAGAATCAGAGCACTCGTAGCTCGGCTAACGCACGCCAAACAAAACCCACACAGGAAACCGACTGCCAATCGCTGGACTTACGTCAGACTCCACACAAGCAGGCAAACATGGAAACCGAATGCCAATCGCTGGACTTACATCAGACTCCGAACCAACAAACACACACACAGGAAACCGACTGCCAATCGCTGGACTTATGTCAGACTCCAACAAGCAAACAAGACACAGGAAACCAACTGCCAATCGCTGGACTTATGTCAGACTCCAACACACACAAAGGGTTGAAAAAGAAAAAGGGCGCCCGGAGAGATCAGCTCATCTCCTGCCTACGTACCTCATCTGGTATGAGGATCAGGGCGACGTAGTTCCCTTAAATAGGGAAAGAACTTTTAACCTACCAGAGACAAAGGGAGATAACAGACTACTAGGGAGACAACGACTCGAGCCTAGAAGTTGTCATGCATACGATCCCTATGTTGAGGTCTCTATCCTAACTTGCACAGGAAGCAAGCTAGCCTAATCAGCACAACAAAGCAAATACAAGCACAATAAAGCAAGCACACACACTATATGCAAACAATTGGCTCATACAAGGCTAGGCTGTAGAAACAAGCCAACTGGAATGGGGTGTTTTTAGCTCTTAACCCTAACATTGAGAGTTAGGGTGAAGCAGATGAAATAGGAAGTGAGGGTAAGACCTCACAGCTCTTATCCCTGGCCTGGGAGAGCATGAACCAAATAGAAAGTGTGGGAGTCCAGAATGTAGGAACTCTTCTCCACAAGTGACTGACACAACAAGACCTTGGGTTCTTATTCACAATGCATCAACACATGGTGTGAGCAAAGCGAATGACACAAATGAATAGAAGGGGATGGATTGCACATCCCTTTTATCTGCCAATTGCCTCTTAAGAGGTCTTTACTTGCTTGGCACAAAATTAAACAACCACAAGCATTGCCTCTTAAGGAGGGCTTCAGACAGGTGCCTGCCAACATAACATGACAGGTCTTCCAGACTACATGAAGATCAAGAAATTATACCTCAGTGGTATGCCAACCACAAGCAATGCAAAGCAAAGTTCAAATGAACTTAAAGCAACTTAGGTACCTGTGGAAACAGCTAAACCAATCAGTACAAAATCCAGACAAACAAACAACAATCAATATTCAAACAGACAGACAAATCCAATGTGCACAATGAGCAAACACAAGTGAATTGTTCTCAAAGCCTACAAAACAAGCAAATGTTAGCCAACAACAACAAATGATCAAGCTGAAATGGAGGAGCAACATCCACCAAGGAGATGCACACTTGAACTTGAAATCACAACTCAAATGTAAGTAACAAACCACTAGGTCAAAGCCTAGGGTCAAAAGGGAATCAAAAAGCCAAAACAGAACTTGATATTCAACATGGATCATATTTAATCAATCAAGAACAAGTTCTAAAAAGGACCAAACCAAAATCAATAGGCAAGTTCATGTAATAGGCAAGTGAAATCAATGACCAATTCAAGGCACACATTTGATTATCAAGAATGAAAATTCCCAATCAAAACAGAAATGATTCAAATAATTCTGGAAAAAATCATAATCATTCAACCCATCGAAAACATCCATCATACAAAAAATCAGAAGCATTAGAGGTCATTTGGCATGGAAATCAAATTGCACAAGTTGAACAACCAAAGGTGTGACACAAGTTGTCACACCATGTTAGCATGTACACAAAACAGAAATGGAGCATGGGAAAAATGTCAAACCAAAGCCAAAATGTCCATCAATGTGTCTAGAATCAGCATGTAAAATTTCAAGTCCATTGGATTAAAAACAAGCATTTCATAATAGTTTGAACAAAGCAAGGTCATAAGTGTACATGTGTTCAATCATCCTAGAGCAAATTAATTTTCCAGCCATGCAAAACTTTCCAATTCATGATCATAAAAAACTAAACAAAACAAGGAGCATTTTGCAAAAAATTGGGATTGAATTGGATGATTTTTCAATTTTATATGATTTTATGAAGTTGGCATAAAATTTGAAGTCAAACATGATCAAGGCATGGCAAAGTGGAGGGAAAACCTAAAATAATGAACAATTTGAATGAAAAGCGCCCACTGGGACTCGAACCTTGTACAAATTTGAAACGCGCGCTAAGCACCAAAACGGTGCCGTTTCACACAAACCCTAAGCGCGCCCAGAAATTCGTAGCTAATTCCCAGGTACCGTAGCTAATCATGAAGATACCGTAGCTAATCTGGAAAAACCTCATGATCTTCATCTTCTTCATGAGGTTGAAGATGAAGATGAAGACGAACTTCATGCAAATTCCAGAAAATTCCAGAATCCAAAAATTTTAATGCCATTCGAATCCTTGTTTCATGTACATTAAAGATCAAACAACAAATCATGCTAAAACCTCATATATTGTTCAGATCGAAGAAAATAAAAATTGACATCAAAATTTCAAACACACATAACTTCATGAATAATGCACCATTTCACTTGATTTTTTCACCAGAATAATCATCGACACAAGATCTACACAAATATAACAATGAATTTGAGAATTATGAGGTTCGAAACTTGACCTCTTGAAGAACAGCCAGTTGAAATCACGTGCTACAAGGCTCAGCAATGGTCCAAAGCTGCTCCAGAATCCTTGTTGAGATGATTGATGAAGAAATGGAAGCTTAAACACATGTGAATCCAGTTAAAATTGAAAATTCCATTAATGCTTCAAGCTTCATGTATGGTTGAGTATGGCACGAACTCCTCCAAATTCCCGTTCAATCTTCCTCAGAAACACTTCATGATCATGAATTTAATAAGAGAAATGGTCTTTGCGTGAGAAAATTGGAAGTTCTTTTTGAGAGAAAAATTTGATCCATTCCAAGATCTAGATCTGAAAGTGTTGTTAATCATCAATGCAGTTGTGATTATGATTATATATGCCTTGTTAATGAATCTGAAATCATGCTTAAGCCAAAACTAATTGGGATTAACAAGTTACAAGGTGTGTGCACAAATTTGTGTTTTTACCTCATGCATGAGATGCATGTGTGAACAGTGCACTATGCTGGCCCAAATCCACTCAAAAAGGCCCATGCACACTTTGGAATAGGTATTTCATGCATATGATCACCCAAATTGATTTTGATAACTTTCCCTTCAAAAATATCATGCATGAGCATATGATCATGCAAAGGAATTTCATGCCATGTAATGAGATTTTTGGAAAGTGCATGTCATGAGGAACAAAATGCAAAAAGAACCACCAAAATTGGAGTCTTGGCTCACAAGTTATGCTCATTTGAACTTTGAAGCACCCTTTGTCAAGACTTGATCATAACGTCTCAACCACACATCATAAATCCATGATCTTGGACTTTTTGGAAATGGGAGAGAAAGATCTTCAACTTTCATGTTGGACAAAATTTCATTTGAAGCTTCTCTGATGATGCAAGATCAAGTTGAATTTGAATAAAAAACTTTCCATTTTGGGAAACTTTCAATTATAAGTCACTTTCCATTTTTGGAAACTTTTGATCTGGCTTCAAAATCTTCAAGGTAGATGTTTGACATGTTGAATACCCTTCTTTGGGACATCAATGAAATGTCTCAAACCATTTCTCCCTCTCCTAGCCCTCAGTTGACTTGCAGTTGACTTTTATGGGCCTCAGATGACTTGGTCATGCACTGTGGACTTTGAACCTCAAACCAATGGTCAAGTTGCATCAAAATGAACCTTGGGTCATGTAAGCTCTCTAGAACAACCATAGGGCCTTTGTCTCATGGAAATGCTTTTGCTCTCTTGCACAGATGGATTCTCCTGATCAGTTTTGACTGATGAAATGCAACATGCTATGCAATGCTAGTGACCTAAAAATGAAATGAATGTACAAATGGGAGGTGCAAATTTGAGGTGCTACAGCTGCCCCTATTCAATCAACTGGGAACCTGAACGGATGAGAGCAACGCCTGTCAGACCTTCAAGGTACACAGGGATTGAATACCAAAGAACCGTAGAAATTTGCACTCTGCGGGGATCCAGAAAAGAAAGTTCACCAAGGGCAACTTCAACTGGGATCTGATATTTATCATTGGACCAGACAAGACGTCTACCAACGACTTCACTGGGGATTTTGATTTTTTCAGAAAAAGGAACCATGTCCAGACATCGAAAGATGAATGGAAAAGGATACATCCAGACGTCAACGGACGAATGGGAAAAACTCGACGTTTATCGATACCAACGGAGAGGTGACCAGACATCAACGGATGAATGGGAAAGGATACAACCAGACGTCAACGGACGAATGGGAAAAACTCGACGTTTACCAATACCAACGGAGAGGTGACCAGACATCAACGGATGAATGGGAAGACTCGACCAGACGTCAACGGACGAATGGGAAAAACTCGACATTTACCAATACCAACGGAGAGGTGACCAGACATCAACGGATGACCTGGGAAGACTCGACCAGACGTCAACGGACGAACGGGAGAAGTTCGACGTTTATCGACACCAACGGAGAGGTGACCAGACATCAACGGATGACCTGGGAAGACTCGACCAGACGTCAACGGACGAACGGGAGAAAGAAAGGGGTGAGGTGTTACCGGTTAGTAGGTAACAAGCTCGGGAAGAAGGAATATCTAAAATCGGTGCACGGGTGAGAGATATCAATCAACAAAAAACATCTGAGGAAAACCTGAATAGGCATATTTCGACTCAGGAAAATCTGACTCCACAGGGGACCAAGGTCGCAATAGGGAGCAGACAGGAAGGAACACCAAGGATACCGGGTTGTAGGCATAAAACAGGTGATCGACCAAGGCGTGGATTGGTTTGTGTTCCAAAACACTCATCATCCTGAAGAGAGCTAGCAAAGCAATCTTGTTAAAGGATGGACATTCAATTCCACAAGGAATACGAATCTTACTCAGTTGGGGAAACAAACAAAGGGTTCAACCAAAGAGCGCATGAGATATATTATATATAGCCGTCAAAACGTAGATAATATACTCGCATGAAAGATTATCCATAACCGGGTTGTAGGTCGTTAAAGGATAAATCAACCGAAAACTTGAATTGGTGTGTGTTCCAAAACACTCATCATCCTGAAGAGAGCGAAAGCAAACTTGTTAAAGGATGGACATTCGATTCCACAAGGAATACGAATCTTACTCGACTGGGAAGGACAAGACTTCGACCAAAGAGTGCATGAGATATATTATCTATAGCCGTCAAAACGTAGATAATATACTCGCATGGAAGATTATCCATAACCGGGTAGGTTGTCAAGGATAAATCAACCGAAAAAAAAAGGCATCGGGATACCGAGACTAGGTATGTAAAGATGACCAATCAAAAGGGGAAACAACAAACATCACCGGCAAACGGTGAATGAAAGAGGACCCACTGAGGATAAAATTGTTTACTCGGAGCAATTACCCACAAGGAAGGGGACGACCCGCTGGGGATAAAGTTACTTAACCAAAGCAAATATCCAAAAGGGGAAAGGAATATCAATACTGAAAACTGGATAATGATAACCGCAAAGAGGGGATTAGATCTACCGGTTAGTAGGTAGAAAACCACGGAACAGTAACCGTCATCGATTAGGATGAGCACAAGGGTTAACTCCACAAAGGGGAGAACATGGAGTTTACATCTACCGGTTGGTAAATGGAAGACTACAACGATAGGACTTACAACTACCGGTTCGTAGGTAGAAGCCAACAAACAATCTACTGAGGGACAGAGTGAGAAAAAAGGATTTACAACTACCGGGTAGTAGGTAGAAGACCGCAAAATCCGCCAACAACCAGAATGAACCACAAAGGTTACCTCTGCTAGGGGATGAAAGTGGGATTTATAACTACCGGTTAGTAGGTAGAAAACCACAAAGATAGGACTTACAACTACCGGGTAGTAGGTAGAAGCCAACAAATTCCGCTGAGGATAAAATGAATGAGTGCCGGTTAGTGAGCAACTATTCATTTATACCATAGGGAAGTACAAGAGACAGCCACAAGGAAGCCAATTTAGGATCGATCCAAAAAGGCAAACTGTATCAAGACTCATCCTAATGAGGAAAGAACTCAATAGGGAAAATCCATCCCGTTGCGTGTGCTGGGAGGGAACGAAAACAACCGTCATCCACGAGGATATAACTCAGTGGGGAGCGCAGAAGGAAATGACAGACACTTTCTACTTAAGGGGTCGACTCCATATGGAGAGATCAGACACACCCACATCTGCTAGGGGAGGATCTACTGGGGAGATCTATATCACCAATTAGCAGGAGACAACCATCAACAGATACATGGCAAAAGATGCAACATGAGTATCTGAATGTTATCATTATGCAGGTATGCATTATGCATGAGGAATGTATGATGAATGCTGACAAACTGACATGTTTAACACACATAGGTCCAGGAATCAACCATCCGGTGCTACTCTTCCAGAGGGAAGGCCAAAATCACCAAAGAGCAAAGAAAACCTGCTGGAGACTGGGACATCAGGGAACAACATCATCCTGCAGGGGAGGAAGGCCACAATAGGCTTCCGGAAGGATCATCAATCACAACCGGATGAAAGAGTTCAATATACAGGAAGACACGCCACAACAATAACTCATTCTGGAGATCAGAGATACCAAGAAGCAACCAGATCTTTGATGAGGATAGATAGGCATTGATAAAGCTCATCATGCCAACAACTCCGCTGAGGAATCTATCCGAGGGAATGCCAGATTACTGGGATGTCAATCCACTAAATACCGAATCTTCCAAAGATAAGCACCCATGCCGGGGAGAGGAGAAGACTGCTCTGCTGGAGAGACGAAAGTTGAAGTCTTCAATAAATACTCTGCTTGGGAACTGGCCCACAAAAGTGTTCTAACAGCAAACTTGATGGGGATGTCCCACAATAGGGCTCAAACAGCACTCTACTGGGGATGCACCACAATAGGGGCTAACAGGGACTTGGAGGAAGAATGCTACACTGCCGGGGACATGAAGATGAACAACTTCAACCAACACTGCACTGAGCAACCTCGCTGAGGAGAAACCATAAGAGGTTCTACAGGAAAAAGATACAGTTATGCTCGAGATACGAACAAATGTCTTACCTGTTGGTAATCATACCACCCTTGGGAGAGCACTGCGGATCTCCTAAGTATCCTTCCATCATTGTGAATGTTCACTTTGTTTAAGAACAATTTTGTGAAAGATTTGTTTATTTTGAAAACAATGATACTTTATCAATTAAAACATGCAAAACATTTGTTGAGTTGAAACAAATAAGAGTGCAAATAATTGGATAAAAGCTCAAATTGATTTGATGGAATGGTAGTCTGCAAATGGCAAGACTCCATAGATCTGTACAAGTTTGAAATCGGTGATATATATTGGAAGAGGGATACATTGAACATAATGACCATTTCTCCACCAATTCCGAATTTCGATGTATTCGAAGCTTCAGTTGACGACGAATCAAGAATTTTCTGGCGGATGACAGATGTAGAACACAGTCTTGTCAGGATGCAGTTACTTGCCAAATCCCTAATTTTTGCCTAGATTGCCCCAGTGTGAGGTGCTCAATCTAGCGGGATGCAGATTCTTTTTTTAATGTCTCTAACTTTTGCCTGGATCGCCCTTTCGGGTTTTCAATCCACCGAGACGCTCCCTTTTGCCTAAGTCGCCCTTTCGGGTGTTCAACTTAGCGAGCTATTCTGCTTTTTATTTTAGGCGAAGTATTTCTTGACTGCATCTGAATTCATAGGACGAGTGAAATCCTCCCCATCCATTGATGTAAGTGTCAAAGCACTGCCTGAAAAGGCTCTCTTGACAACATATGGACATTCATAGTTTGGGGTTCACTTGCCCCTGGAATCGGGCGCGAAAGACAAGACTTTCTCGAGCACAAGGTCACCTTCTCGGAACACACGAGGCTTAACCTTCTTATCGAATGCTTTCTTCATTCTCTGCTGATATAACTGACCATGACACATGGTAGTTAATCTCTTCTTTTCGATCAGATTCACTTGGTCGTAACGACTCTGAATCCATTCAGCATCAGTCAACTTGGGATTTGAGGGTGCTATTTTTTCTTTTTGTTTCTTTCTTTCTTTTTTCCTTTCTTTTGATTTTGATTTGATTTTGATTTTGATTCTTCAACCCCCTCTCTTCTCTTTTTTTTTTTTGATTACATTTGTAATGCCCCAGTTGGACTGTTTTGCTGATTCTCGAGATGCAGCTGAGTGATCTTCTTTTCTTGCTCAAGAAGTCGGGAAATCTCATCAGGAATCCCTTCAACATCATCTTCCTCTGTTTCGAATACAGGGAATTCAAAATTGGGAGATGGCGTTGGATCATTATGTTCAATGGGTTTAAGAATCAACCTGCATAATGATTTTGAATATAAAAGCTTTTTGGAAAATAAACAAGACAATCGTTATGCAGATGAAAAGATTGCTTTTATTCTTGTTTTTAGGGTTTTTTGTGATCACCAATTTCATGTAAAAAGCGAAAAGGGAAAACAAAGGGAAAAACAAATGTTTAACATGCTTTTGTTTGAATGGAAATATCATTGTATTTATTTTGCCAACAATGTCATCACTTCTCCTTTTGGCATGGGAGAAGGGTTTTTAAACAAAGTGATTATTACTCTGACTTATGAACAACTGTAGGAACACCCACAGTGACCCAATTGCGACAGATCCCACCAGGGATGACAAATGTCAGTATCCTTTGCATCAGCAGCTTCCCCACTCTAATTGGCGTGGATAAAACCTTCACTCTTGAACAAACCCTTTTTCGTTGAAGACCTCAGACGACAAGTCAACGCCAGCCCGGGACTTGTTATCTTCAAGCTCGATTAACATTGGGACCTAAGTCCTCAAAGTTCAGAATGCCTGATCTCATAAGGTCTTGAACCTTAATCTTCAGCTGAAAGCAACTATCCACATCATGATCAGGAGCACCCGAATGATACACACAATACTGATCAGGCTTATACCACCACCGAGGGTTGACGGGTATAGCCGGCGGGTCTCTGGGAGTAATCAAGTTCCGCTCTATCAAAGAGGGATACAGTTCTGCGTATGACATAGGAATCGGATCAAAAGTGATCTTCTTCCTCTCATTACTCGTACTAGCTTGATTACCATTGTGAGGCTGGTAAGCCTGCTATTGAGGACGATGTTGTTGATGTTGATATTGCTGAGTTGGTCTTCTCTGCTGTTGTTGAGTTGTTGGAATAGTCACAGCAGCAACCTGACGATACTGTCCTCTGTTCACATTCCTCCGACGGTGCACAACATTTGTTTCACCCTCTCCCCTTCTAGGTGCCCTAGAGGATGGCTTCTTAGAACTCGAAGAACTTGAAGAGCAAGGATCTTGTATCTTTCCTGCTTTAATGAGACACTCAGTCCTCTCCCCACAGACAACAACATCAGAAAATCTACTGAACGGGCAACTCCCCATGCGGTCCATGAACACACCCTACAAGGTCCCGATGAACATGTCAGTCAGCTCTCTCTCCAACATCGGAGGTTGTACTCTTGCGGCTAGCTCACGCCATCTCTGGGCATACTCTTTGAAGCTTTCCCCAGTCTTCTGACACAAGCTCTGCAGTTGGGTTCGGCTCGGAGCCATATCCATGTTGTGCTTGTATTGCCTCAAGAAGGCTTCACCCAAATCTCTCCAGCTTCTGACTGACTCTCTCTTCAGGTCCATGTACCAGTCCAAAGACGCTCCAGACAAACTGTCTTGGAAAAAGTACATCCACATCTTCTCATCGTCAGTGTATGCTGAGATTTTCCTGTAATAAGCCTGTACATGGGTGCGAGGACAAGAAGTGCCAGTGTATTTGTCAAAGGATGGCGCTTTGAATTTGTAAGGGATCCTCAATCCATCAACCAATCCCATGTCGGTAACATCAAAGCCCAAAGAGTTCTGACACTCCATGGCACGGATTTTCTCAGCAAGGGCATCAACCTTCCTATCCCTCTCTTCAGTCCTTACAACCTCATCATCATCGCTGAGCAGGGTGAACATATCTTCCTGTCTGTCAACCAGCGGAGCAGGATGGCGAACCGGAGCACGGGTTGCTCTGACATTAACAGTTTCAGCAGCCATAGGTTGTCCGTTGATCCTGATACCCCTTAACTCATCACTCACAGCATAGTTGTTGACGGGAATAGTAGCAGCAACAACTTCATTAACAAGGACCCCCTCTGGTGAAGCACGGTTGACCGGTGGAACCACAATTTCCTGTCTCTGGGCTAAGGCACGCAACTCCTCTTGCCCTTGAACAACTCCTTGCATCATGGTCATGAATTGGGCCATGTTAGCCCTCATCTCAGCCAACTCAGCTTGAACTTGGTCCATACTTATCTATTGATTCAGTCTTGTAGCGTAGCGATGCGGACGTTGATCAGCAATCCTGTCTAAGTCAGGAACCAAAGTGAGAAGTCTCTCCCAAGCATGTCTGTAATGCAAGAATGATATGTGCATGATATGCATGATATGGGTACTATATTTTATCATGAATGATCCTGAGAAAGGATATGCACATGCGGGTTAACTTTTCCTTTTTTCATGCATTATTTTTTGGAAAATAAACATGCTATGATGCACATGATGCGAACATGACTGGTTGGCTGTGCATCACAAGGCACAGGATCAGAGCTTCGACATGAATTCGGCACCGGAAACCACAGATCAAAATCATCTGGAACCCAAGGTCATCTGGAACCCAAAGTCATCTGAGACCCACACTTCTGAACCAAGTCACCAACAGATCAACCGTCACCAACAGATCAACCGTCACCAACAGATCAACAGTCACCAACGGTACCTGTAATGATTCATTCCCTCCCCCCTCACGGGTGTCATCTAGGCCAGGGTAAGGATAAGAGAAACGCAGGATAAACAACCCTTTCAAGAATATCATCATGTACACACCCGATGTATGTACCGATAATACACCATTAGAATCTGAACTGCTCGTGATACCATGTTCCGCTAAGTGGCACAATACCACCCGCTTCCCATGAATCACTCTATTCCTAGGTGTCCTAAAGTTCACTCATAGCCTGGGTATTGGGCCTTTTACCTCTTGTAACTCCCACCCCAACAGAGAAACAGACAACCAGCACAATGATAATATGATGCATGCAAACACATAATGCACATATATACAACACATCATAATCATGAATGCAATAAATAACAGTAAAAGCAACCAAACATTATCCTAAAGAGCGCTAGGATTGACTCGCTTAGCGAAGATGGACCAGCAAGAGGTCAACTTCTCTTCATGTCCCCAGCAAAGTCGCCAGCTGTCGCATTACGCGAAAAACCGGCGGGAAAAGACACAACAGAGCCGCCACCGTGCGTTATTTATCCCAAAGGAGGGAAAGGAAACGCTCGAAGTAAACCTGGAAAGGAATGGTCTCGCGACCAGAGAGAGATGGGATCAGGAGTCGGTTATGTGAAGGGAAGGTATTAGCACCCCTACGCATCCGTCGTACTCGACGGGATCCACGCTCAGAAAGAATAGAAGGAATGTTGCTAAAAACTGCTCAAAGATTGCACACACACTGGAAACAAACACAGAAAAGACGGAAGAAACGGGACTCGGCAAGATATCGCATCCTGGGCCTACGTAGTCTGTCAGGCACAGACATCAGAGTCGACGTAGTTCGGGAACAGGGGAAACGTGCTCGCTAGGATGTCGCATCCTATGCATACGTATCTTCTCTGACCGGAGAAGAATCAGAGCACTCATAGCTCGGCTAACGCACGCCAAATAAAACCCACACAGGAAACCGACTGCCAATCGCTGGACTTACGTCAGACTCCACACAAACAGGAAAAACATGGAAACCGAATGCCAATCACTGGACTTACATCAGACTCTGAACCAACAAACACACACACAGGAAACCGACTGCCAATCGCTGGACTTATGTCAGACTCCAACAAGCAAACAAGACACAGGAAACAAACTGCCAATCGCTGGACTTATGTCAGACTCCAACACACACAAAGGGTTGAAAAAGAAAAAGGGCGCCCAGAGAGATCAGCTCATCTCCTGCCTACGTACCTCATCTGGTATAAGGATCAGGGCGACGTAGTTCCCCTAAATAGGGAAAGAACTTCTAACCTACCAGAGACAAAGGGAGATAACAGACTACTAGGGAGACTACGACTCGAGCCTAGAAGTTGTCATGCATACGATCCCTATGTTGAGGTCTCTATCCTAACTTGCACAGGAAGCAAGCTATCCTAAACAGCACAACAAAGAAAATACAAGCACAATAAAGCAAGCACACACACTATATGCAAACAATTGGCTCATACAAGGCTAGGCTGTAGAAACAAGCCAACTGGAATGGGGTGTTTTTAGCTCTTAACCCTAACATTGAGAGTTAGGGTGAAGCAGATGAAATAGGAAGTGAGGGTAAGACCTCACAACTCTTATCCCTGGTCTGGGAGAGCATGAACCAAATAGAAAGTGTGGGAGTCCAGAATGTAGGAACTCTTCTCCACAAGTGACTGACACAACAAGACCTTTGGTTCTTATTCCCAATGCCTCAACACATGGTGTGAGCAAAGCGAATGACACAACTGAATAGAAGGGGATGGATTGCACATCCCTTTTATCTGCCAATTGCCTCTTAAGAGGTCTTTACTTACTTGGCACAAAATTAAACAACCACACGCATTGCCTCTTAAGGAGGGCTTCAGACAGGTGCCTGCCAACATAACATGACAGATCTTCCAGACTACATGAAGATCAAGAAATTATACCTCAGTGGTATGCCAACCACAAGCAATGCAAAGCAAAGTTCAAAGGAACTTAAAGCAACTTAGGTACCTGTGGAAACAGCTAAACCAATCAGTACAAAATCCAGACAAACAAACAACAGTCAATATTCAAATAGATAGACAAATCCAATGTGCACAATGAGCAAACACAAGTGAATTATTCTTAAAGCCTACAAAACAAGCAAATGTTAGCCAACAACAACAAATGATCAAGCTCAAATGGAGGAGCAACATCCACCAAGGAGATGCACACTTGAACCTGAAATCACAACTCAAATGTAAGTAACAAACCACTAGGTCAAAGCCTAGGGTCAAAAGGGAATCAAAAAGCCAAAACAGAACTTGATATTCAACATGGATCATATTTAATCAATCAAGAACAAGTCCTAAAAAGGACCAAACCAAAATCAATAGGCAAGTTCATGTAATAGGCAAGAGAAATCAATGACCAATTCAAGGCACACATTTGATTATCAAGAATGAAAATTCCTAATCAAAACAGAAATGATTCAAATAATTATGGAAAAAATCATGATCATTCAACCCATCCAAAATATCCATCATACAAGAAATCAGAAGCATTAGAGGTCATTTGGCATGGAAATCAAATTGCACAAGTTGAACAACCAAAGGTGTGACACAAGTTGTCACACCATGTTAGCATGTACACAAAACAGAAATGGAGCATGGGAAAAATGTCAAACCAAAGCCAAAATGTCCATCAATGTGTCTAGAATCAGCATGTAAAATTTCAAGTCCATTGGATTAAAAACAAGCATTTCATAATAGTTTGAACAAAGCAAGGTCATAAGTGTACATGTGTTCAATCATCCTAGAGCAAATTAATTTTCCAGCCATGCACAACTTTCCAATTCATGATCATAAAAAACTAGACAAAACAAGGAGCATTTTGCAAAAAATTGGGATTGAATTGGATGATTTTTCAATTTTATATGATTTTATGAAGTTGGCATAAAATTTGAAGTCAAACATGATCAAGGCATGGCAAAGTGGAGGGAAAACCTAAAATAATGAACAATTTGAATGAAAAGCGCCCACTGGGACTCGAACCTTGTACAAATTTGAAACGCGCGCTAAGCACCAAAACGGTGCCGTTTCACACAAACCCTAAGTGCGCCCAGAAATTCGTAGCTAATTCCCAGGTACCGTAGCTAATCATGAAGATACCGTAGCTAATCTGGAAAAACCTCATGATCTTCATCTTCTTCATGAGGTTGAAGATGAAGATGAAGACGAACTTCATACAAATTCCAGAAAATTCCAGAAAATTCCAGAATCCAAAAATTTTAATGCCATTCGAATCCTTGTTTCATGTACATTAAAGATCAAACAACAAATCATGCTAAAACCTCATATATTGTTCAGATCGAAGAAAATAAAAATTGACATCAAAATTTCAAACACACATAACTTCATGAATAATGCACCATTTCACTTGATTTTTTCACCAGAATAATCATCGACACAAGATCTACACAAATATAACAATGAATTTGAGAATTATGAGGTTCGAAACTTGACCTCTTGAAGAACAGCCAGTTGAAATCACGTGCTACAAGGCTCAGCAATGGTCCAAAGCTGCTCCAGAATCCTTGTTGAGATGATTGATGAAGAAATGGAAGCTTAAACACATGTGAATCCAGTTAAAATTGAAAATTCCATTAATGCTTCAAGCTTCATGTATGGTTGAGTATGGCACGAACTCCTCCAAATTCCCGTTCAATCTTCCTCAGAAACACTTCATGATCATGAATTTAACAAGAGAAATGGTCTTTGCGTGAGAAAATTGGAAGTTCTTTTTGAGAGAAAAATTTGATCCATTCCAAGATCTAGATCTAAAAGTGTTGTTAATCATCAATGCAGTTGTGATTATGATTATATATGCCTTGTTAATGAATCTGAAATCATGCTTAAGCCAAAACTAATTGGGATTAACAAGTTACAAGGTGTGTGCACAAATTTGTGTTTTCACCTCATGCATGAGATGCATGCGTAAACAGTGCACTATGCTGGCCCAAATCCACTCAAAAAAGGCCCATGCACACTTTGGAATAGGTATTTCATGCATATGATCACCCAAATTGATTTTGATAACTTTCCCTTCAAAAATATCATGCATGAGCATATGATCATGCAAAGGAATTTCATGCCATGTAATGAGATTTTTGGAAAGTGCATGTCATGAGGAACAAAATGCAAAAAGAACCACCAAAATTGGAGTCTTGGCTCACAAGTTATGCTCATTTGAACTTTGAAGCACCCTTTGTCAAGACTTGATCATAACGTCTCAACCACACATCATAAATCCATGATCTTGGACTTTTTGGAAATGGGAGAGAAAGATCTTCAACTTTCATGTTGGACAAAATTTCATTTGAAGCTTCTCTGATGATGCAAGATCAAGTTGAATTTGAATAAAAAACTTTCCATTTTGGGAAACTTTCAATTATAAGTCACTTTCCATTTTTGGAAACTTTTGATCTGGCTTCAAAATCTTTAAGGTAGATGTTTGACATGTTGAATACCCTTCTTTGGGACATCAATGAAATGTCTCAAACCATTTCTCCCTCTCCTAGCCCTCAGTTGACTTGCAGTTGACTTTTATGGGCCTCAGATGACTTGGTCATGCACTGTGGACTTTGAACCTCAAACCAATGGTCAAGTTGCATCAAAATGAACCAACGGAGAGGTGACCAGACATCAACGGATGAACTGGGAGAAAGAGATACAACCAGACGTCAACGGACGAATGGGAAAAACTCGACGTTTACCAATACCAACGGAGAGGTGACCAGACATCAACGAATGAACTGGGAGAAAGAGATACAACCAGACGTCAACGGACGAATGGGAAAACCTCGACGTTTACCAATACCAATGGAGAGGTGACCAGACATCAACGGATGAATGGGAAGACTCGACCAGACGTCAACGGACGAATGGGAAAAACTCGACGTTTACCAATACCAACGGAGAGGTGACCAGACATCAACGGATGACCTGGGAAGACTCGACCAGACGTCAACGGACGAACGGGAGAAGTTCGACGTTTATCGACACCAACGGAGAGGTGACCAGACATCAACGGATGACCTGGGAAGACTCGACCAGACGTCAACGGACGAACGGGAGAAAGAAAGGGGTGAGGTGTTACCGGTTAGTAGGTAACAAGCTCGGGAAGAAGGAATATCTAAAACCGGTGCACGGGTGAGAGATATCAATCAACAAAAAACATCTGAGGAAAACCTGAATAGGCATATTTTGACTCAGGAAAATCTGACTCCACAGGGGACCAAGATCGCAATAGGGAGCAGACAGGAAGGAACACCAAGGATACCGGGTTGTAGGCATAAAACAGGTGATCGACCAAGGCGTGGATTGGTTTGTGTTCCAAAACACTCATCATCCTGAAGAGAGCTAGCAAAGCAATCTTGTTAAAGGATGGACATTCGATTCCACAAGGAATACGAATCTTACTCAGTTGGGGAAACAAACAAAGGGTTCAACCAAAGAGCGCATGAGATCTATTATCTATAGCCGTCAAAACATAGATAATATACTCGCATGAAAGATTATCCATAACCGGGTTGTAGGTCGTTAAAGGATAAATCGACCGAAAACTTGAATTGGTGTGTGTTCCAAAACACTCATCATCCTGAAGAGAGCGAAAGCAAACTTGTTAAAGGATGGACATTCGATTCCACAAGGAATACGAATCTTACTCGACTGGGAAGGACAAGACTTCGACCAAAGAGTGCATGAGATATATTATCTATAGCCGTCAAAACGTAGATAATATACTCGCATGGAAGATTATCCATAACCTGGTAGGTTGTCAAGGATAAATCAACCGAAAAAGAAAGGCATCGGGATACCGAGACTAGGTATGTAAAGATGACCAATCAAAAGGGGAAACAACAAACATCACCGGCAAACGGTGAATGAAAGAGGACCCACTGAGGATAAAATTGTTTACTCGGAGCAATTACCCACAAGGAAGGGGACGACCCGCTGGGGATAAAGTTACTTAACCAAAGCAAATATCCAAAAGGGGAAAGGAATATCAATACCGAAAACTGGATAATGATAACCGCAAAGAGGGGATTACATCTACCGGTTAGTAGGTAGAAAACCACGGAACAGTAACCGTCATCGATTAGGATGAGCACAAGGGCCTTTGTCTCATGGAAATGCTTTTGCTCTCTTGCACAGATGGATTCTCCTGATCAGTTTTGACTGATGAAATGCAACATGCTATGCAATGCTAGTGACCTAAAAATGAAATGAATGAACAAATGGGAGGTGCAAATTTGAGGTGCTACACCACCAAACTTTATTTATTCCTAAAAAGGAAAGGGTAAATATCGATAAAACCCAAGACAAAAAAACGACAATGATTATGGTCGTCGCAACCAATATCAGGGTTCGGGAGTCGATTACGCAAGGGGAAGGTATTAGCACCCCCCACGTCCGTTGTACTCAACGGGAACCATTAGGCCAATTGTGTGCGTTAATGTTAGTTTGAAATGTTAGGCTTTTCAAGTTATTAAGTGGGAAAGAATAGAAGAGAGAAGAATATTTTTGGATTTTTCTAACGAAGGACTAAACCTAAGTTTTTATTAGTGGGCCTGACAAGATTTACAAATCCTGCTCCTACGTATCTCAATAGAGAAATCAAGGCTTACGTAGTTCTGGGTAGAAAAATGTTTGTTTGTTGGTCGATTTTAGCGAAAGCTACTTTGTGTCAAATTGATGAAAATATTGTTGGACTACCCAAAACAGGTGGAAAAATATTGCCTTGCATTGTCTTGAAACAAAGTACCTTTCGTTTGAGAAAAGGTTTGAAGGGTTAATCGCACGGCGGCGAGAAAAAGAAATTGATTGGTTTGATGTGTTTTGAGTAATGGCGAGAACTTGGATGAGCGAGATATCCATCTCGAATCCTAGTCTCAGGAGTGCGTGGTATACACCACGTTCCATTTCCATCTTATTTGCAAAAATGTTTAATAAGGATTAAGTGTTTTAAATTTGATTGAGAAAGGGTTTGAAGAAACCGCATTGACAATTTTAGACGATGGCGAGAGCTAAGATAGGCGAGGCATCCGCCTCGAATCTTAATCTCAGGAGTGCATGGTATACACCATGTTCCATTTCCACCTTTATTGAAAAAAGTGTTTAGATAGGACTTAAGTATTTTGAGTTTTGTTGTAAAAACGACTTGACATTAGATCAAGCATTTGATGAGCGATTGAGAAAGATTTGAATGAAGGTTTGAGAGAAAACAAAGTGGATAAATTTGGATGATGGCGAGAACTAGGATGAGCGAGACATCCGTCTCGAATCCTAGTCTCAGGAGTGCGCGGTATACACCACGTTCCATTTCCATCTTTATTGAAAATGTCTTAAATATGAATTAATATTTTTTTGATTTTTGATTATGAAAAATGGCTTGACGTTGGATCAAGCATTTGATGAAGTTTTTGAAAGAAATGGAATAGAATGGGAAAAAGAAATGGATTGATTTGTTTATTGAGAAAATACTCGACGTTGGATCGAGTCTTATTTTTGATCTTTTGGAAATTGTTGATTTTATTCTTGTGTTAGTAGCTAACTAAACAGTCAAGCAATAAAGAAATGAAAAGCAGTAAAATTATTACACATTGGGGGAGTGGGGTACATTTTGTCAAATGGGGATTCAAAGTACTGAAATAATTAAATCGGACCCAAACAACAAATAATGTAATGTATGAGTGTAAGTGCAAGAGAACTATCTCATTGTAAGAAGGCCCAAGAGTAAGCCATGTGAAGAAAATAAATACAACAAGTTATATATACAAAACACTCGAAAATTAAATCAAAAAAAGGTAAAATCGGGATTTGCACGGATGGAAATTGAGGAACACACAAAACCTAAATAATGTGCTCAAAGTCGGTTTGCACATATTGACAACAATTGAAATGTCATATATGATTAGTCAAAACGCGGCGAAGTACTATCACTATATCGATAAAAATAATCATGGATAAATAACAAGAAAATTGTCAAATCCATAAATTAAAAGTCGATGACAAACATTAAAATCAACAAGTGTTTTAAAAAAAAGGAAAAAAAAAAAAAAAAAAAAATAAAAGGTTTAAAATAATAATAAAAAATCTAGTAGAAAATAGAAAGTTATGTTAAAAATAAGAAATGTAAGAACATAGGGATCGAACCCTGGACCTGAGGTTTAACAAACAACATTTCTGCCACTAGGCTAGAACCATTTTTTTATTCAAATATCGCCTCCATTACTATAAATATAATAAACAGGCGCTGAATATAATTAAATAACAAACATAACAGTAGAAGTAACAGTAGCAGTAGCAGTATCAAATGAAATGAAGATTGAACGCAAAAGAAAAATCAAATGATGCACATGGAAACAACACACGGAAAAAAAGAGAATTTGAGCATGTGAGTTACCGAATACCAAGGTTGCTACCGCTTTGCGTTGTTGTTGCTGCCGGTAACGGAACTCGGTAACGGCACTGAGTCGAATGCTGATGTTGTTGTCGGAAGAACGTCGAGTTGTGATATGACGGTTTCGGTTGCAGCCTTTCAGGTTGTAACAAGGGTGGCGGAGGAGAGCTTAAGGGATTTGTGGTTTTTACAGCTGAAGCATGGAGTATGGAGGGTTGTTTTTGCCGTTTCGCCGTCAAAGGATTCTTAGGGGTTTTTCTTCTTGAACAGTAGCCGCCCCTTCACGCTGAGAATGTTCTTGCTTTTATATTCACCCTGCTAGGGTTTGGAATGGGTCACTGAGATCAAAAGAGTATTGGAATTGGAAATGCTTGTGATGCTACCAGCTTGTCTATCCTGTTTTGGTGCTTATTCTGAAAAAGGTAACATGTACCTTGTACTTCTTCTGTGAAAACATTCTCATTTTTGTTGCTTGTGAACTTTTACTGCCTTACCAAGTTATTTTACTGCAGTGAAAATGGAAAGCATCAGCAGGTCCACTGTGTATCTTTTCCCTCCAAACTATTGCCTCATGAACTGTGATTGGAATGCTGCCACTAGTGTCAATGTCACTACCACCATGTAAGGATAAATAATGGCATCTAACTTCACCAATCACAGGGCAAGAGCAGATGAAGTATGGGGCATTGATGCGAAAGACGTAACAGTTTCTTCAATTACACCGTTTGGAAATTTGCACTGAAATAACCAGCCCTTATTGATGGCACCAACAAAATCAGCAAGGACTTGTAAAAGCTCCACTAAAGTCGATGTGCGTCTAAGCCTCTTGATCCATATATTATGAGCAGACTTCCTCCAAGCACCAACAAGTGCGTGTTCAGGCATAACAGGCTCAATTGCATAAATTGCAGCTTTCAACGATTGAATCTGTGATGACAAGACTTTATGATTTGGAAATGTACTGCTGTCTTCTTTCTCCCCGGGTTTAGAGTTAAAGCTACAATATCCTGCCCTTCTCCCGGTCTTAATACATGAGATACCTCCAGAGCATGCATATCCAAGAAGCACACTGACGGTGATGGAAGATCTGTTCTGTTGTTTTCATCAGTTTCTTCTGATTCTGAATCAAAATCAACACCTAACTTATTCAACTGTGAATTTAAACTGTTATTGTATGTTCTACCATTTTCTAGAGAATTAACTCCGATCAAAGCACTTGCCCCATCAACAGAAATTTGCATGCAACTGATACTGCAAAAGAAGGAGAATTATGCTCTTGCAATTGGAGTACCGTTGAGAGTAAAGGTACTGAGAGTATGTTGTGATTCATTCCAAGTCATTACAACCCCTTCAGATGAAAGACAGACAATATGGGCCTCCACACCATCCAATCTTCTAATTAAACGTCCTCTTCTAATGGAGTGCAAGAGAACATCTGATGAATGAGAGCAAGAAACAACTATTCCGGGATTTGAGTTAACATAACAACTGATTATTTCACTGCGGTGCCCCCGAAGTACCAGTATAGGGCCCTCAATTCGACGTTTCTGATTCTTTTCAATCAAGTGTGATGAACTATTGCTGGTTGGAGATTTAGTCAAATCTCCCAGTGAATCACTAATCTTCAAACTGATGTTATTGACTTCTATATCATCAAATGTATCTTTTAGCAGTAGATGCATTTCGTGGAGCTACATCAATCTCATTTGAGCTGGATTCTGAGTTCGCAGTTTTACTTTATCTTTTCTTAGCTTGAAGAGTCGTGCCAAATCCACCGCACTTGTACACATCCAAATCTGGAGCCTCTTGAAGTAGGAAGTTTCTCTTCGGGCCAAGTTGCGGAACCTTTCGGGATAGAATCCAAGAAAAAATCTTGGCTTAGAGAAAATGAAGACGGTGGATCGAGGCATAGAGCTTGGGGTGAACTTTTATTTAGGACATCCAATGGTTTAGAATTTTCAGTGTTGTCGGATTTCAAACCACACCATGGTACTGTTGCACCCCAAAATTTGCCCTATATTTTTAACTCTAACCAATTTTTTGTTTCACATTCATTTGCATCATCTTCATAGCATAACATTTTTTTCTGTCTTAATATTAGCCGGAATAATTTCTCGGAATTTACAAACAGACTGGTCAAATTAACTTTTTAACTGTGCCTAAAATTAGTCAACGAAAAAATGTCAAGTTTAAGTTTGCAAATGTCGGTAACATTAATCTGCGGTTCACGTGGTTTAATTTGACATGCTAAAAATATTTTTACGACTATTTTTGGTCATATGTTGATCAGTCTGAGCAGTTTAAACGGTCATAATTTTTATTTCAAAATCCGACCAAACGCTGTATTTTTCCGAGTCATTTATTTCGCGCTGATTATTTTGACGTGTTCATTTTATTTTTTCGAGCATTTTGGTGCCCGACTTTTATTTTTTTTGAGTCTATTTATTTTTATATTGGGTCTAGAATAAATAAATAGGTTAATTAGTTTTTATTTTAATTTTAACTATTTTAATTATTTAACTTTATTCAGTTTTTAATTTAAATAGGTTAATTAGTTTTTATTTTAATTTTAACTATTTTAATTATTTAACTTTATTCAGTTTTTAATTTAATTAGGTTAATTAGTTTTTATTTTAATTTTAACTATTTTAATTATTTAACTTTATTCAGTTTTTAATTTAATATTGGGTTTCAAAATAAACTTAGGCCCATTATCATTAACCTAATTTGTTCCTATATATATTCACTAGCATGACTGATAGAGGGAGACCGAAAGACAGAACAAAAAAGAGAAACTGAGAGTGGCTGATCTATACTATCGTACACACAGTTTGGTAATAGTTTATATACTTTATCTATTTTGTTGATGTATTTGATTATGTTTTCGGATCGGATCGTGTCAATACGCCGTTTTCACATATACGTGTATGAGGCGTGACATTTGTGTTATCCGATCCAGTTGCGATGATCGCAATTTTGCGCTAGCAACGCCGTTGTTTTTTTTTCATTTTTTTTTATATATATACTAATAAAAGTTTACTTTTTGTTGGTTTAAACAAATTTATTACTAATAAATTTCATTTTATTATTCAATAAAAGTTTGGTAATAGTTTATATACTTTTTTTTATATATATACTAATAAAAGTTTACTTTTTTCATTCAATAAAACCCCATTTTTTGTATTCATTTCATTTTTATTGTAAGCCCAAGGGGCAAACAAGTTTATTACTAATAAAAGTTTACTTTTTGGTGGTTTAAACAAATTTAAATCCTACGGTCCTTGAAAATATTACATAAGCATCTACATACCATATTATTGCATCACAGGTTTCTTATGAACAGGTATCTTATCTTCTCGCTGTTTATTTCAGCAGAAATGGCTCTTGAACAGACTGTCAAGATCACTTCCAAGGGTCCTATCAAAATTACTGCTGAAGGCCTGGTGAAGACTGTTGCTGAAGTTAGAATGCCTCCCATGATTATTACCACTCCTGGCCCTATTCCTTATACTTCGGATAAAGCTATACCCTGGAATTACGGTTCTGATGTTTATATCCATGGTGTTAAGCAGGAACCTTTGACTGATACACCTGTTACTGATGATAACCTTGATATTGATAATATTGCTGGATCTAGTAAGATCACCAGAAGTGGAAGAATTTTCTCTCCTCCAGCTACCTCAAAAAATACAGTTCTTCCGACTACTACCTCCACTTCTGAGCCAAGTACTGATGCTCGAGGCAAAGGTCATGTGGTTGAACCTGTGCAAGCTGAAGCACCGACTGCTGAAAATCTCTCTAAACAGATGGAAGAAGTGCTGAAGATCATTCGTAAGAGTGATTATGATATTGTTGACCAGTTGGGGCATACTCCCTCCAAAATTTCCATGTTGTCTTTGTTGCTGTGTTCTGAGGCTCATGCTAAAGCCTTGATCAAATTCTTAAGGGCTGCTCATGTACCAAATGAAATTTCTGTGGATCAATTTGAAAATTGTGTTGCACATCTGACTTATGATAATGGGTTAGGTTTTTCTGATGCTGACTTGACTCCTGCCAAAAGAAACCATAACAGAGCTTTACATATCTCCATTGAATGTAGGGGCACTACCTTGTCTCATGTGTTGATAGACAATGGCTCTTCATTGAATGTACTTCCCAAAGAGGTTCTGAACAAGCTCAGTCCTGAAGATGCTGTGTTAAGACCAAGTAATATAGTGGTGAGAGCCTTTGATGGTTCAAGAAGAGTGGTGCATGGAGAAATAGATCTCCCGATCAAAGTAGGCTCTCAAGTCTTCGATTCTACCTTCTATGTAATGGATATTCGTCCTGCGTACTCTTGTTTGCTTGGGCGCCCCTGGATCCACGGGGCAGGTGCTGTGACCTCCACTCTACATCAGAAGTTGAGATATCCAGTGAAGGGAAAGATCGTAACTGTTTATGGAGAGGAAGAATATATGGTCAGTCATGTGAATACATTTAAGTATGTTGAAGTGGAAGGTGAATATGTTGAGACTCCTTGCCAGACATTTGAAGTAGTTCCTTGGGTCGTTCCCGCTACTGAAGCTCCTCCTGTGGTTAAAAGAGTTCCTGTGGTTACCAGAGTACCTCCTACAATGGCTTCCCTCAAAGATGCTAGAGCTGTGGTTGAAGAAGGTGGTTGTACTATTTGGGGTCAGCTTCCCGACATTCCTTACAAGTCTGACAAGTTTGGTTTGGGTTTCACTGCAGAGTCCCAGAAGGTTGTTCGTCGTGCTCGTGCTGTTCGTATCACCAATCAAGGGAACATGAAAGATCAAATCAATGCTGTGGGTGACTATAATGAAGACTACAATCTGGATAACTGGATTTTTCCTACTGTGGGTGATGGGCTCAACAATTGGAAGACTGAAGACGTTATTCCTATCTCCTTTAGTCAGGAGTAAATACTATTACTGCGTTGTTATTTTTAAACCTTGTGCCTTACCCGGGGCACAATGGTATGCTTGTTTCGGGATGTCATTTCATTTGCATACTTCATTCAATAAAAATCAATGGACGTTTCGTTTTCGTAAATATTGGGCTCTTTGTTTTTTTTTTATTTTATTTTCATCAGCTATGTGTTCTTACACACACCCACATCACTAAAATGCAGATCCTCATCCACCCTGGATCCTGTTGATAACAGTTCTACTATTGCCAATTATAATTTCGAGAATCCGATCTATCAAGCTGAAGATGGAAAGGATGAAGATTGTGAAGTACCTGTAGAGCTTGCTAGGTTATTACAACAAGAAGAGAAAGTTACACAGCCGCATGAGGAATCAATTGAGGTTGTAAATCTGGGTACTGAAGTAGACAAGAAAGAAGTCAAAATAGGAGCAGGCTTGGAAAACAGTGTCAAAGAAAGATTGAGTCGGATGTTACGTGACTATGTAGAGGTTTTCGCTGGAAAAATCAAGAGATGATATGGAATGATGAATGTCAAGAAGCTTTTGACGAAATCAAGAAGTATCTCCAAGAACCTATAAATCTGATGCCACCAGTTGAAGGAAGACCTCTAATCATGTATTTAACCGTGTTAGAAAATTCAATAGGGTGTGTGTTGGGGCAACATGACGAGTCTGGTCGAAAAGAGCATGCAATATACTACCTTAGCAAAAGGTACCGACTGTGAAACAAGATACTCCCAGCTCGAGAAAGCTTGCTATGCTTTGGCTTAGGCTGCTCGCCGACTAAGACAGTATATGTTGAATCATACCACTTTATTGATTTCTAAGATGGATCTTATCAAATATACATCTGAGAAACCTGCTCTCTCCGGAAGAACAACAAGATGATTGCTGAACTCTGCACGCAGTTCAAAATAAAACACCATAACTCTTCTCCGTACCGGCCAAAGAGGAATGGCACCGTGGAGGCTGCTAATAATAATATTAAGAAGATCATACAAAAGATGACAGTAACATACAAAGACTGGCATGAGATGTTACCCTTTGCTCTTCATGGTTATCGCACTTCAGTGCGCACTTTGACAGGGGCAACTCCTTTCTCTTTGGTCTACGGAATGGAAGCCGTGTTACCAGTGGAAGTTCAGATTCCCTCTCTAAGAATCATGAAAGAGGCAGGTTTAGACGAGGATGAATGGATTCAGACTCGACTCGACCAAATAAATTTGATTGATGAGAAGAGGTTGGCAGCTGTTTGTCATGGTCAGATGTACCAGAAACGGATGATCAAAGCTTTCAATAAGAAGGTTAAGCCAAAGGTATATCAGGCTGGTGACTTGGTAATCAAGCGTATCATACTATCACAGGGTGATCCTAGGGGCAAGTGGACTCCTGCATATGAAGGACCATTTATGGTCAAAAGAGTATTCTCAGGAGGTGCCATGATGCTTACTACTATGGATGGTGAAGACTTTCCACAACCTATAAACGCAGACATAGTTAAAAAATACTACGCATAAAAAGAGACCCGCTAGGTTGACTGGCCTAGGCAAAAATAAGGGCATCCCGGCAAACCAAAAGGGTTCGGGCAAAAATTAGGGATATATATAAAAAAAAAATGTACACCCGGCAAGTCGAAAACCTGAAAAGGCGGCTTGGGCAAAAAAGGGTATCCCGGTGGATTGAAAACCTGAAAGGGCAATCCAGGCAAAAGTTAGGGATTAAAGCGTATGACTATGTCTCGTTTGGATCACTCATGTAACTTCAACTGATGGTGCTACCTAAATCAAGTTCAAACAGATAAAGATCAATCCAATCGTTTCTGTCTCAACAGCAGAAGATGAGATATTTGAAGATAATGGCAATAGTAGAATTGAAACTCAATAGGATCATTTTTCACATAGCTGTTTTCTTTATTTTATAAAAAATTTACGACGAATTCCTCTTACTAGGACTTCTGTCTCCTTGTACAAACTTGTCTATGTATAGGTCACTTTGTGATATAAATAAAATTTCATCTTTGAATCCAGATTTACTTTTACTCTATTTACATAAGCGAAAACGTCCATTGGTTGTGTTTGAATGTATGTATGCTTTTGAATACGATTGATGTTTACCAGAAATGCATAAAATGCAGTAATAGTATTTACTAAGGACGAACGAGGGTAGTAGTTCAACGAAGCTTCGCCGGTTCATCCCCACTACAAATCCCCAGTAGAGCAAATCTATCTTTATAGATGCTTCGAATTACGTCTCCCCTTGAATTTATGTCCATCTCTTTTATCCTCAGTCGGGATACTCAGGAACTTATTCCTTCAACAGAAGTACGACGAACGAATACGGGAAGTGACAAATACTATACTATCAAACAAGACGGGAACGAGTTCCTCATATTCTTCAGCAACGAATCGGGATTTATTTTCCCTAGCCAGCAGTTGTTATACAAAGATATTCGGTCGCTTCAGGCCGCATGATTCATACATACATCACTTACATCATACCATAGCATATCCATAAGTGCATAATACATTTACTTAGATGCACCATGCCATGCATGCATACATATTGCATAAACTAACCTTTTCCTTGCAGGATGGTTATATACAGATAAAATACTATCAACAATTCACAACAGGTCAGAAACGATCTATACGAAGATCTAGTGCTGATACTTAATCATTACTCAAGGTGTCCTTGGATAGTAGGCAAACAGTCTATACGAAGATCTATTCCCTAGTCCAGGATGTTTTCAGGAGAGTTAATCCTGATACTCTTTTGTCCTCGGATAGTAGGCAAACGGTCTATGCGAAGATCTATTCCCTAGTCCAGGATATTTTCAGAAGATTTAATCCTGATATTCTTTTGTTCTTGGATAGTAGGCAAACGGTCTATACGAAGATCTATTCCCTAATCCAGGATATTTCCAGAAGAGATAATCATCACGAAGATTTATTTCTACTGGTCTATTCAACAATTCAAAACAGTTCAGAGACGATCTATACGAAGGTCTAGTGCTGATACTTAATTCAGAAAGAAATCGCCACGAAGATTTGGTTCTGACACTTAAATTAAAAGTATGTTCTTAGATACGATTCAGAGACGGCCTATACGAAGACCTAGTACTGATATCCAGTATCAACATCAAGATATTATCACCTCCTGATATTATGGATGGCATCTATAAGCCCATCTCCAGTTCTTCCAAGTGGCATCTTCAAGCCCACTTAAGCATATACAACCAGTCATCAGTGTTACTTTACGCACCGGCGAGTGCAAATTTTGGGCTTTTGTGTTCAATCCCCTTCAACCTTCCAAGTCACGAATGGCACACAGGCCAATCTAACTCCTCAGGTTTCAGAAAATTGAACAGGGGCAGCTGTTGCACCCCAAAATTTGCCCTATATTTTTAACTCTAACCAATTTTTTGTTTCACATTCATTTGCATCATCTTCATAGCATAACATTTTTTTCTGTCTTAATATTAGCCGGAATAATTTCTCGGAATTTACAAACAGACTGGTCAAATTAACTTTTTAACTGTGCCTAAAATTAGTCAACGAAAAAATGTCAAGTTTAAGTTTGCAAATGTCGGTAACATTAATCTGCGGTTCACGTGGTTTAATTTGACATGCTAAAAATATTTTTACGACTATTTTTGGTCATATGTTGATCAGTCTGAGCAGTTTAAACGGTCATAATTTTTATTTCAAAATCCGACCAAACGCTGTATTTTTCCGAGTCATTTATTTCGCGCTGATTATTTTGACGTGTTCATTTTATTTTTTCGAGCATTTTGGTGCCCGACTTTTATTTTTTTGAGTCTATTTATTTTTATATTGGGTCTAGAATAAATAAATAGGTTAATTAGTTTTTATTTTAATTTTAACTATTTTAATTATTTAACTTTATTCAATTTTTAATTTAAATAGGTTAATTAGTTTTTATTTTAATTTTAACTATTTTAATTATTTAACTTTATTCAGTTTTTAATTTAATTAGGTTAATTAGTTTTTATTTTAATTTTAACTATTTTAATTATTTAACTTTATTCAGTTTTTAATTTAATATTGGGTTTCAAAATAAACTTAGGCCCATTATCATTAACCTAATTTGTTCCTATATATATTCACTAGCATGACTGATAGAGGGAGGCCGAAAGACAGAACAAAAAAGAGAAACTGAGAGTGACTGATCTATACTATCGTACACACAGTTTGGTAATAGTTTATATACTTTATCTATTTTGTTGATGTATTTGATTATGTTTTCGGATCGGATCGTGTCAATACGCCGTTTTCACATATACGTGTATGAGGCGTGACATTTGTGTTATCCGATCCAGTTGCGATGATCGCAATTTTGCGCTAGCAACGCCGTTGTTTTTTTTTCATTTTTTTTATATATATACATATATTTAGATCTGCACATTTTTTTTCATAACTAACAACCCTGATTTTTCCTAAACCCTGACAATTTCGCCACAAACTCTAAATTTCAAACCTAAAACTTTAACCGTGTTGTTTCCTCTAAACCATAAACCTTTTCTTAAAATCTTAACAAACCTTATTATTATTTCCTATTTTCACTCTTATTTATGTTATTCATACACTGTAACTGCTTCGCCTTTGTAATATTTTAAATTTTAACTTGTAATATTTTCAGTTTTACTTTTCGCCATATTTATTATGTAACTGCACCAAAGCGTTGTAATAATTAGGATTTTATTTTCTGCAATTTATTTTTCTGTCATTTAAATTCCTGCCATTGATCCTATATTAACTGCGTGGTTTAGTAATGTAGGGCGTGAAAACCTACTAAATTAATTATTTAATATTTTTCTATAACCTTTATATTTTTTGCAAATAAATAATAAATACTAACTATTTTAATAACTTTTTTTTATTACTTACTTATAATAATAAATCCTTATATATTTTGTAAATAAAATATAATTGACCATTTTTATAATTGAATAATAATAATAAACCTATTAATCTAATAATTTGATATTTTCTATAATCTTTATTTGTTTTGTATATAACTAACTTAATATTTTTCATATAACTCTTTTATTTTATAATTTGTACATTAATATATTTTAAATTCTTTTATTATTACTAATTTATTTTAAACTCATATTTTTCTAATAACTTCTAAAAAAAAATCTAACTTGTTTAACTTAAAATAATTTCTTTTAAAATTCTAACCTTTTTATTATCACTTTATTATTATTGCTTTATTACCATTGTTTATTTATTATTTTATTATTATTTGCTTTTATCTATTCTATTTTTGCTTCATTATTTTCCTTATTTTAATTTTGTTTTATTTATAATATTAGGAACAAATGTATAGGTTGTAAATTTATTCTTTCTCGCCTGATTATTATGTATCTGTCCCATAGCCATGTAATAGTTTAGGAATTTATTTTTCTTGCTTTTATTTTTGTAAATATTTATTGCGTGGTTAGTAATTTAGGGAGTGCAAAAAACTAACTGTAAATAATTGAACTTAGAAAATTAAATTCAAGACAAATATCTAAAAAAATAACACTCACACACGTAAGTCGATCTTTGATCGCCATCTGTACTTCCTAGGGTATTCCTCTTGGTTGCCTTCTTTAAATGGTCAAGTCCCTCGAAAATAGGGGTGTCTTAAGCAAAGTCCCTTCAAACAGAAAAATCATCAAGTCCCTATAAACTTAAAAGATCAAGTCCCTACGAGGTTGCCTACGATATAATGATCTTGTCCCTTCGGTAAATATGGTGATAGTCCCTACGAGTTGCTAAAGACACCCCTTATGTTGCCTTCATTGACCATACGATGACCCTACGCCCGTCCCTTAAACACATCCAAGGTAATGACTACCTATTCCTTAATAATAGGGACAGTCTTATCATTGAAAGAATATACGAGAACACGAAAGACTTAATCTAGGGTAGGTATCTCATAGTTACTTGCTCACACTTTTCAAAATTACTTTTACACCTCACAATTTCTAAACTAGGCTTTGTATACACCCATACGAGGGTCATTACAAAGTACTTAAAGAAATTTTTCTAATCACACACTAAACTCTTACAAACAAACAAAGTGAGCTAAGTAACTAAGAGCCCATCGATAACCATGGATGTAAAGGGTGCTAATACCTTCCCTTTGTATAACCTACCCCCCGAACTCAAAATCTTCTTAAGGTCTTTCCTGTTCTTTTATGTCCTTTCCTTTTGGATAAAATAAAAGTCGGTGACGACTCTTGCTATCCGCAACATTTAACTAAAGTCAGTTCTCCCACCGTGTTACAGGTACTACAACAGATGCGTTTGAATAAAATCGCTCGCAGGACTTAATCTTCTTGGCCTTCATGGTGTGAGACTCGTCGTCACTAACATTCCACATATATACATTGGAGTCTTCAGACGCTGATAAAATGTGTTTTCCATCCGAAGTAAGAGATGCCGACATTAGGCTTCCTGCACTAAGGCCTTTGAATTTGAAAACAACATTAAACCCTTCAATGATTCTGACTTGTGAATCAGCACAGGTAACCATAACTTTGTTACTATCTTGTGGAAGAAACTGAAAGCCAGTTATTCCTCTCCCGGGAGATTTCTTTTTACCAAGTAAGCATATTTGTGATTGCATCTGAAAGTGATTATCTGATACACTATAAAACCGACAATTTCCTGTCATGGACCCGATAATTCCTCCTTGTCCATCAGGTTGATAGCACACTGCGGTGACAATTTCCTTGACATCGGTCCAATCAACATGACAATCCGGAATTCCTCAAATGCGCACTCTTCCATCTATTGATCCGCTAATGAAATAATTATCATCCACAGGATTGAATTGTATGCATGTCACGTAATTACTGTGTGAGAAAACTTTCAAGCAGTAGTCATGTCCAACTTGCCATAGCCGGACAGTTTTATCAACTGAAGATGACAGCAGATAATTATGTTTTGACCAAGAGACATCCAAAACTTCACCTTCATGACCGTGGAACTCGTGCAATGGTTTCTCCAACAACCGGAAGACCTTAGGAGGGAAAATGATGCAAGTCGAATCTGATTTTCGTGAGTTTGATTTGAACTACTCCTTCCTGGGAGAATAAGCAACAGACTCGACAGTGCAAATACCCGCATCTTCAAGCTTCTTAACATCAATTGTAACTATACCAGATGTCTGAAGTTGTTCGATGGGTAAAGGACCATGTTGAATCTCTTCGGTTTCTTGGTCCTGTTGTTGTTGTGTTGCAGGTTTGATAGTTCCACCAAATTTCCACACACCATTAGCCTCTCCTTCTATGTAGCAAATATAAGACAAGATTGGATGTGCGGCATCACACACAAAGACAGATCCATTAGAATATCCCACGAAGTAAACTCTGTCAACTCCGGCACCTTTAACAGTGGACAAGTGGCTAGGAACACCCCCGGTAAAGGGCCAATTTGCAAAGCTAGCTGAGCCAGGTTTTGTGCTAGTTTTCAGAATTGAGGCTACCTCAGCTTGAGTTTTTGATGAGTTGAACTGACTCGGCAACTTGATGAGTTTTGCAATGGTCAAAGATGGATCGGCCATAGGTATTAGCACCGGAAACTCCTGTGCAGATATAGATGATGTCCTACTCTACTGAGACAATAATGTAGACAATCTATCATTATCGTAATAGTGTATCTGTCCAGGGTTTGTTAGCACAAAAATATCGTCTTTGCTATTCAAATCCCTTTCTCCTAGACTTGGCAGTAAAATCAAGTCCACGAAAGTGTCGTTAAGTGTAAGGTCTGCACGACCGATGCATCTTAATGACTCCATCCCAGATGACCATTCGAGAGTTAAAACAGTCAAAACTTCTTCCGAACCAATTTCGTAACCGCCATAGACAAACAACTGACCAGTACAATCATTGTGAGATTTGCGATTATTGGACCATTGTAAGACAATGACCGGGATTCTTCTTTCTGCGTTTGAAAGTTGTAGCCTAACAACGTTTTTAGAGGAAGTGGTTTGTTGACCTTTTGAAGGTGCTGCAGATGACAAGTTCCAGAATAGGATATCTCCGTCTATGTATCCAACAGCGAGAATGGAGCCATCAGAAGATGCCCAGCAAAGAGCACTTATCTCTTTGTCTCTGAGATTTTGCTCTAAAATATCGGCTGGAAGATTGGTGTCCATTTCAGAAGTGTTACCGCCGTCATCTTTCAATTCTAGATCCTTTCCGCCACCAAGGAACACAATTTTAGCTTCGGAAACATCCATCTTGAAATGCAACCAACAATCTGTTCCCAGAAGAATAAGGCTGCGATAGAATTCCGAAAATTGGTTGATCGCTGGACTCTGGAAACCCGACAGCTTCCCTTAGAAACTTAACTGATAAATGATTAGATGACTTCAAAAGTTGTCCTTCCTCGACGTCAAACTTTATCACAGAAAACAAGTCGTGCTCATCTTAAGTCTTCCATCCAAAGTCCCAATAGCCAAGAGTCATTGAATGGAATCAAAAGCAAGAAGTGAAACAGAAGACGGAATGCCATAGTGAATCACAATTCTCGGATCCAATTCAGTTGATTGCAAACTACTATGCTGCTGAAACTTGTGGTTGAAATGGTGGTGGACAGCTTTGTGCAACAACTTCTTGGCAAACATGGTTTTGATGATGATGATGTTTTTTTTATTATAAGTTATTCATATGCCATGTGCATGGATGATAATGATTGAATGAATGAATGAAGTAATCGAACTATGAATGAGTATGTGGAAATTCTTGAATATGAATGGAATTTTTTTTCAATGTGAATGAAGAAAATATGAATGTAAATTTGGAATGTGAAAAACGTAAAAAAATATGAAATAGTAAACATGAACATGTATGAAGGTGAATGAAGAAAGAATGAAAACGAGTGATTGATGGGGAAAAATTTTCAGGGCCAAAATCGGGGTGTGACAACACTCGCTTTACTTTATTTATTTTCTCGCACTCGCTTTTATTTTATTTATTTCCTCGCACTCGCTTTAAATTATTTACTTTCCGCACTCGCACTACTTTTATTTACTTTCCGCACTCGCACTACTTTTATTTATTTTAATGCACTTTTACTTTACCATGTCTAGCTAAATTTATAAGGTTAGAATGTAAGGATCATAATTGAACCGATAATCCGTACAATTGTTCGTACAAACACTTAAGGGCTATTTTAACTTTCAAATTAAGTTTTCCCGCACTTCAATTCCGTTGGGTAAGATCGAAAGTCGTCCAACGTCTTTTTAAACCTAATTGTTTTTAACTATTTCAAAAACAGAGAAAGCACTTTGTTTAGTTCATTAGGAGATTTTAACATTAGGAAGAAAAGAGATTTTAAAACTATTTTCAGACGCGTTTATAAGTTTAGAGTCTGGTTCGTAAGAACCTCTTTTGGTTAAGAAATCCAGGTTATAATACTTTTCAACTTAGTCAAGATACTATATTTCTTAAAAATAGGTTTACTACTCTAACACAATGCGCGCCTTTTTATAAGTGACAGTAAGAGGGTTTGATTAGGGAGTACAACTCGGTTCTGAATACGCGAAAGCGACAGTTCCTGTTAAGTTAGTTTTTTTCAAAGTAGGAAACACTTCCCATAAGTAGCTCTAGTAGCAAGTACTTGGATTATCAATTAATTACGTGAATTACATTCGACCCTGTCTTTATTAATTAATCTTTATTCAACACTTTACTTTTCATTTCACACTACAAAAACACCTATTTTTGATTGCCTTTGATAAACACCATAACAATAGATAACGATAGATTGACACTTGGTCTCTGTGGATTCGACAATCTTTTATATTACTCTGACGCGTTCGTACACTTGCGAAAACCACGCATCATGTTTTTGGCGCCGTTGCCGGGGACCAATTTCGTCAAATTTCATTTTTCTGTTGTTATATCATTTAGACTTAGGTTATTTCCCGCCGGTCAATGCGAAGAACTCGCAGCACCGGAAGTTTAAGCTTAGTATACCCTCTGGCGGAACCTGAACGTTACGCTTGCGCACGTTTATTCTTTCATAGAATTAAGAGAGCTATGGCCGAAGATCAAAACCAAAGATATCTTAAAGATTTCGCTCAATCATCTAACGAAGAACCTAGTTCTAGTATAGTAAACCCAACCATCCCAGCGAATAATTTTGAACTTAAACCATCTCTGTTACAACTAGTGCAACAGAGACAATTCGCGGGTCTCGCAACCGAGAACCCTAACCAGCATTTAAAAATATTTCTTCAATTAGCAGACACTTTTAAAACCCATGGAGCTTCTCCTGAGGAAATACGTTTAAGATGATTGCCTTTTTCCCTCAGAGATAAAGCCCTATCATGGTTAGATTCCCTTCCACCCAATTCCATTACGACTTGGGGTAACCTTAGGAGAGTTTTTCTTGCTAGATATTTTCCCCCGAGTAAGACCGCCGTTCTTCGAAACCATATAACTAGATTTACCCAAAACCAAGGAGAATCGTTGTTCGAAGCTTGGGAGAGATATAAAGAGTTGTTACGAGCATCCCCACATCATGGTTTAGAAAATTGGTTAATCATTCAAACCTTCTATAATGGACTTCATTACAACACAAAGATGACCATCGACGCTGCCGCAGGCGGTGCTCTGATGAACAAACCTTATCCTGAAGCTAGTGCCCTCATCGAAGATATGGCTCAAAACCATCAATCATGGGGAGTCGAACGAGCGACAGTTGAGAAGAAGGTAGCCCAAGGAGGAGTGCATGAACTAAGCTCTATAGACATGATGCCGGCTAAAATGTACGCATTAGCCCTCAAAGTCGAGCATATGTGCATAAACCCGAATACTGTAGCTGCAGTTTCGTCGGATTGTGAGATATATGGAACCAAATGACACCAATCTGCAGAATGCAGTCTATTAAACGAAACCCACTATGAGCAAGTGAACTACACCCAAGGGAACCCATACTCGAATACCTATAACCCTGGATGGAGGAATCACCCGAACTTCTCCTATAAAAACAATAACCCTATTCAAAATAATGCACCTCCGAGACCTGGTTATCAAGCCCCTAGATCAAATCAACCTATGCAACCTGTACCACCAAAGTCGAGCCTTGAGAAAATTATGGAAAACTTTATCACCGCTCAAACCCAACAAAACAAGGAGTTCATGAACCAAAACATTCATGTTAACGAATTGATTACTCAGTTAGGAACCAAGGTTGACCAAATAGTTACTCATACCAAGATGCTTGAAACCCAGATCTCTCAGGTAGCTTTAAACCAAACCCCTCAGACTACTCCTGGAGGACAATTCCCTGGACAACCTCAACAAAATCCGAGAGGACAAGCCAATGCCATTACCCTACTGTCGCATTACGCGAAAAACCGGCGGGAAAACAAGAACAACAGAGCCGCCACCGTGCGTTATTTATCCCAAAAGAGGGAAAGGAAACGCTCGAAGTAAACCTGGAAAAAGCATGGTCTCGCGACCAAAGAGAATGGGATCGGGAGTCGGTTATGCGAAGGGAAGGTATTAGCACCCCTACGCATCCGTCGTACTCGACGGGATCCACGCACAATAGGAAGGAAAATGGTTGCTAAAACACTGCTCATAAACACACATCAAACACTGGCTGAAAGAGACACAAGAAAACAAACAAGATGGACTCGACAGGATATCGCATCCTGGGCCTACTTAGTCTATCAAGCATAGACATCAGAGTCAAAGTAGTTCGGACTGGGGAAAACAACACATGCTCGCTAGGATGTCGCATCCTATGCATACGTATCTTCTTGGACGAAGAAGAATCAGAGCATTCGTAGCTCGGCTCACGCACGCAAACAAAACACACAGGAAATCGACTGCCAATCGCTGGGCTTACATCAAACTCCACACAAACACGCAAACCTGGAACCCGAATGCCAATCGCTGGACTTATATCAGCTTCCGAACCAAACACACGCACACTGGAAACCAGATGCCACTTGATGGACTTATACCGGACTCCAAGCACACAACAAGAGGATACGGAATGCCAATCGCTGGGCTTACATCCATCTCCTAACACACACAAAGACAAAACAAAAGGGCGCCCGGAGAGATCAGCTCATCTCCTGCCTACGTACCTCATCTGGTATGAGGATCAGGGCGATGTAGTTCCCCTACGAAGGGACACAGGACTAGCCTAACCAAATAACAGAGGGATACACAACTAGGGAGACTAACTCGAGCCTAGATGTTATCATGCAAAATCATCCCTAAGTCAAGGTTTCTAGCTAACTTGCACAGGGAGCAAGCCTATCCTAATCAGCTCAAACAGCAAAGCAAACAATCACAAATAGCACACACTATATACACACAAGTGGGGCTCAATCAAGGGGTTAGGCTGCAAGAGCAAGCCAACTGGAAGGGTAATGTTAGCTCTTAACCTTGACATTGAGAGTCAAGGTGAAGCCAGATGAAAGGTGAGTGAAGATTAGACTTCACAGCTCTTATCCCTGGTCAGGGAGAGCTTCAGACAATGAAGTGTGGGTCCAGAAAGTGGGAACCCTTCTACACTTGCGACACTGACTCAACTGATCTTGGGTTAATGTCCACAAGGCATCAACATGTGATGTGAGCCAAGGGACGACTCAACAGAATAGCAGGAGGTGGACTACACACCTCTTGTGTCTGCCAATTGCCTTAACAAAGGTCTTTACCTGCTTGGGGACAAAAATAAACAAGCACAAACATTGCCTCTTAAGGAGGACTTCAGACAGGTTCCTGGCTAGGTAACAAGCCAGGTCTTCCAGACTACATGAAGAAGAAAGTGCTATACCTCAATGCAATTGCTATCAAGCAAAGCAATGCAAGTTCTCAAAGAACTATTAGCAACTAATGTACCTGAAATCAATCAAATACAATCAGTACTCAGACAAAGTCAAAACAAACAACATAAGAGCCAACAGACAACACAATCAATCATATGTGCAAAGCACAAGCCCAAAGCAAGTGAGCTAAGCATCCTACAAAACAAACAAGTTAGTTCACAACAAGCAACCAAACTCAATCAACTTGCATTAATCTCCTTAAAGCATTTGCTTCCTAACCTGAAAAGCAAACTCAAACATGAGAAACAAGACCACTAGGACAAGCCTAGGGTCAAAAGGAGGTGAAAAATCCAAAACAGCAAGTGAAAATTGATCAAAACCTAGATTAATCAAGCAAGAAAAGAATCCAATTGGTTTCACATCAGAACTACGCACCAAATCCATTCTATGAACAAAACATGTCAAACTATGCATTTTGGAATTACATTGGAGCAAACAGAATGATCACAATCAAATCAATACCAAAACATTTCAATAAATCCTCAAAAAATACATGATCAAACAGCATCCATAACATGTCAATCATACCAAATTTCAGCTCATTTGGATTAAGGGAAGTAGGTCAATGAAATTCAGAAAATCAACACAAATTCAAGCAAGCTCATTCATGGCACAAAACAAGCATCAACTTCAACCAATCATAAAACAGAAACAAAACATGATAAATGAATGGGATTAAAACCATGATGCCCTTCAAGATGTCTACCATTCACATGTCAAATTTCACATCCATCCAATTAATAACCAGAATTTCCCAAATCAAATACAAACATGTATCACAAAATGGTCAACAATTGGTCAAGCAGCAAATAAAATCCCAATCAAATAGGAAATGCCATCAAAAATTCCAGAAAACTTCACATGTATTCTCAACATTCACAAGTATTCTCATGCAAAAATCCAGCTCAATTCAAGTTCAACCAGCATAGAAAATAAAATCAAGAAGATGCACAAAACATGGCATGGCATAAAATGTAACACCTATAAATATCATGTCATAACTTTCAATCCAGGAACTCAAAAATTACAAACCACATATCAAAATAACCAGGAATGAGTCTAGAACATGCGTGCAAAATTTCAAGCATTTCCAGTAAGGCATCATTGTTTTATGAATGAAAGAGTGAGCATGGTGCAATAAGTGACACATGAAAGTAAACCCTAGGCAAACTTTTTATCTACCCGTGCACAAAATTAATAAAAATCACCAAAAAATAGGGCACATTATGAAGATCATGGTAAAAAAAGAATCATGTAATTTGGACTTATTTTGAGGGAGATACGAATTTTTCATGTTGAAGAAAAAATAAAAAAAACAAGGAAATGGAAGCATGAACATGGTTAACATATATGTGAGAAAATATACAAGGCATGTGGAAAAGGGATGAAGCAGGGAATCGATCCCTAGCATAATTCAAATACTGGCGCGTTTTGAATGAAACGCTTCGTTTCATTTAAACACATGTCGCGCTTTCATTGGCTCATGGCACTAAAACAACAAAACCACATGTAAATGAAACAAAATGGATCAAACTAAACTCTGGACACGAAATTGGCCGCGTTCTTCACACATTCACGCTGTTCATCATGCTTATGAACAAAACTTCATGTAAATGCATAAACCATATATGGATCGAACCGTCTCACTTCATAGATCAACAATATCATCATGATTTCATCTAATTCCAGCCATAGCAAAAGATTCGATAGAAGAAAGTTTTGTCATCCAAACTTCAAATCAAGATTTCTCCATAAATACTCGATGGATTAGCGCGATTCAAATTGCATTCTACTCTATGTTGCAAGATCTATCTAAACCACATGTAAATTTCAAGAATCGAAGGATTTGGATTCTTACCTCTATGAAGCAACAGCTGCGAAATCGAGCTCCTCAAGGCTCCAATGGTGAAAACAGATGGACTAGGATGATGCAGGAGATGAATAGCAGTGATAGCTCAGCTCAGAAATGCTCGATGATGGAGAATTCTCAAATTGCCATGGATGCTCAAGGTTGCAACAGTTAAGATTCTTCACGATTCTTCCAATGCTAGCTTCAAACAGATCTTCAAATCCACCTGTTAATGCTAATCAACACAAGAGAAAGCAGAAAAAGTGATGAACTCTTGATGAACAAGTGCAAAAAAGTGTGAGAAAAGTGTGAGAAAATTGAGAGGATTTTGGTGATTTCTGAGTTTAGATCTGAAAAGTGAATTGTGATTAGGAGTTTTTGTTATGATTAGAGACTTTATATGGTATGCTAATCCAAATGTTAATCAAGATTAAGCAAATGTGATGTGAATTAGTGAAATGAAGTTTTAAGCGTTTTGGCCAAAATGCCCTTTTCACAATGCAGCCAATGTAACAGTAAAAGTGCAATTTGAGCAAGTCATATTTGTCATTTAGAATGTGTTGGAATTGGTTTGGAGTGCTGATAACACGAAATTATATCATATTTTAGGACTTAATTCAATTAAATTTTATTATTATTTATTTCAGTTCATTTCATTTTATTAGATATTACGCGGTATTTTCTTCCTATTTGTCTCAGGTGGCTAATTTTGAAGCACAAGTAAAAATGGAAGAAAAGGAGTGCAAAAAGGAGAGAAAATGAACCAAATGTCAAAGCCCAGCCCAAAGCACAAAACGCAGGTGCCGTGCATGTGACGGACGTCACAGAGGGCGTGACGAGCGTCACGCCTTGCACACTCCTGTGACGGACGTCACACATGGTGTGACGAACGTCACACCATTCCCCTACATTTTTGGCGCAAGGAACGCCTCAGAGACGTTGAGCGTTGAGGGAGTGTTGAGCCCTATATCCACGCCATGCTTTTATGCACGTTGAAGACCTTTTTGGCAGCGGAAGCGGTTACTCAAGCATATATAAATAGCCACTTGCAAAACCAAAAGGGTTCGGAAGCTTTTCCACATTTTTCCTTTGCCGTTTTCGCTTTTGCACATTTTCTTTTCCAGCAACTTAAGCAGTATTGTTTCTTTATTATTTTTACGAGTTCTACACTATCTCCCTTGCAATTTCTATTTTCCTTTTTCCTTTTTAGCATTTAGTTAATTCTTTTCGCACAATAGTTTCTACACCGGAAACTATTGTGCACCTTTTTACCGGATCTAACCTTACGTTAGAATCTAGTTTTATTTCCTTCGTTTAATTTGTTGTTTAATTGAAGAATCCAAGAACAAATCCTACCGGCTTGTGGTGGAGTGTTCAAGACTATTGTTTAACTCATTCAGGTTCTTTAATTATTATTTAATGCTTTGTTTTATTATTTATTTATATTATCTGCCTGGGATGAGTCTGTTTATGCATGATAAGTATTTTAGTTTGTTTAGCATGTCTGGCTAATTCGCTTAGATATCGGTATGTAAAGTAAGCGGAATAAGGAATCAAGACTAAGTCGGTTAAATTAAGTTTAAAATTAAAATCACTCTTTTTACGGTCTCAATTTACAGGTTTAATAACAAAGGTTTTTACGAAAGTAAAAGACATAAAGAAGTTAAAATCAATAGAGCGAGAGTTTGAGGTTTTAACTGGACAGTGAAAATTAGACATTAATTCTAGATCAGGGCGAGAGCAAGTTTTAAAGTTAATTAAATTCCGATCTTTTCCAAAAAGTATTTTTAAAGATTGAATGTGAGGACGAGAGTTAAGCATTTGAATTTAATTATATAACCTAAGTCAACAGAGCGAGAGTTTGAGATAAGGGTGTTTAAACGGTCAGTGTTTTCTTGAAAAGAGTTTCTATGGACTGTATTGCTTTCAAAAAATGGTTTTTTGACTTAATTATAAGTGACAGCTACATTAACATAAAATCATGGTTTATTCAACAGAGCGAGAGTTTGAGATAAAACTTTTAATCAATAAAGTCAACTGAAAAGATTTATTTTAAAACCAAGAGACCGACAAAGGATTGATTCCCTAATTACGACGAACTACATACTGATATCCGCTTTATTAATATTTAATCTAGATCTTAGTTTAGTTTTTAGCTTTCCCCCAAACAATCAAACATTATTCACCTTAGCTTTACGAAGTAACCTTAGATAACGGTATATCGATTCATAAGTCCCTGTGGGATCGATATCTTTTAAAACTACGCGATAGAACTGTGCACTTGCAGTTTGTACCCCAATTCGACTCATAAAGTCGAGCGATCAAGTTTTTGGCGCCGTTGCCGGGGACTTTTATTTAATCGATATCGTAACTCTTCCGTTACGCTGTAGAGACTAAGGTTTCTTTTTCTTCTATTCTTTCTTTCGTTGATTTGTATGCCACGCACTCGTTCACAAGGCGAACCGCTCTATTTACGAATCAACGATATCGAACTATATCTCCGAGTCCTACGACGAATTCGGGAATATCGTGCTGCAAACAATCTCCCTCCTGTAGAACTTCCTGATTTCAAAAACCTTTTTCCTTCGATAACCGAGATGGCAGAACCAGCTCGTGCTCTTAGAGATTACGCCGCTCCATCGCAAGATGAGCCGCATTCAAGTATTGCTCCGCCCGCAATCGAAGCAAACAACTTCGAACTTAAACCTTCGCTGTTGCAGGCTGTGCAACAGAACCAATTCTCTGGAAATCCTACCGAGGATCCAAACCTTCATTTATCCGTATTTGTCCAATACGCTGATACTGTTAAAGCTAATGGTGTCACTTCGGAGGCAATTCGACTTCGTATTTTTCCTTTCTCATTAAGAGATAGCGCTAGAAGATGGCTTCAATCTCTCCCTTCAAACTCTGTCACCACATGGAACGAGTTGAAGAAAGTTTTTCTTGCCCGATACTTTCCGCCAAGCAAAACAGCTATGTTAAGAGCCCAGATAAACGGATTTAAACAGAAAGACAACGAGTCTCTTTTCGAAGCATGGGAAAGATACAAAGACATGATGAGACTTTGCCCACACCATGGTTTGGAAGACTGGTTAGTAATTCACACATTTTATAATGGTCTCTTGTACAACACAAGGTTAACAATAGACGCCGCTGCAGGTGGTGCACTAATGAACAAACCTTATGCTGATGCTTACCAGCTTATCGAAAGCATGGCCCAAAACCACTATCAGTGGGGAACCGAACGAACAATGGTGGAAAAACCTCAAACGAAAACTGGCATGTACGAGATAAGTAACCTTGATCACGTTAATGCAAAAGTGGATGCTTTGGTCCAGAAAATTGAAAGTTTGAATGTATCACCTCCTACCGCCGTGGTTGCTATAACTCAGAATTGCGAGGTCTGTGGAATCCAAGGTCACACTCCTACGGATTGTCAACTCTTGACAGGAATCCAAGCAGAGCAAGTAAACTATGCTCAAGGAAGCCCCTACTCGAATACCTATAACTCAAATTGGAAGAACCATCCAAACTTTTCATATAAGAGTAATAATGCTTTGTACGCACCTGGACAGTCTCCAAATCAAGCCCCAGCTATACCTCCGGGATATCAGAAACCGAACCCATCCATGCCTAACAATAACGCCCCTAGGAAATCCAACTTGGAAATCATGATGGAAAACTTTATAGCTTCCCAACAACAAACCAATAAAGATTTCTTAAACCAGAATGTACACACTGGCGAACAACTTAAACAACTAGCAAGCAAAGTAGATGCCCTGGCTACCCATAACAAAATGCTGGAAACACAAATATCACAAGTAGCTCAACAACAAGCACCTACTGCTGCCCCAACTGGTACATTCCCTGGACAGCCCCAACCTAATCCGAGAAGCCACACTCATGCAATTATATTAAGAAGTGGAACGGAAGTGGAAGGACCGTCTGATCCAAGGATAGAAAACCAAAACCCTAAGAAATCAACTGAGGAAAGTGAACCTAAGGAAAAGGAAGAGAGTAATAAGGAAACCCTAGAAAAGAAGGAACCTTATGTACCTCCACCACCTTACAAACCACCTATCCCTTACCCTCAAAGGCTTGTTAAAACCAAAGATGCGGGCCAATTTAGAAAATTTGTTGATCTCCTTAAACAATTAAACGTTACAATTCCGTTCACCGAAGCTATTACGCAGATGCCCTCCTATGCTAAATTCTTAAAAGAAATTCTTTCTAATAAGAGGAAACTTGAAGATAGCGAAACCGTTACACTCCCTGCCGAATGTAGCGCTATAATCCAAAACATGCCTCCTAAACTCAAGGATCCGGGTAGTTTCTCTATACCCTGTCACATAGGAAAATTTGTCATCGACAAAGCCTTATGCGATTTAGGAGCCGGAATTAGCGTTATGCCTTTATCCATATGTAAGAAACTGGAAATGGGAGAATTAAGACCAACCAAAATGTCTGTGCAACTAGCAGATCGTTCCATCAAATATCCTGTAGGAATTCTTGAAAACGTTCCCGTACGCATAGGTCAATTCTACATTCCAACTGATTTTACAATTATGGACATTAGAGAAGATGATATTACACCCATTATACTGGGAAGACCGTTTTTAGCAACTGCCGGTGCAATCATAGACGTAAAACGAGGACGACTCACCTTCGAAGTAGGTGAAGAGAAAATTGAGTTCATTCTTTCCAAATTCTTGAAAGCACCTGCAATAGAAGATACATGTTACTTCATGGATATCATCGATGAATGCATAAAAGAAGCAGAGCTAGGAGAAGACAAATCATCAGACTATCTTTTAAAAGACAAATCTAACCAATGTTTAGCGATAACACCGGACCCGACGCAATGTCTTAACAAACAAACCCTTGACCTGAAAACACTTCCCAAAAATCTGAGATATGAATTCCTAGACTTAGAACTTGAACGACCTGTGATAGTTAATGCAGACCTAGGAAGACTCGAAACAGAAAAACTCCTACATATCTTAAGAAAGTATCCAACCGCACTAGGTTACCACATCACCGATCTTAAAGGAATAAGTCCTTCTATTTGTATGCACCGCATCATGCTAGAAGAAGACTGTAAAACCTCTAGGGAACACCAGAGGAGACTAAATCCGATCCTGAGTGAGGTAGTAAAGAAGGAAATAACCAAGTTATTAGAAGCAGGTATTATATATCCTATATCTGATAACAAATGGGTTAGTCCTGTACACGTAGTACCAAAGAAAGGAGGCATAACCGTTATTGAAAACGAAAAAGGGGAAACTATAACTAAACGAATCGAATCGGGATGGAGAATGTGCATTGACTATAGGAAACTAAACAAAGCAACCCGAAAAGATCATTTCCCTTTACCATTCATTGACCAGATGTTAGAACGATTAGCAAAACATTCACATTTCTGTTATCTAGACGGTTATTCAGGCTTCTTTCAAATACCAATTCACCCTGATGACCAAGAAAAGACAACGTTTACGTGCCCTTTTGGTACCTTCGCTTATAGACGAATGCCGTTTGGCCTATGTAATGCTCCCGCAACCTTTCAAAGATGCATGATGGCAATTTTCGCCGACTTTCTCGAAAACATCATGGAAGTATTTATGGATGACTTTTCCGTATACGGACAAAGTTTTGAAGAATGCCTTGAAAACCTAGAAAGAGTTCTTGAGCGATGTGTAAAAGTAAACTTAGTACTTAACTGGGAGAAGTGCCATTTTATGGTACAAGAAGGAATTGTTTTAGGACACATCATCTCGAACAGAGGAATTGAAGTAGACAAAGCCAAAATAGAGGTAATCGAAAACCTTCAACCCCCAAGAACCGTGAGAGAAGTACGAAGCTTCTTAGGACACGCCGGTTTTTACCGACGATTCATCAAAGACTTCTCTAAGATAACTAAACCTTTAACCGGGCTATTGATGAAAGATGCTGATTTCATATTCGACGATAACTGTTTAAAAGCATTTCAAGCGCTTAAGCAAGCATTGATCTCCGCACCCATAATGCAGACACCCGACTGGAATGAACCATTCAAAATAATGTGTGATGCCAGCGATTATGCTGTAGGTGCTGTTTTAGGACAACGAAAGGATAAAAAGCTTCACGTTATATATTACGCAAGTAGAACCCTAGATGAAGCGCAAATGAATTACGCCACTACCGAGAAAGAACTCCTAGCAGTTGTATTTGCGCTAGATAAATTTCGTTCCTACTTGGTCGGAGCCAAAATAATAGTTTACACTGATCACGCTGCTATCAAGTACCTTTTAACAAAAAAGGATGCTAAACCTAGACTCCTAAGATGGATCTTGTTGCTACAAGAGTTCGATTTAGAAATCAAAGACAAGAAAGGAACTGAAAACGTAGTAGCAGACCACCTCTCTAGACTTGAGAACCTTGAACCGGAAAGAACCTCAATTAACGATGATTTCTCGTACGATAAACTTATAGCTACTTTGGAAGAGAACAACTCCGACAAACAAGTAGAAACCACCTTAGCTATATCTGTCACACCATGGTACGCTGATCTCGTCAATTATTTAGCTGCCGGAATAGTTCCACCTACTTTATCCTACCAGCAGAAGAAACGATTCTTCTACGATATAAAACACTATTACTGGGATGATCCCTTACTTTTCAAAAGGGGCCCCGATGGTATTTTCCGTCGATGTATACCCGAAGAAGAGGTGGAAAATATAATCCAACACTGCCACTCCGCTCCTTATGGGGGACACACAAGTACAACCAAGACCTGCTCTAAAATCCTACAAGCCGGCTTTTATTGGCCAACTATATGGAAGGATGTACATGCGGCTATTAAGGAATGTGACAGATGTCAACGCACAGGAAACATATCTAGACGTGACGAGATGCCACAAATAGGTATTTTGGAAGTAGAGATCTTCGACGTGTGGGGAATAGACTTCATGGGACCTTTTCCACCCTCTTTCGGTAACAAATACATACTCGTGGCAGTTGACTACGTATCAAAATGGATCGAAGCTATAGCTTCTCCAACAAATGACACCCGAGTAGTAACTAGACTCTTTAAGAATATAATATTTCCGAGATTTGGCATCCCAAGAATAGTAGTCAGTGATGGTGGATCGCACTTTATATCCAAGGTACTCGAAAAATTATTGTTTAAATATGGCGTGAGACATAGGATAGCGACACCTTACCACCCTCAGACCAGTGGACAAGTGGAAGTATCTAACAGAGAAATCAAGCAAATACTAGAAAAAACAGTCGCCACTTCAAGGAAAGATTGGTCATTGAAATTACCAGAAGCTTTGTGGGCATACCGAACTGCTTATAAAACCCCATAGGGACGACCCCATTTAAGCTCATATATGGAAAATCCTGCCACCTCCCGGTAGAATTAGAACATAAAGCCTATTGGGCTATTAGAAATCTGAATCTAAACTATAAAGCCGCCGGTGAAAAGAGAATCCTTGACATAAACGAATTAGAGGAACTCAGAAGAGACGCCTATGAAAATGCCAGAATCTATAAAGAAAGAACAAAACAATGGCATGACAAGCGTATATCAAGGAAAATCTTCAAGCAAGGCGACGCAGTCCTTTTATTTAACTCTAGACTAAAGTTATTCCCGGGAAAACTACGATCCAGATGGTCAGGTCCTTTTCATATCACTAACATCTTTCCCAGTGGAGCGATAGAAATTAAAGGCAAATCCACAGAACCGTTCACCGTAAACGGGCAACGTCTAAAACACTATCACTATGCGGAAACCAATGGAGATTCGCAAATCCTACAGTTAGACGAAATGCCTCCAGGATTAATAGATTATATTTAACAGTTTCTTTGTCGAGCTTGCGACATTTAAACAAAGCGCTTAGTGGGAGACAACCCACAATTATTTTATTATTTCCTTATATTATTATTATTATCTTCCTACTTCTTCCTTAATTATTCTTTTAATTTCTGTTTAGTATTCATTCCTAATTCATTTTAATTTATTAAAAAACTTTTTTTTCTTCTTTCGGCATTTGGCCAAATCCTGACTAAAACTCATGTTTTCTTTTCTCTAGCTAACACTAACCAGATGGGACATATTGATCGTATGGGTATCAAATTCAGAGGGATGGCTCAGAAACAAAAGTTTGAAGAACTAGCCACTAGAGAGATGCTACCTAGTTTATATGCTGATGATTGGGCTATGACTGCCCTTGGACTGAGACAAAGTGTCCTGTATTTGCTGAATCAGATAGGATGGGAGACATCCCCTATCCTAAGACATTTCACCACCTACCGGAGACTCACACTAGAATTCCTTAGCTCATTAATCTATCTACCCAGCCATGGAAAAGGAATTAGCAGAGGTTTTATCCAGTTCAGAATGTTCAACATGGAGTACCAATTTAATATTAGAGACTTTACCAACCTTTTGGGTTTTCCTACCTCCTTTGACATATTCACAGTAAGCCAGGAAGAACTTTTTGAATATAGAGAACTTGAACACTTTTGGGGTAAGTTGACTGGAAATGACGAGCCCGAGGAACATGAGTTTCTCTCTGGAAACATACACAACCCGGCCTTTCGCTATTTCCATAAGATCCTGACCCACACTTTATTTGGGAAGAAGCCAAACAGTACTTCAGTTTCACGTGATGAACTCTTCATCATATTTTGTGCTTCCCAGAACCGTCCAGTAAACGGTGCCACTTTTATGTTAGCTAATTTGGACCACCTTATCCAAGATGAGCGAGCACCAATCCGAATAGGCGGTTTGATAACTATGATAGGTAATGCTATTGGATTACGTCAGCCTATGCTTGACCTAAGCCCTTTTTGTGGCATTACTACTATGAGTATACCCTTCCTCTTCAACACTATGTTTATAGCAAACCTAGGGTCTGACGAGTTTGAGCTTATTATTGATAACCAAGTTCTTTGCCTATTCACCATGCCCGATCCTAGGACTAGTGTTCATAACCGCAATAACTGGCTCTACAACCTGAACGAAACCCCCTCTCCTGCTAGATCCACTGAATCCATCCAGGACTATGAGATTTGTGATGACTATGAGACTTATGATGACCAGATCCCTTATGTTGAATCTGACCCTCAGACACCATCTGGCTATTATGATATTGACCCTCCTCCTCAGCCTGTTCAGACCGAAGAATCAGCAGTATCCGACCTCCGGCATCATATGCCCGGAACTGATTATAACACCGCCATTGACGCTTTGATGTCAGAACAAGACGCCCTCAGAGAAGAATTTACTGACATGAGACACGAAGTTCTAGGGTACATGAGCAGTATGACAGATCAGTTTCATGAGTTGCTATATCGTGTTAACTCTTTTGCTCCTCCGGCCAGAGATCGTGCAGATGGATAGTGTCATACGGTGAACTGACTTGGGGTATTTTGCTTTTTATCGCAATGTCGCGGATAGCAAGAGTCGCCACCGACTTTTCTTTTATCCAATAAGGAAAGGTGGAAAAGAACAGGAAAGACCTTAATTTAGATTCTTAGGTTCGGGAGGTACATTATACAAAGGGAAGGTATTAGCACCCTTTGTATCCATGGTTATCCATGGGCTCTTAATTGCTGGATCACTTATATTTTTGTCTGAAAAGTGTTGGTGAATTGTTTAAAAATGTTTCGAAAAGAGAGTTTAACTTTGTAATGATTCTCGTATGAATGTATACAAAGTATTTATCTCGTTTGATTTAGAAAAAAACAGTTTAGAAAAATGTAACTTGGTAATGATTCTAGTATGAATGTATACCAAGTGGTGATTTTCTAGGATTTACGAAGTGTGAGGGGTGGGGAATGTTTTAGGTTATGATCCAGCAATTGAGAGTTATACCTTCCTAAGGTCGTTATGAACGTTTCCTATCCTTATGAGGGTAAAACTGTCCTTACTATTGAGAAGTAAGTAATTTTATCCTTTGGATGTAAAGGGACATCGTAGGGTCATCGCTTGGTCATTGAAGGCAACATTTGTAAGGATACCTTAACATTCAGAGGGACGATCATCATTTAACCGTAGGCTACACCGAAGGGTCATCGAGGGGCAAAATCATTCGAGGGCAACATCCGAGGGACTATGGTTTATGTTATGATGATTTAATCGAAGGGTCTTTGCTAAGTGTATCCCCACGTTCGCGGGACATGACCGTAATACCGTAATACCGTAAGGCAACAAAGAGAGGTCCAAGGTCACATATTCAAAGGCCATGTTTTACAATTAAGTATTTAAGATGAATTTCCACATTAAAATTAATTAGGCAATTAGGATGAATCTCCCCATTAAAATTAATTAGTTCGGAATCCATCTCCATAAGGGTATCCCTCAAATAAAGTGGAATACCTAGCAAGCCACCTTCTTCGGGAGTATGTGAGCCCTTACAAAATTCCGCAAACAGGTCATAATACCAAATGGGGTGCAATCAAGAGTTGCACCAAAGCAGTAATAGTATCAGGTAAACAAAGCATGGTTATAATAAAACAGGTCAGAAGGGCAAAGATCAAAACAGAACGAAAAACAGCGGCATCCGCTACAACAATTCAAGGTATCCAGGCATACTTAAGTCTACATGCAGAACCTCAAATATATTTATGAATTCAATTATGGTATCACATGGGAATTCGGAACATAAAGCGGCGATAGTAACGCAAACCTGTTTGCAATTGAATTGCAACCTTGAATTGGCACTCTTAGGGTTGATGCCGGATTGAGTTGGGCGGAGCCGCCGGCTTTTCCTTCAGGGTTTCCTTTAGGGTTACCCGGAGTAAGTTAAACAGTAGTCCTGAACACTCCACCACAAGCCGGTAGGATTTGTTTTTGGATTTTTCAATTAAACAACAAATTAAAATGAAGGAAATAAACTAGATCCTACCGTAAGGTTAGATTCGGTAAAAAGGTACACAATAGTTTCCGTTGTAGAAACTATTGTGCGAAAAGAATTAACCAAATGCTAAAAAGGAAATGGGAAATTGCAAGGGAAGTAGTGTAGAACTCGTAATAAACAATGCCTAAGCTGCTGGAAAAGAAACTATGCAAAAGCGAAAACGGCAAAAAAGGGAAAAAATATGGAAAAGCCCCCCCACTTTAGGTTTTCTTGTGGCTATTTATATTGGTACCATTAAGTAACTACTTGCTGCCAAGAGGTCTTCAACGTGGCTAATATCATGGCGTGGATATAGGGCCCAACACTCCTCAACGTCTCTTCAAGTCTCTGAGGCGTTACTTGCGCCCAAAAAGTAGGGGAGTGGTGTGACGCTCGTCACACCATGTGTGACGTCCGTCACAAGGCTGTTTTGCGTGACGCTCGTCACGCCCTCTGTGACGTCCGTCACAAGCACATCATTTGTGTCTTGCGCTTTGGGTTGGGCTTTGCTATTTGGTTTGCTTTCTCTCCTTTTTGCACCTCTTTTCCTCCATTTTTACTTGTGCTTCCAAATAAGCCACCTGAGACAAATAGGAAGAAAATACCGCGTAATATCTAACAACATAAAGTGAACTGAAATAAAAATGATAAAATTTAATTGAATTAAGTCCTAAAATATGATATAATTTCATGTTATCACTAGGCGAGCGTGTAGCGAACAGGCCAGTTTGGGTCATTCGTGAGCTGGGCCTTCGTTCCTTTAAGATCAGTGTCATAAAAATGAGTCGGAGTGCCCTGAAAAATGTCTTGAAATATTAATGGGCAAATTTTGGGGTATGACAGCTGCCCCTGTTCAATATTCTTGAACCGAGAGAGTCAGAATGGTATGTACGCCATTCGTGGTCTGGAGGTGGAAGATTATTGAACACTTAGAACGCCCCAAAATTTTGCACTTGTCAATTAGTTAGTCTTGATGGAGATGGGCTTAAAGATGCCATCTAGGAAGTTTGATGATGAGAGCTTCAGAGTGCGTCGTACGTTGGAAGATATCTGAGGTCACGGGTGTCACTGGGTCATACGCTAGACCGTATAGTGGTCATTCATTAGGCCGTCGACTTCCCTGGGGATTTAGAACGGGTCATACGCCGCTGGGGATAAAGGATCAGAATGGATCGTACGCTAGATCGTATCTGAGTTGCGGAACGAGCCGTCCGTTAGGCTGTATCATTACTGGGGGTGAAGGATCAGAATGGATCGTATGCTAGATCGTATCTGAGTTGTAGACTGAGCCGTCCGTTAGGCTGTACCTGATGATAAAGGGGGTAGTCATACACTAGACTACACTTTAGAAATGTACCGTACGCTAGGCAGCATGTGAGGACTTGAAGGTCTAACTGGGTCGTACATTAAACCGTATTTGAGCAGAATGAGCCATCCGTTAGGCTGAATCTGATGAAAGGGGTAGTCGTACGCTAGACTACGCTTCAGAAATGTACCGTACGCTAGGTAGCATCTGAGGGGATGAACATCCAAGCGGGTCGTAAGCTAGACCGTCTCTGAGTAGCAGGACGAGCCGTCCGTTAGGCTGCATCTGATAATAAAGGGGTAGTCATACGCCAGACTACACTTCAGAATGTACCGTACGCTAGGTAGCATCTGAGGCCTTGAAGGTCCAAATGGGTCGTATGCTAGACCGTATTGGAGTTGTTGAAGGTCGGAATGGATCGTACGTTAGATCGCATCTAAGTTGAAAGAGTCATATGTTGAGCTGAATCAGAATGAACCGTACGCTAGGCTATATCTGATAGTATTTGTATATGTTGTATTTGCAATAAATGTCTGGGATGGGCTTATAGATGCCATCGTTAGGAGGATGTCAGAATGAATGTTGACATGGAGTATATCTGAAAGATGTAGTTGAATCCTGAATGTAATTGATAAGGATGTCCTTCTGAATGGACCTTTGTTTTGATTGTATCAAGAGGATAATTAACCTGAAAAATAAAGTTAGCTTCATGCCATGTCATGATGCATGAGATGTTTTATGCTTTCGAAAATAACTGCAAACGATGTATGCATGCGTATGCTGTGAAATGATGTAATGAATGAATTATGCATCTGAAAAGTTCTTCCAGAGGACTCTACTGGGGAAAACAACTCTCAATCTTCTGGTTGGGAGATACTGGTATCGATGACCCTTTCTTAGCCGGGGATGCTTGATTTCTGTCTGATGGTAGAAATGTTCAACAGAAGCCTAGCTGGGGGTGGAAGAGATGACCCATTTGTCTAGTAATGCCACTCTCTTCTGGGAACGACTGGCTTTGCTGGGGAATAGAATTAGCAACCGGATTCGTTGGAAAGCATGGTTAGACCTTATCCTCGATCCTGAAGTCTTTTAGTAACTGCCATTTCTATTTTATGCATGTATTCTGATAAACATTGATCATATTCAAATGCATAAATCAATTCAAATTAAATCAATGGACGTTTATGCAAACAAAACAGAAAAGTAAAAATGAAATCATCTTTTTGGAAACAAAATTATATTGATTTGAAAGAGGGCCTATAAACAGGCAATTTGTGTACAAGGAGACAGGAATCCTAGTAAGAGGAAATTGTCAGGCAAACAAAGAGAAAGCTATGCAGAAAAAGTCCTATCGATTCTAATTCCACTACTGTCATTATGTCTTCAAGCATCTCATCTCCTGCTGTCGGATAAAAGTGATTGGCTTGTTCAGTCCCTTGAACTTGGTTGAAGCTGACAGAGAACGGGACATAGTCATACGCTTTAATCCCTAATTTTTGCCTGGACCGCCTTTTCAGGTTTTCAATCCACCAGGATACCCCTTTTTGCCCAAGCCGCCTTTTCAGGTTTTCGACTTGCCGGGTGCACATTTTTTTATGTTTATCCCTAATTTTTGCCCGAACCCTTTTGGTCCGCCGGGATGCCCTAACTTTTGCCTAGGTACGTCAACCTAGCGGGTCTCTTTTATGCGTAGTATTTTTTAACTATGTCTGCGTTCACGGGATGTGGGAAGTCTTCGCCATCCATCGTAGCAAGTATCATGGCCCCACCAGAGAATACTTTCTTAACCACAAATGGCCCTTCGTATGTGGGAGTCCACTTGCCTCTGGGATCACCTTGTGGTAGAATGATACGCTTGACCACCAAGTCGCCAATTTGATACATCTGTCTCTTGACTCTTTTGTTAAATGCCTGGGTCATGCGCCTCTGATATATCTATCCATGACACACAACCGCAAGTCTCTTCTCATCGATCAAGTTTATCTGGTCGAGTCGAGTCTGAATCCATTCATCTTCATCTAAGCCCGCCTCTTTCATGATTCGTAGAGAGGGAATCTGAACTTCCACTGGTAAAACGGCTTCCATTCCATAGACTAAAGAGAAAGGAGTTGCTCCTGTCGAAGTGCGTACTGAAGTGCGATAACCGTGGAGAGCAAACGGTAACATCTCATGCCAGTCTTTGTACGTCACCGTCATCTTTTGTATGATCTTCTTGATGTTCTTATTAGCAGCTTCTACAGCGCCATTCATCTTTGGTCGGTACGGAGAAGAGTTATGGTGCTTTACGTTGAACTGCGTGCAGAGTTCAGTAATCATCTTGTTGTTCAAATTAGTACCATTGTCAGTGATAATTCTTTCAGGGATGCCATACCGACAAATGAGATTATTCCTGATGAATCGTGCCACCACATTCTTGGTGACAGAAGCAAATGAGGCGGCCTCTACCCACTTTGTAAAGTAATCAATAGCGACAAGGATGAAGCGATGTCCATTAGAAGCAGTAGGTTTAATCTCTCCAATCATGTCAATGCCCCACATTGCAAAGGGCCAAGGTGCGGTCAACACGTTCAATGGAGCAGGAGGTGCATGTACTTTATCCGCATATATCTGGCACTTGTGACAGGTTCTGGAGTGATGGTGGCAATCAGCTTCCATGGTAGACCAATAATACCCTGATCTCAGAATCTTCTTGGCCATCGTATGTCCACTAGAATGAGTCCCAAAAATACCGTCGTGCATATCTCCCATAATCTTTTCTGCTTCCTTTTTATCCACACAGCGAAGCAAAGTCGAATCGTGGTTACGTTTGTACAATACTCCATTACTCAAAAAGAATTTAGCAGAGAACTTCCTCAGGAATTTTCTATCATTGATAGATGCCCCCTCAGGGTACTCCTGAGTTTCTAAATATCTTTTTACTTCGTGGAACCAAGGTTTCTCTTCCACTTCATCAGTATTAAGCTCATAACAATGTGCAGGTTCATCCAATCGCTCAATGGTGATCATGGGAGCTTCATTGTCTCATCTGACTCTAAACATAGATGACATGGTAGCCAATGCGTCTGCCAACTGATTCCCTTCTCGTGGGATATGTTCGAATGTAATCTCTCCAAAGTAGGGGATTAGTGACAACACCTTCTCTCGATAAGGGATGAGATTCGGATGTTTAGTGTCCCATTCTCCTTTGATCTGACTGATTACTAATGCTGAGTCTCCGTACACACTCAAAAACTTGACCCGCCGATCTATAGCAGCCTTGAGTCCCAAAATACATGCTTCATACTCAGCCATATTATTGGTACAATGAAAACATAGTCTAGCAGTGAAAGGCGTATGGTAACCCTCGGGAGAAATGATTACCACACCAACACCATTGCCCAATGCATTAGAAGACCCATCGAAAACCATAGTCCATCGGGATCCTAGTTCGGGTCCTTCATCCGGTCCAGGCTCTTTATAATCAGTAACAAGCATGACATCCTCATCTGGGAACTCAAAATTCATAGATTGGTAATCATCCACTGCTTGATGAGCCAAATGATCGGCTAGCACGCTTCCTTTGATTGCTTTCTGGGTAGTATACTGGATGTCGTACTCTGTTAGAATCATCTGCCATCTTGCTATTCTTCCGGAGAGAGCGGGTTTCTCAAATATGTATTTGATAGGATCCATCTTAGAAATCAATAAAGTGGTGTGATTCAACATATACTGTCTCAGTCGGCGAGCAGCCCAGGCCAAAGCACAACAAGTTTTCTCGAGCAGTGAGTATCTTGTTTCACAGTCGGTAAACTTTTTGCTAAGGTAGTATATGGCATGCTCTTTTCGACCAGACTCGTCATGTTGCCCCAACACACACCCCATTGAATTTTCTAACACGGTTAAATACATGATTAGAGGTCTTCCTTCAACTGGTGGCATCAGAATTGGAGGTTCTTGAAGATACTTCTTGATTTTATCAAAAGCTTCTTGACATTCCTCATTTCATATCATCTCTTGATTTTTCCTCAGTAGCTTGAAGAGGGGTTTGCAGGTGGCGGTCAAATGGGAGATAAATCGGGCAATGTAATTCAAGCGTCCCAAGAAACCTCTGACTTCTTTATCTGTACTGGGAACTGGCATTTCTCGAATAGCTCTCACCTTGGCCGGGTCAACCTCAATCCTTTACCACTGACAATAAAGCCCAGAGTTTGCCGGACCTTACCCAAAGGTGCATTTGTTCGGGTTCAATCTCAACTTGTATTTCTTCAACCTCTCGAACAGTTTGTATAAATGATCGAGATGTTCCTCCTCAGTATGAGATCTGGCTATCATGTCATCCACATATACTTCTATTTCATGATGGATCATATCATGGAACAAAACCACCATAGCACGCTGGTACGTTGCCCCTGCATTCTTTAAACCAAATGGCATTACTTTATAACAGAACGTGCCCCATTGCGTCACAAACGTAGTTTTCTCCATGTCCTCAGGCGCCATCTTAATCTGGTTGTAACCTGAGAATCCATCCATGAATGAGAACACCTTGTGTTGAGCGGTGTTATCTACCAGAACATCAATGTGCGGGAGTGGAAAGTCATCCTTGGGACTCGCTTTATTCAGGTCTCGGTAATCTACACACATTCGCACCTTACCATCCTTCTTTGGCACTGGTACCACATTAGCAACCCATTGAGGATAAGAAGTAACAGCCAGAAAACCTGCATCAAATTGTTTCATCACCTCGGCTTTGATTTTCTCAGACATTTCAGGACGCATGCGACGAACCTTTTGCTTAACAGGACGACAATCTTCCCTCGTTGGCAGTCGATGCACTACTATATCGGTATCCAGTCCTGGCATGTCTTCATAAGACCAAGCAAAAATCTCTACATAGTCATGCAACATCTGAATCAACCTTCTCTTGACACTGTTTTCCAAGCCTGCTCCTATTTTGACTTCTTTCTTGTTTACTTCAGTACCCAGATTTACAGTCTCAACTGACTCCTCGTGTGGCTGTATAGTCCTTTCTTCCTGCAGTAACAGTCTGGCAAGTTCTCCAGGTACTTCACAATCTTCCTCACTTCCATCCTCGGCTTGGTAGATCGGATTTTCAAAGTCATAATGAACAGTAGTAGAACTATTGTCAACAGGATCCAGAGTGGGTATGGATCTGCAATTCGTTACGTGAGTGTGTGTAAGAAAACATAGCTCGTTTGGAAGATGACAGAAAAGATAAAGAGCGCAATATTTGAATGCAAAAAGTCCATTGATTTATTGAATATGAATATGCTTATGAAATGACAAAACCTTAACAAATTAGCTATTGTGCCCCGGGCATAGACACAACGCTTGGAGAAGTTCAATTGTAAAAAAAAAAAATTTGCAACACTAAAATAGACAATAACAATTACTCCTGACTAAAGGAAATCGGGATAGTGTCTTCAGCCTTCCAATTATTGAGTCCGTCACCAATTGTTGGGAAAATCCAGCTATCCAGGTCGCAATCGCTGTCAGCATCTTCTACAGCATTAATTTGACTCTTGTCAGAGCTGAACCCCAGGCCAAATTTGTCAGACTTGTACGGTACGTCGATCAATTGACCCCAGCCAGTACGACCACCATCTTCAACCACGGCTTGAGCGTCCTTCAGAGAAATCATAGCAGGAGGAGCACGAATAACCTTGGGTACACAGGGAGTTGGCTTAAGGACAGGATTGGTCGGAGGAACTACTTCAAATGACTGACACGGAGTCTCAAAGAATTCACCATCCATCTCGACGTATCTGAAGGTATGCACACTACTGACAATATACTCTTCTTCCCCACACACGGTGACAATTTTGCCCTCTGTGGGATACCTCAGCTTTTGATGGAGAGACGAAGCTACAGCACCTGCCCCATGAATCCAAGGGCGTCCCAGCAAGCAGGAATAGGCAGGACGAATGTTCATTACATGGAAGGTAGTGTTGAAGACTTGAGGTCCTATCTTGATAGGAAGGACTACTTCGCCATGGACAACACTCTTCGCACCATCGTAAGCACGTACCACAATGTCACTAGGTTTCAGTTCAATGCTTTTACAATCCAGCTTATCCAGCACAGCTGTCGGCAGCACATTCAAGGAAGAGCCATTATCGATCAACACATGAGACAAAGTGATTCCCCTACACTCAATGGAGATATGCAGGGCTTTATTGTGATTCTTTCCCGCTGGTGTCAGGTCAGCATCGGAAAAGCCTAGGCCATTGTCAACAGCCAAGTGAGCAACATAATTTTCGAACTGATCGACAGATGTTTCCTGAGGCACATGAGCAGTCTTCAAGAATTTTATCAATGCATTGGCATGAGGTTCAGAAGATAACAGCAAGGATAACATCGAGATCTTAGACGGGGTATGCCCCAACTGTTCTACAACATCAAAATCACTCTTGCGAATGATTTTCAGCACTTCTTCCATTTCTTGTTTGGCAATATCTTCGGGAGTAACTTCGACCGGTGTCTCTGACTGAGAAGGATTGACTGGTTCCTTTCCTCGAGTTTCAAGGACAGGAGGTGAGATTTCTGGAGAGAAGATCCTTCCGCTTCGAGTAATTTTACTAGTCCCAACAATGCCATTAGGATTAGTAGAATTGTCAATTTGCTTTACGCCATGGACGTAAACATCACCGCCATAATTCCACGGAATAGCTTTGCTTGAGGAATACGGGATCGGGCCAGGTGCAGTGATGATTAGGGGAGCAACCCTGGGCTCAGCAGTAATCTTTACAGGCGCCCTGGTAGCGGTAATCTTCACTGGAACTTTGGACCTAGCAATCACAGATATTTCTTCAATAGGGTTTTCCGCCTTAGGAATCCTTTCGAAGAGAACTGTACGATCGTCCATCAGCCGTTGAATACCATTCTTCAATTTCAAACAGTCCTCGGGCCGGAGTATGCAGAGATTGCAATCTTCAGCACAACCTGGAAATAAACCAGCTTGCAATAAATTCCTCTTTATGATCGGGAGAGGAGATGTTAAGTCCGCCACATTGGAAATGTGAGAATCGTCATCCATAGCATTAACAGTCTTGTCATGGTTAGGCATAGGAGCAGTGATGACATTAGGAGTCTCCGGAGGCTCAAACTCAATTTCTCCAGCTTCGATCATATCCTGAATCTTATTCTTCAATGACCAGCAATCGTTTGTATCATGCCCGGGGCTATCGGAGTGATATGCACACCTGGCATTGGGATTATAACGAGAAGAGGTAGTGTTGGGATTCGTAGGAGGATCTCTGAGGGTGATCAAATTTGCCTTTAGCATTCCCTGCAGTGCCTGTGCCAAGGTCATATTGATCCTGGTAAACTGCCTTCTTGGCCTGTCTTGTTTGGGCTGGAAGTTTTGAGATGGTGGTGCTGCAATCGTAACTGCTCCAATGTCGTGGTCACGGTTTTTCTTGTTACGACCCTTTTGACCGTACACAGCATTTGATTCGTTCCTCCCCTGATAGGACCTTTTGGTGCTTGCAGAGGTAGCCGCCTGTATCTTTCCACTTCGGATGCCGCTTTCAACACGTTCACCTGTTAATATAAGTTCAGTGAAACCTGATGAAGAACTTCCCAGTAGATGGCTGTAGAATGGGCCGGTCAGTGTGCCCATGAACATGTCCACCAATTCTCTGTCAGTCATAGGGGGTTTGACTCTGCCAGCCAAATCTCTCCACTTTTGAGCATATTCTTTAAAGCTTTCTTTAGATCCCATAGTCATATTCTGCAACTGTAGCCGGGTAGGTGCTAGTTCAGAGTTATACTGGTACTGTTTATAGAAAGCTGTTGCTAAATCAGTCCAGGTGCGGATGTCAGAGCTCTCGAGCTGATAATACCATTCCAACTGTGTGCCAGACAGGCTCTCTTGGAAGAAATGGATCCATAGCTTCTTGTCAGTGGTATGCGGCTGAATCTTTCTCACATAAGCTCTCAGATGCATCTGAGGACAAGACGCACCATCGTACTTAGTGAAAGTGGGGATTTTGAATTTGCGAGGAATGGTCACATCGGAGACCAGACCCAAACTTTCGAAATCCAGACCGGGCGCCTTCTGACCCTCCATAGCTAGCATACGTTCTTCCAGCAACTTGTACTTATCATCTCTTGGAGAGTACTGTTCATTTTCATAATCTTCATCGTCATCCTCAGGGTTGGAGAAATCAACATTCTCTTCCTCTGAATCATTCTCCGCCCCCTCTTCTGGACCATTCGGGATTCCAAACTTGACTCCTGCGGCCTGTCCTTTACGCCTTCTTCCCGGGTTAATGAAACTCACAGCTTTCTTGTCTTTCTTCTTTTCGAGCAAAAGAGCCTTCAGTTCCTCCTGCCCCTTGGATAAGCTTAGCATCATCTCCTTGAATTGAGCATTCTGAGTCTGGAGATCTTTGACAGTTTGTTCGAGATCCATTTTTCTGTTTGCAATGAAGACCGTGAGAACATTGAACTTTTAGAATACCTGTTATGCAGTGTTATGTTATGTTATGCAATGAAATGTTTTCAAGGACTTTTGGAATTTAACTTTGCGTAAATCACCAACAAGAGAGACGTGTTTATTGCTGATTTCTTTGATCAATGTTCATTACAAAAGGAATAATAATAAAAATACAATGAAAGCTCAAGTCTCCCAGGGGCGGCTTCTTTTTGGGCGAAGATACGCATTGAGTCTTCGTTCCTCATTAAGCTGACTGGTAAGTTCTAACACTTTCTTCCTTTCTGCGACGAACTGAGTCTCGAAAGTATCCCTTTCTTCTCTCAACTGGATCCAGGATCTCTTTAGTTCCTCAACATTGGTAGGCATATCTGGATAAGGAATGATCTGAGGAGCACCTCCTTCAGCTTTAGGTTCGACAATCTGAGGTCCGATTGCAAGATATGGCATGACAAGTTCACGAGCTCTGGCGCGTACCCATCTGAGATAAGGTTCCATAGGAATAGAATTTTTCTGTCCTAACGTACCTCTCTTCACCATGCCCCAAGCTCGTACAAATCTTTGACGGAGGCCTTGGGAATCGTTGTCATAGTCGAACACAATGCCTTCGATGATCATTTCATGTGGACCATCTCTTCGAGCACAACCAAACTGTCGCAGAGCTAAAGCAGGATTATAAGTAATACCTCCTCTTATTCCTAGGAGTGGTACATTAGGGAACTCGCCACAACGGTCAATGATGGTAACATTTTCCTTGAACTGAGGACACCAACAGATGTCTGGGTGGGAGAGCGACATTATCCTTTGAGACCATTTCAAATTCTGCTCGTTCTTCAAGACTGATTGAGGAAGGTGCGAAATAAACCACCTAAACAACAAAGGTATGCAGCACATGAGAGTCCCTTGCTTCTTCATGGTACGAGTGTGGAGGGAATGCAAAATGTCTCCCAGCAAGGTAGGTACAGGGTTATGAGTGAGAAATATCTTAATAGCATTCATGTCTATGAATTGGTCTGGATTAGGGAATAACACCAAGCCATAGATTAGCAATGCCAGGATGTCTTCGAAAGCACGGACATTCATAACTTTTAAGAATTCTCGGGCCTTATTTGTCAGGAATTTGGCAAGTAAACCCTTAACTCCACTCCTTGTTACCCAATTAGCTTCAATGTCGGACTTCGTCATGTGTAAAGCTGCGGCAACTTCTTCAGACTTCGGAACCTTTTCTAAACCACTGAACGGTAGTTGATCAAGGATAGGTATCCCAAGCAGTCTGGAGAATTCTTCCAATGTGGGTACCAACTGATAATCTGGGAACGTGAAGCAATGATGTTTAGGGTCGAAGAACTGGAATAAAACTCTCATCATATCTTCTTTGAACCCAGTGGTAACTAAATTGAGAAGAGAACCATGTCTCTTGATGAACTGCGCATGATCGGAAAGTTCTGACACTAAGTTCTTGAGTTGAGGAGAGATTGCTACAAGATTAATCCGGATGGTCTTCCTGGGAGCCATAGCCTTACAAAACAGAGCAAAGTTAAATCCCTAAGTCCTTGAAATGGTTAGTACAATGTTATGATGTCATGATGTTATGATGTTATGATGTTATGAGGTTAAATAAATAACAAGCGCAAGCAAGTCACACAACCATCATTCCTAGGTTTTAAGGCTTGCATGAGTTCCATAGGTAAGTACCCTCCCCACTGAAGTTTAGTTGGTTCAACCTGTCCTAGAATAGTAACCGGGTTCTAGAAGGATCTCCAATCATTGACCTTCCTTTAAGTCCACTTCAGTGCAACACCAAGTGGTTGACCGAAGCTTCCCTAAAGTCCAATCTCAAAGAGTGTAGTATCGAGTCTCAACCAACCCCAGTCGGAACCGAAGTCAGTTATCTCACTACTTTCTAATGGCTAGGAGGAGTCAATTAGGGTTCTAAAGGTCTGGTTAATGCTTTAATGACACCACGCGGAAGCCAAATTTTTCCTCAAATGAACATGAGGAACATCAGGACATCCAAAGTGTCACATTAACCGTAGCCATCATTTTAACCATTCCAGTATACGCCGGATAGTCGCGATGATCTATTGCTACTTACCTAAGGTACACTAGATCCGGGTGTAGGATCTTTCACTCAAAAATACCCAAGCAATCCCTTAAAAGTAAATCAGACAATTTGGAATAAGTGATCTTGTTTTTAAGGTAACCTCTCTTTTTAAAATATCCCCAGCAGAGTCGCCAGTTCTGTCATACGGTGAACTGACTTGGGGTATTTTGCTTTTTATCGCAATGTCGCGGATAGCAAGAGTCGCCACCGACTTTTCTTTTATCCAATAAGGAAAGGTGGAAAAGAACAGGAAAGACCTTAATTTAGATTCTTAGGTTCGGGAGGTACATTATACAAAGGGAAGGTATTAGCACCCTTTGTATCCATGGTTATCCATGGGCTCTTAATTGCTGGATCACTTATATTTTTGTCTGAAAAGTGTTGGTGAATTGTTTAAAAATGTTTCGAAAAGAGAGTTTAACTTTGTAATGATTCTCGTATGAATGTATACAAAGTATTTATCTCGTTTGATTTAGAAAAAAACAGTTTAGAAAAATGTAACTTGGTAATGATTCTAGTATGAATGTATACCAAGTGGTGATTTTCTAGGATTTGCGAAGTGTGAGGGGTGGGGAATGTTTTAGGTTATGATCCAGCAATTGAGAGTTATACCTTCCTAAGGTCGTTATGAACGTTTCCTATCCTTATGAGGGTAAAACTGTCCTTACTATTGAGAAGTAAGTAATTTTATCCTTTGGATGTAAAGGGACATCGTAGGGTCATCGCTTGGTCATTGAAGGCAACATTTGTAAGGATACCTTAGCATTCAGAGGGACGATCATCATTTAACCGTAGGCTACACCGAAGGGTCATCGAGGGGCAAAATCATTCGAGGGCAACATCCGAGGGACTATGGTTTATGTTATGATGATTTAATCGAAGGGTCTTTGCTAAGTGTATCCCCACGTTCGCGGGACATGACCGTAATACCGTAATACCGTAAGGCAACAAAGAGAGGTCCAAGGTCACATATTCAAAGGCCATGTTTTACAATTAAGTATTTAAGATGAATTTCCACATTAAAATTAATTAGGCAATTAGGATGAATCTCCCCATTAAAATTAATTAGTTCGGAATCCATCTCCATAAGGGTATCCCTCAAATAAAGTGGAATACCTAGCAAGCCACCTTCTTCGGGAGTATGTGAGCCCTTACAAAATTCCGCAAACAGGTCAGAATACCAAATGGGGTGCAATCAAGAGTTGCACCAAAGCAGTAATAGTATCAGGTAAACAAAGCATGGTTATAATAAAACAGGTCAGAAGGGTAAAGATCAAAACAGAACGAAAAACAGCGGCATCCGCTACAACAATTCAAGGTATCTAGGCATACTTAAGTCTACATGCAGAACCTCAAATATATTTATGAATTCAATTATGGTATCACATGGGAATTCGGAACATAAAGCGGCGACAGTAACGCAAACCTGTTTGCAATTGAATTGCAACCTTGAATTGGCACTCTTAGGGTTGATGCCGGATTGAGTTGGGCGGAGCCGCCAGCTTTTCCTTCAGGGTTTCCTTTAGGGTTACCCGGAGTAAGTTAAACAGTAGTCCTGAACACTCCACCACAAGCCGGTAGGATTTGTTTTTGGATTTTTCAATTAAACAACAAATTAAAACGAAGGAAATAAACTAGATCCTACCGTAAGGTTAGATTCGGTAAAAAGGTACACAATAGTTTCCGTTGTAGAAACTATTGTGCGAAAAGAATTAACCAAATGCTAAAGAGGAAATGGGAAATTGCAAGGGAAGTAGTGTAGAACTCGTAATAAATAATGCCTAAGCTGCTGGAAAAGAAACTATGCAAAAGCGAAAACGGCAAAAAAGGGAAAAAATGTGGAAAAGCCCCCCCACTTTAGGTTTTCTTGTGGCTATTTATATTGGTACCATTAAGTAACTACTTGCTGCCAAGAGGTCTTCAACGTGGCTAATTTCATGGCGTGGATATAGGGCCCAACACTCCTCAACGTCTCTTCAAGTCTCTGAGGCGTTACTTGCGCCCAAAAAGTAGGGGAGTGGTGTGACGCTCGTCACACCATGTGTGACGTCCGTCACAAGGCTGTTTTGCGTGACGCTCGTCACGCCCTCTGTGACGTCCGTCACAGGCACAGCATTTGTGTCTTGCGCTTTGGGTTGGGCTTTGCTATTTGGTTCGCTTTCTCTCCTTTTTGCACCTCTTTTCTTCCATTTTTACTTGTGCTTCCAAATAAGCCACCTGAGACAAATAGGAAGAAAATACCGCGTAATATCTAACAACATAAAGTGAACTGAAATAAAAATGATAAAATTTAATTGAATTAAGTCCTAAAATATGATATAATTTCATGTTATCACTAGGCGAGCGTGTAGCGAACAGGCCAGTTTGGGTCATTCGTGAGCTGGGCCTTCGTTCCTTTAAGATCGGTGTCATAAAAATGAGTCGGAGTGCCCTGAAAAATGTCTTGAAATATTAATGGGCAAATTTTGGGGTATGACAGATAGTATTTATTTGTTTTTCTTAGTTATTTAGTTTTAAGCTAGATTATTCATTAATGTTATTTGAATTCATGTTCGCATTTGTTTCCTTTTCGCATTTCTTTTGTTCTTCTTTCCAATATTACATTATGATCATTTATTGAAGCTATTTATTTAATTTTATTATGCAATAGCTATTATGTTCTCTACTGTTGCTACCTATGACTTATTATTATACAAAGTAGAATAAGCATGCAGGAGAAATTAAATTGCAGAATAAATCAATCAGTAGCAAACAACCAAAAAAATAATAATATATAATAACTTAGCTGAAGGACGCTAGCTGAACATTAGCCAAACAGACAGAGTGACGAGCGTCACACATTCAGTCACGGGCGTCACGCTAAGAGAGCGTAACGCCCTTCAGACTAGGTGAACGTTAAGGAGCCGTTGGAGACGAACGTTACACCCCTTCAACTTTTTACCTTCCCCATTTATTCACATTTACCCACATTCATTCACTTTTCAACCACCTCCTTTCCAACTTCCAAATTCTTTTCCTATAAATACCCACCAAACCTTCCTTCATTCACCACAAACCATTCTCTCCTATCGAATACATTTCTTTTCTTTCCAAATCACTCCTTCAAAATTCATTCATCACAATGGCAGGAAATCAGAATTTCGGAAATATCATCTTCCGATCCGAAGATGAAAATTATCAAAGGGAGCAATTCGAGCGTTTCCAACAGCGAGGCGTCGTTTCCACCAGGTATCCCGATTTAACTTGTTTACAACAATTAGGATTACTCCAAGGTATCGAATGGATGCTCCGCCTAGCCGACTTAACCTTCCTTTGCACTCATAATCAACCCACCTACCCATCCCTAACCTTAGAATTCTTAAGTTCATACGACTACACCACTCCCGCCGGTGAAGACGAATTTTTAACCGGTACCACAACGTTCCGTATGTTTAACACCGAGTACTCCTTAACCCAAAACCAATTGAGTACCATGCTACAATTTCCCATAGAAGGTCAAGTACACCCCAGAATCCCTCCAAACTCAAACTGGAACACAGTTGACGTTTTCGACCTTTTCAAGAAAATTTCCGGTATAGATGCCTACAACTGGGAAGAGCTCCTTCTTTCCCATATACATAACCCAACTATCCGGTACTTTATCCGCATCCTGCAAAACACAGTTTTTGGAAGACCAAACAACAGCAAGGTCAACTCAAAGGAGCTATTCTTCCTCCAATGCGTCTTCGAACCGGATACTAAGGTAAACGCCACCTCCTTTCTATTTCATCATATCCGCACCTTATGTGCTAGAGGCCGACAACCTTTTATAATTGGTGGATTAATCACCACCATAGCACCTGGCCCAAGAACCAGAGGCGGAAGGCAGCCTTAGTTGTAGCTTCTTTTTCCTTTCCATATTGTATTTCATTTCCTTAAAACATTGGGGACAATGTTTAATTTAAGTATGGGGGGGAAACCATGTTCTTTCTATTTCCATTTCTTCAAGTATGTACCTTTCTTTTCATTGCTATTTTAATTATTATTATTATAAAAATATATATATATATATATATATATATATATATATATATATATATATATATATATATATATATATATTATTCTAAGTTAAGTCCCGAGTGTGAACAAATTTCTATTATCTATTCCCTCAAATTTTCATGAGCCACAACAAAAATTCAACATCCAATAAGTATAAAGGTTGCTCATCTTATCGATCTTGAGACGAATCAAGACAAAGACTACTACCGCCAAACACTCTAAACGAACCTCAACATGTTAGATCAGGGTAAGTACCTATTATACCAATCCCTTGAACTTTTAGTTTTATATTAACCCCGAGTAGTTTATACGAGAAGTCAGCACCATCTTAATAGCAAACTACGTGGAGAGCCGATGAATATAAGTGAATGATTCCCAAAGTAACATAAAAAATATATATATATATCAGGAAATGCACTAATTAAGTTAGGTTCAGCAGGTTTCTGGTACTGAACTTGGTAGGGCGAACTACGGTTCGATCCCCCGCAATTTGCAATGGGATGAATAACGAAGTTATCCGACTTATGTACCAGAACTTCTAGCTAAAAGGGGATCATAATCACTAACCGGTTACTCCACTATGTGCGCGAAAAGATAAAGGGCTTAATGTGATTTCTCTAGAATGAAAACGGGTGAAATAAGAGTAAAGGAACCAGGATAGCTATCATAGTGTACTTGAACTGATTTAGTGCAAATGCCATGTATTTCTCAAAAACACATTTTTTCCCACCAAAATACAAATTAGTCCACTTGAAAAATGCCATTTTGATGTGTTGATTTTTGATGAAATGTGATGATGCATCATGAAAGTTCATGTCAAATGTGACTTGCTCAAAAAAGAATCACCCAATTTGGCCTTTCCATTCAAAAGTTATGGCACTTTGAATTTCAACATTTTCTGAAAATGATTTGATCATAACTTGCCAACCACACATGAGAAACAAGTGTTCTTGGACTTTTTGGAAAGGTGAGAACAAGAGCTTCAACTTTCATGTTGGACAAAATTCCATTTGAAGCTTGTATGATGATGTAAATTTGAGGAGAAGAACTTTCCATTTTTGGTAGTTTCCAATTATAGGTCACCTGCCATTTTAGGAAACTTTTGATTTGACTTTAAATTCTTAAACCTTGATCTTTGATATGTCAAATGAGACTTGTATGGAGATGAATGAAGCCTTTCAAACCATCTCCCACCTTCAAATCCATAAAATCAGGCACAGTTGACCACAGTTGACTTTCTAGGGTTTCAGATGAAATTCAGCTTGGCTGATGACTTCTGAGCATCCAATCTTTGGCCAAACCACTTCACAATGATCCCATAATCACATGAACTTGATAAACCAACCCTAGGGCTTTGTCTCCATGAGAAATGCACTTGCTTGCTTGATTGACTGATTCTTCTGACCAGTTGACCTAATTCTGTCTGTTGACTTGCACTTGGGCAAAGGACAATGCAATGCTATGCAATGGACTATGTTATGTTAATGACCTAATATGAAAATATATGTACAAAAGGTAGGTGCAAATTTGAGGTGCTACAGCTGCCCCTATTCAATCAACTGGGAACCCGAAGGGATGAGAGCAACGACTGTCAGACTTTCAGGGTAAACAGGGATTGAATACCAAGAACCGTAGAAATTTGCACACTGCTGGGAATTTTTCATTTTTCTTTTCTTCAATAGGCACAGCCACATCCAGACATCTCAACGATGATGAATGGGAACGGAACTCACAACTAGGCGTCAACGGACGACCAGGAAAAACTCGACGTTTACCAAGACCAACGGAGAGGTAATCAGACATCAACGGACGACGGATGAACTGGAAAGGATACAACCACATGTCAGCGGACATAGTGGGAAAAACTCAAAGTTTACCAAAACCAACGGGGAGGTAACCCTACTGGGGACGACCCTGAAAAACTCGACGTTTACCAAGACCAACGGAGAGGTAGCCAGACATCAACGGACGACGGATGAACTGGGAAGACTCGACCAGACGTCAACGGACGAACGAGAGAAGCTCGACGTTTATCGACACCAACGGAGAAGGAGAAAACTCGACCAGACGTTATCGGACGAAAGGGAGAAGCTCGACGTTTATCGACACCAACGGAGAAGGAGACCAGACATCAACGGACGACGGATGAACTGGGAAGACTCGACCAGACGTCATCGGACGAAAGGGAGAAGCTCGACGTTTATCGACACCAACGGAGAAGGAGAATCAACTGGGGACGACCAGGAAAACTCGACCAGACGTCAACGGACGAAAGGGAGAAGCTACTTCACGGAGGAAGGATACAACAACCTGAAACCAAATAGGACGTCACCGACGACTCTACTGGGGATTCTGGCTGGGAATCAACCAGACATTAACGAAAGACTGGGAACAGGGTATACAATCAAACGTCAACGGACGAAATGAGAAAAACTCAACGTTTATCGAAACCAACGGAGAGGTAAATCCGCATGGGGAAAAGTACAAACTAGACGTCATCGGACGAATAGGAAAAACTCGACGTTTATCGACACCAACGGAGAGGAGGAAACTCTGAGGGGAATCATCTGGTATTACCAAATGATCTGTGGGGAATAAGCAACTATACGTCAACGGACGCATAGGAAAAACTCGACGTTTATCGACACCAACGGAGAGGAGGACTCTGTGGGGATAATGAACACAACCAAATCATCAACGGATGATTGGGAAAAACTCGACGTTTATCGACACCAACGGAGAGGAGGATCAACTGGGGACGACCCTGTGGGGAAAGATATCAACTATACGCCAACGAACGCATAGGAAAAACTCGACGTTTATCGACACCAACGGAGAGGAGGAATACTTCTACGACGACGTTACGAACATCGAAAGATGATGTTTACCGACATTAAAGAAGACCAAACACTTACGCATGACTGGGAAAGCACCGAAAGATGGTGTTTACCGACACCAAAGAAGACCAGACACTTACGCATGACTGGGAAATCACCGAAAGATGGTGTTTACCGACACCAAAGAAGACCAGACACTTACGCATGACTGGGAAATCACCGAAAGATGGTGTTTACCGACACCAAAGAAGACCAGACACTTACGCATGACTGGGAAATCACCGAAAGATGGTGTTTACCGACACCAAAGAAAGCAACACACACGGGTGCTGACAGGACGACATCTACATATGTCAGGGCAAGGCTACACCCTTGCAGGGGATCTTACTGGGGATCAAGGTCACAACAGCGAGCAAACAGGAAGGAGCACCAAGAATACCGGGTTGTAGGTATGAAACGGGTGACCGACCAAAGCGTGAATTGGTTTGTGTTCCAAAACACTCAACATCCTGAAGAGGGCTAGAAAAGCAGTCTTGTTAAAGGATGGACATTCGGTTTCACAAGGAATACGAATCTTACTCAGCTGGTGAAAACAATCAAAAGATTGACCAAAGAGCGCATGAGATACATTATCTATAGCCGTCAAAACGTAGATAACATACTCGCATGGAAGATTATCCATAACCGGGTTGTAGGTTGTTAAATGGATAAATCGACCGACATCATCCTGAAGAGAGCAAAGGCAAACTTATTAAAGGATGGACATTCGATTCCGAACGAAGGAATACGAATCTTACTCAACTGGGGAGGACGACTTCGACCCAAGAGCGCATGAGACATATTATCTATAGCCGTCAAAACGTAGATAATACACTCGCATGGAAGATTATCCATAACCGGGTTGTGGGTTGTAAAATGGATAAACGACCGAAAAGAAAGGCATCGGGGTACCAGGACTAGGTATGCAAAGATGACCAATCAAAAGGGGAAACCACAAACATTACCAGCAAACGGTGAACGAAAGAGGACCCATTAGGGATAAAGTTGCTGACTCGGAGCAAATATCCGAAAGGTGAAAGGAATATCAATACCGAGACTGGATAATGATAACCACAAAGAGGGGATTACATCTACCGGGTAGAAGACCGCAAAATCCGCCAACAATCAGAATGAACCACAAAGGTTACCTCTGCTAGGGGATGAAAGTGGGATTTTACAACTATCAATTATTAGGTAGAAAACCACAAAGATCGGACTTACAACTACCGGTTAGTAGGTAGAAGCCCCAAATTCCACTGAGGACGAGATGAATGAGTGCCGGTTAGTAAGCAACTATTCATTCATGCCCCAGGGAAGCACAAGAGACAGCCACAAGGAAGCCAATTCATGATCGATCCGAAAAGGCAAACTGAATCAAGACATCCTAATGAGGAAAGAACTCAATAGGGAAAACCCATCCCAAGGGGAGGGAACGGAAACAACCGTCATCCACGAGGATATAACTCAGTGGGGAAATGCAGAAGAAAACGACATACACTTTCTGCTTAAGGGGTCGACTCTATATGGAGAGATCAGACACACTCACATCTGCTAGGAGAATTAATCCAAGTTTGCCAACTGCTACCAATTCTGGGGAGTAACCCTGCTGGGGGTACCCGCTTACTAGCGGAGTCACTTGTTGAGAAAACACCTCTCTCAACCCTGCTGGGGAACCCAATTCAGAAATCGATCCAAGCGATGCTAAACTCTTTCCAACGCCCCATTCTCGGATGATCACCACGGCCTCGGGCTAATGGATGCGTTTGCAATGCTAATGCATGAGTTTTTTTTTCACAATGCCCCATGATCATGAAAATGCTACGCACTAGTGATGCAATATGCTATGCTTATCTAAATGATGAATGCATAAACACACGTCTCCTCCAGAGACAACATCGGGGAGCTCCAGGAACTGCGCTGAAGCTTTCATTACCACGTCCATTTCCACCCTGCTGGGGAAAGACAACCTTTGCTGGGGATGAACTCTATCGAACCCGAACTACTTGGAGATTACCCTGCTAGGGGAGGCAACCCATGCTTATCTCTACTGGGGATGATTTTCTCCGAACCCGATCCGCTTGGGGACCTCGCTGAGGGAAAACCATCACCACAAACTCTGCTGGGAAGACAGCTTCAGACTTGGAAAACAATCACAACTCCGCTGGGGATATGGTAACCTTCAGGCTTGCTGAGGAGGCACCGATCTCGAATCTGCTAGGGAGATGACACTCTCAAACCCATTGGGGAAATACGGCCTATCGGACACGGGCCGCCCTTCGATTCGTCGAACACTGGTGTTCACCATCCTACCACAGTGTTGACTTTCCACTTTTGAGAACTCCCAGACTCATCTGGACTTTTCAGTCCTCAGACTTTGAAGAGTCTTCTTGATTAACCCTCCAGGATCGTCGTCGTAATCCTTCACCGTCCTTTCACTGTTCGTCTATCCCTTGCCCCTGATCAGGCTCTGTGGGGATCTTTTGTCAAAAGGCTTCATATCACAACCTGCCAGTGAATGAAGATATCTAACAGCACCTGCACAAGAGATTGTTAGATAAAAGCGTGCCCCAGGTGTGCAAACACTTAAACATCTTGGTCGCTCAAACTCCCGAATAAGATTTCCAGATTTCAATCTTGTAAGCATGCATCGGAAGGGGCCTCTATGTTTCAAAATGCAAATATTCTTATCAAAACGAACGAATGTTTTCGTAATCAAAGCGGTAATGAAAACAAAAACAAAACTATTTGACTGAACACGCATTTTATTGACTGAAAAAGGAGATGGCTCAAAACCGAGCAACACACAAGAAGCAAACCCTGGAAAGAGGTGATTGCGCATAAAAGGAAAAATCTATCCTAATGGCAATGTGAAACCGTGATCTCATCGGGTTCCAACTCGGTTACACCCCATATGTCCTCAAGACTTTCCGCACTTTCGGCCTTCTTAACCAGACGCTTTCGATCGATCTCTGTCGGAGATTAGCCGAGTCATCTAAAGCTCAAACGATCATGCTAGACGCAGTTGTTCGTTTCAATCCCTCTTTTGCCTGGACCGCCCTTTCGGGTTTCAGTCCACCGGGATACCCTTTTTTGCCCAAGTCGCCCTTGTGGGGTTTTCGACTTGCCGGGTGTACAGTTTTTTTTCTTTTTTATTATCCCTAACTTTTGCCCGAACCTTTTCTCTTTTTCTTGGTTCGCCGGGATGCCTTTTTTTGCCTGGACTCTGTTATTCTTTTTGTCCAGCGGGTCTCTTTTTACGAAGTATTTTCTAACTGCGTCCGCATCCGCAGGGGATGGAAAATCCTCGCCACTCATGGTCGTCAGCAACAAGGCTTTGTCGGAGAAAGCCTTCTTGACCATGCTGGGGATTCATGACTGTATATCCACTTGCCCCACGATCGTCTCGAGGAGGAAGGATCCTCTTCAATACCAACTCTCTTACATTGCACGCACGAGGTCGCACTCTTCGGTCAACAACACGCTTCATTCACTGGGTACAACTGCCCCATGACAAGTAACTGTCAGCCCTTTTCTCCTCGATCAGGCTCAATGTGTCATACTGAGTCCTTATCCACTCATCCTTTTTCAAGTTTACGTCCAACGGGACCCCATGACGAAACCTGAATCTCAAATGGTAGTACAACCTTCATCCCATACCGGAGTGAGAAAGGCGTTGCCCCAGTAGATGCACGTACCGAAGTACGACACTCAGGATACCAACTTCGCACTCAGCCACCATCGTTGGTGCATTCAAATGTTATCGGGGAAGCACTAACTCATTCACTTTAAACTCTCCCCATCAGACATCAGAATCCATTCGGATTCAGGGTCAGGCCCCTCCTCCGGAATCGGTCACTCTCAATCTTTCGATTTGAGCACCTCGAGATGTCCTCATCAGGGACCTTAGACCTCCTGGGTTGACCATCATCAGTGGGTTGTTGGGCGAGATAACCATACACCTCTTGATTGCTTTCTGGGAGGTATACTGAATATCGTATTCAGTTGACACCATTTTCCCTTTCGCAACCCATCCGACCAATGCCAGCTTCTCAAGCACATACTTGATCAGATCCATCTTGGACATCCACAAAGCGGTATGAACCAGCATACTGTCTCAGTCGGCGAGCAGCCTATGCCAAAGTACATCAAGTTTTCTCGAGCAGTGAGTGTATTGTTTCACAGTCGATAAACTTTTTGCTTAGGTAAATTGCATGCTCTTTTCGACAAGACTCGTCATGCTGACCTAATACACACCTCATAGACCCCTTGAGGGCTGTCAAGTACCAGATTACCAATTGTTTCTTCCACGGAATGTCTCAGAATCAGAGGTTCCTGCTACTCATTCTTTTATCTTTTCACGCCTCTTGGCAGTCATCATTCTACCTGACCATTTGATTTCTTTCTTTTTTTCGGTTCAGGCGTTTCTAGTATTGTTTTTCTTCTTTTCTTTTCTTTTTTCCTTTTTTCTTTTAGCAGGATCAACCTCGATTCCTCTTTCATTCGCAACATGCCTCGGCAGCTTGCCGGACAGCACTTCATAAGTGCGCTAATTCAAACTCAACCGTGTGAGTTATCTCTACTTGTCAAACAACTTGATCCACCGGTCTACCAGATGCCCCTGTTCTGCTTGGGACTTTTCCATCATGTCATCAACATGGCATTCACTTTCACGATGAGTCATATCATGAAACAAAGTTACCGTAGCCCTTTGATCCGTGGCACCGGCCTTCTTCTTCACCCTATAACAAGAATGTACTCTTTGGTGTGATGGACATTGTTTACTCCATATCATCTGGCGACAATTCCACTTGATTTTGGCTAGAAAGCCATCCATGAAGGTAAACACCGAGAATTGAGCTGTACTATCAACCAATACATCAATGTGAAGTACCGGGAATTCATCTCTCGAACTGGCTCTATTCACGTCTCGATAGCCCACACACATTCTCATCTTTTAGCACCGGTTTCCGCTTCACTGGAGGACAGTCTTCTCTCCATGGTAGCTCGTGCCCCACAACATGGGTATTCCACCCTGGTGTATCTTGATGCAACCAGGTGAAGATATCAACCTGCTCTTTCAACATGGCTACCATTCTGTTCTCGACTCGCCTCTGAAGCGGCCTCAACTTTCATTTCCCTTCTGACCTCGGCGGCACTTGGGATGACAATCTTGACTCGCTCCTCGTGTGGTTGAATCACCTTCTCCTCTTGTTTCAACGCCCTGGCTAATTCCAGCAGATCACAATCTTCTTTGCCTTATTCTTCGGCATGATAGATCGGAGTGTCGAAGTCATACAGAGGTGTAACCAAATTGTTATCGATGAGATCAGGATGGTAATCACTTTTGAGGTCGGAACCAAATGAATCAAAAGGAAAGAGAATAAAAACATTGCCATTTTTTTTTATATTTTTTTTAAAAAACTGCAAAAAGTGAAAAACAGGGAACACCGCTTTTAATCACAAAAAACATCCATTTATTACTGATGCAAAATGTTGCAAAAATGAAACACATGAGGTGGCCCTTACAATGGACCATTACATTTCGGGCAAAACGTATGGCTTTCATGCAAACAACAATTGAAACACAGAAATACTACACTTCCGGATGAGTGACAGTGATGCTTTTGGAGGCCTTCCAATTGCCTGGTACGCACGACTTTATCCACAGCTCGAGCTCACGATCACAGTCGATCTCTTCACTCACTGAACGAGCATGATCAGAATCCAGCATTCCTGCACTGACAAAGATGTACGGCGGACGACGTCCTCTGTTTGGTCTAGACGACTCTTGATCTGGATAACCAATCCCGAACATGTCTGCCTTTACCACTATGTCAATGATCCTGCCCCAACCTCGGGCCTCTTTGTTCTTCACCACCTATAGAGCTTGTTTATAAGAAGAAATGGACAACTTCTTCTCTTTCTCAACAACAACATTCTCCACCTTGATGGTTTCGATTGCTTGACTGGGCATTTCAAGTTTTTCACTGTCCATTTCCACCATCTTCTGGGTCGTGTCTCTCATCAATCCCTCTGTGGTGGCAGCCGCACAACAAATATCAACAACAGGGAAAACTCCATCCTGCATCAGAGGTTTTGGGACCGCATGCATCAGACCCTTTAACTGATCTTCCTCAGTCACCCCCATTCCTCTCTTGACCTTTTTCACCATCTTCATCTTTACAGGACCCTTCCTGGGTACAGGGTTGACATCCCCATCCATGATCTGTGCCAAGCTGGTGGTCTTGGAATCCACCATGTCTTGGACGACATGCTTAAAAGCCCTACAACCCTCAATACTGTGCCCGGGTGCCTCAGAATGGAACTCGCACCTGGCATTCTCATCATAGTGTGCAGGCCTCCGCTGCCGTTCTATGGGAATCAATATCCTTGTCCGGACTAACCCCAAATCCCTCAATCTCCTGAACAGAAGTGTGTAGGTCACAGGCGGCTCCTCAAACTGACGATCCTCCTTCTTCTTTTTCACCTGGCTCCTAGCTCTCGGTGCCTTCTGTTGAGGTGGTGGTTGTTGCTGTGGAGCAGGTGTATTACCAACATGAGTGGTTACAGTGGCAGCATAAGGGTGATAACGATCCTGACTGCGTTCCCTTTTTACCGGCATACCAACTGACTCAACCTCCTTCTTGAACGGACCACTTTCAGAGGGTTTCTTGGCTACAGTGCCAGAGGGTTTGTTCACTTCGGAGGACGGAGCCTTCCCCTGAACTTTCTCCACTATCAGCCACTTCTCAATCTTGTCCAATCTCTCAGACATGGCTTTCTGCCCCAAGGCAAGCCCTTGCACAACACTGAACAAATCCCTCACCATCTTTTTTAGTTCGATGATGTCGGCGTTGGGAGGATCCATCAGTTTGGATTTGTTGCCCCTAGCAGGATGTCTGAGCAGACGAGCGATGCGCACTAGTTGATACCTACAAAACAACAAATGGGTTAGTATGACTCACGCATGCAATGTCTATCCGTACCAGGAATATTCAGTCCTTTGATTCTAGCATCACTGAGACAGATAATTTTTCATCAATAACAATCTGACATCTGGATGTCTCTCAACCAGAATCTCAATCAACAATGGACCCTGAGTACGGATCGACATGGGTTGAACGCAGATGAATGTAGATGCAAAATAGGATGATGCAAATGCATGAATGCAGGTCACTGTGCCACCAAGTCATCTGAAGACCCATTCTCTGAACCAGTCACAATCAACTGCGTCACCATAAATCCGACTTGGGGAGTTCCGGAATAAACGGAACTGGAGATTACATCACTATCATCACAGGAACATCCACTGAACGGATGACAGCCAGATCCTCTGAACAGGTACTCTCAAATTCAACCCGGGGAATCCGAAATAAACGGAACCCGCTGATAAACCACGGACAGAACTCCGGCGTCCCAGAAATAAATGTCCATAATTCACAGTCACCATCAGTACCACGAGTCACCAACAAGTCACCGACAAGTCACCAACTGTACCTGTAATAATGATCATCCCTCCCCACTCACGGGTGTCATCTAGGCCAGGGTAAGGTCAAAAGAAACGCAGCATAAATAACCTTTCGCAGAATATCATCATATACACACCCGAAGTATGTAACGATAATATCCCACCAGGGTCTGAACTGCTCGTGATATCAATGTTCCGCTAAGTGGCGCATACCACCCGCTTCCCATGAATCACTCTATTCCTAGGTTTCCTAGATTTCACTCATAGCCTGGGTATTGGGCCTTTTACCTCGAGTAACTCCCACCCCAAACAGAGAAACACAGCCAGCACAGCAGATGAATATGAATGAATGCAAACATTAATGCAAACAATAAATGCAAACAATAAACAATGAATGCAATAAATAACACAGTAAAAAGCAACCAAAGCCCTAACCTAGAGAACGCTAGGAGAGACTCGCTTAGGGAAGATGGACCAGCAAGAGGTCAACTTCTGTAGTTTCCCCAGCAGAGTCGCCAGCTGTCGCATTACGCGAAAAACTGGCGGGAAAACAAGAACAACAGAGCCGCCACCGTGCGTTATTTATCCCAAAAGAGGGAAAGGAAACGCTCGAAGTAAACCTAGAAAAAGCATGGTCTCGCGACCAAAGAGTATGGGATCGGGAGTCGGTTATGCGAAGGGAAGGTATTAGCACCCCTACGCATCCGTCGTACTCAACGGGATCCACGCACAATAGGAAGGAAAATGGTTGCTAAAACACTGCTCATAAACACACATCAAACACTGGCTGAAAGAGACACAAGAAAACAAACAAGACGGACTCGACAGGATATCGCATCCTGGGGCTACTTAGTCTATCAAGCATAGACATCAGAGTCAAAGTAGTTCGGACTGGGGAAAACAACACATGCTCGCTAGGATGTCGCATCCTATGCATACGTATCTTCTTGGACGAAGAAGAATCAGAGCATTCGTAGCTCGGCTCACGCACGCAAACAAAACACACAGGAAATCGACTGCCAATCGCTGGGCTTACGTCAAACTCCACACAAACAGGCAAACCTGGAACCCGAATGCCAATCGCTGGACTTATATCAGCTTCCGAACCAAACACACGCACACTGGAAACCAGATGCCACTTGATGGACTTATACCGGACTCCAAGCACACAACAAGAGGATACGGAATGCCAATCGCTGGGCTTACATCCATCTCCTAACACACACAAAGACAAAACAAAAGGGCCCCCGGAGAGATCAGCTCATCTCCTGCCTACGTACCTCATCTGGTATGAGGATCAGGGCGATGTAGTTCCCCTACGAAGGGACACAGGACTAGCCTAACCAAATAACAGAGGGATACACAACTAGGGAGACTAACTCGAGCCTAGATGTTATCATGCAAAATCATCCCTAAGTCAAGGTTTCTAGCTAACTTGCACAGGGAGCAAGCCTATCCTAATCAGCTCAAACAGCAAAGCAAACAATCACAAATAGCACACACTATATACACACAAGTGGGGCTCAATCAAGGGGTTAGGCTGCAAGAGCAAGCCAACTGGAAGGGTAATGTTAGCTCTTAACCTTGACATTGAGAGTCAAGGTGAAGCCAGATGAAAGGTGAGTGAAGATTAGACTTCACAGCTCTTATCCCTGGTCAGGGAGAGCTTCAGACAATGAAGTGTGGGTCCAGAAAGTGGGAACCCTTCTACACTTGCGACACTGACTCAACTGATCTTGGGTTAATGTCCACAAGGCATCAACATGTGATGTGAGCCAAGGGACGACTCAACAGAATAGCAGGAGGTGGACTACACACCTCTTGTGTCTGCCAATTGCCTTAACAAAGGTCTTTACCTGCTTGGGGACAAAAATAAACAAGCACAAACATTGCCTCTTAAGGAGGACTTCAGACAGGTGCCTGGCTAGGTAACAAGCCAGGTCTTCCAGACTACATGAAGAAGAAAGTGCTATACCTCAATGCAATTGCTATCAAGCAAAGCAATGCAAGATCTCAAAGAACTATTAGCAACTAATGTACCTGAAATCAATCAAATACAATCAGTACTCAGACAAAGTCAAAACAAACAGCATAAGAGCCAACAGACAACACAATCAATCATATGTGCAAAGCACAAGCCCAAAGCAAGTGAGCTAAGCATCCTACAAAACAAACAAGTTAGTTCACAACAAGCAACCAAACTCAATCAACTTGCATTAATCTCCTTAAAGCATTTGCTTCCTAACCTGAAAAGCAAACTCAAACATGAGAAACAAGACCACTAGGACAAGCCTAGGGTCAAAAGGAGGTGAAAAATCCAAAACAGCAAGTGAAAATTGATCAAAACCAAGATTAATCAAGCCAGAAAAGAATCCAATTGGTTTCACATCAGAACTACGCACCAAATCCATTCTATGAACAAAACATGTCAAACTATGCATTTTGGAATCACATTGGAGCAAACAGAATGATCACAATCAAATCAATACCAAAACATTTCAATAAATCCTCAAAAAATACATGATCAAACAACATCCATAACATGTCAATCATACCAAATTTCAGCTCATTTGGATTAAGGAAAGTAGGTCAATGAAATTCAGAAAATCAACACAAATTCAAGCAAGCTCATTCATGGCACAAAACAAGCATCAACTTCAACCAATCATAAAACAGAAACAAAACATGATAAATGAATGGGATTAAAACCATGATGCCCTTCAAGATGTCTACCATTCACATGTCAAATTTCACATCCATCCAATTAATAACCAGAATTTCCCAAATCAAATACAAACATGTATCACAAATGGTCAACAATTGGTCAAGCAGCAGATAAAATCCCAATCAAATAGGAAATGCCATCAAAAATTCCAGAAAAATTCACCTGTATTCTCAACATTCACAAGTATTCTCATGCAAAAATCCAGCTCAATTCAAGTTCAACCAGCATAGAAAATAAAATCAAGAAGATGCACAAAACATGGCATGTCATAAAATGTAACACCTATAAAGATCATGTCATAACTTTCAATCCAGGAACTCAAAAATTACACACCATGTATCAAAATAACCAGGAATGAGTCTAGAACATGCATGCAAAATTTCAAGCATTTCCAATAAGGCATCATTATTTTATGAATGAAAGAGTGAGCATGGTGCAATAAGTGACACATGAAAGTAAACCCTAGGCAAATTTTTTATCTACCCGTGCACAAAATTAATAAAAATCACCAAAAAATAGGGCACATTATGAGGATCATGGGAAAAAAAGAGTCATGTAATTTGGACTTATATTGAGGGAGATACTAATTTGTCATGTTGAAGAAAAAATAAAAAAAAACAAGGAAATGGAAGCATAAACATGGTTAACATATATGTGAGAAAATATACAAGGCATGTGGAAAAGTGATGAAGCAGGGAATCGATCCCTAGCATAATTCAAATACTGGCGCGTTTTGAATGAAACGCTTCGTTTCATTTAAACACATGTCGCGCTTTCATTGGCTCATGGCACTAAAACAACAAAACCACATGTAAATGAAACAAAATGGATCAAACTGAACTCTGGACACGAAATTGGCCGCGTTCTTCACACATTCACGCTGTTCATCATGCTTATGAACAAAACTTCATGTAAATGCACAAACCATATATGGATCGAACCGTCTCACTTCATAGATCAACAATATCATCATGATTTCATCTAATTCCAGCCATAGCAAAAGATTCGATAGAAGAAAGTTTTGTCATCCAAACTTCAAATCAAGATTTCTCCATAAATACTCGATGGATTAACGCGATTCAAATTGCATTCTACTCTATGTTGCAAGATCTATCTAAACCACATGTCAATTTCAAGAATCGAAGGATTTGGATTCTTACCTCTATGAAGCAACAGCTGCGAAATCGAGCTCCTCAAGGCTCCAATGGTGAAAACAAATGGACTAGGATGATGCAGGAGATGAATAACAGTGATAGCTCAACTCAGAAATGCTCGATGATGGAGAATTCTCAAATTGCCATGGATGATGCAGGAGATGAATAACAGTGATAGCTCAACTCAGAAATGCTCGATGATGGAGAATTCTCAAATTGCCATGGATGCTCAATGTTGCAACAGTTAAGATTCTTCACGATTCTTCCAATGCTAGCTTCAAACAGATCTTCAAATCCACCTGTTAATGCTAATCAACACAAGAGAAAGCAGAAAAAGTGATGAATTCTTGATGAACAAGTGCAAAAAAGTGTGAGAAAAGTGTCAGAAAATTGAGAGGATTTTGGTGATTTCTGAGTTTAGATCTGAAAAGTGAATTGTGATTAGGAGTTTCTGTTATGATTAGAGACTTTATATGGTATGCTAATCCAAATGTTAATCAAGATTAAGCAAATGTGATGTGAATTAGTGAAATGAAGTTTTAAGCGTTTTGGCCAAAATGCCCTTTTCAAAATGCAGACAATGTAACAGTAAAAGTGCAATTTGATCAAGTCATATTTGTCATTTAGAATGTGTTGGAATTGGTTTGGAGTGCAAATGCCATGTATTTCTCAAAAACACATTTTTTCCCACCAAAATACAAATTAGTCCACTTGAAAAATGCCATTTTGATGTGTTGATTTTTGATGAAATGTGATGATGCATAATGAAAGTTCATGTCAAATGTGACTTGCTCAAAAAAGAATCACCCAATTTGGCCTTTCCATTCAAAAGTTATAGCACTTTGAATTTCAACATTTTCTGAAAATGATTTGATCATAACTTGCCAACCACACATGAGAAACAAGTGTTCTTGGACTTTTTGGAAAGGTGAGAACAAGATCTTCAACTTTCATGTTGGACAAAATTCCATTTGAAGCTTGTATGATGATGTAAATTTGAGGAGAAGAACTTTCCATTTTTGGCAGTTTCCAATTACAGGTCACCTGCCATTTTAGGAAACTTTTGATTTGACTTTAAATTCTTCAACCTTGATCTTTGATATGTCAAATGAGACTTGTATGGACATGAATGAAGCCTTTCAAACCATCTCCCACCTTCAAATCCATAAAATCAGGCACAGTTGACCACAGTTGACTTTCTAGGGTTTCAGATGAAATTCAGCTTGACTGATGACTTCTGAGCATCCAATCTTTGGCCAAACCACTTCACAATGATCCCATAATCACATGAACTTGATAAACCAACCCTAGGGCTTTGTCTCCATGAGAAATGCACTTTCTTGCTTGATTGACGGATTCTCCTGACCAGTTGACCTAACTCTGTCTGTTGACTTGCACTTGGGCAAAGGACAATGCAATGCTATGCAATGGACTATGTTATGTTAATGACCTAATATGAAAATATATGTACAAAAGGTAGGTGCAAATTTGAGGTGCTACACCTACGAAGTGGGAACGCTTATGATGAGCCACCAAACCCTAGATTGAGTGAACCCGAAACTTCTAAGGAATATACCAAACCCCCAGACAAAGTAAAGGAACCAGAGGAATCTGAAAACTAGGATGGTCGAGAGAAAGGAGAAGAACCTAAAGATAAAATTTACGTACCACCCCCGCCATATAAACCACCTATACCATATCCGCAAAGACTCAAACAAACCCAGATCAATAAACAGTATCAAAAATTTATTAAAGTTATAGAAAAACTTCATGTAGAAATCCCTTTCACAGAAGCCATCACCCAAATACCTTCTTATGCAAAGTTTCTCAAAGACATCCTTACCAACAAACGTAGACTTGACGATCCGAAGCCTTTGGAATGTAATGCTATTTCCGAGGACAAATTAGCAAAGAAAGATAAAGATCCTGGAAATTTCTCCATTCCTTGCCTTCTGGGTAATCATGTCATCGAATAAGCTTTTCTAGACTTAGGAGCTAGTGTGAGTTTAATGCCTCTAGCAGTTTGTGAGAGATTAAACTTAGGAGAATTACAACCCACTAAGATGTCACTTCAGTTAGCCGATAGATCTGTTAAATATCCGATAGGCATTTTAGAAGATGTTCCTGTTAGGATAGGTCAGTTATTTATCCCTACTGATTTTGTTGTCATGGACATCAAAGAGGACAATGATATACCAATTCTTCTAGGTAGACCATTCTTATCGACTGCAGGAGCCATAATAGATGTCAAGAAAGGAAAGTTGACATTTGAGGTAGGCGACGAGAAAATAGAATTTATACTTTCGAAATTTCTTATGGCACCTGTGATGGGAGACTCGTGTTATGCCTTAGATATCATTGATGAATGTGTTAGAGAATTAGAACAAAAAGAAATTATAAAAACAATTAAGTTACCATCAACCCCCATAAAGGATGATGATGACTTTAAAGAACCTTACATCGATGATAACCTTTACGAATGTTTATCCCTTACCCCAGATCCTATGCCATGCCCTAAGAAACCAACCTTAGAACTTAAGGAACTGCCTAAGAACCTGAGATATGAGTTCCTCGATGAAAAGATGAATCGTCCAGTAATAGTTAGTGCTACCTTGAGCCAAGAGGAAACGAACCAACTTTTAGACGTTTTACGAAGATATCCCTCAGCCTTAGGATATAATATCTCTGACCTGAAAGGTATAAGCCCATCCGTATGCATGCATCAGATTTCGCTCGAAGAAGATTCAAAACCCTCTAGGGAACATCATAGAAGAATAAACCCTATAATGAGTGATGTTGTTAAAAAGGAAGTTCTTAAGTTACTTGAGGCAGGTATCATCTACCAGATCTCGGATAGTAAGTGGGTGAGCCCTGTGCATGTAGTACCTAAAAAGGGAGGCATCACAGTCGTGCAAAACGATAAAGGCGAACATGTAGTAAAACATTTAGAAGGAGGATGGCGGATGTGTATAGATTATATAAAATTAAATAAAGCAACTAGGAAGGACCATTTCCCTTTACCATTTATAGACCAGATGTTGGAGCGTCTAGCCAGACACTCTTACTTCTGCTATCTAGATGGATACTCTAGATTCTTCCAAATACCTATTCACCCCGAAGATCAAGAAAAAACTACCTTTACATGCCCTTATGGAACTTTTGCCTACAGACGAATGCCATTCGGCCTCTGTAATGCCCTAGCTACTTTCCAACATTGCATGATGTCAATCTTCACAGATTACCTAAATGGGATCATGGAAGTGTTTATGGATGATTTCTCGGTTTGCGGATTCGATTTTCACAATTGTCTTGCTAACCTTGAGAAAATCCTGGAGAGATGCGTGAAAGTTAACCTCGTGCTAAACTGGGAAAAATGTCATTTCATGGTGACCGAAGGAATAGTTTTAGGACATATAGTTTCCGAAAAAGGCATAGAGGTAGATAAAGCCAAAATAAAAGTTTATTAAGGACTTCTCCAAAATAACTAAACCTTTAACTGGACTTTTAATGAAAGATGCTGAATTCATTTTCAACGAAAAATGTAATGACACATTTAATCTTTTAAAGCAAGCATTAGTATCTGCACCCATTATGAAACCACCTGATTGGTCAGAACCTTTTGAGATAATGTGCGATGCTAGTGATTATGCAGTTGGAGCCGTTCTAGGACAAAGGAAAGATAAAAAATTACATGCCATTTATTATGCCAATAGAACCCTAGATGCTGCCCAACTTAACTATGCAACAACTGAAAAAGAATTACTCGCTGTAGTTTTCGCTATAGACAAATTTAGATCTTATCTAGTAGGAGCAAAAATTATTGTTTACACCGATCATGCTGCCATTCGTTACCTATTAAGTAAAAAAGATGCCAAGCCCAGGTTACTCCGATGGATTCTATTACTACACGAGTTTGATTTAGACATAAGAGATAAAAAAAGGCACTGAAAATGTAGTAGTCGATCACCTTTCTAGGCTAGAACATCTAAAACCTGAACTAGTACCCATAAATGATGATTTCACCTATGATAGACTGATAGTTAGAGTAGAAACCATTGAAGACAATAACCTAGATCCTTATGAGCACCCCCAAAATTCCTTAGCAATAAGTAACGTACCCTGGTATGCAGATTTCGTTAATTACCTAGCTGCTGATATAGTACCCCCTGATCTTGACTATCACCGCAAGAAGAAATTCTTCCACGATGTGAGAAACTTCTATTGGGACGAACCGCTCCTTTTCCAAAGGGGTAAAGATGGCATTTTTCGCCGTTGCGTTCCACAAGAAGAGGTAAATAGTATTATCGAGCATTGTCATTCTGCACCCTATGGTGGACATGCGAGCACCTCTAAGACATACGCCAAGATTCTTCAAGCTGGCCTATTCTGGCCTACCATGTGGCGTGATGTCTATGCTTGCATTGTCAAATGTGATAGATGCCAACGCACTGGAAACATTTCAAGACGAGATGAAATGCCCTTAAGAAACATTCAGGAAGTAGAACTCTTTGACGTATGGGGTATAGATTTCATGGGACCTTTTCCATCATCCTTATGAAAGAGGTATATCTTAGTAGCCGTAGACTATGTGTCTAAGTGGATTGAAGCTATAGCTGCACCCACAAACGACACTAGGGTAGTAATCAAATTATTTAAAAACTATATATTCCCTAGATTTGGAACACCACGTTTAGTCATAAGCGATGGAGGATCACACTTTATATCGAGAATATTTGACAAACTTTTAAGAAAATATGGAGTTAGGCATAGAGTAGCAACACCGTACCACCCACAAACTAGTGGCCAAGTAGAAGCATCTAATAGGGAGATAAAACAAATCCTAGAGAAAACTGTTTCTATTTCTAGGAGAGACTGGTCTCAGAAGCTTCAAGAAGCATTATGGGCCTATAGAACCGCTTTCAAAACCCCTATAGGAACTACTCCTTACCAACTAGTCTATGGAAAATCTTGTCACTTACCATTCGAATTAGAGCATAAGGCCTATTGGGCCATTAAAACTTTGAATTTAGACTACCTAGCCGTTGGAGAAAAGCATACCCTAGACATTCATAAATTAGAAGAGCTTAGGCAATCTGCCTACGAGAATGCAAAAATATATAAAGAGAGGACAAAAACCTATCACGACAAAAGAATAGTAAAGAAAAACTTCAATATAGGCGATTTTGTTCTCCTTTTCAACACTAGGTTGCGACTCTTCCCTGGAAAGCTACGTTCAAGATGGACTGGTCCTTTCGAAGTATCCAAGATTCCGAGATCTGGAGCCGTAGAAATCAAGAACGATACATGTAGTCCATTCATTGTAAATGGACAAAGACTGAAGCTCTACGAAGGAGGAGACATTCCAGCATACTACTCGAGCCACACCCTGATTGATCCACCAATTCCTACTACTACAGGTGTATAAATTCTAATCGTCAAGCTATTGACGTTAAACAAGCGCTGCGTGGGAGGCAACCCATGGTTTTTCTTTCATTTTACTTTTTCGCATTTATTTAACTTTATTTTTATTTTTATTTTTATTTTTATTATTTTTTATTTTATTTTATCATATTTTGCATTAAGACTAAGATTTGAATGGTTTGTATTTTCAGGATCACTTTCTTAACTTTTACCAGGATGCAGGATTTTGATGACATGCATGTGGCCTATAGAGATAATGCTCAGAGGGAGCGTTACATCGCTTTGTATCAGTGCCCTATGGCACCCACACGTTATCCTGACCAACACTGTATGGAGGCACTGGGTATCGAGCCTAGTATCCGATTCCTTAGCCACCAGCTTCACTGGGATGAGTTTGCTGATGATTTGAGTAACACATATAGGAACCTGACTTTGGAGTTCCTGAGTTCATTCGACTATGACCCATACTCTGGACCAGATGGGTATGCTGCTTTCAGACTTTTCGGAGTTGAGTACTCTTTCAGCCAGAAAGAGTTTGGCGACTTATTGGGTTTCCAGACTACTCCTGATGCTATCTCGGAGACACTTATGGGATATTTCCTGGGTAAGGAAGTGGAGAAGTTTTGGAGTGATATATCAGGTGGAGGAAGCCAGGATTCATCTATGCAGCTGTCTCATGTCATACATAACCTCGCCTTCAGATACTTTCAGATGATATTAGCACATTCCTTCTTGGGAAGATCGGATGCAGAGGCACTACTGAGTGAAGAGGAGATCTTCCTATTATTTTGTGCATCCCAGTCTCGCCCAGTAGCATGTGGGAACTTTTTATTAGACAATCTCAGCGGTATCTCCAGATCCACCGAAGGAGTCATCCATGTTGGTGGAATCATCACACAAATTGTTGTCGCTTTAGGTCTGTCTCGCAAGCTGTTGCATCTTCGGACCTACTGTGGATACACTACCATGGACATCGATTTCTGTTTGACCAGAGGATTGATGAGGAGAGCCTCTTTCCACCCATGTCAGTTCCGATTGCTAGTCGACAGTGAGGCTATCCATTATTTCACACTTCCAGACCCTATGATGACCAATGTGCATGATCCAGCGAATTGGAGTTATGCTCTAGAGGGCCAGGGAGAGACCGTCGAGGCACCGAGATCGCCACCCGTTGCTGAATACACGCCTACACCACCATCTCCTAAAATCACTGTTTTCTCTAATAATCATTCATTGCAGACACCCGACATACGCACCCAGATTGCTGAGTGTCGTAGAGAGATCGCAACGCTTAGACAGGAGGTGGCTGACCTAACTTTACAGATGGGAGTGTCTGATCTCACCCATGCTACTGAAGCCGATTGTCTATACCAGGAGATCACAGAGCTCAGGCAGGAGATAGCTGTGCTCCGTGGATCCACTCAGGCAGACGACAACCCTACTACATGATCTCACCATTTCGTTTCATTTTATTTCTCTTTTATATATTTCTCGTATTTGCATTACTCATTTTATATTATTGCATTTGAATATTATATAAACAACTACTATACATTAGTATTTCTATTTTTATCTATATATGTTTTATATTTATTTTATCTTGCATTTAAATTTTTCAGTTATTTATTTATTTATATTTAATTTCTGTTTTTGTTTTTGTTTCAGTTTTATTTTTTATTTTCGTCTTTACTTTTATAAAATTATGCAAGTCAAAGAAACTAGGAGAATCACAAGACAAATGCTATCCAGACCTCTCAAAGCCAAAAGACAAGAGAAGCCCAAACCAAAGGACCAAAATCTGGCCCAGCCAGATTTTGCCTTGTGGCGCCCGCCATAGGACCTGTGGCGCCCGCCGCAGCGTCTGTAAATGGTTGGGGCAGACCCCTTTTTCTTCACCATTTTTGCAACTTACAACCTCCCAAACCCATTTTTTCACCTTGGAAAAAAGTCCTTGAACCCACAAAAAGCTCATACTTTCCTAACCACCATACCACACAAATCACTAATCCACTTTCCATTTTCAATTTCATCCGTCGGGTTTTGTAAAAATCCAACCTTTTCACCAACCACTTCATCTTCTTCAAGAGCATTCAAATGGAGTTTAATAGATTCATTCTTCGAGGAGGGAAACCCGGGGAGAGACAAAGAAAAATTATTGAACGGTTGCAAAATCGGGAAATCCTCCCGACAAGGTATGTTGACGAAAACTGTCTCTACGCTTTAGGTATTTATCATAGCATTTTCCATTTATTAGATAACTTAGGTTTGCATAATTTCTTTACCATCAAAGAACCAACCTATGAGCGGTTGACAATTGAATTTTTGAGTTCCTTAATCTATATTGTCAACCCTAACACTGCTAGCACAGTTGGTACTGTCAAATTTAGAATGTTTTCTGTTGAATACCAATTCAGTACCGACGAACTAGCCAGCTTGTTAGGGATCCCTCATGGGGAAGGTGCTATTTGTGAGGCCCCTTTGGATTCCGAATGGTCTGTTGAGGTATTTTCCTTCTGGGAGCGTTTATCAAACACTTCCATAAACTCTTTTGAAGGAGTTCTTGCCTCCACTATCCATAACCCGACCATCAGAGTTTTTAGATATCTATTGGCATGCACTATTTTTGGCCGGGAGAATCCAAATAAGGTTAACGCTAGAGAGCTTCTATATTTGCAAGGAAGCCTCACAAATAGGCGAATTAATTCGGTTTCGTTCATGCTCGCCCATATGATTTTAACTCTGAATAAGGCGGGACCGATTTCTTTTGGTGGATTGATTACGTCTATTGCTCGGGCACTTAACCTGAACAATGAGATGGCTACCCTAGACCCCTTACCTCCTCGCACAATTAACTTAAAATTTCTGAGAGACATGAAATTGTGCCGCTCAAGGAGAGAAGGAGGTTATACACTTATGGTTCATGGTGTAGCCATCCCATCTATTATTCTACCTTGCACTAGACGTACAGATATACGTGATGAGAGGAATTGGACCTACGATTTAGATGCTCCACCTGTTTTGGGTCCTCTTCCTCCTAACATTCCTGATGAGGCGGGACATGACACCGATGATGAATATGATCGGAGAGAGAGATCTCTCGTACCACATGTGTCCCCCCATCATCCTTCACCACCACACACCGCACCATCTTCTTCTTCTGCAGGTACCACTCCTGGCTTCTATATTACAGATGAGATGTGGCGTGACCACCTGGCTAGAGAGCAAAGGCGTGACGACCTACTCTCTACCCTGCAACAACAATATGAACTTCATGCAAGAATCGCAGCGGAGGACAGACAGGTCCTACGACACTATTCTACAGTCCCTACAAGTGATCACAGATACACAAGCCCGTCAGCAACAATACCACCAGAGACACATGGCAGTAATTGAAGCCACTCAAGGTTCCATTATAGGTAACCTTCGAGAGGTGAGGACCGTTCAGGATGCCCTGCAGGCGAGGATGGATCAAAGAGACCGTCGTCGTACCCGATCACGTCGTCCACCTCAGGATGGCGAGGGCATTAGTGGTCAGCAATAGGTTGCCAGGTAACTCTTCCTTATCTTATTTCGAAACATTGAGGACAATGTTCGATTTAAGTGTGAGAGGAGACTCTATCGTCTTTTCTTTATTTTGCTTTTCTCGTTTTTCCTTTATCGCTTTTTCTTTACTGTTTTTAGATAGTTTATTTATTATTATTTCCTTTTAGTTGTCTATTTTGCTTCTTAGTATAATGCATGAGTCTGACGAGTCACCAAATATAGTAGATCTTTAGTACAATCCTACCTTCCCATACCTTTAGCCCCACCAAAAAAAATTTGCAAAAGAAAATAGTGTTATTTCGAAAGTTTTCAGGTTTTAAGGACATGTTTTAAGTAAGGATGCGGTGACTTGGGAGAACTTTGCGAAACATCAGTATCTGTTTTAGCACCACAAGCTTCGTAAATATAGGAATCATTCCCGAAACCCCATATACCATGGCCTTAATCATCATTTCCGTATAAGTCCTTAGTAGTTTATCTCAGCAGTCAGCTCCGGCCTACGCATCCTCTACGTAGGGGACCGATGCAAATAAGTGAATGATCCAGAAAAAAAATATAAAAAAAAATTAAAAGAAAGCAAAAAGGCAACTCCGGTATAGGTGACCCTCACAAAGTCATTTAAACCAAAGAATTGTAAAAAATTGCTACAAAAAGAAAAAGAAAAAGAAAAAGAAAAGCAGTACCCACTACTAGTTGGTTCAGAGGTATCTGGCACTGAACTCGGTAGGGCGGATTACGATCCGATCCCCCACAACTACAGTTGGGTCCAATAAAAGGGTTTACACATGTTTATGTGCCAGAAACCCCAAGCTCTGATCATAATCACTAACAGGCCACTCTACTATGAAGCATGTACGGATAACGAGCTTAATGTGATTGCGCCTGAATGAAAAGGACACAAAAGAGATGAAGAGGAAGGCCTAGGTATTGTGGGATAATATGGGTTGGTTAATATAGGAATTAAGTTTATGTCCGTATACGCGGATTAGTGTCGTCATGATACCCTTAGTTTACTCAGTTAGTACCTATCACTGCATCCCGACTTGAACTTAGAATTTTTACCTGAAGCACTCGTTTACACCAGTTTTTCTTTTATGAGCTTTTTAATGTTTTGCTTGAGGACAAGCAAAGGTTTAAGTGTGGGAGAGTTTTATCACACTAAAATTTACGTATTTTTCGACTCCGATTTCACATGCATTCTAGCTTTTTTATTATCATTTTGTTGTGTTATTGCTATGTTTTTCTTTGTTTTCAGGTTTTTACTTTAATCGGAGCCCCGATCGAGAAAAGGAGCGAAAAAGAGCCAAAAACCCTAAAAATCAGCATTTTGTTCTTGTGGCCTACCCCATGGCGGGTGCCACAGACCCTGCCATGACGTGTCCAAGCTCAACTTCCCTTAACTCCCACGTTTTCCCACTACCTCCACTAAGGCGCCCCATATTATGCTTGTGGCGGGCGCCACAAGAGGAAAACGGTTCCCTCCTATTTTCAAGTTGAAGGGCATCCAAGTCATTTCCATCTTTTTACTTGCTTATAAATAGAAACTCGAATTCACTTTTACAATTATCCAAACTTAGAGCAGAGGCAAACTCAGAAGCAACTTTGTTTCACTTAGGCATATATTCAGTATTTTATAGTGGTAATCGCTTCGCATTGGAGTGTTACCACAATCGTGTAATCAAGTCTGTGATAGAGTCTGTAATCGAGTTTGGAGCACTTTGGAAGGAAGTTAATCCTGCCGCCATTTTCTTTTCCGCATTGCAATTTACTCAGCCCTCCGATTAGAGCAGGTTTTTATTACTCGCCTTTACTTTATTTATTTCCCGCACTCGCTTTTATTTTATTTATTTCCCTCACTCGCTTTTATTTTATTTATTTCCCGCACTCGCTTTTATTTTATTTATTTCCCGCACTCGCTTTTACTTTATTTATTTCTCGCACTCGCTTTTACTTTATTTATTTCTCGCACTCGCTTTACTTTATTTATTTTCTCGCACTCGCTTTACTTTTATTTATTTCCTCGCACTCGCTTTAAATTATTTACTTTCTGCACTCGCACTACTTTTATTTACTTTCCGCACTCGCACTACTTTTATTTATTTTAATGCACTTTTACTTTACCATGTCTAGCTAAATTTATAAGGTTAGAATGTAAGGATCAAATTGAACCGATAATCCGTATAATTGTTCGTAGAAACACTTAAGGGCTATTTTAACTTTCAAATTAAGTTTTCCCGCACTTCAATTCCGTTGGGTAAGATCGAAAGCCGTCCAACGTCTTTTTAAACTTAATTGTTTTTAACTATTTCAAAAACAGCGAAAGCGTTTTGTTTAGTTCATTAGGAGATTTTAACATTAGGAAGAAAAGAGATTTTAAAACTATTTTCGGACGCGTTTATAAGTTTAGAGTCTGGTTCGTAAGAACCTCTTTTGGTTAAGAAATCCAGGTTATAATACTTTTTAACTTAGTCAAGATACTATATTTCTTAAAAATAGGTTTACTACTCTAACGCAATGCGCGCCTTTTTATAAGTGACAATTAGAGGGTTTGATTAGGGAGTACAACTCGGTTCTGAATACGCAAAAGCGACAGTTCCTGTTAAATTAGTTCTTTTCAAAGTAGGAAACACTGCCCATAAGTAGCTCTACTAGCTAGTACTTGGATTATCAATTAATTACGTGAATGACATTCGACCCTGTCTTTATTAATTAATCTTTATTCAACACTTTACTTTTCATTGCACACTACAAAAACACCTATTTTTGATTGCCTTTGATAAACACCATAACAATAGATAACGATAGATTGACACTTGGTCTCTGTGGATTCGACAATCTTTTATATTACTCTGACGCGTTTGAACACTTACGAAAACCACGCATCACATATCTCGATTGTTAATTCAGTATGATTGATCAACACGTCATTGCTTCACCATACTAATGTCGGATCAAGAAGCAAATGACCATTGATCGCTCAAAGGAAAATAATCATTAAGTGTTTGAATGAAGGAAACGAGAACACTATATCATATATAATGTATTTTGCATCAAGATTACATATATCATATATATGACTTGATCGATCTCAATTTAATCTTTGATTCATTCTGTTTTTAATCATATTATTATAGAACAAAAACAGTTATCAGATTCATGGTTTCGTAAGTGGCTCTGATACCACTGAAGGAGAATTGCCATCCAAGGCGCAGCGGAATTTAAAAATTTCTCCTTTAATGATCCTTACGAATGGGCATGATCAGTGATAGAATCGTTACCTCTTGTGGCGATTCAAACCTTTGGTGCAGATCTCTGATAATGATCAAAACCTTTGATACAGACCCACAGAGTGATCACGAACGTTGAACGATGACAACGTCTCTACTCAGTCCACACGAACGGATTCCTTCAATCGCAGTGCTAGCTGTTATGAATGAAGGCTTTGAGTGAGAGAGAGAGGGAAACCAAACTCCAAGTCTTCACTTGAGTTTGAGTTTGAGTGGAGTGACAATGCTTCTACCCAAGGGGTTCTATTTATAGAACCACTTGTGTGGGCTTCAAGCTAAAAAGCTCATTTAAGTGTATTTTGGCCCATATCTCATAATATGCCAAAAGCACTTAAGTATTTGGTACCTTACCATATTTCGTCTCCCACTTAAATGCACCGTACCTTACGGTGTTCCTTAGTTACTCTATTTCTCATCAATCCGTCCTTTGTGTGTGACCCTGTAGGTTTTCGCGGCGTTGGCAATTATATTAAATCATGCATTTAACATAATAAACAGTGAGCGGTATCTAGCAACACATCACTGCTACCCAAGACACGAAAATTTCATGTGATCTGACAAAACCTCCTGTGATAATAATTATGTGTATAATTACCCCTTTTCCCTTATGTCTATATTGAACACAAGGTATAGACCGTGTCATCCTTGTCCAGTTCAATATTGGGCCCATAGACATTTATCCTGTTACGCAGGATTGGCAAATTCCATCTAGGACACTCATGTCCCTTAGAATGCTTTGTGGAGTATCCATCAACTGTCTTTATGGTTATTCAGTTACGGACAATGTTGGATCAACAATAAAGCACTCGACTCTACATCTAGGATCCATAGTGGTTTCAGGTCGAAGAGTGGTATACACTATTATCACCACGAGAATAACTTATGACACTTTGCATAACTTTCTATATAGTATTCTCATAGCGGGTCAATCCGGTATAAATATTACTCTTAATATTCATACCTATGTTTAAGACTTGATAATTCCTTATCCATGATCCATGAGATGTGATCATCAGTCTACAAACATAATAGTCTTAATGCTTTAATGTTATCCCACTTCACACTAAAGCTCGACTACGGATACTTTAAGAATGGTGTCCTTATGTTTAATGTGTTCTCATGATTAAGTCACACTTAATACATTAAACAGACTATATATTCCAGGGACTTTATTAATCAACCATAATAAAGAAAATGCCTTTTATTATTAATAAATAATTCAATACAAGTACCAAAAGTATTGGCCTCTAGGGCTTACACCATCAAGGAGAAGAGCTTACGAGTACCTCATGCCTTATGAGTATCTGAGACCTACACCTTTGGTTATGGTTGGGCCTTCAACTCTCCCTGACCAAGGAGTAGAGGAGTTGAGAGACGAAGACCGTTCGCGTGCTTGGATCCGTGAATGAGAGGAGTTGCTTCAGCAGATCATAGAGAAAGATGCTTTGATAGAGTTCCTTGAGCACCAGGTTATTGATGAGCCTGATGATGCATTGACTTCTCTACTTCCTCAGTCTTCCAAGTTCTAGAAAAGGAAGTACGATCGACTCACCAAAGAGAAGGCAGATATGGAGGCAGCCTATGAGAGGGAGGTAAAGAGGCTTCGTGCAATTTATCTTCCGGTCTCGAGGGCTTTGGACGATTGCTTCTAGGGATCCATAGGATGTTCATTTTCCTTCTCTCTTGTATTGTATTTGGTTACCAAGACTGTACTTCTTTGGCATAAAAACATTTCCAAATACTAATTGACGTGATATTTCCGTATGTGATAAACGTTTAATATTTCCAAAATTTGCAAATAAGACTCTAAAGTTCCTCTGATATAAAAATTAAATCATAAGCATTGCATGAATCATGTTTATCTATTCCTAGGGGTTTATATCTTCTTCTTGATTCTAGTCGGGGTTTTCTTACACTGTTTATCTAATGTGAGACTGGAATCAAGGGGTAGAATACCCTTTAAAATTGATAAACATGTCATTGCATTTGCATATTCATTAGCATGTCTTGCATAACAGGTACCGCCGCAGTGTTCTCATCTTGTTTGGTATTCCATTATTAGGATAGCTGACTCAGGCATTCACCGATACGGTACCCGAAGGAATCAACAGAGAGAAATGGAAGGTTTACAAGCAGAGCTCGCTGAGATGAGGATTCACATGAATCAGTTCATGGAAGTGGTCCAAGGAGTGGCTCAGGGACAGCAGGAGATTAGATTGTTGGTACAGGGGAATCCCCCTACTACTCAACCGGAGGTTGTGGCTGATCCTCCAGCTGGAGAGGCTAATGGACCCAATGGACCGGGGCCTATCCCAATCCCACATGGCAACCTTGGTCAACAACCCATCCATGATGATCAGGAGGATCAATTCCCCCTACTTCAGAAGGACTTTGGCATTGGCCATGGTATGGACCCTATGTTTCGGAGACTGAAAGAGAGGTGGAAAGTTGTGGAAGGGCAGAATGCTCTTGGTGTGGATGTTGCTGACTTGGGGCTGGTCCCAGGCGTGAGAGTTCCGCCAAAATTCAAAGTCCCCGTGTTTGATAAGTACAATGGCAACTCTTGCCCGAAGACTCATGTACAAGCTTACTTCCGCAAGATGATCGCGTATTCTGATGATGAGAAGCTGCTCATGTACTTCTTCCAAGACAGCCTAGCTGGGGCATCCTTGGAGTGGTATATGAGGCTGGACAGAGCCCATATTCGCTGCTGGAGAGACTTGGCTGAGGCCTTTGTGAAGCAATATCAGTACAATGCGGATATGGCACCTGACAGGACTCAGCTCCAGAATCTGTCTCTCAAGAGCAACGAGTGCTTCAAAGAGTATGCTCAACGCTGGAGAGAGTTGGCTTCCCGTGTTCAGCCTCCGATGCTGGAAAAAGAGATGGCCAACATGTTTATGAACACACTTCCTGGGTCTTATTAGGAGCGTCTGGTGGGTTGCAACGCCTCCAATTTTGCTGATGTGGTCTCTACCGGTAAGAGGGTGGAGAACTACTTGAAGACATGTAAGATCCAAAATGGGGTTGGATCATCTTCGGAGTCAAAGAAGTCGTTCTTAGGAGGACAGAAGAGGAGAGAAGGGGATGCAAATGCCATATCTTCTTATCAGAGCAGGGGTAACCGCAGGAATAACTTTCAGAATTACCATCAACAACCTTATGTTGCAGCAGTGACCATTCCGGCTGCAGCACCAGTGCAACAACAACAACCTCAACATCAACAAAATCAATACCAACAACAACAGGGTAATAGACCTGCTTATCAACAGAGACAGAGGATGATGGATAGGCATTTCGACACTCTTCCGATGTCGTATGCCCAGTTGCTTCCCAACCTTCAACATTTGCAACTTGTGCAGTTACGCACTTTGGCTCCTCCCGTTGGCAGGCTTCCAGTGGGTTATGACGCCAATGCTAGGTGTAATTTCCACTATGGGGCACCTGGCCACACTATTGAGAACTACAAAGCTTTTAAGCACGTAGTTCAGGACCTTATTGATTCAAAGGCCATTAACTTTGTGCCGGCTCCTAATGTTGTCAACAATCCTATGCCGCAACATGGTAGAGAAAATGTTAACATGGTCGAAGGAGAAGTCGAATCAGTCAAAGATGTTGGCCAGATCTCTAATCAACAAAGAAGATGAGGATAGTGATTACGACATTGACAACTGGGTGCGTCCAAGGGTCTCGGGTGAAGTTCTCCGCAACTGGTCTTCTGAAGAGATTATCCAAGTCACTCTTCTTAAAGAGTAATTTTCTTTGTTTATTCATGCATATCCAAGTCTTACGTTCCGCCCAGTGCGTGATGACTCATTGTAGGGCTCATCTATGTGGATACCTGTATTTTTTATCATAAATAAATGACGTCTTTTGCATTCAAATATTTTGTTCACTGTCTTTCTATTTTTGCAGTTTTCAAAAATCAAAAATAAAAAAAATATATATTTGTTTAGTTTCCACTTCTTGTTCACACTCATAAGCACATACCATCACCCATGCAGATGCACGTCACCAAATCCTATTGATAACGGTTCTGCTATGGCTCGCTTCGACTTTGAAAATTCAATCTTTCAAGCTGAAGAAGAGGGTGATGAAGACTGTGAACTCCCTGAAGAACTTTCCAGGTTGTTAAAACAGGTAGAAAGGGTCATTCAAACGCATCAAGTGTCTGTTGAAGTGATTAATCTCGGCACCGAGGACGCCAAGAGAGAAATCAAGATAGGGGCTGCTTTGGAAGATAATGTGAAGAAAGGGCTGATTGAATTGTTGCAAGAGTATGTTGACATCTTCGCTTGGTCTTATCAGGACATGCCAGGGCTTGACACAGACATTGTGGTACACCGTTTGCTTCTCAAAGAGGATTGTCCTCCGGTCAAGCAGAAGCTCAGAAGAACAAGACCAGAGATGGCTGTCAAGATAAAGGAAGAAGTGCAAAAACAGTTGGATGCAGGGTTTCTAGCGGTTACAAATTATCCGCCATGGGTTGCAAATATCGTTCCAGTGCCTAAAAAGGATGGAAAGGTACGAGTGTGTGTTGACTACCAGGATCTGAACAGAGCTAGTCCTAAAGATGATTTCTTATTACCTCACATCGATGTTTTGGTGGATAACGCGGCTCAGTTCTCGGTATTCTCCTTCATGGATGGCTTTTCTGGCTATAATCAAATTAAGATGGCACCAGAAGACATGGAGAAGACAACTTTCATAACCCCATGAGGCACCTTCTGCTACAAGGTGATGCTGTTTGGTCTGAAAAATGTTGGGGCAACATATCAACGAGCTATGGTGACTCTTTTCCATGATATGATTCATCATGAAATCGAGGTTTATGTTGATGATATGATTGCCAAATATCAGACGGAAGAAGAACATTTGGTGAATTTGCAGAAATTGTTTGAGCGTTTGAGGAAATTCAAGTTGAGGCTTAATCCGAACAAGTGTACTTTCGGGGTGAGATATGGAAAACTGATGGGTTTTATTGTTAGTGAAAAGGGGATTGAGGTGGATCCGGCCAAAGTGAAAGCGATACAAGAAATGTCGGAGCCAAGAACAGAAAAACAAGTTTGTGGTTTCTTAGGGAGGTTGAACTACATTGCAAGGTTCATCTCTCACCTAACAGCCACGTGTGAGCCAATATTCAAATTGTTGAGAAAAGATCAGGCCATCAGGTGGAGTGATGATTGCCAAAGGGCTTTTGAGAAGATAAAAGAGTATTTGCAGAATCCTCCAATCCTTATGCCTCCAGTCCCAGGGAGGCCGCTGATTATGTATTTGATAGTACTTGATAATTCCATGGGTTGTGTTCTCGGTCAACACGACGAGACAGGTAGGAAAGAGCATGCCATCTACTACCTGAGTAAAAAATTCACAGATTGCGAGTCGAGATACTCAATGCTTGAAAAGACACGCTGTGCACTTGCATGGTCTGCTAAGCGATTGAGACAATACATGCTGACGCACACAACCTTACTGATCAACAAGATGGATCCAATCAAGTATATATTTGAGAAGCCAGCTCTCACCGGAAGGGTTGCTCATTGGCAAATGGTACTAACAGAGTACGACATCCAGTATACATCCCAGAAAGCCATCAAAGGGAGTATTCTGTCAGACTATCTTGCTCAGTAGCCGATTGATGATTATGAGCCGATGAAGTTTGATTTTCCGGATGAAGACATCATGTTCCTCAAAATGAAAGATTGTGAAGAGCCAGTTGTTGAGGAGGGACCTGACCCAGATGAAAAGTGGACTTTAATGTTTGATGGGGCCGTCAATGCCAAAGGAAGTGGAATTGGTGATGTCATTACCACTCCGAAAGGTGCCCACATGCCTTTCACCGCCCGTCTGACTTTTGAGTGCATCAATAACGAAGTTGAGTACGAGGCTTGTATATTGGGTGTTGAGTAAGCCATTAATTTGAGAATCAAGACTCTGGACATCTTCGGAGATTCAGCTCTAGTGATCAATCAAGTGAATGATGATTGGAATACTCTCCAGCCTAATCTGGTCCCCTACAGAGATTACACGAGAAGACTGTTGACTTTCTTCATAACAGTAAGGCTGTATCATATACCTCATGATGAGAACCAGATGGCAGATGCTCTTGCTACTTTATCCTCCATGATCAAGGTGATTCGGTGGAACCATGTTCCCAGGATTGATGTTATGCGCCTTGATAGGGTCGCGTATGTGTTTGCTGCTGAAGTGGTAGTTGATGACAAGCCCTGGTATCACGACATCAAGTGCTTTCTGAAGAATCAAGAGTACCCTGCAGGGGCATCCAACAATGATAGAAAGACTTTGAGAAGATTGGCAGGCAATTTCTTCTTGAACAAAGACGATGTGTTGTATAAGAGGAACTTCGACATGGTTTTGCTCAGATGCGTGGATAGACACGAAGCAGACATGTTAATGCAGGAAGTTCATGAAGGCTCCTTCGGTACTCATGCCGACGGACATACAATGGCTAAGAGATTGTTGAGAGCGGGTTATTACTGGATGACCATGGAATCTAATTGTTTCAAATATGATCGGAAGTGTCATAAATTCCAGATTTATGCTGATAAGGTGCATATGCTGCCAAATCCTCTGAATGTGATGTCTTCGCCGTGGCCGTTTGCTATGTGGGGCATTGATATGATTGGAAAGATTGAGCCGACTGCTTCTAATGGGCATCGTTTCATCCTTGTTGCCATCGACTATTTCACCAAGTGGGTCGAAGCAGCGTCATTTGCGAAGGTCACCAGACATGTGGTTACCCGATTCATTAAGAAAGAAATCATTTGTCGTTATGGGATTCCCGAAAGAATCACTACTGATAATGGTTCTAACCTCAATAACAAAATGATGAAGGAGTTGTGCAAGAACTTCAACATTCAACATCACAACTCTTCCCCTTATCGTCCTAAGATGAACGGTGCTGTTGAGGCAGCAAATAAGAACATAAAGAAGATTGTGTAGAAGATGGTCGTTACGTACAGAGATTGGCATGAGATGCTACCCTTCGCCTTGCATGGGTACCGTACTTCAGTACGTACATCGACCGGGGCAACCCCTTATTCCATTGTGTATGGTATGGAAGCGGTCCTACCTGTTGAAGTGGAGATTCCTTCTCTAAGAGTCTTGCTGGATGTCAAGTTAGACGAAGTTGAATGGGTTCGGACAAGGTTCAATGAGTTGAGTCTTATCAAAGAGAAGCGAATGGCAGCCATTTGTCATGGGCAGTTTGTAACACCTCAAAATTTGCCCTCTTCTCTTGGGACTAGCTTAGCATATTGCATTTCATTTTTTAGGACATTAGGCATTTGCATATTGCATATCATGTGAGAATAAACAAGTCATCCTCCAAAATCTTTCTCAGAAGATGGAGAGGTTAAGAGATGCAAGCCTGAGGGTCTCATAAATTGATCACTAATCATCCGAGGGTTGCTCTTCAATTAGGGTTTTATTGGTTCCTCAAGGAGGTTGAGAATTATCTTATTGGCAAGGATATGTCATCATCATCATGGTTATGTCCTCCTCAAAGGCTCATTGTTTATGCTCAGATTCTTTGGTATTAGGGTTTTGACCTCTAGTCAACCCTAATCAGTTGCATTCTACCAGTCAGGGATTTTCAAGGAGATGAGGTCTTTCTTGAGAAGGAGATCATCATATGTTTATTGAGCTTGTATAAGCTAGGGTTTCATTTTGGAGCCATTTCATCAAGTGGTTGAGGCTCAAAGTCATCTGAGCATGTTCAAGTCATCTGAGGACCTAGAAAGTCAACTACAAGTCAACTGTGGGCTAGGAGGTGGAGAAATGAGTTTCAACATCTCATTCTGTTCAAAAGAGGCTTATTAATCATGTCAAATGCATATCTTGAAGAATTTGAGGTCAGATCAAAAGTTTCCAAAAATGGAAAATGACCTGTAATTGGAAGTTTTCAGAAATGGAAAGTTTTTGGTTCAAATCCAACTTGATCTTGCATCATCAAAGAAACTTCAAATGAAATTTTGTCCAACATGAAAGTTTAAGATCTCTCTCTCCCATTTCCAAAAAGTCCAAGATCATGAATTTATGATGAATGGTTGAGGAGATATGATCAAATCATTGTCAAGGATGCATGGAACTTCAAAAGGCCATAACTTTTGATTCATAACTTCAAATTTGGTGGTTCTTTTTGCATTTTGCTTCTCATGACATGTAGTTTCTAAAACATCCATCACATTGAATGAAATTTGAACATATGATCATTTGTGCATTCAAGGAGATTTTGGAGGGAAAATCATAAATTTAAAATTGGTGCATCATGAGAACTTTCTACCATTGCCAATGTGTTTAAAAGATGATTTTGAGTGACTTTGATCAAGCACATGACACTGTTCACGTGGGTTTACTACATGCACTTCCAATTTGCAAATTTTGGTCATAACACCTTATCTTGATTAATCACAACTAAACCATGCCTAATTTTGATTAGTATGTGATTAAGACTTCATATATATTAATAACCATAATAGAATTTGGGGGAGGTTAATCATTTTTCACCATTTCTAGATCCAAATTCATCTCACATCAAAAAATTTCTCTCAACCAAAACTTGCAATTTCTTCATATAACCTTGCATTTTTCTTTGATATTCTGAATCATTAAGTGTAGTAGATAGAGAATCAAGCTTTGGATCATTGATTTTGGTCAGAATTCAAGCCTAATTCAAGCAAGAACTCAAGAATAGAAATGGATTGGTGAGCTAGATCTACACGGTTTCAAGCTTCAATTTCTTCACCAAACTTCATCACAAGTATTCTGGATTGGATTTGGATCATTCAAGGCCTTGGATCGTGTGCTTTCAAGAACTGCTCTTCAAGAGGTTCAGTTTTCGAATCTCTTAATTCCTCAATTTATTAACATGTTCATGTAGATCTACTCTTGCTGATGATTCTGGTGAAAATTTCATGAAAAATGATGCATTATAGAGTAAGATATGCTTGATTAAAGTTTGTTGCACAAAAATGTTTTCTATCGATTCTCTTTGATCATGATGAATTAGGTTTAGATGTTAGTTGATCTATAATCACCATTGAAAGAGCTTTAAAATGATGTAGAAATTTTGAGATTCTGGAAAAAATTTCTGGACATTGTTACTGTTCATCATCATCTTCGTGAGGAAGATGATGATCTTCATTCTAGCGATGGTCTTGCGTCCGTCTGGTTCATGCTGACGCTGGCTAGGGTTTTTGCCCAAAACGGCATCGTTTCAGCAGGGCGCGCTTCCATTCAAATTTCGACTGAGTTCGATTCCTGCTGGCTCCGCTTTTTCAAATTTCGCTTCCAATTATTAATTTCCCTCCATATTTCATGCATTTCTTTATTTTCATTTCAAATTTTTTCTTCCAACTTCAAAAATTCATAATAAATTGAAAAATGCTCCAAATAATCCCTGGTTTTTTGCTACTTGTTCATTGAGATGTCCTCTATTTGATGATTTTAAATTCTGAAGTTGTGCATGGCTGGATTTTGAATGGTGTTAGAATATGTGAACATGTGTACATTTGTGACCTTGCTCCATTCATCTTATCATGAAATGCTTGATTTTAATCCAATTGCCATGAAATTTTGCATGATGATTCTTGACATATTGATGGATGTTTTAGGCTTGGTTTGGTATTTTTCTCATTTACCATTTCTGTCTTATGTACATGTTTGTATGGTGTGACAATTTGTGTCACACATTTGGTTGATCAACTTGTGCAATTTTATTTCCATATCAAATGACTTCTGTTGATTCTGATTTTTGTATGATGATCATGTTTGATGTGTTAAATGCTCATGAATTTTTCCAGAATTATTTGAATCATTTCTGTTTTGATTTGGAATTTTCATTCTCAATGTCCAAATTTGAGCTTTGAAATTGTCTTTGACTTCCCTTGCACATGAAATGCCTTTGCTTGATGATTTTGTTTTGGTCCTTTTTAGGACATGTTAATATGTGTTTGAAGTTGCATTGTGTTGAATATTAGCTCCTGTTTTGAATTTTTTCTTCACCTTTGACCCTAGGCTTTGACCTAGTGGTTTGTACTTACATGTGAGCTTTGAATTTCAGGTTCAAGCATCCAATTTCCATGGTTGATGTTGCTTCATCATTTGAATGTTGATATTTGCTATTGGTTGCTAACATTTGATTATTTTGTAGGTTGATGATAATTCACTTGAGTTTGCCTTATGGCTTATATGTTGTACATTGGGATTGCCTGTTTGTTGTTGACTGTTGTCTGTTTGTCTGAATATTGTACTGATTTGTTTGGTTGTTTACACAGGTACCTAAGTTGCTTTAAGTTCATTTGAAATTTGCTTTGCTTTGCTTGTAGTTGGCATACCACTTAGGTATAATCCCTATTCTTCATGTAGTCTGGAAGACCTGTCATGTTACTTTGGCAGGCACCTGTCTGAAGCCCTCCTTAAGAGGCAATGTTTGTGCTTGTTTATCTTTGTGCCTTGTACATATAAAGACCTCCTAAGTGAAGAGGCATTGGCAGATAAAAGGGATGTGCAATCCATCCCCTGCTATTCAGTTGTGTCATTCATCTTGCTCACACCATGTGTTGATGCACTTTCACTACGCCAAATAAGGGAAAAGAGGGCGCTTTTTTTGGCCTATAACAGCGCTTTAAAGCGCCCTCTAATCTGGCGCTGGCATAGGTAAAGACAGCGCTTTTCTCCTGGTGAAAGCGCTGTCTAAAGTGGCTCTTTAAGCCCTTTAAGGGCCACTTTAGAGGGCGCTTTTTAAAGAAAGCGCCCTCTAAAGTGGAAACATTTAAGGGTTTAGAGGGCGCTTTTACTGGAAAGCGCCCTCTAAAGTGGAAACTTTTAAGGGTTTAGAGGGCGCTTTTACTGGAAAGCGCCCTCTAAAGTGGAAATTTAAAGGGTTTAGAGGGCGCTTATTTTGGGAAGCGCCCTCTAAAGTGGGTGGTTATTTAAATTTTTTTTTTAAAAAGCGCTATAGTTTTTTATTTATTTTAGACAACCTGTATATTGAAGCAGTACACCCAAAACTGTATAATTTGAAGCCCTTTTTCACACATTGCATTCAACAAGCCTTATATACAACAATCCATACATATACAACAATCCACTGATATATAATCGTTTAACTTCTAAAGATTCTAAATATACAACCAATTCATAACTTAAAAAGAAATAAAACTAAGTAGCAAAAGCATCTCTGAGATGTATGTTTTTTTTGCTAGCAGCAGTCTTCTTAGTGTCGCAACCTGAAAAATACAGTGCGAAAAAAACAACCGGCGAAAGAAAAAGACAGAAGAGTCGCCACCGTGCGTTATTTATCCCAAGGGAGGGAAAGGAAACGCTCGAAGTAAACCTGAAAAAGGAAAGGACAAGACGGGGTCTCGCAACCAAATCTTGGGTTCGGGAGTCGGTTATGCGAAGGGAAGGTATTAACACCCCTACGCATCCGTAGTACTCTACGGGATCCACTTTTGTAGTTCTTGTCTAAAGGGTGTGGGTTTATCTTATGCTGTTTACCAAAAAAAAAGGGTTAAATGAAAATGACTCGCGCGGATGTCGCATCCACTGCATACGTATCTCATCTGAATATGATAATCAGAGTCTTCGTAGCTCGGCTGACCTATGGGTTGGGGGGATGTGTGCTCGCTAAGACATCGCGTCTTATGCCTACGTATCTCATCTGGCCTGAGAATCAGAGCAAAACGTAGTTCGGCTAACTATGGGTTGGGATGCTCGAGGGAAAAAAAGGCAGTCCTTGACGAAGGAACCGCGCTACCTGCAGGGATATGAATACAAAACACAAAACATGTATCTCAAAGTAAAATGCCACCAAGGGGCTCAAACGTTGCCTCCTATCGAGGTCTTCCAGCTAGGAAAGCAGTAAAATGCGGGAAAAATGTAAAAGTACCACGCGGATAAAGATCCGAAGTAACAGCAATTAGAGGAATGGGAAACCCTGAGATCCTTCCAAGCTAATGCCATCAAAGAAAAGTGAGTCAGTACAGGTAATCGGAATGAACCTCCAGGGGTTATCCCACAAATAAAGTGGGAAACCACGCAAGTTATCCCTGCAAAAGTCATGTGAGCCCTCACAAAAATTCAACAAAAGGGTTAGTAAAACACCATAAGCATTTTTTCATGAACAACAATATGGTTTCAGAAACCTCAAACCCTGTGGCATACACTCAAAAATTAAAAGGTTAAACATTCAAGGCATTGTTTATACATTCATATACATATTAAACCCATGGGCGAAAAACCTAATGAAATTCATCCATCATACCTCATACATTCAGAGTATTCAACTTCAAAGCAAAAGGTAATGGGAATAAAGGCAAACCTGATTGGAGAGCTTGATTGAAATTGAGTTGCACCCGTGAGGTTTACAAAACAATCTTCAGGGTTTATGTGAGGCAGAGGCGATTCTGTGTAGCTGAGTTCCCTTCGGGGTTTGGAGGCTGCTCTGAACTCCGTTAGGTCTTCTCTCACTATCTTTTTCCTCAGGGTTTTGTTCCAAGGAAACCTCAGAGTATTTTGCTTCTCTTCCTTCTTCTCCTCTTCTGTGTGGCCTTTGTTTCAATGAAACTCTAGTATTTATAGGCTAATATTGGTAGCTTAGTGGGCTTTTGAGAAAGGTCCAAGTCCAACATTTTTTTATTATTTATTTATTTATTTAATTATTTATTTAATTAATTAATTAATTAAAAAAAATTTATTTTTTTTTATTTTTTTTTATTATTATTATTATTATTATTTTTGTTTTTTTTTTTTTGGATCTAATTCTGATTGACATGATGAAATGCAATATGAAATGCTAAATGAATGCATGAATGAGGAGGGCAAATTTTGGGGTGTTACAGCTGCCCCTATTCAATCATCAACTAAACCGAGTAGGATGAAAGCGAACAGCTTATCAGACAAACGGGGTGAGCTGTGATTGAATACCAAAGATAGACCGAAAATTTGCGCTCCGAGAACACCACAAAAACGCGGAAATACACCGCGCTGTTTATTTTCCTTCCGATCCTCTGGCTTAATCTGGAGTTTCGATCCTCTTGCTGAACCTATACTCAATTTAGTCCTCTGGTTGGATATTAATTTTGATCCTCAGGATGGATACGATTTTGATCTTCTGGCTAGATCTTCTTCGATCTTCTGGCTAGATCTCCTCCGTTTCGATTCTCTGGCTGAATCTATTTCCTTTGATTCTCTGGCTGAATCCATTTTTGGTCTTCGGGCTAGACCTGACTTTGATCTTCTGGCTAGATCTGGATTGTTTTGATGATAAATTCCCATCATTAGGATCCCGCATCTGAGGCATGCGCTGGTTGACCCTCTTTTGAAATCTACACCCAACCTTCATATTAGATATGCAGCTTCGAGCATATTCCACTTTTGGGCTTCGTACATATTCTTCGGGCTAGAACATGTTGTAACGACTCCTCAATTAGACTTAGGCTTGCTGGGGAAATAAAGCTTGTAGGCGACTTCACTGGGGAATCTTCAAATTGAGCCTCAGGCTGACTCTTGGGACACGATTCTCAGGCTGAATCTTCGAAATGACCCTCAGGCTGGATCACTGGAACACGATTCTCAGGCTGAATCTTCGAAATGGACCCTCAGGCTGGATCACTGGAACACGATTCTCAGGCTGAATCTTCAAAATGACCCTCAGGCCGGATCACTGGAAAACGATTCTCAGGCTGAATCTTCAAAACGACCCTCAGGCTGGATCACTCACGCTTGATCCTCTGGCTGGATCTCATGACCTTGGTTGTAAAGTAATTCTTCAGTCTGCTTGGAAGAACCTGTTTATCAGCTTATGTGTATGCTTGATATGATATGCATGCAAATGCAAATGTTATGCATGGTGTAAAAAGAAATCTGCTTGGGGAAGCAAACTCCGGTAGGGAACAGATCGCTGTATCAATCCTTGAATGCTCTGTGGGGAATGATCCGTCTGCCGGGACCAATGAGCCACCAAAAATAAATTGGTTGCTTGAAAAGTTGACCTTGCGGGGGGAGTAGCAACTATGGAAACTTTTCTCGGCGAGGCTCTGTGAGGAGAGTCTGTGGGGAAAACACTTCCTGGGGAAATGTCGTAGGAAACAACCTTTGCTGGGGATATGAACTTGCTAATCGTCCTCAAGCTGGGGACTAACAAATCTGTTAAAAATAATCTGCTGGGGAATGAGATAAACACTGGGAACACCACCCTCTTGTCCGTTGGGTATGCAACCACTCCGTTGTTGCTAAGAAGATACAGTCTGACACCGTCAACTCCGTTAGGGATATATAGTCTGGATACTGTCAACTCTACTGGGGATAGACAGTCTGGATACTGTCAACTCTGTTGGGGAACATGCTCTGCTGAGGAGAGACTTTGTCAACCGCTTGGGGATGAGGATTCATGACTTGGCATCCGGTTCCTGTGACCTGCAACCAAAAATACACGTATGCCTCGGGGGAATTACTCGGTTTGAATTCACCGTCCGGGATTAAGCACATTCAAAGCAATTTTAAATGTTTTCCTGTGCAAATCATCTGCAAAAGCCACCATTATGTTCATATGCAATATGTTTTATCAAAAATTCGGACATTTTTGCAAACAAACTGATAAATGAAAAATAAAGAGGCTCTTTAACTGAATTATTCGACTCTTACTGGGGAGAAAAATTTGTGCCAGGAATAGGCGAGGGCATCAGGAAGCTGATCCCTGAAAAGAGGTGATCGCTAAAAAAAGAGAACTATCCTAATGGCAATGGGGATACGGGGTCCCACTGAGTTTCGACTCTGCTATGACTCGTATGTCCTCAAGACGCTCTGCTCATCTTGCTTTCTGAAGTGGATGATTAGTCGATCTTTAACCTTCGAAGATTGCCGGATTGAATGAAACGGTGATATAACACTGATGAACTCAGATCACAGTCATTCGCTTATTCCCTAACTTTTGCCTGGATCGCCCCCTTTTCGGGTTTTCAATCCACCGGGATACCCATTTTTGCCTGAGCCGCCCTTTTGGGTTTTCGGCTCACCGGGTGTACTCTTTTTTTTTTTATATATCCCTAATTTTTGCCCGAACCTCTTTATTCCCTTTTTTTTGGTTCGTCGGGATGCCCCTTTTTTGCCTGGACTATTCTTTTTACTGTCCAACGGGTCTATTTTATGCGAAGTATTTTTTAACCGCGTCTGAGTTAATAGGGGACGGGAATCCTTCGCCCTCCATGGTTGTTAGCGTCAAAGCTCCGCCATAGAAAATCCTTTTAACCACGTACGGACCCTCATAGTTCGGTGTCCATTTGCCCCTGTGATCTGTGTTGGGAGGAAGAAATCTTTTGAGTACCAATTCACCGACTCGATACTCCCGAGAGCGCACTTTCTGACCAAATGCTTTCTTCATTCGTCTCTGACCGAGATACGTCAATTCTGGGTACGTAGTTCCAGCATAGCACCATTTCCCTGTTGGTTTGATTGATGACCAAAGCTGAGTCCCCGTATACATCCAGGGATTTAATCTGTATTTTGACGGCTTCCTCAAGTCTTAGGATACAAGCTTCGTATTCGGCTTCATTGTTGGTGCAGGGAAAAGTTATTCTGGCACCAAATGGCATATGAACCCCCTTCCGGTGTGATCAACACTATACCAACTCCGCGACCATTGACGTGGACCGCCCCATCAAACATCATAACCCATTTGGATTCAGGGTCAGGCCCCTCCTCCGGGAGTGGTTCCCCTCAATATTTTGATTTGAGAAACATGATGTCCTCATCAGGAAAGTCAAACCTCATAGGTTGGTAATCATCAATCGGTTGCTCTGCAAGATAGTCTGACAAGACACTTGCCTTGATGGCTTTTTGTGAAGTGTATTGGATGTCATACTTTGTCAGTATCATTTGTCACCTAGTAACCTTTCCGGTAAGTGATGGCTTTTCAAAAATACACTTGACTGGATCCATTTTTGATATCAATAGAGTCGTGTGAGTCAACATATACTGTCTTAGTCGGCGAGCAGCCCATGCCAAAGCGCAACAAGTTTTCTCGAGCAATGAGTATCTTTGTTCACAGTCGGTAAACTTTTGCTAAGGTAGTATATTGCATGCTCTTTTCGACCTGACTTGTCATGCTGACCGAGCACACAACCCATTGACCTTTCTAACACAGTCAAGTACATGGTCAACGGTCTTTCCTCTCGGCCTGTAGACTTGCCCCGATCTTGATCTCTTTCTTGTCGTCTTCGGTACCAACGTTGATGGTCTCAACCACCTCCTGATAAGGTGTAATAGCTCGGTCCTCCTGTTTCAACAATCTGGCTAACCCTTCAGGCAATTCACAATCTTCCTCAGCCCCTTCTTCGGCTTGATAGATAGGATTGTCGAAGTCATACTTGGCCATAGCAGTGTCGTTAGCAGTGAGATCCGAGTGGTCGGCTCTGCATGATGGAGGATCATGCTTTACCTTAGAATGAGAGAGATTTTTTTTGAAAGAAAGGAAAAACGAAAAAAGAAACATTGCCATTTTTTTGTAAAAAGTAAAAAAAAACTGAAAGAAAGAGAACACAAAATTGTTTGCAAAAGCCGTCCTTTATTGATGATAAAAATAATTGCGAAACGTAACTAAATGGATGGCCCTACAAATGAGTCATTACACCTTGGGCAAAGTGTAAGACTTTATTATGCATGTAATAAAAGGAAAACAATAAAAATCACTCTTTCAGCAGAATAACCCGGACGGTTTTTTCAGACGACCAATTGTCGAGCTTTTCTCCCGGGACACACGGGCGAATCCAGCTATCTAAGTCACAGTCGCTGTCAGCCTTGTCTTCATCTGCAGCATTGACGGTGTGGGGAGAAACCAAACCCCCGCTGGAGAGAGTACCGGTTTCATTCTTCTGAGATCCCGGAGCATACCCCAATCCAAACTTGTCTTCTTTGATGACTGGCTCCACAAATTTGCCCCAGCCTTGGGCATTACCAGCTTCAACCACTTCGACAGCATTAATCCCCTGCCCGCCGTGAGCCGGCATCGGGTTCTGGATAACATTAGGCACCGGAGCAAAATTGATAGCCTGGGCATCTCTCAAATCTTGTACCTTTAACTGGAGAGCCTTGCAATTATCTGTAGTATGGCCAGGTGCGTTGGAATGAAAAGCACATATGGCGTTGACATCATAACCTCTAGGCAAATTATTGGGATCGATTGGCGGAGCCAGAGTTCTCAACGTAACCAGATTCATGTCAATCAGCTTGGGAAGTAATACTGAATAAGGCATTGGGATTAGCTCGATGACCCGGTCCGTCTGCCTTGGACGTTGTTGATAGTGTCTCTGCTGACCCGGATTACCTCCTTGTTGTTGATTGTTGTACCTGGGTTGTTGTTGCGGATGATATTGCGGTTGAGGAACAGGTGTTGGAATAGTGACTGCGGCCACTTGATCTTGATAATAATTAGGGCGTCCTCTACCCCTGCCTCTGCCGGTATACACAGCGCTTGTCTCGCCTTCTTTTCTTCGCTGACCGTTACCAGCAAACGGTCTCTTGGGACCTGATGAGTTGGAAGCACTATTGTCTTGAATTCGGCCCATCTTCAACAGACTCTCGATTCTTTCTCCAGTAATTACTATCTCTGCAAAGCTGATTGACGGGCAAGCAGCCAATCTCTCAATATAATTGCCTTGAAGAGTGTTCATGAACATGTCCGCCATCTCCCTTTCAGACATAGGGGGTTGGACGGACGCAGCAATCTGTCTCCAACGCTGAGCATACTCTCTAAAGGTTTCCTTGGCAGTCTGAGACATACCTTGCAACAAGGTCCGATTTGGAGCCATGTCCAAGTTGTATTGATATTGCTTGATAAAAGCCTCTGCCAAGTCTTTCCAGCTCTTGATGGTAGTACGAGACAAATGAGAATACCATTCACAAGAAGCTCCAGTTAGACTGTCTTCAAAATAGTACATCCACAGCTTTTCATCTTCCGTGTGAGCTCCCAACCTTCCCAAATAAGATTGGAGATGAGTGCGTGGGCAAGAAGCCCCGTTGTATTTCTCAAAAGTAGGGGGTTTGAACTTGTGAGGAATCCTTACTCCCTGAACCAGACCAAGATTTGTGACATCAAAGCCTAAGGAATTTTGAGACTCCAAAGATTTGAGCTTCTCAGCAAGCTCATCCATACGGCGAGTGGTCTCTAGGGCCTCGTCGTGCAAAGAAAATTGATCATATTGATAATCTTCAGTAACGGGGTGCCCGTTTATCCGAATTCCTTGATTCACATTGTACCTTCCGCCAATACCATTTCCAACATTCCCTGTGTTGCCAACATTACCCGGGTTTCCATCAGCATTTGCGTTACCCGCGTTACCAGTGTTCACAGGGTTATCAGCGTTCCCAGGGTTACCAGGGTTTCCCTCAACATTTGGTATCTCCACCTCCGGATCGTGTCTCGGTTGCTCAACCAATTCCCTCAGCTTTTCCTGACCTGCTACCATACCAGTCATCAATGTCATGAACTGATCCATCCTTTCACGCATATCAGCCAGCTCTTTCTGTACTTGGTCCATCGCTAGTTGTGGACGATTTTCCTTTGTCGGGTACCTGTGGACTCGCTTGGGACCAATAACTGCCTGATACAGGGAACAAACATTAGACACTGCGGTGACACCTGCAAAACAGACAAGGGTTAATATGCATGGTATGCGATGCACTGCTTGTTCAGTTTTAAGGCACCCCTGTTTTGAAAGGGAATACCCTGCAAATGAATAAGCATGAGATGTTGGATGCAAATATGCAGATGATGTTATGCAATGCAAAGGCATGTCAATCAGAATTGATGTATCTGCTTGAACATCTGTCAGGTTGCACTGTCTGGAGAGAAATTAAGAGCACACCAAACAAAGGTCATGGGATGGATCATGTTATCCTTAATATCAACCACCCATTTTGGTGGATTATGGTTTACACCTTATCAACACCCGAGTTTCATTGATATTAAGGATACCTGATCGGATTAACCATGAATCAAGGGTTTGTTGCAAGTCACGAGCATGGAGTTTAGGTTAAGAACCACCCAAAAGGAGTGTACTAAGGTTTAAACCTGCCAAACATGTTCTACAAAAGGTTCCCATAGTCATAATCCCATCTTTCGGATATTATCAGAGGAACGACTACTCGTATTCCAACAATATTCTCAAGAGAGACTCTTATGAGTGTAGTATCGCGTAACAATCGTATCAAATCTTACACTTGAACGACTTTCACACTACGTCCTACGAATAGGCCAAGATGGGTTTGGTAAACTAAGGTCCTTGGCTTCTTAGGTCTATATTGGAACAAGTAATGTCTAACCACAACTTACTTATGACATTATTGATCTCAACATGACCTCCACCAAGTGAATGGGCTTGCAAGTCAACTCGCTAAGGAATACTCCACACAAGTTGACAGGACTATGCCATTCTCCTATCCTAAGTGCACTCGAGTTCGGGTATAGAACTCATCTCACAAAGATCACCAAGCAGCCATAGCCAGCCAACAGATAAAGCAAGGATATGTACACAATGCAATAAGGTAAAGCAGGTAAATAAATAACCGTACAAAAGCATGAACACCCAATAAACAAACTACAAAAGCTAGGAGGGACTCGCTTAGGGAAACCGGGTCCCCAGCAGAGTCGCCAGCTGTCGCAACCTGAAAAATACAGTGCGAAAAAAAAACAACCGGCGAAAGAAAAAGACAGAAGAGTCGCCACCGTGCGTTATTTATCCCAAGGGAGGGAAAGGAAACGCTCGAAGTAAACCTGAAAAAGGAAAGGACAAGACGGGGTCTCGCAACCAAATCTTGGGTTCGGGAGTCGGTTATGCGAAGGGAAGGTATTAGCACCCCTACGCATCCGTAGTACTCTACGGGATCCACTTTTGTAGTTCTTGTCTAAAGGGTGTGGGTTTATCTTGTGCTGTTTACCAAAAAAAAGGGTTAAATGAAAATGACTCGCGCGGATGTCGCATCCACTGCATACGTATCTCATCTGAATATGACAATCAGAGTCTTCGTAGCTCGGCTGACCTATGGGTTGGGGGGATGTGTGCTCGCTAAGACATCGCGTCTTATGCCTACGTATCTCATCTGGCCTGAGAATCAGAGCAAAACGTAGTTCGGCTAACTATGGGTTGGGATGCTCGAGGGAAAAAACGGCAGTCCTTGACGAAGGAACCGCGCTACCTGCAGGGATATGAATACAAAACACAAAACATGTATCTCAAAGTAAAATGCCACCAAGGGGCTCAAACGTTGCCTCCTATCGAGGTCTTCCAGCTAGGAAAGCAGTAAAATGCGGGAAAAATGTAAAAGTACCACGCGGATAAAGATCCGAAGTAACAGCAATTAGAAGAATGGGAAACCCTGAGATCCTTCCAAGCTAATGCCATCAAAGAAAAGTGAGTCAGTACAGGTAATCGGAATGAACCTCCAGGGGTTATCCCACAAATAAAGTGGGAAACCACGCAAGTTATCCCTGCAAAAGTCATGTGAGCCCTCACAAAAATTCAACAAAAGGGTTAGTGAAACACCATAAGAATTTTTTAATGAACAACAGTATGGTTTCAGAAACCTCAAACCCTGTGGCATACACTCAAAAATTAAAAGGTTAAACATTCAAGGCATTGTTTATACATTCATATACATATTAAACCCATGGGCGAAAAACCTAATGAAATTCATCCATCATACCTCATACATTCAGAGTATTCAACTTCAAAGCAAAAGGTAATGGGAATAAAGGCAAACCTGATTGGAGAGCTTGATTGAAATTGAGTTGCACCCGTGAGGTTTACAAAACAATCTTCAGGGTTTATGTGAGGCAGAGGCGATTCTGTGTAGCTGAGTTCCCTTCGGGGTTTGGAGGCTGCTCTGAACTCCGTTAGGTCTTCTCTCACTATCTTTTTCCTCAGGGTTTTGTTCCAAGGAAACCTCAGAGTATTTTGCTTCTCTTCCTTCTTCTCCTCTTCTTTGTGGCCTTTGTTTCAATGAAACTCTAGTATTTATAGGCTAATATTGGTAGCTTAGTGGGCTTTTGAGAAAGGTCCAAGTCCAAGATTTTTTATTATTTATTTATTTATTTAATTATTTATTTAATTAATTAATTAATTAATTAATTAATTAAAAAAAAAATTATTTTTTATTTATTTATTTATTATTTTATTTTTTTGGATCTAATTCTGATTGACATGATGAAATGCAATATGAAATGCTAAATGAATGCATGAATGAGGAGGGCAAATTTTGGGGTGTTACACTTAGCAACAACCTCTTTTTGTTCAATATCAATAGCATGTACCTAAAATATCATAAAATTAGTTAGGTGAAGTATAAGATCAAGAATTAACATTTTCTATGCATAAATATCATATAATTGCGTTTATACCTTTTTTTTTTATGCAACTGACTCGATTTGTTGCGTAATCCCCTTATATTTTTGGTCCCTTATCTTTTGAAGATAGAATTGATATTTGTTTAGATGGACATGTTCCATTGTCGTAGAGGGATACTTTCAAATATCCAGCATCATCATCTACGCGAATGAGGCTTGACGACAATGGAACATCTCCATCTAAACAAATATCAATTGATACTTTCAAGTATCCCTTGCCCCTTGCACGAATGATTGATTTCATAATAGCCATTTTACCTGTAATAAAGAAAACAATTAAAATCAGATGACAAATGTAAAAACAATTAAAATCATAAAAGTCATTTTACCTGTAATAAAGAAAATAATTAAAATCATTTGACCTGTACCTTTTTCACTAAGTTCTCTTTCTTTTCTTGGTTGGAATATATTCTACATGTCTCTTAACAACACGGACTGTTGGATTGATCCAAATACCCTCATTATGATCATTTCTAATATATGAATCATTTGATATAATATTCTCATCTTGATCATTTCTGGTAAACGATTCAATCTCAACATCAATATCACCTTGATCTCTAGTGTTTTCATCAATTACTTTGTTGGAAAAAAGAACTATAGACCATTTCGTACTTTTCGGATCATTGACATAGAACACTTGTCTAGCTTGAGAGGCTAGAATAAAAGACTCATCTTTGTATCCCACCCTATTAAGATCCACTTGCAAAAATCCTGACTTATCCATTCGAATGCCGTTATTATTTTCAACCCACTTGCAACCAAATATAGGAATCTGTCTGAAGCAGGCACCTGTCTGAAGCCCTCCTTAAGAGGCAATGTTTGTGCTTGTTTATCTTTGTGCCTTGTACATATAAAGACCTCCTAAGTGAAGAGGCATTGGCAGATAAAAGGGATGTGCAATCCATCCCCTGCTATTCGGTTGTGTCATTCATCTTGCTCACACCATGTGTTGATGCACTTTGAATAAAAACCCAAAATCTTGTTGTGTCAAGTCATGTGGAATAGAGTCCCACATTCTGGACTCCCACACATTCTTTGATTCAAGCTCACCCAGACCTGGGTTAAGAGCTATGAGGCATAAACCTCATCTCCATTTAATTTGCTCACCCTAACTCTCAATGTTAGAGGTTAAGAGCCTAACTACCCATTCCAGTATTTGGCTTGTTTGTCAAGGTCGATATGACCCCTTGACTAAAGCCCAACCTTACTTGAGCCCCCTTGGTTGTGTATAGTGTGTGCTGACTGCTTTTGATGTTTATCTGTTCTGCTTCTCATCTCCTTTCTGTAGGAGTCGTATGATCAACTTTCGAGGAAGTTGAATGTACGTAGGGATAGACTTGAGTTGACTCACTGCCTGTGTGAGTCAAACTCTTGTTAGAAACCTCAACCAAGGACTATTGTGGATTACATGATAATTATTAGGCTCGAGTCAGTCTCCCTTCTAGTTTGTCATTTCCCAGTCTCTGGTTAGGATAGAAGTTTCTCCCCTGTTAAGGCGAACTATGTTGCCCTGATCCTCATGCCAGATGAGGTACGTAGGCAGGAGATCGTGCGAGATCTCTCCGGGCACCCTTTTTTTATTTTTTGTGTGTGTTTGCTTGACAGTTATTAGGCTCGAGTTCCAGACTCCCTTTTAGCTTGTCTGTTTGTTAACCGCTGGTGTGTGGGTGTGGAGTCTGATGTAAGTCCAGCGATTGGCAGTTGGTTTCCTGCGGTTTCCTTGTTTGTTGGTTGTGTGCTTGGAGTCTGACGTAAGTCCAGCGATTGGCAGTTGGTTTCCTGTGGGTTGTATGTGTGGAGTCTGATGTAAGTTCAGGGATTGGTAGTCGGTTTCCTTGTTCGTGTTTGTTGTTTGGAGTCGGACGTAAGACCAGCTATTGCCAGTCGGTTTCCATTTGTGTGTTTGCTTTGACGTCTCAGCGTCTATGCGTGTGTTTTGTTTCGGCGTGTGTTAGCCGAACTACGGTAGCTCTGATTCTCATTCCAGATGAGATACGTAGGCATAGGATGCGATATCCTAGCGAGCCCGTTCCCCATTTCCCCGAACTACGTTGACTCTGATGTTTGTTTCTGACAAACTACGTAGGCCCAGAATGCGACATCCTGCCGAGTCCGCTTCCGTCTTCTTCCATCCTCTCACCTGTTTATTCCAGTGTGCGTGCCTTCTTTGAGCAGTTATTCAACAACCTTTTTCTATTCTTTTGAGCGTGGATCCCGTCGAGTACGACGGACGTGAGGGGTGCTAATACCTTCCCCTTGCGTAACCGACTCCCGATCCTTGCAATCTCTGGTCGTAAGACCATTTCCTTTCCAGGTTTACTTCGAGCGTTTCCTTTCCCTTCTTTGGGATAAATAATGCACGGTGGTGGCTCTGTTTGTTTGTTTTCCCGCCGGTTGTTTTTCGCGGATGCGACAGCTGGTGACTTTGCTGGGGACTAGAAGTTGACCTCTTGCTGGTCCATCTTCCCTAAGCGAGTCAGTCCTAGCGCTCTCTAGGATAGTTTAGGTTGCTTGTGATGTTTTGTTTATTGCATTTATGATTATTATTTTGTGGTTATTTGCATATATGTTTGCATGCATCATACTATCATTGTGCTGACTCTGTACAGGTTGGTTCCTCTGATTTGGGGGTGGGTGTTCTGAGTGGGGCTAAAACCCAGGCCCGAGTATACACCTAGGATTAGCGTGGTCTCATGTTGCCTCTCATGTTAGGTCAACATGTTTTGGGCGACGTGACATACCACAAGCCGGACGAGGTTCTTTTGAGGGAGCTTTTCCTTTGTGGAGTATCCACTTTGGTTGAGTTACCTCATCTGAGTTGGTGACTTCGGTGACCGTTCTTTCCCGGATCTTTGGTTTAGATGATCTTATGAGAGCTACAACGGCACACCCAAAAGGGCAAACCCGTTGAGTATCTTGTCCGATTGTCGAGACCATTATCCGCCTTAGGATGACCTGATTAGAATTCACCTGTGAGGGGAGGGTTGATTCTTACAGTTGCATGCTTTAATGGTGACTAATGGTTCAGTTATTGATCAGAGTTCTATTTATAAGTCAGATTTATGGATTTATTTCTGAGACGCCGGAGTTCTGTCTGTGGTATTTATCAGTGGGGATCCGTTTATTTCAGGATTCCCTGGGTTGGTACAGATGATTTTGTGGTTATCAGATCAGTGGTTCTCTAGTGATGATGGTGGTATATCTTTCCGTTCCGTTTATTTCAGAACCCCGAGTTGGATTTATGGTTGCTCAGTACCTCAGATGGTTGTGATCAGATCAGAGACCGTGATCCAGTGCAGTTGATGATCGGATGACTTGGAGGATGGCACAATGCATTGCATTCATACATCAGCATCATTCATATTTTGCATTTATCTGCATCTAACTCATGTTTATCCATATGCAGGGGACATTCTTGATCGAGATCCTGGTTGAGAGACTTCTTTGTTCCAAACATGAGGACCGGCTTGAAGGACGATGTGGTCTACAGTTTCTTTGATCCAGAGATTGGTGTGCTGAGAGATATGATAGCATTGATTACATCTGACCATGTGGGGTTGTTCCGTGAGGCATACGGTGGTATTCTGAAGTTGGTTTTCAGGCTCACAGACAGTGATAGGAGCGTCATCCATACTCTTCTCTAGTTTTATGACCCGGGTTTGAGGTGCTTTGTTTTCCCGGATTACCTGTTGGGGCCTTTGATGGAAGATTATGCCAGTATCCTGGGTCTTCAGATCAGAGATCAAATTCCTTTCTATGTCACTAAGGGGGAACCTGATATTGCAGAAAATTCTCGTGCTCTTTATTTGAGCCCAGAGGTGACCAAGGGGGGTTTGAAGGAGAAGGGAAAATTACCCGGTTTTCATCTAAGTTTCTTGGAGATTAAGGCCAAGGAGCATGTTGTTGTCGGTAATTGGAGGGCTGTTTGTGCTTTGCTTGCCGTGAGCATCTATGGGATCATCAGGTTCCCTAATCAGAAGAACTTTGTAGATATTAATGTTGTCCGGTTGTTTATGTAGAGAAATCCCATTCCTACCTTGGTTGGGGATGTCTATTACTCGGTCCATAATCGGAACGAGAAGCGGCGTGGGGGATTGATCAGATGTTGTGCTCAACTGTTGTACAAATGGTTCATGGGGTATTTGCCTTCCAGAGGTGCCTTTGCCTTTCTTGATCCTACTGTCAAATGGTCAATCAGGTTCATGGGTTTGCGAGCCAAGGACATAGCTTGGACTCACAATGGTATGGCTGGACGAGATTTCATTTATAGTTGTGGGAGTCTTCCCAATGTGCCTCTTATAGGAGTTCAAGGTTGCATTAATTACAACCCGGTGCTTCTTAGGAGACAGATGGGATTTGCTGTGGAGGGTCCTCCCCTTGGGCGAGAGATTCAGGAGTCTTTCTACTTCCCAATTGAGGGTAATCAGCCAAAGTTGAGGCAAGTGTCTGATGAGTGGCGTGACATTCAGAGGAAGGGCAAGGTTCCTTTTGGTAAGGTTAATAGCAGGTCTTTTCCTCCGTTTGATGATTGGCTTAGGAAGAGGATCGAGCTCACGCATCTACCATTTCCTGGAGGTGATCCTTGGTGTCCTTTGATTGAGGGGCCACGGTCTTCTGTCAGCATGGGAGAGTTCCTTGAGATGAAGAAGGCCAGAGATCAGTTGCAAGCAGAGAAGACTGAATTGGAGATGAGTGCTGCTAGAATTCAGATGGCTAATCAGGAAATCAAAGGGAGAATAGAAGATCGGGATAGGAGACGTGCTATGGAGGTGAAGCGCTTTGAGATAGACACTGCTTATTACCGCAAGATCAGCCAAGCGTTGGAGTCGTCTACAAAGGAGCATGACATTACCAAGGAGAAGTTGGCTAGAGCTTTGAGAGATATTGAAGATGAGAAGAGGAGACAAATCCTTGTGAAGAATCAGAGAGATGTCAGAGCCAAAGTCCTGGCCACAGAATGGGAAGCTGAGAAGGCAAAGATTATTGCTGAGAGAGATCACTATCTTGCTGAGAGGGATCATTACTTTCGACAGATGAAGATTCACCAGAAGGAGATAGGAAGATTGTAGCAGGAGAACACTGAGCTCAGGTTTGCTGTGAAGTTTACCAAGATGGTTGATGATGCAAAGCCGTCTGTGGGACCTTCTTCGGTGTAGACTTTTGTTATCATGTGTTGGATTACCGTCAGGCCTGTTGACGGAATTCACTTGCTTGTATTTTCTTTCTGATTCTGGAGAATTGTATCTGATTTGTATCAGCCTGATGTATGACTTTTGCACTTGTAGTGAACTTTTAATATACAGTGGTTATTATCATTCAGTGATTGATCTTCAAGCTTTATTTGCTATGCTTCACTCACACAGCACACACATGGTTGGGTAATATCTTTGCTAAATCATAATTCTCTGCTCTGAATGGTGAAACCAGATGATTGATGTCAAGATATTGCTGCCGAATTATTATCTGTCTCGATGAAACCAGGATCGAAAGACAGAGTGTTCCTCATATGGATAGACATTGCATTCATGTATCAATCATAATAACTTGTCTTCTATTTTGCAGGTGTCGGTTTCTAACGTGCTTGATTGTTTCAGGAATCATTGCTCGCGCACGTAGAATCATTCCTTTGCATGCAGCACGTCTGCACAGATACCCTACCAGACGCAACACATCCAGGCTGATGGATCTACCCAACGCAGATATTCTCGAGCTGAAAGAGAAAATGAATGAACTGATCAACGTCATGCAAGGGTTTCCCGTGGGGCAAAAAGCACTTGCTGATAAAGTGGAGAAGCTCGAGCGGGCTTCAGCTGCTAACAGTGGTGTCAATTTAGAGGGGGTCTCCAACCACGGTCTTGGTGGTTCTAGGGATGGAGAAGATCCTAGAAAGAAAACTACTACTGGTGTGGTGATTAATAATGGGGGTGGTTTCGGTGTTGCCACAGGCGGTGGACCAGGTCTGATGGGTAACAATCTGAAGGATAGCCTGTTTCCTCCTTTCTTCGGGGCTGAGGAGGATAGAGAGGAAGATAAAGAAGCGGATCAGTTCTCCATGATGAATGAACAGTTCGGGAAATACGGTGTCCAACCACCAAACAAATAGATTCAGGTGCTGGCGGAGAAAATCAGGGCTCTCGAAAGCTATGCTACTCCGGGGTTTGTTAACATGTCGAATATGGGGCTTGTTGAGGGAATTGTGATTCCACAAAAGTTTAAAGCGCATGCATTTGACAAATATAATGGGAGTTCTTACCCGGAAACTCATCTCCAGGCTTTCGTCCGAAAGATTTCTGCTTATACGATGGACCAAAAGCTGTGGATGTATTTCTTCCAGGACAGTCTGTCTGGGGGGTCTCTGGAATGGTATACCAAGTTGTGGTCGTCTGATATCAAAAGCTGGCAGGATCTGGGTGACGCATTCTTTAAACAATATCAATTCAATGCTGATATGGCTCTTAGCCGTACCCAATTGCAGGGTATGTCTCAGAAGCCTAATGAGGGGTTTAAAGAATATGCACAGAGGTGGAGGGAGTTGGTTGCCCGAGTCCAACCTCCGTTGGTAGATAGAGAAATGTCAGATCTGTTTATGGGTACCCTTCAGGGGACATTTGTAGAGAGGATGGTTGGATGCCCGGTTACCAACTTTGCTGATATAGTGGTGGCTGGAGAAAGAATAGAAAGCTGGTTAAAGATGGGAAAAATACAGGGTAACGCATCGTCGTCTGGATCGAAGAAACCCTTTGGTAATGGCTAACGTAAGAAGGAAGGTGATACAAGTGCCGTGTATACCCAGAGGGGACAGAGTAGGGATCGTTACTACCAGCACACTGCTGCGGTAACAATTCCTGTTGATAATCAACAACAGCAACAGCAACAACCGCAACAGCAACGACAGCCATTTCAACAGAGACCGCAGAGGGCCGGGTATCAGGTGCGAGGGCGAATGAATGATCGTCAATTTGATAGACCACCTGTGACCTACTCATTCTTGTTGAAGAAGTTGAAAGACTTGGGGTTGGTCCAGCTGAGGGCGTTGGCTCCGCTGAGACCTGACCAGAGGCCGGCCAATTTTGATGAGAACGTTAAGTGCGAATTCCACTCTGGTGCTCCTGGACACAATATGGAAAGTTGTAAAGCTTTCAAGCATGTTGTCCAGGACTTGGTGGATTCTAAAGCCATCAATTTTGCACCATCTCCGAATGTTAATGTTAATCCCATGCCCGCGCATGGTCAAATGAGGGTGAATGCAATCTCTGAGAATGAGGGTAGAGTTGGGCTGATGAGTGTAGACCAGTTGAAGACTCCTTTGGCTGAGGTCAAAAGACAATTTTTGAAGAATGGGGTCTTCCCGGGTTGTGATGACTGTTGTGCTGCGTGCACTATGGTTCCCAATGGGTGTGTTTTGTTGAGGGAGGTTGTCCAGAGGCTGATGGATGAGGGAAGCCTCATATTTGAGAAAGTGGATTTGGCGAAGGAAGATGTCTCCACCATAACCATCTATTTTGATCCGGTCGATTTGTCAACGTTGGCAGATGCGGCTCCAGTTACCATCACGGTACCCGGGCCTATTCCTTATGACCAAGATGACGCCGTGTCGTGGCATTATGGTGGAGAGGTCTATTGTAATGGGGAAAAGTTGGATGATCAGATTGCGGATGAAACCACCGTTTCAAAGGTGGATAATGCCGGACCTAGTGGTTTCACTTGCAGTGGAAGGTTGTTTGCACCCGACGCTTTAAGGAGTGGAGATGGGGAAAAAGAAAAGAAAGAAAAGGCCGAGGCTTTAGCCAGGGTGAGAGGGAAGCAGGTGGTAAATGAGGGTACTCCTGTGGTGACACCGGCGCCTGGTGGGTCGGAGAGAGAACTTGATGATGAAGCTGAAGAATTTTTTAGAATCATCAAGAAGTCAGAGTACAAGCTCGTTGACCATCTGCAGCAGACCCCATCCAAGATCTCAATCTTGTCATTGTTGCTGAGCTCCGAGGGGCATAGGGAGGCTTTGTTGAAAATATTGAAGAGAGCCTATGTTCCCCAGGAGATAACAATCAATCAATTGGAGACGGTGGTGTCAAATGTCAATGCCAGCCATGGGCTGGGTTTCACTGATCTGGATCTGACGGTGGATGGGCGTAATCATAATAGGGCATTACACATTGCGATGGAGTGTAAAGGAGCGGTGCTTTCACACGTCTTGGTGGATACCGGCTCGTCGCTCAATGTGCTGCCAAAGAAGGCCTTGGCGAAGATGAACTATGAAGGGTTGATCTTGACGCCCACGGACCTGATAGTTAGAGCTTTTGATGGCTCAAAGCGGGCTGTGTTTGGAGAAGTGGAGCTCCCGGTGAAGATTGGGCCCGAGGTGTTTAAGTTCGTATTTTATGTCATGGATATTCATCCGGCGTACAGTTGCCTGTTGGGTCGCCCATGGATACATGCTGCTGAGGCAGTGACTTCGACATTGCAAAAGAAGCTGAAGTACATCTGGGACGGGCAGGTCGTCACCGTTTGTGGAGAGGAGGATATCTTCGTCAGCCACCTATCATCGTTCAAATATGTGGAGATGGACGGTGAAATTGTTGAAACACCAAGTCAAGCATTCGAAACCGTCAAGGTGGAAAATGCTCTTTTTGCCAAAGAAGAGGAGAAGCCGTCCATTTCTTCATACAAGCAGGCCGCTGAGGTGGTGAAGAGTGGAGAAGCTCCAGGATGGGGAAAGATAATGGACATCGCCGCCAAGAAAGATAGATTTGGAGTGGGTTATCAGTCGGGCCGAGGCTCGTCTGGACAGGGCAGAGGACGTCGTCCGTCATTCACGTTCACCAGTGCTGGAATGCTAGATCCAGATCGCATCTGTATGGTGGGTGAAGAAGTTGACAGTGACTGTGAGCTAGATCAATGGATAAAGCCATGCGTACCAGGGATGGAAGTCCAGAACTGAAAGGCCGAAAAGATCATCACTGTCACTCTACTTGAAAGGTAACATGTCCTGTTTTTTCAATGTTGTCTGCATGAAAGCCATACGTTTTGCCCGAAACGTAATGGTTCATTATAAGGGCCACCTCATGTGTTTCATTTTGCAATATTTGCATCATAAATAAAAAGGATGTTTTTCATTAAAAGCGGCGTTCCCTGTTTTTCATTTATTTTTGCAGTTTAATAAAAAACAAAAATAAAAATGGCAATGTCTTCATTTTCCTTTTTCAATTTGTCTCGCTCCGGTTCTAAAGCAATGCATGAATCAACATTCATGCAGATGCGATCTTTCTCCGGATCTCGTTGATAACAATCCTGTTACACCCTCATATGACTTCGATAATCCGATCTATCATGCTGAAGAAGAAGGCGAAGAAGATTGTGAACTGCCGGAGGAACTAGCCAGGTTGTTAAAACAAGAGGAGAAGGTGATTCAACCGCACGAGGAGCAGGTTGAGATTGTGAATATGGGTACCGACGAGGTCAGAAAGGAAGTGAAAGTTGGGGCTGCTTTGGAGGCAAATGTTAAGAGCAGAATGGTAGCCTTGTTGAAGAATATGTTGATATCTTTGCCTGGTCTTATCAAGATATGCCAGGGTTGGATACCGATATCGTTGTGCACAAGCTACCGTTGAGAGTAGATTGTCCTCCAGTGAAGCAGAAGTTGCGCAGAACTCGACCTGAGATGGCCATGAAAATTAAGGAAGAGGTGCAGAAGCAGTTGGATGCTGGTTTCCTCGCTGTCACCAATTATCCGCCTTGGGTCGCGAACATTGTGCCGATGCCGAAGAAAGATGGGAAGGTGAGAATGTGTGTGGACTACCGGGATTTGAATAGAGCTAGCCCGAAGGATGATTTCCCGTTACCTCACATCGATGTGTTGGTAGACAATACAACTCAATTCTCGGTGTTTTCCTTCATGGATGGCTTTTCTGGCTATAATCAAATCAAAATGTCGCCAGATGATATGGAGAAAACAACGTTCGTCACACCGTGGGGCACTTTCTGTTATAAGGTGATGCCATTTGGTCTCAAGAATGCCGGTGCTACTTATCAGAGGGCCATGGTGACTTTGTTTCATGATATGATTCATCATGAAATCGAATGCTATGTTGATGATATGATAGCAAAGTCCCAAACAGAAGAGGGACATCTGGTAGATCTGGCCAAGTTGTTTGACCGGTTGAGACAATTCAGACTGAGGTTGAATCCGAACAAGTGCACTTTCGGAGTGCGGTCCGGTAAGTTGCTGGGGTTTATTGTAAGCGAAAGAGGAATCGAGGTTGATCCTGCTAAAGTGAAAGCAATAAGAGAAATGCCTGAACCGAGAACAGAAAAAGAGGTTCGTGGTTTCTTAGGTAGATTGAACTACATTTCACGGTTCATATCCCATCTAACAGCCGCGTGTGAACCTATATTCAAGTTGTTAAGAAAAGATCAAACGGTCAGGTGGAATAATGATTGCCAAGCGGCATTTGAAAAGATAAAAGAGTATTTGCAGGAGCCTCCGATTCTGATGCCTCCTGTGGAGGGACGACCGTTAATCCTGTACTTGACGGTCCTCAAGGGGTCTATGGGGTGTGTACTGGGGCAGCATGACGAGTCTGGTCGAAAAGAGCATGCGATTTACTACCTTAGCAAAAAGTTTACCGACTGTGAAACAAGATATTCACTGCTCGAGAAAACTTGTTGTGCTTTGGTATGGGCTGCTCGCCGACTGAGGCAGTATATGCTGGTTCATATGCCAGGGTTGGATACCGATATCGTTGTGCACAAGCTACCGTTGAGAGTAGATTGTCCTCCAGTGAAGCAGAAGTTGCGCAGAACTCGACCTGAGATGGCCATGAAAATTAAGGAAGAGGTGCAGAAGCAGTTGGATGCTGGTTTCCTCGCTGTCACCAATTATCCGCCTTGGGTCGCGAACATTGTGCCGATGCCGAAGAAAGATGGGAAGGTGAGAATGTGTGTGGACTACCGGGATTTGAATAGAGCTAGCCCGAAGGATGATTTCCCGTTACCTCACATCGATGTGTTGGTAGACAATACAACTCAATTCTCGGTGTTTTCCTTCATGGATGGCTTTTCTGGCTATAATCAAATCAAAATGTCGCCAGATGATATGGAGAAAACAACGTTCGTCACACCGTGGGGCACTTTCTGTTATAAGGTGATGCCATTTGGTCTCAAGAATGCCGGTGCTACTTATCAGAGGGCCATGGTGACTTTGTTTCATGATATGATTCATCATGAAATCGAATGCTATGTTGATGATATGATAGCAAAGTCCCAAACAGAAGAGGGACATCTGGTAGATCTGGCCAAGTTGTTTGACCGGTTGAGACAATTCAGACTGAGGTTGAATCCGAACAAGTGCACTTTCGGAGTGCGGTCCGGTAAGTTGCTGGGGTTTATTGTAAGCGAAAGAGGAATCGAGGTTGATCCTGCTAAAGTGAAAGCAATAAGAGAAATGCCTGAACCGAGAACAGAAAAAGAGGTTCGTGGTTTCTTAGGTAGATTGAACTACATTTCACGGTTCATATCCCATCTAACAGCCGCGTGTGAACCTATATTCAAGTTGTTAAGAAAAGATCAAACGGTCAGGTGGAATAATGATTGCCAAGCGGCATTTGAAAAGATAAAAGAGTATTTGCAGGAGCCTCCGATTCTGATGCCTCCTGTGGAGGGACGACCGTTAATCCTGTACTTGACGGTCCTCAAGGGGTCTATGGGGTGTGTACTGGGGCAGCATGACGAGTCTGGTCGAAAAGAGCATGCGATTTACTACCTTAGCAAAAAGTTTACCGACTGTGAAACAAGATATTCACTGCTCGAGAAAACTTGTTGTGCTTTGGTATGGGCTGCTCGCCGACTGAGGCAGTATATGCTGGTTCATACCACTTTGTTGATTTCCAAGATGGATCCGATCAAGTATATTTTTGAAAAGCCAGCATTAACCAGACGGGTTGCGAGGTGGCAAATGATTTTGACTGAATATGATATTCAATATACCTCTCAGAAAGCAATCAAGGGGAGTGTATTGTCTGATTACCTCGCCCAACAACCCATTGAGGATTATCAACCGATGAAGTTTGAATTCCCTGATGAGGACATCATGATTCTCATATCGAAAGATTATGAGGAACCAATCCCGGAGGAGGGGCCTGACCCTGAATCCGAATGGATTCTGATGTTTGATGGGGCCGTTAACGTGAATGGTAGTGGAGTTGGTGCTGTTTTGGTTACGCCGAAAGGATCCCACATTCCTTTTGCTGCCCGGCTAACATTTGAGTGCACCAACAACGTGGCGGAATACGAAGCTTGTATCTTGGGGATTGAAGAGGCGATTGATTTGCGGATCAAGAACCTTGTCATATATGGAGATTCAGCTTTGGTTGTAAACCAGGTTAACGGGAAATGGTATACGCATCAATCTCATTTAATTCCGTACCGGGACTATACGAGGAGATTGTTGACGTTTTTCACCAAGGTGGTATTACACCATGTGCCTAGAGAAGAGAATCCTTTGGCAGATGCTTTGGCTACTCTGGCCGCCTTAATCAAGGTGCAGTGGTGGAATCAGTTCCCTAGTGTTGAGGTGGGACGTTTGGATAGACCGACTTATGTGTTTATTGTTGAAACAGCGCATAATGATGAGAAGCCGTGGTATCACGATATCAAGCGCTATCTGGAAACCCAAGAGTATCCTGAGGGAGCATCCAAGAAGGACCGAAAGACTCTGAGGAGGTTGGCCATGGTGTTCTTTCTGAATAAGGATGGGGTCTTATACAAGCGGAATTTTGATTGGGTCTTGCTCAGATGTGTTGATGATAAAGAAGCAAGCCAGTTGATGAAAGAGGTTCACGAGGGATCGTTTGGTACCCATGCCAGTGGGAATGCAATGGTGAAGAAGCTGCTGAGGGCTGGTTATTATTGGATGACAATGGAGGCCCAGTGTTTCAATTTCGTGCGGAAGTGTCATAAATGCCAGATTTATGCTGATAAGGTGCACGTGCCTCCAAATCCGTTGAGCTTAATGTCTTCTCCGTGGCCGTTTGCTATGTGGGGCATTGATATGATCGGAAAGATTGAGCCTACGGCTTCGAATGGGCATCGGTTCATATTGGTGGCTATCGATTACTTCACCAAGTGGGTGGAAGCAGCCTCTTATGCAAACGTGAGGAAGCAGGTCGTGGCCAGATTCCTCAAGAGAGACATCATTTGCAGATATGGGGTTCCCGAGAGAATCATTACTGATAATGGTTCTAATTTGAATAACAAAATGATGGCAGAATTGTGTTGGGAGTTCAAGATTGAGCATCACAATTCTTCTCCTTATCGTCCGAAGATGAATGGGGCGGTTGAGGCAGCCAATAAGAATATCAAGAAGATTCTGCAGAAGATGGTCGTGACCTATAAAGATTGGCACGAGATGTTGCCATTTGCATTGCATGGGTATCGAACTTCAGTGCGCACATCTACTGGGGCAACGCCTTTCTCACTTGTATATGGGATGGAAGCGGTGCTACCGGTTGAGGTTCAAATTCCCTCTTTGAGAGTCCTGATGGACGTGAAATTGCGAGAGGCTGAATGGGTAAGGACTCGGTATGAGGAGTTGAGCCTGATTGAGGAAAAGAGGCTAGCGGCCATCTGTCATGGGCAGTTGTACCAGCAGCGGATGAAGCGTGCTTTTGACCGAAAGGTGCGACCTCGGGTATACCACGTAGGCGATATGGTATTGAAAAGGATCCTTCCTCCTCAAAACGATCGAAGGGGCAAGTGGACACCCAACTATGAAGGTCCATTCGTGGTCAAGAAGGTTTTCTCTGGCGGAGCCTTGTTGTTGACGACCATGGATGGCGAGGATTTTCCATCCCCTGTGAATGCGGACGCAGTTAAAAAATACTTCGTATAAGAGGCCCGCTGGACGAAAAGAATAAAATAGTCTAGGCAAAAATGGGCATCCCGACGAACCGAAAAAAAATTGAAAAAGGTTCGGGAAAAAATTAGGGATAAAAAGGAAAAAATTGTACACCCGGCAAGTCGAAAACCCCACAAGGGCGACTTGGGCAAAAAAGGGTATCCCGGTGGACTGAAAACCCGAAAGGGCGGTCCAGGCAAAAGAGGGATTGAAACGAACAACTGCGTCTGGCATGATCGTTTGTACTTTGGATATGACATGGATAATCCCCGGTAGGGAGCAGTCGGAAGCGTCTTGTTCAGAAGGCAGAAAGCACGGAGAGTCTGAGGACATATGGGGTGTAACCGAGTTGGAACTCGATGAGATCGTGGTTTTCACGTTGCCATTAGGATAGATTTTCCTTTTGTGCGCAATTACCTCTTTTCAGGAATTGCTTCCTTTGTATTGCTCGGTTTTGAGCCACACTTTTTTCAATCAATAAAATGCATATTCAGTCAAATAATTTTGTTTTTGTTTTTCATTACCGCTTTGATTGCAAAAACATCCAGTTATTTTTGATAAAGAATCTTTGCATTTTAAGACATACAGGTCCCTTCCAATGCATGTGCATAAGATTAAAAACTTGAAATCTTGTTCGGAAGGTTGAGTGGCCCAAGTGTTGAAATTTTGGCACGCCTGGGGCACGTTTTTATCTAACGATCTCTTTTGCAGGTGCTGTTAGGTATTTTCACTCACTTGCAGGTTGTGATGTGAAAGCTTTTGACAAAAGATCCCCGTGGAGTCCAGTCAGGGACAAGAGGAATAGAAGAACGGTGAAAAGACGACGAAAGACGTGCGACGATCCTTGAGGGTTAATCAAGAAGACTCTTCAAAGTCTGAGGACTGAAAAGTTTGTACCAATCTAAGGAGTTCGCTCTCCGTAGAGTACGGAGCAGTCGAGAATACAAGGTGATGAATCAGAAAAGTCCAGACAAGTCTGGGAGCTCTCAAAAGTAGAAAGCTGACACTGGATTTGGATGTTGAATACCAGAGTTCGACGAGTCGACGGGTGTTCTGTGCCAGACTTTCTTTGTTTCCCCAAGCAGAGTTGGGATTGTTACCTCCCCAGCAGATTCAAGGTCTGTGTCTTCCCTAGCAGGGTCGGGATGGTTATATCCCCAGCAGGTTTGAGATCGGTGTTTCCTTAGCAGCCAGGCCTGAAGGTTGCTATTTCCCCAGCAGAGGTGTCTGTTGGTAGCTATTTCCCCTAGCATGGTGGAGCTTGTTAGTTCCCCAGCAGGTCGAGGATTGTTGTTTTCCCCGCAGAATGCGTTGGTGGTTTCTTCCCCAGTGAAGTCCCCAAGTGGATCGGGTTTAGTGGAGGTCATCCCTGGTAAGGGTGGTCCTTTCCCCAGCAGCGGTGCTATTCCCCAGCAGGGTGGAGATTGGAGCGATAGCGAGTTCCTCAGCAGAGTGCCTCGAGCTCCCTAGAAGAGTCCCTTGAGGGGGATACTTTTTATACATTCATCATTTAGATAAGTATAGCATATTGCATACCTAATTACGTAGCATTTCCATAGTTATGGAGTATTGCGCTGAATTAAATCATGCATCATCATTGCAAGCATAAGCTAGTCTCAAGCCGTGGTTACCGTTTGAGATTTGGTTTCGCCAGTTGGTGAAGATGCTACTCAAGTCGTGGTTACCGTTTGGGAAATGGTTTCGCTAGTTGGAAGATCAACATCAGCATTGCAAGCATCGGTTACTCAAGCCGTGGTTACCGCCTGAGAATCGGTTTCGCCGGATGGTGAAGATGTTACTCCGAGGAGTTTAGCATCGTGGTGTTGGGTCAACCGTATTCCCTAGTAGTGCGATATTGGAGGAAGGATTTCTTTCGTGCGAGATAGAAGTTGGAAGATGTTACTCTGAGGAGTTCGGCATCATGACGTTGGAGCAACAATGTTTCCCAATAGTGCGATATTGGAGGAAAATTTTCCATCGAGCGGAGATGGAAATAAAGATCAGAGAACGTTACGCGATCAGCGCGAAAATCGAAGAATGGAGAAAAGGAAGTGTCGCAGAATTTTCTGGAGAACGGGGTTCAAATGGAGATTGGAGTTGAAGATTATATCCGGGATGAGGTCCTCAGGATTGTCTTCCGATCATGTGTCACCTTAGGCTTTGGTTGAGGCCAACAGAAGTCGTTATGGGTATCTTCTGAGGAAGAAATGCACATGTTACCTTCCTGTTGTGAAGGTGTACCCTCTGATATGTCGCCATCAGAGTGGTGTTGTGGTGTTATTTCCGGCGTGGCCAGTGGAATTATCACAAGAAAATGGAGAACGGGGTTCAAATGGAGAGGAGGAGATGCTGGGCATTTTCTGGAGAGCGGGGTCCAAATGGTGAAAGGGAGACACGGGGTGTTTTCTGGAGAATGCGGTTCACAACGGCGATCGCGAGTTATCGTCAGGCGACTGGGGTTCAATTGGAGAGCGGGGTTCATTGTTTGGCAAACAAGACTACTATGAAGGTGTCGGGGTTCAATTGCGGTGATCCAGAATCATCTGCATGAAAGAAAATATTTGTTCGGGGTCCAAGAAAAGCAAAAAAAAATCATCATCAATCAGAAAGTTTCGGGGTTCAAGAAAAAGTAAAAAAATAATAATGATAATCCCCAGCGAATGCGGCGTTCAGGCCATGGGTATTCCTGTGTTACCGTTTATTTTGGTATCCAGGTCAACATTCTGTTTCGGTATTCAGGCCGACTCTCTCCGTACCAGACAGATTTTTCTTCTTTTGAGATCACTTCTTTGTCGAGTCTGACAGGCAGTGTTAATTATTTCCCAGCAGAGTTTAAATTGTTCATCTGTTCTTGGTATTCAATCACTCTTCACCCTGATCATCTGAAAGCCGAGGTTGTTCATATCGACAGGTTCATAGTGGATTGAATAGGGGCAGCTGTAACACCTCAAAATTTGCCCTCTTCTCTTGGGACTAGCTTAGCATATTGCATTTCATTTTTTAGGACATTAGGAATTTGCATATTGCATATCATGTGAGAATAAACAAGTCATCCTCCAAAATCTTTCTCAGAAGATGGAGAGGTTAAGAGATGCAAGCCTGAGGGTCTCATAAATTGATCACTAATCATCTGAGGGTTGCTCTTCAATTAGGGTTTTATTGGTTCCTCAAGGAGGTTGAGCATTATCTTATTGGCAAGGATATGTCATCATCATCATGGTTATGTCCTCCTCAAAGGCTCATTGTTTATGCTCAGATTCTTTGGGATTAGGGTTTTGACCTCTGGTCAACCCTAATCAGTTGCATTCTACCAGTCAGGGATTTTCAAGGAGATGAGGTCTTTCTTGAGAAGGAGATCATCATATGTTTATTGAGCTTGTATAAGCTAGGGTTTCATTTTGGAGCCATTTCATCAAGTGGTTGAGACTCAAAGTCATCTGAGCATGTTCAAGTCATCTGAGGACCTAGAAAGTCAACTGCAAGTCAACTGTGGGCTAGGAGGTGGAGAAATGAGTTTCAACATCTCATTCATGTTCAAAAGAGGCTTATTAATCATGTAAAATGCATATCTTGAAGAATTTGAGGTCAGATCAAAAGTTTCCAAAAATGGAAAATGACCTGTAATTGGAAGTTTTCAGAAATGGAAAGTTTTTGGTTCAAATCCAACTTGAACTTGCATCATCAAAGAAGCTTCAAATGAAATTTTGTCCAACATGAAAGTTTAAGATCTCTCTCTCCCATTTCCAAAAAGTCCAAGATCATGAATTTATGATCAATGGTTGAGGAGATATGTTCAAATCATTGTCAAGGATGCATGGAACTTCAAAAGGCCATAACTTTTGATTCATAACTCCAAATTTGGTGGTTCTTTTTGCATTTTGCTTCTCATGACATGTAGTTTCTAAAACATCCATCACATTGCATGAAATTTGAACATATGATCATTTGTGCATTCAAGAAAATTTTAGAGGGAAAATCATAAATTTAAAATTGGTGCATCATGAGAACTTTCTACCATTGCCAATGTGTTTAAAAGATGATTTTGAGTGACTTTGATCAAGCACATGACACTGTTCACGTGGGTTTACTACATGCACCTCCAATTTGCAAATTTTGGTCATAACACCTTATCTTGATTAATCACAACTAAACCATGCCTAATTTTGATTAGTATGTGATTAAGACTTCATATATATTAATAACCATAACAAAATTTGGGGGAGGTTAATCATTTTTCACCATTTCTAGATCCAAATTCATCTCACATCAAAATTTTTCTCTCAACCAAAACTTGCAATTTCTTCACATAACCTTGCATTTTTCTTTGATATTCTGAATCATTAAGTGTAGTAGATGGAGAATCAAGCTTTGGATCATTGTTTTGGTCAGAATTCAAGCCTAATTCAAGCAAGAACTCAAGAATAGAAATGGATTGGTGAGCTAGATCTACACGGTTTCAAGCTTCAATTTCTTCACCAAACTTCATCACAAGTATTCTGGATTGGATTTGGATCATTCAAGGCCTTGGATCGTGTGCTTTCAAGAACTGCTCTTCAAGAGGTTCAGTTTTCGAATCTCTTAATTCCTCAATTTATTAACATGTTCATGTAGATCTACTCTTGCTGATGATTCTGGTGAAAATTTCATGAAAAATGATGCATTATAGAGTAAGATATGCTTGATTAAAGTTTGTTGCACAAAAATGTTTTCTATCGATTCTCTTTGATCATGATGAATTAGGTTTAGATGTTAGTTGATCTATAATCACCATTGAAAGAGCTTTAAAATGATGTAGAAATTTTGAGATTCTGGAAAAATTTTCTGGACATTGTTACTGTTCATCATCATCTTCGTGGGAAGATGATGATCTTCATCCTAGCGACGGTCTTGCGTCCGCCTGGTTCCTGCTGACGCTGGCTAGGGTTTTTGCCCAAAACGGCATCGTTTCAGCAGGGCGCGCTTCCATTCAAATTTCGACCGAGTTCGATTCCTGCTGGCTCCGCTTTTTCAAATTTCGCTTCCAATTATTAATTTCCCTCCATATTTCATGCATTTCTTTATTTTCATTTCAAATTTTTTCTTCCAACTTCAAAAATTCATAATAAATTGAAAAATGCTCCAAATAATCCCTGGTTTTTTGCTACTTGTTCATTGAGATGTCCTCTATTTGATGATGTTAAATTCTGAAGTTGTGCATGGCTGGATTTTGAATGGTGTTAGAATATGTGAACATGTGTACATTTGTGACCTTGCTCCATTCATCTTATCATGAAATGCTTGATTTTAATCCAATTGCCATGAAATTTTGCATGATGATTCTTGACATATTGATGGATGTTTTAGGCTTGGTTTGGTATTTTTCTCATTTACCATTTCTGTCTTATGTACATGTTTGTATGGTGTGACAATTTGTGTCACACATTTGGTTGATCAACTTGTGCAATTTTATTTCCATATCAAATGACTTCTGTTGATTCTGATTTTTGTATGATGATCATGTTTGATGTGTTGAATGCTCATGAATTTTTCCAGAATTATTTGAATCATTTCTGTTTTGATTTGGAATTTTCATTCTCAATGTCCAAATTTGAGCTTTGAAATTGTCTTTGACTTCCCTTGCACATGAAATGCCTTTGCTTGATGATTTTATTTTGGTCCTTTTTAGGACATGTTAATATGTGTTTGAAGTTGCATTGTGTTGAATATTAGCTCCTGTTTTGAATTTTTTCTTCACCTTTGACCCTAGGCTTTGACCTAGTGGTTTGTACTTACATGTGAGCTTTGAATTTCAGGTTCAAGCATCCAATTTCCATGGTTGATGTTGCTTCATCATTTGAATGTTGATATTTGCTATTGGTTGCTAACATTTGATTGTTTTGTAGGTTGATGATAATTCACTTGAGTTTGCCTTATGGCTTATATGTTGTACATTGGGATTGCCTGTTTGTTGTTGACTGTTGTCTGTTTGTCTGAATACTGTACTGATTTGTTTGGTTGTTTACACAGGTACCTAAGTTGCTTTAAGTTCATTTGAACTTTGCTTTTCTTTGCTTGTGGTTGGCACACCACTTAGGTATAATCCCTATTCTTCATGTAGTCTGGAAGACCTGTCATGTTACTTTGGCAGGCACCTGTCTGAAGCCCTCCTTAAGAGGCAATGTTTGTGCTTGTTTATCTTTGTGCCTTGTACATATAAAGACCTCCTAAGTGAAAAGGCATTGGCAGATAAAAGGGATGTGCAATCCATCCTCTGCTATTCGGTTGTGTCATTTATCTTGCTCACACCATGTGTTGATGCACTTTGAATAAAAACCCAAAATCTTGTTGTGTCAAGTCATGTGGAATAGAGTCCCACATTCTGGACTCCCACACATTCTTTGATTCAAGCTCACCCAGACCTGGGTTAAGAGCTATGAGGCATAACCCTCGTCTCCATTTAAGAGGTTTATCAGTACCGACTCACTGGGTAGAAAACCAAAGACTCAGCTGAGGATAAAATTGCTAGCATACGGCAATTATCCACAAAAAAGCACAAACTCCATTAGGGAGACAGCAACATAGGATTTACAACTACCGAATACTGGGTAGAAGACCACAAAATCCACCATCAACCAGAATGAACCACAAAGGTTACCTCTGCTAGGGGAAAAGAGATAGGACTTACAACTACCGGATATTGGGTAGAGTGCCACAACTCTGATGAGGATAAAAGAAATTAGGGTTTACGACTACCGAATATGGGGTAGAAAACCAACTCTGTGTGGGGAGTGAAAGGATCACAACTCCGCACGGGAAAACACAATAGGGTTTATAACTACCGGCTACCGGGTAGAAAACCACAAACTCTAGAGAGCCAGAAAATAGGATTTATGACTACCGAATACTGGGTAGAAAACCATCGACTCTTGCTGAGGAACAAAAATGTTCACAACCACAGATTCCACACAAGGGAAAAAGGTATACAGGATTTACAACTACCGGTTACTGGGTAGAAAACCACAAAGGATAGGACTTACAACTACCGGCTACTGGGTAGAGGCCAAAACTTTCCGCTGGGGACAAGATGAACTATTGTCGGTTACTGGGCAATTTATTCATTTATTCCACAGGGAAGCACAAGAGACAGTTGAAAAAAGGGGCCAGTTCGGGATCAAACCAAAAAGGCAAACTGAATCAAGACTCGTCCTAATGAGCATATAACTCAATAGGGTAAACCCATCCCAATATATGTGTTGGGAGGAAACGGAAACAACCGTCATCTACGAGGATATATCTCAGTGGGGAACTGCAGAAGGAAAGACAGACACTTTCTGCTTATGGGGGCTGACTCTATATTGAGAAATTAAACACCCAACATCTGCTTGGAGAGATCTATATCACCAAAAGCAAGAGACAACAAACAAAAGATATATGGCAAAAAATGCAACATGAATATCTGAATGCTGAAAGTATGCATGAATATGCGTGATTTATGTTTGATGAATGCTGACAAAACAGACATTTCTAACACAAACAGGTCCAGGGATCAAAAGCCCGGTACTACACTTCCAGAGGAAAATCCAAGAAATCCAACTGGAAATCCAAACTGCTGGAGATCTGAATGCTAAAAAGCAAAGATCTGCTGGGAAGCAAAAGATCAGAGATATCAAAGAAATCACAAAATCTCTGAGTGATGGATCATCAGTCAACCCAACTGGGGAACAGAAGTCCACAACAGGCAGCAACTGCCACAAAAACCAATCTGCTGGGGAAATAGAGAAACCACGAGATTTCTGCAAGGGGATCACCAGTCTCAGCTGGGAAACAAGAGCTCACTGCACAATCAAGAACTGCTGAAGAGAACAGAACACACAAGTAGAATCTAGCCGCACAAGCAACTCTACTGGGGATACTGTCAGCAACTCCAATGGGGATGAACCCACTGAGGGAAAATAGATCACACAAGTAGATTCTGCACACAAGCCACTCTACTAGGGATCAAAAGCATCAGGAAAATCAACCAATCTCTGCAGGGGAGAAAACCACTCGCAGGTACAATCCACCACCACCAATCTACAGGGGATTTATCTGAGGCAGAGAAGGAGAGTTGGGGATCAACCGCCAAAAACTGAACCTTCCCAAAAGGAAACCACAACTGCTGAGGAGGCAAGGATCACTGCTCTGCTGAAGGGAAAAGAGGTATAAACCTCAACAAGCACCCGGATGGGGAGAGATAGCTTAGATGAAGTACATCATACTAACAACTCCGCCGGTGACTTCACTGAGGAGAATGACGAAGTACCGGGATATCAACCCACCAACTACCGAATCCTCCAAAAAGAAATCACCCACGCTGGGGAGAGAATGCTGCAAGAGAGGAAAACTGAAGTTTCCAACAAGCACACTGCTCTAGGAACACAAAATCTCAACAGAAACTCTGCTTGGGGAACAACCCCAACAACAATCTGGAGAAAGAGGATACAGCCATGCCAGGAATATGAACAAATGTCTTACCCTATTGGAAACCATGCCACCCTTGGGAGAGCACTGAGAAATTCTTAAGTATCCTTTCATCATTGTGAACGTTCACTTTGTTTTAAAAACAATTTTGAAAAATTTGTTTGTTTAAAACAATGACATTTTATCAATTAAAACATGCAAAACATTTGTTGAATTGAAACAAATAAGAGTGCAAATAATTGGATAAAAGCTCAAATTTATTTGATGGAATGGTAGCCTGCAAATGGCAAGACTCCATAGATCTGTACAAATTTGAAATCGGTGATATATATTGGAAGAGGGCTACATTGAACATAATGACCATTTCTCTACCAATTTGAATCCGATGTATTCGAAGCTTCAATTGACGACGAATCAAGAATCTCTGACGAACAGACGGCTGTGGAACATAAAGTCTTGTCAGGATGCAATTACTTGCCAAATCCCTAATTTTTGCCTAGATTGCCCCAGGGTGAGGTACTCAATCTAGTGGGATGCAAATATTCTTTTTTCATGTCTCTAATTTTTTCCTGGATCGCCCTTTCAGGTTTTCCACCGAGACGCTCATTTTTGCCTAAGCCGCCCTTTCGGGTTTTCAACTTAGCGAGCTATTCTGTTTTTCTTTTAGGCAAAGTATTTCTTGACTGCATCTGAATTCACAGGACGAGTGAAATCCTCCCCATCCATTGTTGTGAGCATCAAAGCACCGCTTGAAAAGGCTCTCTTGACAACATATGGACCTTCATAGTTTGGAGTCCACTTGCCCCTGGAATCGAGCGCGAAAGACAAGACTTTCTTGAGCACGAGGTCACCTTCTCGGAACACACGAGGCTTGACCTTCTTATCGAATGCCTTCTTCATTCTCTGCTGATATAACTGACCATGGCATATGGCAGTTAATCGCTTCTCTTCAATCAGATTCAACTGGTCATAGCGACTCTGAATCCATTCAGCATCAGTCAACTTGGCCTCCATCAAGACTCTCATTGATGGGATCTCCACCTCTATTGGGAGAACAGCCTCCATGCCGTAAACAAGAGAGAAAGAGGTTGCCCCTGTTGAAGTGCGGACAGATGTACGATATCCATGCAAAGCAAATGGCAGCATCTCATGCCAATCTTTGTACGTGACTGTCATCTTCTGGATAATCTTCTTGATGTTCTTATTAGCAGCTTCAACAGCCCCATTCATCTTGGGTCTGTAAGGGGAGGAACTATGGTGTGCAATCTTGAACTCAGCGCACAACTCTTCCATCATCTTGTTGTTCAAGTTAGATCCATTATCAGTAATGATCTTATCAGGCACACCATAACGGCAAATCAGCTGATTCTTGATAAACTTCACGACCACCTGCCTGGTCACATTCGCATACGATGCGGCTTCAACCCATTTGGTGAAGTAATCAATTTCTACGAGAATAAACCTGTGTCCGTTGGACGCTTTCGGTTCAATCATGCCGATCATGTCGATTCCCCACATAGAGAAAGGCCATGGTGATGAAATCACATTCAGAAGTGTCGGAGGAATATGAATCTTATCCGCATAAATCTGACACTTGTGGCATTTCTTCACATATTTGCAACAGTCAGACTCCATTGTCAGCCAATAGTAGCCTGCTCTCAGCATCTTTCTAGCCATGGCATGTCCATTGGAATGAGTACCAAATGAACCCTCATGGACCTCAGTCATCAACAGGTTTTCTTCGTGTCTATCCACGCATCTGAGCAAAACCATGTCATAATTTCTCTTATACAGCACTTCACCACTGAGGTAGAAACTGCCTGACAACCTTCTCAGAGTTTTCCTATCTTTCACAGATGCCCCAGGCGGGTAAACTTGGTTCTGGAGGAAATTCTTGATATCAAAGTACCAAGGCTTGTCATCATTCACTTCTTCAACTACAAATACGTGAGCTGGTCTATCCAAGCGCATCACGATGATATTGGGAACTTCATTCCAATACTTGACCACAATCATTGAAGCAAACGTAGCAAGAGCATCTGCCATTCGATTATCCTCTCGAGGAATATGATGAAAGTCAACTTCTGTAAAGAACGTTGAAATCCTCCTCGCATAATCTCTGTACGGAATGAGACTTGGCTGATTCGTCTCCCACTCACCCTTGATCTGATTGACAACCAGGGCCGAATCACCATACACATCAAGATGCTTGATCCTCAGATCAATGCACTCTTCCAATCCCATAATACAGGCTTCGTACTCCGCCATATTATTCGTGCATTTGAAAGTTAGCCTTGCTGTAAACGGAATATGTGTGCCCTGAGGAGTAATGATTACTGCCCCAATTCCATTTCCGTACTGATTTACAGCACCGTCAAACACCATCGTCCATCTAGAACCAGGTTCTGGACCTTCATCAAGTGTAGGCTCATCACAATCTTTCATTTTCAAATACAGAATCTCCTCATCTGGGAAGTCGTACTGAACAGACTGATGATCTTCAATCGGCTGGTGTGCCAAGTGGTCAGCCAAGATACTAACTTTGATAGCTTTCTGAGCTCGATACTCGATATCATACTCAGACAACAACATCTGCCAACGGGCAATCCTCCCAGTTAAAGCAGGCTTCTCGAAGATATACTTGATTGGATCCATTCTGGATATCAACCAAGTTTCATGATTTATCATGTACTGGCGTAAACGCTTAGCAGCCCAAGCCAAAGCACAACACGTCTTCTCAAGCATAGAGTATCGAGACTCACAATCAGTGAACTTCTTACTCAGGTAGTAGATAGCAGATTCTTTCTTCCCTGATTCATCTTGCTGACCGAGTACACAACCCATCGAGTCCTCCAGAACAGTCAGATACATGATCAGAGGTCTTCCTTCTACAGGCGGAGACAAGATCGGAGGTTCAGACAGATACTCTTTGATACTGTCGAAAGCTTTCTGGCAATCCTCGGTCCAATCATGAGACTGATCTTTCCGGAGGAGCTTGAATATCGGCGCACATGTGGCAGTCATGTGGGATATAAATCTGGAAATATAATTCAAGCGGCCAAGAAAACCTCGGACTTGCTTTTCAGTTTTGGGCGCAGGCATCTCTTGTATTGCTTTGACCTTTGCAGGATCAACTTCAATACCTCTTTCGCTGACAATAAAACCCAATAACTTGCCAGAACGGACTCCAAGTGTACATTTGTTCGGATTCAGACGAAGTCTAAACTTCCTCAGACGCTGAAAAAGCTTCAACAAATGCTCAACATGTTCAACTTCCGTTCGCGACTTAGCAATCATATCATCAACATAGACCTCTATCTCCTTGTGCATCATATCATGAAACAAGGTAGTCATAGCACGTTGATACGTGGCTCTGGCGTTCTTCAAACCGAAGGGCATCACTCGATAACAGAATGTTCCCCAAGGTATGATGAATGTTGTCTTCTCCATATCCTCGGGTGCCATCTTAATTTGATTATATCCGGAAAATCCGTCCATAAACGAGAAGACTTTGAATTTAGTTGTATTGTCTACCAACATATCAATGTGTGGTAGAGGAAAATCATCTTTCGGACTAGCCTTATTCAAATCTCTGTAATCAACACACATACGGACTTTTCCGTCTTTCTTAGGCACAGACACAATATTGGCCACCCATTGAGGATACGTAGAAGTCACCAGAAACCCTGCATCAATTTGCTTCTGAACTTCCTCTTTGATCTTCACTGCCATATCTGGATGAGTTCTTCTGAGCTTCTGCTTCACAGGCACGCACTCAGGCTTCAGAGGCAGGAAATGTTGCACAATATCTGTATCTAGACCTGGCATGTCTTCATATGACCAAGCAAAGATATCGGAATATTCTCGTAGCAAACTGATCAACCCCTTCTTGACAGGCTCTTCAAGGAGTGCCCCAATCTTCACCATCCGAACACAATCTTCAGACCCCAAGTTGACTGTTTCCAGATTCTCAAGATGCGGCTGAATGATCTTCTCTTCGTGCTCAAGAAGACAGGTAATCTCATCAGGAATCCCTTCAACATCATCTTCCTCTGCTTCGAATACAGGGAATTCAAAATTGGGAGATGGCGTTGGATCATTATGTTCAATGGGTTTTAGAATCAACCTGCATAATGCTTTTGGATAATAAAAACTTTAGAATTTAAACAAGCAAATCATTATGCAGATAAAAAGATTACTTTTATTCTTGTTTTTAGGGTTTTTTGTGATCACCGATTTCATGCAAAAAGCAAAAAGTGAAAACAAATGGAAAAACAAATATTTAACATGCTTTATTGAATGAAATATCATTGTATATATGATGCCAACAATGTCATCACTTCTCCTTTTGGCATGGGAGAAGGGTTTTTAAACAAAGTGAACATATTACTCTGATCTATGAATGACCGCAGGAACATCTACAGCGACCCAATTGTGGCAGATCCCACCAGGGATAACAAAGTTGCCAGTATCCTCTGCATCCTCTTCTAGAATAGCAGCAGCTTCCTCAGCTCGATCGGCGTGGATGAAACCTCCGCTCTTGAACAGCCCTTTGTCATTGAAGACCCCATAAGAATAGCCAATGCCAGCCCGGGATTTATTGTCTTCAAGCTCAATCATCTTTCCTAACCCAACAACTGCACCACATTCAATGGCCAGTTTCGCATCACGATAGGAAGCAAATGAAGGAGACTTCTTCTCAATCGGCTCAGCAATAGATAAAGCTTGGAAAGGCGTTCCAACTTCATCCTCAGCATCAATATATGAGAAAGAAGACAGGTGGCTAACCAGGAGAGCCTTTTCTCCCCCTACCACAACCAGTTTCCTATTCTTAACGAATTTCAGCTTCTGGTGTAGGATGGATGTCACGGCGCCAGCCTCGTGAATCCATGGTCTACCAAGGAGACAGCTATAAGATGGGTGAATATCCATAACCTTAAAGGTAACTTGGAAATCACTTGGTCCAATCTTGATTGGGAGATCAACTTCCCCAATCACAGTCTTACGTGACCCATCGAAAGCTTTCACAACAACACCACTCTGCCTCATGGGAGGCCCTTGATATGACAATCTCGAGAGAGTGGTCTTTGGCAATACATTCAAATATGACCCAGTGTCCACCAGCACGTTGGACATGGCGTCGTTCTTGCAATTCATGGATATATGTAAAGCCATGTTGTGGTCTCTTCCCTCCTCAGGGAGATCAGCGTCACAGAAACTCAAAGTGTTGCAAGCAGTGATGTTTGCAACAATACTATCAAACAGTTCAATCGTGACGTCGTGATCAACATAAGCCACGTCCAAAACTTTCTGCAGAGCCTCCCTATGGGGTTCTGAATTCAGAAGCAACGATAACACAGAGATCTTGGACGGCGTTTGTAGAAGCTGGTCTACAACGTTGTACTCACTCTTCTTGATGAGCCTCAGCATCTCATCACAGTCTTCATTCACAGTTCCACTCGGGCCAACAGAAGAAGTAGGAGTCTTTTGTACAGAGGAGGGTTTAGCAACAGCAAGTGCCGGAATCGGAGGATTAACAGCATTCCCCACCGGACGCACAACAGAGTTATCAACAGCCTGCGGCTTCGGCGCTGAAAATACACGACCACTACGGGTCAATCCGCTCACATCAGCTATGTTCACAACAGAGGATGAAGGCAAAGGCACTTCTTTCCCATCTTCAACAACAACTGGATTATAGTGGAAGGGAATAGATCTATCTGAAGAATAAGGCACAGGGCCTGCAGGCTTGATCACCAAAGAAGGAGAGACCTTCTGCTTGTTACCATCATAACGGATGACAACAGGCTCAGGAATTTTAAACACCGGGGAAATCACATTCACTTCGGGTTCGTCTTCATCAACATTTTTGTTTTGAAGAATTTCAATGGTACCATCATCTAGCAACTCTTGCAGCTCTCTGCGCACTTGGCGACAACCCAGACGATTGACAGAGCAGATACGGCATTTGTCATGGTCGTGCTCCATATGACTGTAATTACACAGCAGACGATGCAACTCAATCAATGACTGTCGAATATGGCTTACATATTTGACCTTATATTTGCCAGGGCAACCCTGGACCATGTTAACCGACTTCCCATGCTCGGGCAATGGGTTCTTCGTAACATTGGGGCCTTAGTCCTGAAAGCTCAGAATGCCGCATCTCATAAGGTCTTGCACCTTAGTCTTCAATGGATAGCAGTTTTCTACATTGTGACTCGGAGCACCGGAATGATAAACACAATGTTGGTCGGGCTTGTACCACCACTGCGGGTTAGCAGGCACAGCCGGAGGCTCTCTAGGAGTAATCAGTTTCCGCTCTATTAAAGAGGGATATAGCTCAGTGTATGACATAGGAATCGGATCGAAAGTGATCTTCTTCCTCTCATAACTCAAATTAGCCTGATTACTGTTGTTACGAGGCTGGTAAGCCTGTTGCTGTGGATGATGTTGCTGCTGATACTGAGGTTGTTGCTGATTATGATGCTGATTATCACGAAAGACAGGTGCTATGTGAGCCACCTGATGCTGGTTGCTGGCATGACGCACAGGCTTCCTCTTGGCAGAGGGTCTTCTTGGTTTAGCATGGGATTTCACAGCATGTGCCTCCCCATCTTTCTTCTTAGCAAACGCCCCATACCGCTTGCTTGAAGAGCCTTCATCTTTGGATAAACGCCCTTCCCGGACTCCTTCCTCCAATCGCATCCCCATGTTCACCATCTCGGTGAAATCAGAGGGAGCACTAGCGATCATCCGCTCATAGTAAAATGAACTAAGAGTCTTCAGAAAGATCTTAGTCATCTTCTTCTCTTCCAGCGGAGGAGTAATCTGAGCTGCCAGCTCTCGCCACCTCTGGGCGTATTCCTTAAATGTATCTTTGTCCTTCTGGGACATGGCTCTGAGTTGATCACGATCAGGAGCCATATCCATGTTATATTTGTATTGCTTGACGAAGGCTTCGCCAAGATCGTTGAAGGAACGGATGTTTGCATTATCCAGGCTCATGTACCAACGAAGAGCTGCACCAGACAAACTATCCTGAAAATAATGAATCAGCAGTTGATCATTATCTGTCTGAGTAGACATTTTCCTGGCATACATAACCAGGTGACTGAGCGGGCAGGTGTTCCCCTTGTACTTCTCAAAGTCAGGGACTTTGAATTTGACAGGTATCTTAACACCGGGAACCAAACAGAGTTCAGCAGCAGACTTGCCGAACAAATCCTTCCCTCTAAGGGTCTTCAATTCCTTGCGGAGTTCAAGGAATTGGTCGTTCATCGCGTCCATCTTTTCATTAACATCTGGGTCCTCAGACGGATCAGAATGATAAATGGTGTCGTCTACCCTGGGAGTGGTATGCACGACAGGAGGAGGCATTGCAAGGACCGGGCTAGATACCGGCATGGAAGCAAAGGTAGGAGCTGGAATATCAGGCATAAAACTAGGAGGCATACCCCACGGAAACCCGGTTGGCATGAAATGAGCACTGGCAGCTGGCACTGTCGAGGAGACAATCTCTGATATAACAGTCCTCTGGGGAGGAGTTGCAGGTGGTAGAGACGGTTAATTCTGAGCGGCTAGAAACTGCTCCATCAGAGCGCTCAGTCGGGCAACTTCTTGTTTCAGCTCTCGGTTCTCTTGTTCAAGTTGATCCATCACTCTTGCAGAGTTAGCTCGGGTGTAGTACCGATGAGTCAGCTTGTCTTCAAAATAAATGAAGAGCACAGAGTTAGGCCACAGACAAGAAGACCAGAACAACACCTGCTTATGCAAAATGATGCATGCAATGCTCGTGCAGATGATTTATTTTTATTTTCAAGGAACTTTTAGGGTTCTATTTGCAATTTTTTTAAAAATTAAGCATTTAATCGCATATGGAAAACATCTCATCGAATATATTTGAACAAAGAAGTACATCATTGTCAATTATTACAAGAGAGAAGGAAAATAAACATCCTATGGATCCCTAGAAGCTCGGGATGCCGGAAGATAAGCTGCACGAAGCCTCTTGATCTCTCTCTCATATGCTGCTTCCATATCCACTTTATCTTTGGCGAGTCTGTCATACCTCCTTTTCCAGAACTTGGAAGACTGAGGAAGTAGAGAAGTCCAAGTATCATCAGGATCATCAATGACCTGATGCTCGAGAAACTCAATCAGAGCATCCTTCTCCTTAAGCTGTTGAAGCAACTCTTCTCTTTCACGAATCCAGGCACGTGAAAGGTCTTCTTCTCTCAACTCCTCTACGCCTTGGTTAGGGAGGGTTGAAGGCCCAGCCACAACCAACAGTGTAGGTCTCGGATAATCATATGGCATGAGATACTCAGATGCTCTCTTCCTTACCCAAGCAGTGTATGGCTCTAAAGCTATGCAGTTCTTCGGACCCAATTCACTTCTACCCTTCTTGTGAATCTTGCGCCAAGCGCGGACCATCCTGGCTTTCAGGCCTTGGGGATCTTTACCCTCCTAAAAGAACACACCTTCTAACAGAATGTTATTAGGTTTATCCTTTAGGAGGAACCCAAGCTGACGACGTGCTAACGCATGGTTGTAGCTAATCCCACCACATGTACCAAGAAGAGGCACATTGAAGAATTCACCACAAGAATCAATAATCTGGACACCGTCATATGCACGATCATACCAAGAGATATCATCATTAGTGAGAGACATGAGTCTCGTAGACCACCGTAGACATCTCTTGTTCTCCTTGAAAGCGACCGTCTGAGGTAAGTGAGAAATAAACCACTTATACAACAAAGGCAAACATCACACAATAGTACCACTACCCTTCGCATTCCTCAGATGCAAAGAAAAATAGGTATCACCCAACAGAGTCGGAACGGGATTAAGAACAGAGAAGATCCTAATAGCGTTCACATCCACGAATTTGTCGATGTTGGGGAACAATACCAATCCATAGATGATAAGCACAAATATGGCCTCAAAGGCATCCTCACTCATGGCCTTCCCATAAACGGTAGCTTGAGCGATGAGGAACTCGAAAGGGAGACCTTGAATTCCACCTTTGGTAGTCATATGGGCTTTAACCAAGGATTCATCTATGTGCAACAAGTCTGCGATCTCTCGAGAAGTAGGAATACTCTCCAAGCCACTGAACGGCACCTGATCCAGAATCGGAATACCCACAAGATGTGCATACTCCTCCAAGGTAGGCAACAACTGAAAGTCTGGAAAAGAGAAGCAGTGATACAGAGGATCATAGAACTGAACCAGAGTTCCCATCAATCCCTCATCAACCTGAGTAGTCAGCAAAGGCAGAAGCTTCCCATAACGAGCTTTGAAACCCAAGGGATCTAATACATAAGATTTCAGATTCCTTAACTCTTTCAGATCGGGCTGTACTTCTTTGTATGCCTTTTTGGTCTTTCCATATCTGAAAATTTTGCAAATAAACCCCTTAAGTTCCTTGAAAATTTTCTTTTTATCTGATGATATGGATGCAGATGAATGCATGAATGCATGAATGCAACAATCACACTCAAGGATCAAGCAAGGCACACCAGACAAAGGTCATGGGATGGTTCATATTATCCTTAATATCAATCATCCATTTTGGTAGATTATGGTTTTCACCTTATCAACACCCAAGTTCCATTGATATTAACGATATACGAACGATTCAACCATCCTTAATATCAATCATCCATTTTGGTGGATTATGGTTTTCACCTTATCGACACCCAAGTTCCATTGATATTAACGATGGGTGAACGGATCAACCATGAATCACGGGTTTGTTGTGAGTCACGAGCATGGAGTCTCGGTTAAGAACCACCCAAAGGGAGTGTACTATGGTTTAAACCTGCCGAACATGCTCTACAAGAGGTTCCCATAGTCATCATCCCATCTTTCGAATATTATCGGAGGAACGAATACTCGTATTCCAAAAATATTCTCAAGAGAGACTCTTATGAGTGTAGTATCGCGTAACAATCGCATCAGATCTTACATCTGAACGACCTCCGCACTACGTCCTAAAAATAGGCCAAGATGGGCTTGGTAAACTAAGGTCCTTGGCTTCTACGGCACATCTTGAAAGAATGATGCCTAACCACAAATAACTTGTGTGACATCATTAATCCAACATGACCTCCACCAAGTGAATGGACTCGCAAGTCAACTTGCTAAGGAATAACTCCACACAAGTCGACGAGACTATGCCATTCTCCTATCATAGGGTGCACTCGAGTTCGGGTATATAACTCATCTCACAGAGATCACCAAATAAGCAAGCAATTGATATATCAAGCAAATCAATCATTACAAGCAATACAGTAATCCCGAATTGTACAAAAATATGTCATAAATAATATATCACAACAAGTGTGAAAAGTAGGCAAACCCACTAGGAACTTTTGTTTCCCCAGCAGAGTCGCCACTTTTCTGTAGTGGTGTATTCATCACTTTATGATTTATTGACTAAATCAAAAGCAAAGCATACAAAGATAGAGTCGCCACCGCACTTTTATTTATTCAAAGGAATGGCTAAAAAGCGAACAAAAGCCTAAGAAGTTTTACACATAGAAAACTAATGAAAGGTCAGAGATCTGGGTAAGGGGGTAATTATGCAAAGGGAAGGTGTTAGGCACCCAAAGCATCCTAGGTACTCCTAGGGAACCCTTTTCACAAATTGTTGCAAAAGATATTGTTTATGAAAATATTTATTGTGCAAACATTGATTGGGAAGATGAGAGAAGAATATACAATTTTTATTATTTTTGTGTTTGGATGGATAACCATTGCCTACGTACCTTTACAGGATCAAAACCTCGTAGTTCGGCTAAAAGATTTCCAAAATATGAGTGGGTTGATTTTAAACAAAAGCCCTAAGGTCTTTCATTATCCACGGGAGAAAACTCAACCTATACAACCACAAGTCCACCATGTGAGAAAAGCTTCAACTTGCTAGTGAGGGACCATGCCCTATAATAAGCAAGGAAGTCTTACAATTCAATCACTAAGGACAAAAGGTGAGATTCACATCAACCACTAAGATAATTGAGATCTATGGCTAATGTATGAAAACTTATCAAGAAAGTGGACTAAGCCACAAAACAATTGAATGAGTGAAATTAACCAATTAGGATTATTCACAAAAGATGGTCAAAGTATGATTCGAATTCAATTCAAAAGAAGTATTATGAAAATGAAGTTTGAAAATCAAAGGCTTAAGGCCTAGGTTTCTAGTTTGAAAAGAAGTGAAAATGTTTGCACAATATTTTCCTGGTTTGAGTTAATATGCAAAGATGGAGGTTTAAAGAAACAAAAGGTGGGAGATTAAGGGATGTAAAACTTCTTAGATGTTCACCTCTTGAGATCATATGTAGATGATCCAAGTGATTCCTTTGGAAAAAGGCAACAAGTGATAACAAATAAACAACATAAATGGATACCGGATGCCAATCAATGGACTTACACCAATATCACAAAGCAAAGATGGATACCAGATGCCAATCAATGGACTTATACTAGTCTCACAAAGCAAAGAAAACATGGAAACCAGATACCAATCAATGGATTTACACCAGCCTCACAAAACCAAAATGGATACCGGATGCCAATCAATGGACTTACACCAATCTCCAATGAATGATCACAGGAAAAACCTGCCAATAAATGGACTTACAATTGACTCCTCACAAAACAAAACAAAGATAGGATATGGAGTGCCAATCAATGGTCTTATGTCCACCTCCACAAATGATCATAGGAAACAGATACCCAATCAATGGTATTACATCTGACTCCTCACATAAAGCAAATATGCTATGAAAAGCAAAAGCAAGCACATGGAATGATGCAAGTAGATATGCAAAAGCAAACATGAAAGATGTACAGTTAAGCAATCAAGCAATCAGTTAGCACACACTATACACAATCAATAGGCTAAATCAAGGTTAGGCTTTTAAAAACAAGCCAACTGGAATGGGGTATTTTGAGCTCTTAACCCTAACATTGAGAGTTAGAGTGAAGCAGATGAAATGGAGATAAGGGTTATGCCTCATAGCTCTTATCCCTGGCCTGGGAGAGCTTTAATCAATAGAAAGTGTGGGAGTTCAGCATGTAGGAACTCTTCTCCACAAATGATTGACTCTATAAGATCTTGGGTTCTTATCCACAATGCATCAACACATGGTGTGAGCAAAGTGAATGACACAACTGAATAGCAGGGGATGGATTACACATCCCTTTTATCTGCCAATTGCCTCTTAAGAGGACTTTACCTGCTTGGCACAAAATTAAACAAACAAAAACATGGCCTCTTAAGGAGGGCTTCAGACAGGTGTCTGCCAATAAAAGCAGGTCTTCCAGACTACATGAAGATTAGGGATTATACCTAAGTGGTATGCCAACCACAAGCAATGCAAAGCAAAGTTCAAATGAACTTAAAGCAACTTAATTACCTGTGTAAACAACTAAACAAATCAATACAATGCTAAGTCAAACAGACAACAGTCAATAACAAAACAATCCCAATGTACAACACATAAGCCATAAGGCAAACTCAAATGAGTTATCATCAACCTACAAAACAGTAAATGTTAGCAATTAAAATCAAATATCAACATTCAAATGATGAAGCATCATCAACCATGGAACTTGGATGCTTAAACCTGAAATTCAAAGCTCACATGTAAGCAACAAACCACTAGGTCAAAGCCTAGGGTCAAAGATGAAGAAAAAATTCAAAACAGGAGCTGAAATTCAACACAATGCAACTTCAAACACATATTAACATGTCCTAAAAAGGATCAAAGTAAAATCATCAAGCAAGGCCATGTATCAAGCAAGAGAAGCCAAAGACAATTTCAAAACTCATATGTGATCATCATGAAAGAAAATTCCAAATCAAAACAGAAATGATTCAAATAATTCTGGAAAAAATCATGAGCATTCAACACATCCAACATGATCATCATACAAACAATCAGAAGCATCCAAGATCATTTGGCATGGAAATTAAATTGCACAAGTAAGATAACCAAATGTGTGACATAAAATGTCACACCATGTTAACACAAGCATAAAACAGAAATGGTGAATGAGAAAAATACCAAACCAAAACCAAAACATCAATCAATGTGTCTAGAATCAGCATGTAAAATTTCAAGACCATTGGATTAAAATCAAGCATTTCATGATAGAAAGAGTAAGGCAATGTCACAAATGCACATGTGTTCAATAAACCTAGAGCAAATAAATTTCCAGCCAGGCACAACTTGCAAATTCATGATCATAGAAAACTATACATATCAAGGAACATTTTGCAAAACATTGGAGATGAATTGGATCATTTTTCAGTTTTATATGATTTTTCTAAGTTGGAGAAAAAAATAAAAATCAAAATGGACATGTACATGGAGAATAGGAGGGAAATGCATAAAATATAAGACAATTTGAATAATTGGCAGCGCTGGGAATCGAAGCCGGTTCCAATTTAAATGAGCGCGCGCTAAGCAAAACGTCACCGTTTCAATTAAGAACCCTAGCGCTCAGATTAGGACGGTCCAAACCGTCGCTATCTTCACAAAACCGCCATAATTTTTCCAGAAATCCAGAAATGCATGCATCTTCATCTTCTTCATGAGGAAGAAGATGAATGTTCATATGAACTTCATCCAAATTTCCAGAATTTTCCAGAAATGTCCAGAATCACAAAAATTTTATATCATTAACAAGATCTTGCCATGGTGAACACGAATCAAGCAACAATTAATCCTAAAACATCAAGATCAACAAGAATAGAAGAGAAACATTTTTGGATCTCAAACTTTAAACACACATATCTTGCTCAATAATACACCAATTCACACGATTTTTAGATCAGAATCACCAGGAGAACAAGATCTACCAGAATACATACATGAATTTCAGAATTAAGAGGATCGAAAATTAACCTCTTGAAGAGCAGAACCTTTGAAATGCACGATCCGCAGCTTGTAAGTATCCAAATCCACTCTACAATGCTTGAAATGATGTTTTGTGAAGAAAAGGAAGCTTGCACACGTATAGATCTAGCTTAATCTTGACTTTCCATTTTCAACTTCATGAGCTTGCTATGCACCATTCTTGCACGAATTCTTCAAACAAATACTTAATCTGCACTAAATCAATGCTAGGGAACAAGAATATGAAGTAATATTGCAATGCTATTTGGAAAAATTTTGAATTATGAATGGAAGAAAATTTTGGAGGGAGAGAGAATTTTGGATCTAGAAATATGAATTGTGATTAACCTCCCTCAATTCTGTTATGATTAGAGTATTTATATTCTTTCCTAATCACTTTGCTAATCCATGTTTAGTTTGGTTAAGTGAAATAAGATGTTTTTGCAAAAAATCAAATTTGCATGGTGCATGTACTATTTACACGTGAACAGTACCCTTGGCCTCATCATTTTCACCTAAAATTATCTTTTAAACTCAATGGCAATGGTAGAAAGTCCATATAATGCACCATTTTTGAATTTTGCATTTTCCCTCCAAAAAAGGCATGGAATAGCAAGTGATTATGTGATGATATTTTATGTAATGTGATGCATGATTTGGAAATTAGAAGTCAAGAGAAGAATATTGCAAAAAGAACCATTCAAATTGGAGCTTTGGTTCAAAACTTATGCTCATTTGAAGCTCCATGTATACTTGGCAATGATTGGATCATATCTCCTCAACCATTCATCAGATGTTCATGACCTTGGACTTTTTGGAAATGGGAGAGATAGATCTTCAACTTTCATGTTGGATAAAATTTCATTTGAAGCTTCTTTGATGTTGTAAAGTTGAGTTGAAGTTGGATGAAAAACTTGCCATTTTTGGAAAGTTGAAATTATATGTCACTTTCCATTTTTGGAAACTTTTGACTTGACCTCAGATTCTTCAACCTTGATATTTGATATGATGAATAAGCATGATTTGAACATGAATGGGATGAAGAAACTCAACTTCTCAATTCAAAACCCACAGTTGACTTTTCAGTTGACTACATAGGCCCTTAGATGACCTGAAATTGTTCTGATGAATTTGGGGCCTTAGCCACTTGGGAACTTGCTCCACAATGAACCTATAGCTCAAATGAGCTAAATGAAATGATCACATGGTCCATAACTCAATGAAAACTTCATCTTTTTGCACACAAGATTCATTTGAATTGCCTTGACTGATGATTGCTTAAGCTGCAAGTAACAAAGGTTAATGACATATTTTTGTACATTTTGGTTAGTGATAAAAAGAAAAGCAATGATATACAAATGCAAGCAATGCTTGGTAATCAAGAACCACTCTCAAGAAAGATCCCACCCACAGGGAAGGAAGCAAGGTGTCCAATGATCCTTGAGGCAATGCAATGTTATGATATGATGCTATGAGGGATCTTAGGGACAAAATTGAGGTCTTACAAAGCAAGATTGAGAATTGGACTTCATTTTCTAAGTATACAAGTCTCAAGGGTCTCAGGGGGGTCCAAGTATCTTATTATGGTCCTCAGTTCATCAGTGAAGGATTCAAATCTATCAGAGTGTTCATATGGATTTAATCAGAAATTAGGGTTTCATGGCTACCTGCAACAGGCAATGTTTGGTTGGAAGTAGAGAAGCTTATCCATGTCATGATTAGAGAAGCATCTTGGCCTAGGAAGATTCACAATTATCTCAGAAAGATCCATTGACAATCAGTGCAATCAGTTCCTGATCATTTTGCCCTAAAACTAGGGTTTGGTATAAAATCAGTTTATTTCTGATTCTTTGGGTGAAACTCTCTTCCATGGCCCTCCATATGTCCACAAGGGTCTACATACAAAAAATCAGCTCTTTATTTGAGCCAGAAGTGCTTCAATTGATCACTGGAATCGGGAATCAGGCAATTTGGGAAAAGTCAACTGTGGGGCCAGAAAAGTCAACTCCTGACATTTTGAGAGTGGAATCTCAAAATCCATGCCTAGGGGATCCTACATGTGAAATTTGATCAAGGTTGGATCATGGATTCATCATTTAATCGGGAATTGGAAAAGTTACTTAATTTGGAAATGGTTGGCTTTCCATTTAGGGCAAGTTTTCATGATCGTTGCACTCACTTTAAGCCCATTTTACAGCAATATAACAGCTCCATTTGAAACTTTCTCCAACATGAAAGTTGTTCCTCTTGTTCCAAGCTTTCTAGAGATATAAAATTTTCTCCATTTGGATTAGAATTGATAAAGTTATGCTTAGTCAAAGTGAGACATTTTTTTAGGACACTTAGAAAAATTTCTAAGTCCAAAATCTTCAAAATTTGTCAAGACTTCTTGGCCAGTTTTCTTGCACTTCAAGGAATTATTTGAAAATACTTTCTTCACAACAATTGTACCTTGCCATTTCCTCTTTCACATCCTTTTGGAATCATCTCATTTGGATCCATGGTTTGAGAGATACATTCATTTAAAGTGGGCATCATGACTTGATTTTCTAGGCAGATTTTGGGCCTGACTGGCCCAATCAGATTTTCTAAGCATGTTGCACAAACCAATCACGTTTTTTTACCTCTTTTGGCCATGCATTGGACATCCATTCACTTAAGTTTGGCCCAAAATAACAACATTTTACACCTCACTTCACACTTTTATTCTTATGGATAAATCACTTATTAAAAAGCCCATGAGAACACCTAATCCACCCTATTTAAGAAGCTGAAACCCTAACCCTAAAGGAGCATTGGAATTTCGTGGCAAGGAGGCAAAGCTTCATCACATATCAGATTATATTCCACTTCTATTTTCCATTAGGTAATCATCTCTTCCATGGCCAGGTTTTGATATATCTACGCTTGCTTACCATGTTCATCACCATTAATCCTTCCATTTTTATATTTCTTTTTCTTATTTAATATATTTTCTTCGTCCATAAAATTATCCAAAATCATTTTTCACTTTTCTTAACGTTTTATTTAATTTTATATAATTTTTATTTTTGTATTTTTTTAATATTAATATTTTATTTTAATTATTTATTCTAAATGGTCCATTTTAACACACTTTTTTTTATTGATTTTATTTTTAGGACTTAAAATTATTGTTAGCATTTGATTTTTGAGATGAAGGTTGACCATTATCTCATGGTCAACCTGACGTTTACTTGGAATTTTATTTCACATTTTCAATTTATTTTGGATTTATTTTTGACCTAGTTTGGTTGGTGGACTTTTAATTTGACTTATGTTTTATTTTAATTAATTCACGTACCAATTGTCATTATTTTTAAAATCTTTTTGGGGGATGATGATGTCCTGACCCCACCTTATTTAGTTTAATTTTTCATAATTTTCTTGATTAATTTGCTATTTATTCTTGATTTATTTCTAACCTAGTCTTATTAATTGACTTTTGGTTTGACCTATGTTTTGTTTTAATTAATTCACGTGTCAATTTTCATTATTTTTAAAATATTTTTGGGGGATGATGATGTCATAATTTTCTTGATTAATTTGCTATTTATTTGTTATTTTTTAAGTTGACTTGAATTTTCAGTTGACTTCTTTATGATCGATGTTTGACTTAAGGATTGCTTATGGCAATTGAAGAGATCTTTTAATCCTCCCTTGTTCATCTCATATGCCATGTATTAGAGGCCTTTTACCTTGATTTTATTTGGTCCTTACCTCATTTCCTGATTAAATTATTCAGTGGACCCTTTGTGTGTATATATTCATCTGTTTGATTCATCTGTTATCTTTTATACTTGTTTCTCTCATTCATGCTTTCTATTGCTTGATTATTTAACATGTTCATACTCCCATGCATTGTTTAAATGCTCCATTATTTGATTCTTTGGTTTGATTATATATTGTTTATTTATCCGATCTGAATGATAATTGTTGCCTACTTGTTTGATGTATGAGGCATATATTCTTATTGTTTGTTTGCCATGAACAATCCCCATTCATAACAAATGTACCCCTCTCCCATAAAGTGTATAATATTTATTTATTTATTTCTTTAGTCACCTGTTAATACAAGAATTAAAACGAACATCCGATAACCATTTCAAAATAAGATCAAAAGCTTGATCCAACGTCGAGTAATCATTTTCAAAACTTAACAGAACCAGCACGCATTCATCCATCCTCTTGTAAGTCGATTGCCTCAGGCATCACCATCTACCTGTAAGTCGATTGCCTCCGGCATCGCCATCTACCCTTATTCGTAACTCCTCTCCGCGCTCCATCCGTCGACTCTTGTTCCGTTTAGGTAGCACCCTTTAGGTAGAACCTTTTGTATGATAACATAGGTAGAATTCCCTTATTCTTTGCATGCTAACATTAGGTAGATGTTCCCCTTTGTAAATCCTAACACATAGGTCCATATCGCATGACAACTCTAGAGCAGAGCTTCCCCACTTTTAGACCTTTCGTGCGTCTCCGATCTTGTGGCATGTCAGTCCGTTCTATTGCAAATAGGTAACTTCCTAAGACTCGATTCAGCGAGCTGCGACACCTACTGCTAGGACGTTGAACACACTGCCCACCCTCCTTTGACACAGCTGGTGTCCTCTTTTGTAAGTCCATGTTCAGATGGCAATCCTTAACCCCTAGTTAGCCGAACTACGTTTTGCTCTGATTCTCATTCCAGATGAGATGCGTAGGCATAAGACGCGACGTCTTACCGAGCACACTTCTCTTTAACCCATAGGTAGCCGAGCTACGAAGACTCTGATTCTCATACTCAGATGAGATACGTAGGCAGTGAATGCGACATCCTTGCGAGTCATTTTCTTTTAACCTTCCTTTTAGTAAATAGTACTTTAGATATACCTACACCCATTAGACTAGAACAACACTTATGAAAAGGGCTCCCTAGGAGTACCTAGGATGTTTTGGGTGCTTAAAACCTTCCCATTGCATAACCAACCCCCTTACCCAGATCTCTGGCATTTTTACTAGTTTTTGATTCGATAAAACTTTTATGTTTTTGTTCGCTTTCTAACCATTCCTTTGGATAAATAGAAGTGCGGTGGCGACTCGACTTGTATGGTTTACCTTGGATTTAGTCAATATCTCTAATGGTAACGAATACCCCGTTACATTATGCTAATGCAATTTTCACTTTGTCCACTTGGACCATATTGTGTGATATATTCCATTTTGTATATTTTGTTTGTTTGTGTGGTCTTGGACCATTAATGTACATAATAAAAACAAAAACCCTAAAAAAACTTTTGTGTGGACTGTTGACTTTATCTTGAATAAATTGGACTTAGAATTTATGCAACCTCCCTATGCTAAAGGACTTGGCGAATGCCAAATTTTGTGAAACCAAGTGATTGCAATTTGAAAATTCATCTGATACATCATTCAAGATCCCTTTGAGTTCATTTGTAACATGATCATTGTGAAGCCATTATTTTGAACCTGTGACTTGTGGAATTCATCTGCTACATGGGCTAATTTTGAAGAAGATCATGGAATGGCTAAGCTTGGATGTGGCTATCTTTATTTGATGCCTTGCTCTTCAAGATTGATATATTGTATGCATTGTTTGTTGCTTGATTCTAATATCCAAGGGAATTTGGGGTTTCTATATGGCATTCTTGCCTGTTGGATTGCTACCCATCGATCAGATCTTTTCAACTCTTAAATTTTAATTTTGTGCATAGGATTAGTCTCTTCATCTCCTCCCCACTTTTTTAATTTCAAAATCTCTCCCTCCCTTTTTTAAATCTTCTTTGTTTAAACTAGTTTTGTTCTAAACTTTGACCACTTTGCAAACTAGAAACTTTGGCCTTATGCCATTGCATTTTCAAACTTCTTTTCTTAATCAAACTTGTAAATAGACTTAATTATACTTGACTTAAACTTTCAAAAGCCAAAAAATAACTAACTCATTCAAACCATTTTTAGGCCTTTGTGCCTTTCAAATTTAATTTTTGATAAAAGCAATGCATCCATTTTGAAATTTGTATCACGAACTACGAGGTTTTGATCCCTCATTTTTATGTTGGTACGTAGGCATAAGTCTGAAGGTCTTGTCAAACACAAAAATATAATTAATGAATTCTTTTCTCATCTCCCCATTCTATTTGTTTGTAAATATCATTCTTTACAAAATACATATGCACACAAAAAAGGGCTCCCTAGGAGTACCTAGGATACTTTGGGTGTTATCATCTTCCCTCTGTGTAACCAACCCCTTACCTGTAATCTCTGGCATTTTATTAATTTTCATTTGAAAACTTCTTACTTTTGGGTTTTGTTCGTACTTTTCCCTTTTCCCTTAGAAACAATAAAAGCGCGGTTGTGACTCTGGTTTTATTGATGTCTAGCTTATCCATAGCTTAATGATCATGAATTTACCGCTACAGAAATTAGGTGGTGACTCTGTTGGGGAGTAGCCTCCAGTGGGTTTAGCCTACTTTTGTGTGTGTACATAATTGTATATATGTGATGTTTGTATACTTGTATGTGTGATATAATTTGCTTATTGTTCTTGGTGAACTCTGAGTGGTGAGATAAGTTCTAACCCGAACTTAAGTGCAATTAAGTTAGGAGGATGGTATAGTCATGTTCGACTTTTGTGGAGTTGTCCTTAACAAGTTGGCTCGAGATCCATCTGCTCAGTGGAGACTCTTTTAGATTTGGAAATGTCACACAAGTATTTGTGGTTAGGCATCACTATCTCCAATTTGGGTCCGAGAAGCTGAGGACCGTAGAACATTTACCGCCTCTTGGCCTATTTAGGATGTAGTACGTAGACTGTTCAAGTGTAGACTTAATAATAGTTGTTACGCGATGCTACACTTAGACGAGTTTCTCTTGAGAATATTATGGATCGATGAGTCAGTCATCTTAATCCTGTAATATCCGATAGATGGAATTAAGACTCTGGGAACTTTTTAGAACATGATCTACATGTTTTTATCCTTAGTTCACTCCTTTGGGATGGTTCTTACCCAGACTTCATGCTCGTGACTCATAACAAACCCTTGATTCTTGGTTGATCCAATCAAGTCTTGTCAATATCAATGGAACTTGGGTGTTGATAAGGTGTAAACCATAATCCACCAAAATGGATGATTGATCTTGACAATGACTTGATTCATCCCTTGACCTTTGTTTGTTTTCCTTGTGTATGATCCCTTATTTATGATTGTTGCATTCATGCATTCATGCACATCATGACATTCATCACACGAAAATTTCAAGGAACTGAGGTGTTATTTGCAAATATTTTCAGACCATGGATTATGGACGAAAGAACACTAAGAAGTACAGTTTCAGATGTATCGACTTGAAAGAGTTAAGGAAGTTATCATCTATTGTATTAGATCCCTTGGACTTCAAACAACGTCATGGGAAGCTTCTATCTATCTTGTTTGCTGATGTGGTTGAAGGACTCTTGAGTGTGTTGGTGCAGTTCTAGGATCCTCTCTACCGTTGCTTCACTTTTCCTGATTTTCAGCTTGTGCCTACCTTGGAGGAGTATTATCATCTCTTGGGGATACCTGTTTCTAGTAGAGTACCATTTAGTGGATTGGAAGAGATTCCCAGATCTCATCTTATTGCTGAAGCTCTTCACTTGAAGAAGTCTGAAATAGAGGCTCATTGGATGAAGAAAGGAGGATTGTTTGGGTTGCCATCTGATTTCCTCATCAAGGAAGCTACTGCCTTTGCTCAAGCCGGTAGTGTGGATGCTTTTGAAGCTATCTTTGTGTTGCTCATCTATGGATTAACTTTGTTCCCTAACATTGACGATTTTGTTGATATTAACACCATTAGACTTTTCTTGATTGGGAATCATGTGCCTACTTTGTTGGGTGATATGTACTTCTCTTTGCATCTAAGGAATTGTAAGGGTGGCAGAACGATTATCTGTTGTATTCCTCTTCTGTACAAGTGGTTTATTTCGCACTTGCCTCAGACACTTGCTTTTATGGAGAACAAACAATGTCTACAGTGGTCTTAGAGACTTATGTCTCTCACTAATGATGATATAGTTTGGTATGATCCCTCTTTGGGCAGTTTGGAGATTATTGATAGTTGTGGTGAATTCTCTAATGTGCCTCTCATTAGTACACAAGGAGGAATTAACTACAACCCTGTTTTGGCTCGTTGTCAACTTGGGTTCCCCTTGAGAGACAAACCTAATAACACTTTGTTAGAAGGTCTGAAGCAGAAGATTGTGCATTCTTGGCATAATGTGCATATGAAAGAAAGATCCGAGCTTGGTTCGTGCAATTGTGTAGCTTTGGAAGCTTACACTCTTTGGGTGAAGAAGAGAGCTTTGGAGTTGAAGATGCCTTATCCTTGTGAAAGACCTATATCTACGATTGTGGTTGAGCCATTAGCTCTTCCTAACCAAGATGTAGAGGAGTTGGAAGACGCACTCACCAAGATGAAGCAAGAGAAGGATATGTGGGAAGAGCATTTCCGTGCTTTGAGCAAGAAGCATGAAGAGTTGCAGTTGGAGTCTAAGGACAAAGATGCACTTATTGAGCTACTTGAAGACCGAGTGACAAAGAGATAGAGAGAGCCAGAGGTTTCATCTTCTAGCATGCCTTAGTCTTTTGTTGCTTGGAAGAAGATTGTTGATCAGTTTGTCCTCGAGAAGACTCAGATGAAGGCTTCTTTTGAGAGCGAGACCCGACGCATTCCAAGGAAGTACGCGCCTTCAGCTAGATCTTCTGACATTGTTGTTAGGGATCCTTAGGATGACTAGTCTCCTTTTCTCTTGTATTTTTTTTTTCATTTGGTTTCTAAAATTGTACTCAGTGTAATCCTTCCAATTATATAAATAAAAAGAGATTTTTGGTCATATAAAATTATTGCAATTATATATATATATATATATATATATATATATATATATATATATATAATATATATATATATATATATATATATATATTATATATATATATATATATATATATATATATATATATATATATATATATACATATATATATATATATATATATATATATACATATATATATATATATACATATATATATATATACATATATACATATATATATATATATACATATATATATATATATATACATATATATATATATATTTGAAAATGATATATTAAGTTCCTTGAAAATAAAAATAAATAAACAAGCATTGCATTTCATGCATCATTTGCATAAGCAGGTTTCTCTTTCGCCAGATGTCTCATTCGTGTTTCTTTTGTGCTTCAGCCAAGCTGACTCATTGGTACAATACTTGCGCCAATCATCTCATAATTATGGAACATTTGGAGCAAGAGAACAGAGAGCTGAAGGACGATATCGCCCGCCTGACTGCCATGATGGAGTCAGTTCTTGCTGCTCAGAGTCAAGCTTCTCCAACACCTGCAACTCCTCCTCAAAGGACTGTTATCTCAGAGGTGGCTACCTCTACCATGCCTGCTGCTACCGCTTATTTCGCGCCCACTATGCCTTCCGGATTCCCGTGGGGAATGCCTCCGAACTTCGTGCCCGAAGGCTTTGCGCCTACTTTTGCTTCCATGTCGGTATCTAGCCCGGTCATGTCCGTGCCACCTCCCGTTGTGCACACCTTACCTCGTGTAGAGGACACCATTTATCACTCCGAGCCGTCTGAGGATACGGATGTCTACGAGAAAATGGATGAAATGAAGGATCAATTTCTTGAGCTGCGTAAGGAATTGAAGACGTTGAGGGGTAAGGATTTATTTGGGAAGAGTGCTGCTGAGTTGTGTTTAGTACCCAATGTCAAGATCCCGGTGAAGTTCAAAGTGCCTGACTTTGAAAAGTACAAAGGGAACACTTGTCCACTCAGTCATCTAGTGATGTATGCTCACAAGATTTCTACCCAGACTAACAATGACTAACTGTTGATTCACTACTTCCAAGACAGTTTAACCGGTGTTGCGCTCAAATGGTATAAGGGGTTGGACAGTGCAAGCATTCGCACTTTCAAGGACTTGGGAGAGGATTTTGTCAAGCAGTATAACTATAATATGGATATGGCGCCTGATAGAGACCAGCTGAGATCTATGTCTCAGAGAGATAAGGAGACATTTAAAGAGTATGCACAGAGATGGAGGGAATTGGCTTCCCAGATTACTCCTCCCTTGGAGGAAAAAGAGATGACAAAGATCTTTCTGAAAACTCTGAGTTCATTTTGTTATCAACGAATGATTGCTAGTGCCCCCAGTGACTTTACCGAAATGGTAAACATGAGGATGAGGCTTGAGGAAGGAGTCCGAGAAGGACGTTTGTAGAAAGATGAAGCATCGTCAAGTAAGAGATATGGTAGCAATTTTGGGAAGAAAAAGGACAATGAAGCTAATGCAATAAGCAATGGGAGGAAGAGAAGGCCTCGGATCAGAAGGAATCAACCACCCCGTCAACACCATCATCAAGTATCTTCAGTCATTCCAGTATTTTCCAACAATCAATCAGTACCAGTTCAACAACCACAACTTTAATAACAATAACCGCAACAACGAGCAAACACCTATAATAACAACAATATCAACAACAATCATCATCAACAAAATTTCGAGAGGAAAGATGTCTCTTTTGACCCAATTCCTATGTCATATGCAGAATTGTATCCATCTTTGGTTCTCAAGAACCTACTTCAACCAAGAAACCTGCCACAAATTCCAGAACCACTTCCATGGTGGTATAAGTCTGAGCTCCGTTGTGCTTTTCATCAAGGAGCACCCGGACATGATGTCGAGAATTGTTATCCGCTCAAGTATGAGGTTCAAAAGCTGATGAAGAGTGGAATGGTGTCCTTTGAGGACCGCCCGCCTAATGTGAAAGCAAATCCATTGGCCGCTCATGGGATTTCTTCTGTGAATATGGTGGATGGTTGTTCTGGCGAGTTTAAGGTTTTTGATGTGTGTTTTATCTGAAGATCCTTGGTGCAGACGCATAAGGATAAGTGATTGTGAACATGACCATGACGGTTGTGTTATCTGTAGTATTAACCTGAGGGGTTGCGAAGTTGTGAAAAGGGACATCTAACGATTGATGGATGAAGGCATGATTCAAATTGTTCAATCTCGTCCTGTAGATGATGATGTGAATGTCATAGTGCCCATTTTCAAACAACCAGAGCGATTGGTAATCCAGTACGACAACAGTAACAGTAGCAGCAATAGATCAGTATCGTTGTTGGTTATACGGTTAGCGGTCCCAGTCCCATATTCATCTGATAAAGTTGTTCCATATCAGTATAATGCTAAAATGATTAAAGATGGTCAAGAGGTCCAATTGCCTACGACTAGATCTGTAGTGAGCATTGCTGATGTTACCATGGTGACCCGCAGTGGTCGAGTGTTTGGGTCGGTGTTCCCAAAGAATAAAGAAGAATCAGTTGTTGGTAAGAAGGTGGAAGTGCCTGTTGTAGATTCGGTTAGCGCTTCAAACGATAAGTCTGGTGAATCCAGCGATTTGAAGGCTAACAATGATGATGAGGTACTTCGGTTGATCAAAAAGAGTGAGTCTAATATGGTGGAGGAGCTGCTCCAAACCCCCTCAAAAATCTCAGTGTTGTCTCTGCTCATGAATTCGGAAGCGCATAGAGAAGCACTGCAGAGAGTTCTAGAGCAAGCTTTTGTGGAACATGATGTTATAGTGGATCAATTCGATCATATTGTGGCTAACATCACTTCTTGCAACAATCTTAGCTTTTGTGGTGAAGAACTCCCTGAGGAGGGCAGAAATCATAATTTGGCTTTGCATATTTCTATGAATTCCAAAGAGGATGCTTTGTCAAATGTGCTAGTTGACATCGGGTCTTCGTTGAATATGCTGCCAAAGTCAACATTGTCAAAGCTATCATATCAAGGAGCACCTATGAGGTATAGCGGTATAATCGTCAAAGCTTTTGACGGTTCGCGCAAAACAGTTATTGGTAAAGTGGACCTTCAAGTTAAGATAGGTCCGAGTGATTTTCAAATTACTTTCCAAGTAATGGATATCCACCTGGCCTACAGTTGTTTATTATGAAGGCCATGGATCCATGAGGTGGGAGCTGTTACCTCCACATTGCATCAAAAACTCAAATTTTTGAAGAATGGAAAGCTTGTGATTGTTGGCGAGGAGAAGGCAATGTTGGTTAGCCACCTGTCATCTTTCTCTTATGTTGAAGCTAAGGATGAGGTTGGAACTTCGTTCCAAGCCTTATCTATTGCTGCTGAAAAGAGAGTTGGGGCACTCATGTCCTCATTAAAAGATGCTAAGAAGATTGTGGAAGAAGGTGATGTTGATCAATGGGGGTGCATGGTAGAGGTCTCCGACAACAAAGGCAGGACCAGTTTAGGATTCCAGAGAAGTTCATCAACCGCAAGGTCTAAGGATATGAAACTTAGCTTCCGTAGCGAAGGTTTCATTCATGGCAATGAACAACACTTAGTTGTTGTGCTAGAGGATGACGAAGAGGAAGACTACACCAATTTTGTGACGCATGGAAAGACGTGCAACAATTGGACTGCTGTTGATATTCCTGTTATTTTGCATCGATCTAAGTAATTACTTTTATATGTTTTTAAAATCCTTCTCATATGCCTAAGGGAGAAGTGAACATTGTTTGGGAATTTTCAAATTGATCATTAATAAAATTAATTCTATTCATCTACATCCATGATGTTTTATTTTTACTTTTTGCTTTATTCTAAAAATGGTAATCACAAAAAACACATGTAAACAATATAATTGCCCATCTGCATAATATTTGATCAACAAATCCACTTCTCTAAAATCAAAATATCAAATCATTATGCAGGTTGGTTTCTAACCCCACTGAATACAATGATCCCTCTCCTTCTCCAAATTGAGGTCAGGGAAGAAAGTGATGAATTATCTCGTCTTCTTGAGCAAGATGAAAAGAACATTCAACCGTTTGAAGAGCAGATTGAGCTAGTCAACTTGGGTTTTGAGGATGATGTGAAGGAAGTCAAGATTGGGTCTCGCTTGTGTCCAGATGTCAAGGAGGGGTTTATTGATATTCTTCAAGAGTATTCAGATGTGTTTGCTTAGTCCTATCAAGACATGCCTGGTTTGGATTCTGAGATTGTGGAGCATAGATTGCCGTTGAAGCCAGAATGGCCGACAGTCAAGCAGAAATTGAGAAGAATGCATCCTGATATGGTTGTGAAGATTAAAGAAGAAGTGCAAAAGCAGATTGATTCCGGTTTCCTTGTGACCGTTGATATCCACAATGGGTGGCCAATATTGTGCATGTGCCGAAGAAAGATGGAAAAGTCCGCATGTGTGTTAACTATAGAGATTTGAATAAAGCCAGTCTGAAAGATGATTTCCCTCTGCCACACATTGATATGTTGGTAGACAGTACTGCTAAATTCAAAGTCTTTTCGTTTATGGATGGATTTTCCGGATATAATCAAATTAAGATGGCACCCAAAGATATGGATAAGACCACATTCATTACACCTTGGGGAACATTCTGTTATAGAGTAATGTCTTTTGGTTTAAAGAATACTGGTGCAACTTACCAAAGAGCAATGACTACTCTTTTTCATGATATGATGCATAAAGAGATTGAAGTATATTTCGATGACATGATTGCTAAATCAATTGATGAAGAGAAGCATGTTGAGCATTTGTTGAAGCTATTCCAGCGTTTGAGGAAGTATAAACTCCGCTTGAATCCCAATAAGTGTACTTTTGGTGTTCGTTCTGGTAAGTTGTTGGGATTTATTGTCAGCGAGAAGGGTATTGAAGTTGATCCTGCCAAGGTCAAAGAAATACAAGAGATGCATGCGCCCAAAACTGAGAAGCAAGTCAGAGGTTTTCTCGGCCGCTTGAATTATATCTCCAGATTCATTTCCCACATGACTGATACATGTGCGCCTATATTCAAGCTTCTTCGGAAAGATCAGTCTTGTGATTGGACCGAAGACTACCAGAAAGCTTTTGACAGTATCAAGGAATATTTGCTTGAACCTCCGATTTTGTCTCCACATGTCGAAGGAAGACCGTTTATCATGTATTTGACTATGCTCGAAGATAGTATGGGTTGTGTTCTTGGTCAGCAAGATGAAACTGGAAAGAAAGAATTTGCAATTTACTACCTCGGTAAGAAGTTCACCGACTGTGAGACTCGGTATTCTATGCTTGAGAAAACTTGTTGCGCACCGGCTTAGGCTGCTAAGCGTCTGCGTCAGTATATGTTAAATCATACCACTTGGTTGATATCCAAAATGGATCCAATCAAGTATATATTTCAGAAGCCTGCTTTAACTCGGAGAATTACCCGTTGGCAGATGTTGTTATCAGAGTATGATATCGAATACCGATCTCAGAAAGCGATCAAAGGTAGTATCTTGGCTGACCATTTGGCTCACCAACCGATTGAAGACTATCAGTCAGTGCAGTATGATTTTCCTGATGAAGAGATTTTGTACTTAAAAATGAAAGACTGTGATGAACCATTGCTTGAAGAAGGGCCAGAACCTGGTTCCCGTTGGGGCATGGTATTTGATGGAGTTGTTAATCAATATGGAAATGGTATTGGGGCAGTGATTATTACTCCTCAAGGCACGCATCTACCATTTACAGCTAGATTGACTTTCAAGTGCATAAACAACATGGCAAAATATGAAGCTTGCATTATGGGGCTTGAAGAGGCCACGAATCTCATAATCAAGTATGTAGATGTCTTCGGAGATTTCGATGTGGTTGTGAATCAAATCAAAGGTGATTGGGAGACGAATCAACCCGGTCTAATACCATATAGAGATTATGTGAGGAGGATTTCAACTTTCTTTACAAAGGTTGAATTTCATCATATCCCTCGAGATGAGAACCGGATGGCAGATGCTCTTGCAACGTTAGCGTCAATGATTATAGTGAAGTATTGGAATGAAGTTCCCAATTTGTCTGTGATGCACCTTGATAGGCCAGCTCATGTGTTTGTCGTTGAAGAAGTCAAAGATGAGAAACCGTGGTATTATGACATCAAGTGTTTCCTTCAAAGTCAGATTTACCCGCCAGGGGCATCTCAGAAAGACAAGAAGACTTTGAGAAGATTAGCCGGCAATTTCTACTTGAGTGGTGATATACTGTACAAGAGAAACTTCGACATGGTTTTGCTCAGATGTGTGGATAGACACGAAGCAGACTTGTTGATGACTGAAGTGCATGAAGGTTCCTTTGGTACTCATTCCAATGGACATGTAATGGAAAAGAAGATGTTGCGAGCAGGTTACTATTGGCTGACAATTGAATCTGACTGTTGCAAATTTGTGAAGAAATGCCATAAGTGTGAAGTTTATGCAGATAAGATTCATGTTCCTCCGACACTATTGAATGTTATCTCTTCCCCATGGCCTTTCTCCATGTGGGGAATTGATATGATTGGGATGATTGAGCCAAAAGCTTCGAACGGACATCGTTTCATTTTAGTGGCAATTGACTAGTTCATAAAATGGGTTGAAGCGGCATCGTATGCAAATGTAACCAAGCAAGTTGCTATGAGGTTTATCAAGAATCAGATCATATGTCGTTACGGTGTGCCAAGCAAGATCATTACTGATAATGGAACGAACTTGAATAACAATATGGTGGAAACTCTTTGCAAAGACTTCAAGATTGCACACCATAAGTCTTCTCCCTGCAGACCCAAGATGAATGGCATTGTTGAAGCTGCAAATAAGAACATCAAGAAGATTATTCAGAAGATGGTTGTCACATATAAGGATTGGCATGAGATGCTCCCATTTGCTTTGCACGGGTATCGAACATCCATCCGCACTTCAACAGGGGCAACCCCTTTTTCTCTTGTATATGGTATGGAAGCAGTGCTCCCCGTAGAGGTTGAGATTGCTTCATTGCGTGTACTCATGAAAGCCAAGTTGGCTGAGGCTGAATGGTGTTAGACCAGGTTTGATCAGTTAAATTTGATAGAAGAGAAGAGATTAACTGCTATGTGTCATGGTCAGTTATATCAACAGAGAATGAAGAAAGCTTTTGATAAGAAGGTCAGACCTCGAGTGTTCAGAGAAGGTGACCTTGTGCTCAAGAAGATCTTGTCGTTCAAACCAGATTCTAGGTGAAAATAGACTCCTAATTATGAATGCCCATATGTTGTTAAGAGAGCCTTTTCAGGCGGTGCTTTGATTATTACAACTATGGATGGTGAAGAGTTCACTTGTCCTGTGAACACAGATGCAGTCAAGAAATACTTTGCCTAAAAAAGAAAACAACAACTCGCTAAGTTGAAAACCCGTAAGGGCGGCTTAGGCAAAAATGAGCGTCTCTGTGGATTGAAAACCCGAAAGGGCGATCCAGGAAAAAATTAGAGACATAAAAACAGAAAGAATTTCCCGATAAGTTGAGTACCCCACCTTGGGGCAACTTATGCAAAAATTAGGTATTATGGCAAGTAACTGTAGTCTGCTGATCGACCAGTATCGGGAAGACCTTGGTTGAGCATAAGGGTTGACGTCGATTCATCATCATAGTAGCGGTTAAGAGCATAATGGATATCAAAAATGGTAGAAGGATTAAGGATCAATTGTATTCAATTTAACCCTTTTCCATGTAAATTACCATTTTCAACTTTGTAAAAATCTATGGAGTCTTGTCATTTACAGACTACCATTCTATCAAATAAAGTTGAGTCTTTATCCAATTATTTCTACTCTTATTTACATCAGCCAATAGTTTAAATTTTATTATAATCATTTTGGAAATTTAAATTTTTTTAATCAAAATCATTTTTCTTTAAATGTATAAAAGCAAGAATTTCTCAAAAGCAATTAAAAAGAAACATCAACAGCATTTCGAAGAACAACAAGTCTTAAATGCGAAACATCAAAGGTTCCCCGAGCAGTTAACCCTTCGGGTATCTCTAGTTGTTTGTGTTGATCTGGTTCCCCTGCGGAGTATTTTGATCCCTAGTGGAGTTTCAATTCTTTTCCCCAGTCGAGTTGGTTGATTCAGTACCTTGCGGCGTGTTATTTCCCCGACAGAGTTTCTGTGTTCCCCAACGGAGTTTGTGTTTCTTCAGCAGGGTTGATCTTTAACAGAGTAAGATGTTCTTCCCTAGTAGATCATGTTGGTTTCCTCACCAGTCACCACCCGACTTGCTCCCAGTCAGAGTTTCCTCTTGGTTTCTGAGAAGCTATTTGTGTTCATCTTCTGTATGGTTGTCTCCCATTTAATATGGCATTGACCTAAAATTCCCTGCAGACTCGATGATGATTCCTCTCCTCATCTGACCTCCTCCCTCGGCTAGATTTGAGCCCTTGGGTTGTTGATCTCTCTGTTCTCCAGCAGTTGTCTCCCTCTTTTTGTGGATTGACCGAGGATTATACTGATGATTTAAATTCTTTGCGACACCTTTGTATCCTTTGTGATCATTTTGTCAACATAGTCATCATATATACATATACACATACATTCATATAATTTCATAATTGCATATTTGCATCATCATATTTGATTAATTTGTTGGTTTGAGATTCTCATTCTCTGTTATGGCGGTACTTTATCCCCATACAAGTTCGGTGTCTGTCTTCTCTCAATTATAGAAGGTCGGCCCCTTAAGCAGAAAGATTTTAACCTTTCTTCTCTTCCCCCACAGAGTTGTTCCCTCATGGATGATTATTACTTCAGTTTCCTCCCCAGTTGATTATCTGGATGGAATCATTCCCCTTGAGTTATACCCTCATTAGGTTGAGTCTTGATTGACTCTTTCTTTCTAGATCGTGCCTAGATAGATGCTTCGAGTTTTCTAAGAGTTTGTTACCCAGTAACTGGTAATATTCTTCTTAGTTGGCAGTTTGTTACTCCTTGCCCAATACCCGACAAAGGTATCCCAGTTTTCCCGGCAGTGGAATCCCCAGTCGATTCATTTGTTTCTGATTCCCCAGGAAGTATATCCTTGATATGTTCATCCTAACTGATGACGGATATTTTTCCTTCCACTGCCTGAGTCTATCCTTGATATGTTCATCCTAACTGATGACGGATATTCTCATCCTATGGTATTCTATCCAGTAAAAAGGTAGTTGTAATCCCTATTTTGGTTCCCCAAAGAGTTAATCCTTGATATGTTCATCCTAACCGATGACGAGTTTCCTTCTCTTTGTGGTCTTCTATCCAGCATTCGATAGATGTAATCCCTACTTCTTTTTGTTCAGTTGGTATATCCTTGATATGTTCATCCTAACCGATGACGGGTATCCTCCTTAACAGTCACAGGCAAGTTTATCCTTGATATGTTTATCCTAACCGATGACGGATTTTCTTCCCTGTTGAGTTTATCCTTGATATGTTCATCCTAACCGATGATGGATACTCTCATCTTTGGTCTTCTGCCCAGTAACTGGTAGTTGTAAATCCTATTTTCTGCAGTTTTCCCCACTAAAGTTATTCTTACCCAGTAACCGATAATGAATACTCTCTCCTGGCGGATCCCAGTGAGTCATCCTTGATATGTTCATCCTAAACGATGACGGGTGTCCTCTCTGTCAGATCTTTATTATCTCCTCACCCAGTAACAGGTAGTAGATAATAGATTTTTTGCTCCTCCTGTGTTGAAGTTTATTTCTTCCACAGTTGAGTTAAGTGTGTGTTTCCTTAGTGAAATCGCTTCTCCTGCATGATTCAAGTACTTCAGTTTTATCCTGACTTACTCGTATCCCTTGCAGATGTTGTTGTTCCCCGGCGGAGTCTTTCCATTTTATATGGAATTCCTCTAGTCCCCCAGCATTTTTAAGTCGTAGCCTGGCCGACGCCATAACTCCTTTTTCCCCCAGAGTCTCTATCTCCCCAGTGAGTTTTCCTTATGGAATGCATTATACTCCTGCGGACTTTCAGTCTTTATGATTTCTTTTTCCTTTTGTGGCAATATTTCCCCACAAAGAATTCGCTTTTACATTCATATCATATGCATCATGAGGTTTCTTAGGGACCAAAATTTGTTTCTATATGTTGTTATTTAAGCCCATTCTACTGAGTCGACATGAAGATTTTAACCTTCGCCTCCTCAGTTAGAATGTCCTTAAATAGGGGCAGCTGTAAGACCCCAATTTTGACCCTAAGATCCCTCATGCAATTTCACCATAAGCATTAGCATTGGGATCATACCTCGGCATTCTCCTTGCTCATCTTTCATTGGGTTTGTTTTGGGAGAGATCACCAAGAACTATGTGATTGTATCATACTTGTATATTATCATTTTACTAATCAAAATACCAAAAATATGTCTTTGCATTTGCCTAACTCTTTTGTAGGTAGGGCATGATCCCATTGATTTATCAAGTTCATATCTAGGGTTTGAGACCCTCATGACAAAGAGCATAACCATGGATTGATCCAAGAATGGTTACAAGCATCACATATGAGTCCCAATGACCTTTACATGTCATATTGATCAAGCATTCTTCAAGAGATTGAGGGTGATTTGCCTTGGAAATCCTAGTTTGACTGAGTATCTTAAGTAACTTCTCCAACAAGCTATCTCACCATTTGGTCAAATTTCTCAAGGGACACTTAAAAATTCATCATATTATGCATATATGATCTACCATGAACCAAGAAAGTCCAAAGAATTAAAGGTTAGCAAGTTGGTTGATGGTGGTTGGCCAGATGAATTCATCTGATCAAAACTGGGTCTCCCTAGACCCTATCTCCTACACTTTTCACCATATGAAAATGATTTCAAGAGAAAATTTACTCTAAATGACATTCCAAACAACATTCATGTTGATACCTAGAGCTAGTTTTACTTGGAAAGTCATTTTCTATGTTGAAATATTATAGGTCATTTTGTCTAAACCCTTTGAAAGTCAACTTCCCAAGGCCATAACTTGCTCAATTTTTATGAGATGAAATATTTCTAAGTTGCACAATTAAATTTAATATGTCTACTTCAACTTTGATGTCTGGAGTGGGAGCTAATTCAACTTTTATGAGCATGTGATATGAAGTTACATTATAGGTCATTTTTTACCTATACCATTGAACAAGTGATTTTTCCAAACTTCAAAAATGCATAACTCTATCATTCTAAGTCCAAATGACATGAAATTGGTGACCATTTTGAAGGCCTTTGAAATAGATACAACTTTTATTAAGAAACGCTTCTCATTTGAAGCTCACACAAAAAGTTAAGCAAGGTGGAATATTGAGATATATGGCTTGATACTTAGTAAATTTTTCAACATGTTGAAATTTCCAAACTTCCACCTTAAAATTCACCATGATACAAGCTCTAAATGAAAAAGTATTGAACATCAAACTTGTTCCCCTTGATCCAAGATTTCCAAAGAACCCAAGTTCATGCATTTTGGACAAAGATTGCTAGGTCTTCTCATGGCTTTACCAGGGTTGCACCATTGGAAAGAATCAAATGTACAAACTTCAGTTCACATTGCCTTGCCATTCAAGCTTCATTCAGACTTCAACATGAATCATTTTGGACCTTAATGCATTGCATCATGGGCCTGTACATGCCCATGCACTCGTGCCATTCACATTGTCAATTTTGGATAGATTTTGAAGTGTGCAAATAACACTTCAATTGGCTATAAATAGAAGGCTTATGAGCTCATTTGAATCACACCTTGCACGCCAGCTTTGCTCCCCAATTCAAACCCTCTCATTCTAAAGGAAAACCTGAGAAATTTCAATTTGAAATTTGAGTTTGAATCTCAACTGTTAGAGATTCAAGAACTCCAGGATCCACAGCCTTGTAACCTCTCCAATCATTTCCTGCTAGCTTCTCAAGTGTGATCAGATCGTGTTTGAAGCAAGCAACATCAAATTTTGCACAGCATTGAAGGTAATTTTCAATAAACTTCATCTCTTCGATTCTCACTCAAATCTCTTGGATCTTTGGTTGTCTGAAGTCCTAACAATGTAGGCAAGAAGATTGAGTTGCTTAGAGGTTAAATCGAAGCAACTCAATTCACACACCTCAAAATTCAACTCCTCATATCTTTTTATATATTTGGAGTTAGTTGAAATTGAGGTCAGATTCGTGCTCTATGCCATTTTTTCTTTCAGATCATGTCCTCCTTTTTTATTTTGGTGATGGTTGAGGGTGGACCAGTCCGGCGAGGTCCACCGGAGAAGAAGACCGGAGTTACAACTCCGGTGGTGCGTTGGCACGTCTCCCAGCCATAAGATCTAGTTGAAATGTTTTAATCTCACGCGTTGGTTCTGATTATCATCCCTGTGGCGCATTGACTTAAGTCCATGGTGGAAAGCGCGCCGAGGACCACTTGATATGCCACCTCAATTAATGAGGGAGATCAAGTGGTCCACGTTTTTTTGCTATTTTCTTATTTTCATTTTAATTAGTTTACTTTCATTAATTCATATTAATTTTAATATTGATCCAAAAAATATGAGAATTTCACCAAAAAATTTCCTCTTTCATATTCTAAATTAAAATTATTTTTTGGATCATTATTAATATTTTTCATGCTTTAATTGATTTTGTGTTTGTTTTTAATTGTTTAAAAATATTTTTAAGTCTTTAAAAATTCTAAAAAAAATTCTCCAAGGTCCTTTGACCTTGTTTGACCTATGATAAATCTCATGGCCATTTCTTTGGTGTTTTGATGAGGTTTTAGGAATTTTACAAACCATATTTAATTTAAATGTATTATTTTAGTATTTTTAAATTGAATAATTTCCAATTAATTGTGTTGACCAATTGTGATCACTTGTTTGAGTTTGACTCTTGTTGTTGGGCCTTGGTCAATGTTGATTTGACTTTGTCGAGTTAATATCATTGGATTTAGGGGATTGATGGAAGGCACATTCCATCTCCCAAAATGAATGGATGATATTGATTTGGTAAAAGTCCTCCTTTGACCAATTTGAGTTTTGATCCATTCCACTCCCTCTTCATCTCATTCTCCTTCTTTATGCATTCATTTCATTTGGCCTATGATATCTCACAGTCCTAAGGCTAGTTGATTGAAAAATCAACATAAGTATGGATGAGATTAGGTCACCTCTTTTGCATATTCCTTTTGTGTGTGGTATGTTTCATGAGCATAGTCCATTATACTATGTCTCTAACATGCATTAACACCAAAATTCTATTGCCCGACCTTAAATAGTTGTGACTTCTACATAAGTCCAATTACAATTGCTTAACATAGCGCTAAATTTGTGACACAAAAGGCATAACATTCTAGTTAGTGAGATTGTAAGTCTCCCCTCTTTCATGGTATTGTGTGGAAACTTGTCATTTTTTCCTTCCTTTGGAAGATGTCTTGGTTCAAGGATCCATGCTTGTGATAAGTGGGTTGAGTGTTCTCCAAAGAATGACTAAGAGATAAAAAGCAAAAGCAAAACAATACTAACTTCCAACTCATTAACAACTAACTTTCAATTTAAAGTCATTTACATTAATGTCATTTAATTTTAGTCTTTATTCATTTGCCATTATTCATACCACTCTAATTGTTTATGCTAATGCAATTTTAACTTTGTCCACTTGGACTATATTGTGTGATATATTCCATTTTGTATATTTTTTTTGTGTGGTCTTGGACCATTAATGTATATAATAAAAACAAAAACCCTAAAACACTTTTGTGTGGACTGTTGACTTGATCTTGAACAAATTGGACTTAGAATTTAGGCAACCTCCATATGCTAAAGGACTTGGCCAATGCCAATTTTTGTGAAATCAAGTGATTGCAATTTGAAACTTCATTTAATACATCATTCAAGATCCCTTTGAGTTCATCTGCAACATGATCATTGTGAAGCCGTTATTTTGAACTTGTGACTTGTGGAATTCATCTACTACATGGGCTAATTTTGAAGAAGATCATGGAATGTCTAAGCTTGGATGTGGCTATCTTTATTTGTTGTCTTGCTCTTCAAGATTGATATATTTTATGCATTGTTTGTTGCTTGATTCTAATATCCAAGGAATTTTGGGGTTTCTATATGGCATTCTTGCATGTTGGATTGCTACCCATCGGTTAGATCTTTTCAACTCTTAACTTTTAATTTTGTGCATAGGATTAGTCTCTTCATCTCCTCCCCATTTCTTTAATTTCAAAATCTCTCCCTCCCTTTTTTAAATCTTCTTTGTTTGAAGTAGTTTTGTTCAAAACTTTGACCACATTGCAAACTAGAAACTTTGACCTTATGCCATTGCATTTTCAAACTTCTTTTCTTAATCAAACTTGTAAATAGACTTAATTATACTTGACTTAAACTTTCAAAAGCCAAAAAATAACTAACTCATTCAAACCATTTTTAGGCCTTTGTGCCTTTCAAGTTTAATTTTTGATAAAAGCAATGCATCTACTTTGAAATTTGTATCATGAACTACGAGGTTTTGATCCCTCATTTTTATGTTGGTACGTAGACACAAGTCCGAAGATCTTATCAAACACAAAAATATAATTAATGAATTCTTTTCTCATCCCTCATTCTGTTTGTTTGTAAACATCATTTGTACAAAATACATATGCACACAAAAAAGGGCTCCCTATGAGTACCTATGACACTTTGGGTGCTAACACCTTCCCTCTGTGTAACCAACCCCCTTACTTGTAATCTTTGGCATTTTATTAGTTTTGATTTGAAAACTTCTTACTTTTGGATTTTGTTCGTACTTTTCTCTTTTCCCTTGGAAACAATAAAAGTGTGGTGGCGACTCTGGTTTTATTGATGTCTAGCTTATCCATAGCTTGATGATCATGAATTTATCGCTACACTCCTATTTATAAATAAAACTTAATTCTCCATTTATGTATTTCATTTACTATCCTTAACTTATTTTCCTAAATATCCTCATTGTCCCTTATTTCTCTACTAACTCATACTTTCTCTATTATATAATTAATTAAATAATTTTTAATATAAAGCCACAAATTTTTATTTTTATTTATTTTCAAAATTAATTAAAAATATTAATATTCTTGTTATTTTCTAATTATTCTACCAAACTTCTATATTCTCACCACACCCTACCATTACCATTACACCCCAACAACATATATAATCACCAAATTTTTTAAAGGCACCCCAAACACTAAATAACTAAATAAAAATCTAAATAATTCAATTAAATTAATTAATCGAATTTGGAGTGTTACATGTGACATACCAGGTGATGTTTATTTGTGATATTTGAGACATATTTTATTTGTATGAAATAAAAAACAAAGTCCCTTAAATTTATAGAAGTTGCAAACAAATATGGACCTAAAAAATGAGGCTTTAAATAAATAATTTTTATCTGAAATTACAGCTTCTTTTGCTCCATTTGATGTGATGAAACACAAGATTGAAAATTTGGAGTGAAAATGGATTGGTTTTTGGTGAGGGTTTGGAGTAGAAAATAAGTATGATTGTGTGATCATGCAGGTAAGTGTTTTATCAAATTATTCTAGAGATGCATCTCCGGAAATGCAAAATTGGAGGGGTAATCAATTAAATTTCAATTGATATAAAATTTAGGGATCATGCATTTTTAAGCCTTGTCGTTGATAGTGCCCTCTTAAAAATATGCTTCTAGATGAAAAACACAATTACCACTTTTGTTATGCTCAATGATCTTTGATAATGCCTTACTTTTAATCTAATAAAGAGTTAAACTTATCTTATCCATTCATTCCAACAACAAAGCCACTTATCTTATTGGATCCAAATTATACAATTCATTTATTATAACAATTTATCCCGAATTCTAATTGTATGAAGATGTGTGCAACTTTGATTATAAAATATTTATAGAGAACTTAAAAATGTAAACTATCAAGATGTGTGCAACTTTGATTATAAAATATTTATAGAGAACTTAAAAATGTAAACTATCATTTATGTAAGGTTATGATGATTCTATCTATTCGTTTCACTAAACGCGTCACGTTCTGAGTTACAGAACTCAACTTATGATATTTTTCGTTAGGTATAGCAGAAGTCATGAGGGTTGACGGACGTCATCCAGAATTGAGTTTTTTTTCCACTGCCATTTCGCTACTAAATCCTAGAATTTATGGGTAAATACCCATAATTTATTTTTTTGCGCTTTCCACCATATAAGCCCTTCAGACCTTCGATTTTGATTCCGTAAAAAGGCTCGATCTCAAGATTCGACGTACTACAATTATATAATTATTAAAACAACAATTTAACACATATAATTCTCAATTTTCTCGAAAATATATTAACCTCAAAGCTTCAAACCTTCGACAGTTGTGAAAAATATTAACAATTTCAAAATAGTAATCACATATCAAACTATACACAAAAATATATATCAATTCAGCCAATGAACATCATAATATCATAGAAACTCAAAGTTTCATGAACAACCAAATGCCCTATTGGAGGTTAAGGACTACTCTACTCTACCCCTCATGCATAAGCCGTATTGAAAATTATTTCTCCACTTACTTAAAATTCTAGCAAGCAAACTCTTCTCCAATAGTTTTCCTCTCCTCTTCTATCTCTAGGGTTATCCTCTTGCCCCTTTCTCAAGTTCTATAAGAATTGGATGAAACTTAATTCTCCCTCATGTTTTAGAATATATACTTAAATTTTTCTATACAATTCTTTTTAATTACCTCATTAGCACTCAATGTTTTTAATTCATACTATTATCTCAAACTCATATTATTCTATTTTTTTAATTTAATTATTAAACTCATATTTATAGTAAATTTAATTTTCCACCCGATCTCCTATTTATAAATAAAACTTAATTCTCCATTTATGTATTTCATTTACTTTCCTCAACTTAGGGTGGGATAAAAAAAAATTCTTTATCTACGATTTGCAACGGAGTTGAACATGTCGTAATTTACCCGAATGGATCTTTGGAAATACATGCTATGGCTCAACAATTTAGCTCTCATGTGGTTTAAAAATAGGGAGAAAACATATATATATATATATATATATATATATATATATATATATATATATATATATTATATATATATATATATATATATATTAATATATATATATATATATATATATATATATATATATATATATATATATATATAATATATATATATATATTATATATTATATATATATATATATATATATAATTATATATATATATCTATATATATATATATATATATATATATATATGAGATATATATATATATATATGAGATCGGTTGTGGATCAAAACGTTAAGGGTTCTTGCATGAAAAAATGGAAAAATAATCATGATTTCTCTCATCCAAGCACATTCTTATTTCCACTAATATTATTGTGACTCTTAAAAATATGCTGCTAAATGAAAAAAACAATTACCACTTTTATTGTTCTGCTATATGATCTTTGATAATGCCTCACTTTGATCCAATATAGAGTCAAACTTATCTTATCCACTCATTCTAACAACAAAGCCACCCATCTCATTAGTATCCAAATTTTACAATTCATTTATCATAACAATTTATCCCCGAATCTAATTGTATGAAGATGTGAACAACTTTGATTATAAGATATTAAGATGCGAACCTTTTCCACTTCTGCACATGCCAAAATTCATTTTCTAAACTTTCCAATGCTTTAACTATCAATTTGCTTTTTCTAGTGCTCTGTCTCCTGGGATATATATCAGCCTGTTGTTCCAAAGAACCAACATCGCAAGGTGTTCTTAGATGCTCCTCAACTAATTCCTTAACAACAAATGTTAGAGATGGATCTTTTGCTATTAGGCCTTGCTCAACTTCCTTCGTCGTGTCCATCATTTTACTATTTTCAGACTTCGATGGAACCCGAGGTATGCTGAATGTGAAAGACTTTGATTTCTCAACTTCAACACAAGAAAAACTCAAGCATTGAAAACTGTCATTACGACTATTTTTTTTCATTTTTCTCTACCAAACTTTTGTCTTCTGATGAAGTGGTTGAACTTTAATATGCATGATTCCAAGAAAGGATTCATACCTATGCAACATGGTATGTGTCTGTCAAAAACACAATCCCCTTCAACTAAGGAAGAAAGGGATCGCATGAATAAGATTCCATATGCATCTGCAATAGGATCTATCATGTATGCCATGTTATGTACTCGACCAGATGTCTCGTATGCTTTAAGTGTAAGGAGTAGGTACCAATCTGATCTCGGTGATACTTATTGGGTAGCTGTCAAGAATATCCTTAAGTATTTAAGAAGGACTAAGGACCCATTCTTGATATATGGAGGTCAGGAAGAGCTTGATGTAATTGGATACACTGATGCTAGCTTCCAGGCAGATAGGGATGACTTTAGATTGCAATCTAATTATGTGTTTTGCTTAAACAGTGGCGCTGTGAGCTGGAAAAGTTTAAAGCAAGATACAATTGCTTATTCTACAACCGAGGTCGAGTATATTGTTGCCTCAAGTGCAGCAAAGAGTTCATTAGTGAACTTGGCATAGTTCCTAGCATTATGGATCCCATTGATCTCTATTGTGATAACAATGGCGCTATCGCACAAGCTAAGGAGCCTAGATCTCACCAACGATCCAAACATATACTTAGGAGTTATCACCTCATTTGAGAGATAATAGATAGAGGAGATGTGAAAATAGGCAGAGTACATACACTTGATAATATTGTTGATCCACTAATAAATCCTTTTGTGCAGCAGAAGCATGATGGCCATACTAGACCTATGGGCATTAGGGGTATGCTTGATTGACTCTAGTGCTAGTAGGAGATTGTTGGTGTAAGCCCTAGAGGCCATTACTTTTGGTACTTGTATCGAATTATTTATTAATAATAAAAGGCTTTTTTCTTTATTATGTTTGTTTAATAAAGTCCCTAGAATAGGTAGTCTGTTTAATGCATCAGGTGTGACTTGATCATGAGATCCCATTAAACATAAGGACATTTGTTGTGAAGTGGGATAACATTAAAACATTGAGACTATTATGTATATAAACTGATGATCATATCTCATGGATCATGGATAAGGAGTTATTAAGTCTTAAACATAGGTATGAATATTAAGAGTAATATTTATATTGGATTGACCCGCTATGAGAATACTACATAGAATGTTATGCAAAGTGTCATAAGTTATTCTCATGGTGATAATGGTGTATACCACCCTTCGACCTGAAATCACTATGGACCCTAGATGTAGAGTCGAGTTCCTTATTGTTGATCAAACATTGTTCATAACTAGATGACCATAAAGACAACTGATGGGTACTCCACGAATCATGCTGAGGGACATCAGTGACCTAGATGGAATTTGCCCATCCTGCGTAACAGGATAAATGTGTAAGGGCCCAATATTGAACTGGACAAGGATGACACGGTATATGCCTTGTGTTCAATATAGACATAAGGGCAAAAGGGTAATTGTACACACAAGTATTATCCCAAAAGGATTTTTCAGATCACATGACATTTTTCGTGTCTTGGGTAGCAGTGATGTGTTGCTAGATACCGCTTACTGTTTATTATGTTAAATACGTTATTTAATATAATTGACAATGCTGCGAAAACCTACAGGGTCACACACAAAAGGACAGATTGATAAGAGATAGAGTAAATAAGGAACATTGTAAGGTAAGGTTCATTTGAGAGAATTATAGAACATCGTAAGGTACGGTGCCCTTAAGTAGAATACGAAATATGGTAAGGTACCACGTGCTTAAGTGATTTTGGTATATCATAAGATATGGGCCACATACACTTAAGTGGGATTTTTAGCTTACAACCCACACAAGTGGTTATATAAATAGAACCCTTGTGCAGAAGCATTTGTTCAAATGAAATTTTGTTTCTCTCTCTCTCTCTCTCTCTCTCTCTCTCTCTCTCTCTCTCTCTCTCTCTCTCTCTCTCTCTCTCTCAAAGCCTTCATTCGTAGTAGCTAGCACTGAGATTGAAGGAATCCATTCTTGTGGACTGAGTAGAGGCGTTGTCACCATTCAATGTTCGTGATCACTCCTTATATCTGCATCAAAGTTTTCAATCGCCACAAGAGGTAACGATTCTATCACTGATCATGCCCATTCGTAAGGATCACTAAAGGAGAAATTTTTTAAATTTCGCTGCGTTTTGGATCGCTATTCTCTTTCACTTTTGCTATTAGGCCTTGCTCAACTTCCTTTGTTGTGTCCATCATTTTACTATTTTCATACTTTGATGGAACTTGAGGTATGCTGAATGTGAAAGACTTTGATTTCTCAACTTCAACACAAGAAAAACTCAAGCATTGAAAACTGTCATTACGAACGTTTTTTCATTTTTATCTACCAAACTTTTGTCTTCTGATGAAGTGGTTGAACTTCCATTCTTATGGCAACAAATTGGATCACAAACATTTTAGTTGGCATCTAGAAAGCTAGAAGAACAACAAAATCTTAGTTTATCTTATCCCAAACCTGCTGAAAAATGTTAGAAATAAGCCCTTTTGTGTTTAGGGAAAGTGTGTGAGAATATTAGAGGCTTGAATAGAAACTTGATAGGTAGGAGAATTCTTTGTGTAAGAGAGAACTTTGTAATTTTGCTTGATACAAAAGTGTAAGATTACATATATATTTATAGTACTCTAAGGAGAACTCTAGCCACACTAATTCTAGAGAGTTATCAGCTCTAGAAATTCTAAGAGTATTCTAGAAATTATTATAACCCTAAGAAATATCTAGACACTCCAAACACTACAAGAGTTTTCTAGAAACATTACTCAAAGTTACCTAAGCCCAAAATAAAAAAGCTAAATAATAAGGTTAGGCCTAAATCAAGTTTAATATTTCAACATCCCCCCCTTAAACTTGATTTATGACTCCAAGCATACTTCATAGCTTCACGAAAGTTTCCAACTTGAGTGGCTTGGTAAAAATGTTGGCAGTTTGATCTTGAGACATTACATACTTCAACTTCAAGACTTTTTCTTCTTGCCCTTTTACTTCATATCCCAGTGGTTGCTCGATATAAACTTCTTTTTCTAGAAAACCATTCAAGAAGGCTGACTTCATATCCATTTGATAGATCTTCCATTCATTTTGGGTTGCTAAAGAAATGATCAGTCGAATAGTTTCAAGACGAGCAACGGGGTAAAATACCTCATCATAGTCAATTCCTTATCTTTGACTATAGTCTTGCACCACCAATATTACTTTGTATCGCTTCATGTCTCCTTTTGCATTCTTCTTCGCCTTGTACACCCATCTTACTCTGATTGCTTTGTGTCCTCGTGGAAGTGTAGTAAGTTCCCACGTATCATTCTTCATGATTGACTTGATTTCTTCGTCCATGGCGTCTCTCCATTTTACGTTTTCAACAGCTTCTTGATAGCTTAGAGGCTCATAATCACCAAAAAGAAAAATGAGGTTAATGTAGTTTTGGTTTTCGGTTACCTCATAAAACTCTTCAAATCTCCTTAGTCATGGTGTCCTCTCACTTGAGCCTGTTTCATCCAACCTTGGTGTCGGTGAGGCAGGTGGTGTAATATCTTCCTTTATCATTGGTTGTTCCATTTCGTCTTCTTATTCAAAGTAAGGAATAAAGTCGTGTATGTCTTCTTGAACACCTCAATCCCAACAATCTTCTTCTTTGAACTCCCCGTCACGGCTTATGACGATCTTTCCTTTATCTGTATTATAGAGCTTGTACCCTTTGGAGCTTGAATCGTAACCCACAAATACGTCTTTCTCAATTTTATCATCGAGCTTTGTTCTCCTTTCATCTGGAGTATAGACAATGCTTCTAAACACTTTGAGGTGAGAGATCCCAAGCTTCATTCCACTCCATTCTTCTTGTGGTGTATTCTCATGCACTCTTATTATTGGGGAACGGTTTGTCAGGTAAACACATGCCACTACTTCGGCCCAAAACTCTTTCGGCATCTTCTTGCTCTTAAGCATGCTTCAGACCATGTTAAGTATGGTCTGGTTATTTCTCTCTACTAATCCATTTTGTTATGGTGATATTTGCACTGTTGGTGGGCGACGGATTCCATGGTCTTCACAATATTTATGAAACTCATTTGAAGTGAACTCTCTTCCTCGGTCAGATCTCATGGCCTTAATGGAAAGACCACTTTCTTTCTCCACAAGGGCTTTGAACTTCTTAAACTTTTCAAACACTTCTGACTTCTCCATCAAGAAATAAACCCACATTTTTCTGGAATAATCATCAACAAAGAGAAGAAAGTATTTACTCTTACCAAAAGAGTTTGGATTGATTGGTCCACAAACATTGTTGTGCATGATCTCTAGCGATTTTGTCGCTCTTGACGTTGATTCCTTTGGAAAGTTTTTCTGGAATTACTTCTCAAATAGACATATTTCACAGAGTTGGTCTGGGTGGTTTATACTAGGCAAGCCTCTCACCATCTCCTTCTTTGACAAACATTATAGACTGTCAAAGTTGAGGTGTCTGAATCGTAGATGCCATAACCACTAATAGTCGGTATAGCAAGCCTTGAGACACTTTTCCACATCATTTTGAATGTTCAAAAGGAACATTCTATTCTTTGACATATGCACCTTATCAAACAAGTTATCTCCATAATCTCTTAAGAAAAGACTATGTTATTTCAAGTGGATGTCATAGCCTTTCTCTAATAATTTTCCCAAGCTCAAAATATTATTCTTCATGTTAGGAACATAGTAGACATTGGATATGAATTGATGACTCCCATTCTTTAAGCGTAAGAGAATTTTACTTTTTCCTTTAACCTGTATCTTTGAGTCGTATCCAAATGAGACATTGCAAGTTGTTGCTTCATTGATCTCTATAAAAATGCTTCGATTTCTGCACATGTGGTTGCTTGCACCGGTGTCGAGGTATCACTTGTTTCTTTTCTCTTCAACTTGGTTTTGACATGCGAGCATCAAAGTTTCTTCTTTGTTAGACGGTGTGGCTAGTGATCGAGAGGGGGGTGAATAGATCACCTCTTTGAAAATAAACAGATTTAAAATTTTATCAGAGTTATTGAAACTTAGCGGAAAATTTCAGTCCCGAATCGACTTCCGTCTATTCTGAACCGCTACTAGAAAACCGGACACGCGAATGTAATGCTAGATTTGAATTAGAATGACAGAAAATATTAACACTAGAATCTTATTAAATTGAATGCACTTATCACTAAATCCTAATTCCAATGAATAAAACTCAGCTAACAGTTTTGTCAAACAGTTGGTGTGTATGTGATCAATGATGAACAACAGTGGGGTTTAGTTAAAGAAGTTTTCTTGCCACTGCTGTCTCTCAAAAATTACAGTCACAACACACTAACTGAAATTGCGAAACTGTTTGGAAACGTAAAGAGGAGTAAGGAAAGAATACGATACGCAGAGATTTGGTAAGGAAGTTCCCCACGTCGTCCTCGCGTGTGGGTACGTCTCCCTCTCAATTTCAAATGAAATTGAGAACTGTAATTATCAATAATGCCGAATTCGTTGATACAAGGTTTCAATACAAAGACAGAATTCTAAATCCCAAGAACTTCTTCTTGTATGAAACCTCCACTTGATCTGAGCTCGATCAAGAATTTCCTGCAAGAAATTGCAAACAATTCACCGGTTCCACGACCTGTTTGCGAAATCCCCCGATTTCCAAACGCAACGCTGCGGCTGAATCTGTTCTGCAAACGTGACTGACAAACCCTCAAGAACACTCCAGTTCTTGAAGGACAAACCAGTAGGTTTTTCCTCGAAACCCCCTTCAACCTTCAACTCAGCTAGATCCTTGATCGTTCCACTGAACACCTCAGCTAGACCCTTAATCGTACCACTGAACGTTATCTCGTTGATCCTTTAATCCGAAGAACAAGAATGATTATGTGTTGATGTTCTTGAAGAAAAGTGATTGAGAAGATGAAGAAGATGAAGTATCTTTCAGGTTTCTATATGCTCCAAAACAATTGCTGCTACACTACTTTGATCTTGTGTTCAACTGTTTTTCTCTTCTGAATTCGTCAACTTGCACTGCTGTCAAAATACTTCTTATATAGAAAGAACAGAAGTTGTTAGTTGGTAAAACAGACTCATGTATTGATACATGATGTTATGCATCGATTCATACTGTAACTTTGAATATTTTTAGAGGGTTAATGAAGGCATGTATCGATGCAAGGCTCGTATGCATCGATACATAGAGCATTTCAACTAAGCTTGTATCGATACAAGATGCGTGTGGATCGATCCATAGAGCATTTTACCTGTCCATGTATCGATACATGACTCGTATGGATCGATGCGTGCTGAAGCAAAAGTGTTTTGTGGTTTACAACATATTTCATGGATCGATGCATAAGATCATGTATTGATCCATACTGATACAAAATAGTTTTTATGAGTTCTTTTAATAGATGTATCACTGTGGATCTTCATGTATAGACATGAGACAATAGTATGAGATAAAAACACAATTGAATCATGCAAAATGATGCACATGCCAACAATTGGTCAATGATCACACAATTTGCTATCATTCAAAACTTATTCAAGGTAAGGACTTTGCTCACAAACTCCCCCTTTTTGATGATGGCAAATTTTTGGCAAGATGTGTGATACTCCCCCTGAGTTTGTGCATTTATGTCAGCTGTGTCAACATCTGCTTTCTCCCCCTTTGTCAACATCAAAAAGAAGAACCAGTTTCATCAAGGCAATATTTGAGTAGCAAGACACAGCAAAATTGATAATAAAGCTAACAATCACAGAGAAGGAAGCTTAAAAGTAACGAGTCACTCACAAAGAATGACAAATAGGGGTAAGGACACCAAAGGCGGAAAGTAAACAGAAAGTAATAGGCATTTTACTAGTAGAAGATGTTTAAGATAAACAGAAACCAAACCATATAAAGTACAACTAAATCGAAAAAAACAAAACTTAAGCAATATGCAATGAAATGTAGTGAGATGAATTGGGGATGGTTCAATGTGGATTATAGCCACCACATGCCTCCTCCTCCACCTCCGCCTAGCTTCAGAGATCCTGACGCTGGTTTTGTGAGGTATGGTGACTGTTGAGATGAAGTTTTGTGACAGGATGTGATAAAAGTGGCTGATGTGTCGATCCATGAGAGAGAAAAATGCATTTAATCCAAGTAGCAGACAGTATGTGTCGATGCATATTGCCATGGATCGATCCATGTCATGAATTTTCGTTTGTAAAGGATTTATGTATCGATACACACGATGGTTGGATCGATGCATACTGAACCCATTTTGAAATATTTGTAATCCTGAGGACATGAATTGATGCATACATGTTTTGGATCGATGCATACTGATGCTAAACCACAATTTAATTAATTTTTATGCAATATGCTCAAGTATGATTCACAAATCAGATTTTAATGTTCAAACAATATATGCAAAGGTATTTACATAAACGATAGTAAGAAATTTGTTGTAACATACATAATTACATAGTTCGAGATGAGATATAGAAAGGAGTGATATTACCTCTGTTGGTGTAACCTTGAGAGGAATAAGTGAAATCTAAAGCAAGTCTCATCAACCAAGGTGAGGCATAATATAAATAAAATCAACCAAGCTTAAGACAACAATAGAGATAGATCTAATATCCCTAATTCGCGACGAGTGTTGAAGAATGGTTTCGTTGCCAAAGGTTTAGTGAAAATATCAGCAAGCTGATTTTTAGAATCTACATGCTCAAATACAACGTCTTCTTTTTCAACATGATCGCGAAGAAAGTGATGTTTAATCTCTATATGTTTAGTGCGAGAGTGTAAAACAGGATTTTTAGTAAGGTTTATGGCACTAGTGTTGTCACATTTTATTGGAATACGTTTGAGTTGAATGTTAAAGTCTTGTAGTTGTTGTTTTAGCCACAAAATCTGAGCGCAACAACTATCGGCTGCAACGTATTCAGCCTCTGCAGTTGACAAAGCCACAGATACCTGCTTTTTTCTATGCCAACTTACCAAGGAGTTTGAAAACAGGTGACACGTACCACTCGTGCTTTTCCTATCTGATTTGCAGCCAGTAAAATCAGAATCGGAGTAACCTACTAAACTACAATCACTTCCTTTGGAGTACCAAAGCCCATATTTAGATGTTCCATGAAGGTATCTAAATATACGCTTAACCGCTTTTAGGTGTGATTCCTTAGGATTTGATTGATACCGTGCACACATACAAACACTAAACATGATGTCAGGTCTAGAAGTAGAAAGATACAGAAGAGATCCAATCATACCTCTGAACTTTTTGACATCTACACTCTTACCCTGCTCATCTTTATCTAAGTTCCCGTTGGTAGGCATAGGGGTGTCAATTGATTTTGAGTCATTCATTCCAAAGCGCTTGAGTAGTTCTCTGCAGTATTTTGTTTGACATACTGATGTACCTTCATCAAGTTGCTTTATCTGAAGTCCTAGGAAGTAGGTCAGCTCCCCCATAAGACTCATCTCAAATTCACCCTGCATAACCTTAGAAAATTCTTCGACCAAGTGTATGTTAGTTGAACCAAAAATTATATCGTCTACATAAACCTGAACAAAAAGAATGTGCTTTCCTTTGTGTTTAATGAAGAGTGTATTATCCACTTTACCTCTTGAATATCCATGATCAATTAGAAATTTGCTAAGCCTTTCATACCAAACCCGAGGGGCTTGTTTAAGACCATACAAAGCTCGTTTTAATTTGTAAACATGATCTGGATTTTCAGCATTCTCAAAACCAGGAGGTTGTGAAACATATACCTCTTCATTTATGACACCATTAAGAAAAGCACTCTTTACGTCCATTTGGTAAAGCTTAAAATCGTTGGAACACGCATAGGCAAGCAAGAGACGTATAGCTTCAAGGCGAGCAACTAGAGCATAAGTTTCCTCATAGTCTATGCCCTCCTCTTGGTTATACCCTTGTGCTACTAAACGTGCTTTGTTCCTAGTTATCACTCTGTTTTCATCAAGTTTATTTCTAAAAACCCATTTAGTACCTATGATATGATGATCTTGCGGACGAGGGACAAGTTCCCAAATGTCATTTATTTTAAATTGATTAAGCTCTTCTTGCATGGCCATTAGCCAAAATTCATCAATCAAGGCCTCTTTGGCATTTTTAGGTTCTACTTGTGAAACAAAAGCGAAGTGAGAACAAAAATTACTTATCTTAGAACGGGTCATTACTCCCTTTGAAATGTCTCCCAAGATGTTGTCGATAGGATGGTCTTTTCAGGACTTCCAAGCTGTTGGAAGATCATTCACTTTAGCTGTCTTTTCTTCCTCATCTTCTTCATGACTAGTATCTTCCTCCTTCTCATGGGCAGCTGTTTTGGACTGATCAGTTTCCTTAACAGCTTCCTTGAGTATGTCTTCTGTAGATACATCTGCGTCATCAAAAGAAATACCTTTTCCGACATTTTTTGGATAAGACTCATCAAAAGAAACATGGACAGATTCTTCAACAGTAAGTAAACGCTTATTATACACTCTATATGCTTTACTTGATAGTGAGTATCCAAGAAAGATACCTTCATATGCTTTTGCATCAAACTTCCCAATATTTTCCTTACCATTATTCAAAACAAAACATTTACATCCGAGCACGTGAAGATGTGACAAGTTTGGCTTTCTTCCTTTTAAAAGCTCATAAGGGGTTTTATTTAAAATGGGACGGATTAAGATCCTGTTTAAAACATAACAAGTTGTGCTAACTGCATCAGCCCAAAAGTATTTTGGTAATCCACCCTCATTTAGCATTGTTCTTGCCAGCTCCTCTAAAACACGATTTTTACGCTCCACAACGCCATTTTGTTGTGGAGTTCGAGGAGCTGAAAAGTTATGCTCAATACCATACTTGTCACAGTTCTTATCAAAGTGATAGTTTTGAAATTCACCACCATGATCGCTACGGATGGTAACTATTTTGGAATTCATTTTGTTTTGGGACAGATTTGCAAAATTCTTAAAAGCAGAAAAAGTTTCATCTTTGCTATGAAGGAATATAGTCCAAGTAAATCTAGAATAGTCGTCAACAATTACAAAACCATAATAATTTCCACCTAAGCTCTTTGTCCTAGAAGGTCCAAAGAGATCCATATGGAGAAGCTCAAGGGGTCGAGAAGTTGAAATTATATTTTTTGATTTAAAGGAGACCCTTGTTTGCTTTCCCATTTGGCACGCGTCACATAGGTGGTCTTTTGAAATTTTATTTTGGAAGACCGACTACTAGATCCTTAGATACAACCTTATTAAGCAAATCGAAATTAACAAGTGCTAAACGTCTATGCCAAAGCCAAGAATCATCATTCAAGGTAACTAGACATTTAGTACTTGTTAAAGATACATCAAAAAGGTCAAGCATATAGATGTTGTTTACTCTTACACCCTTAAACACAACGTTCTGTTCAGCATGTTCAATTATGCAGCAAGTTTTTGTGAAAGAAACTTTATAGCCCATGTCACATAATTGACTTATGCTTAACAAATTGTGTTTAAGTCCCTCTACTAGATGGACATTAGAAATAGTAGTGGTGGAGGGATTACCTACACTACCTTTGCCGAGTATAGCTCCTTTGTTATTGTCTCCATAAGTGACATATCCCTTCTTCTTTGCCTTGAAGTCTATAAAAAGCGATATGTCACCGGTCATGTGCCTTGAGCAACCGCTGTCAAGAAACCACCTTCTATCTACGGAAGCAAGGCACTCATCCTACAATATCAAAAGAGAGAAGTTGATACCCAATTTTCATTGGGTCCAAGTGGGTAAGTGCTAACATGGTTGCCTTTTGGCTTCCATTGATAAATACCTTTAGGGACAAGAAATATCCTAAACTTGCATTTCTCAATGGTATGGCCAGTACGACAACAATAATGACATAAACCATGATGATGTGGATGTTTATTCTTGTTCATTAAATCCTTTGGAATGAAAGAGTATTTTGCATATGGTGGATTTAACGACTTCTTAAACAACCTAGAGTCAACGGCATAAGTAACCTTAGGTTGTAACGCTTTTTCTAATTTGACCTTGAGAGTGTTTACCTCTTTTTGCCAAATATGACAAGCGTCACAGTATCTAACTTTACTACATCCATCAATGTCAATATCTTTTGAATTTTCTGCAATACTAGCTTTTAACGCTTCTAAATCATTTTCAGCTTTGTATACTTTACCTTCCAAAAATGAAAAAATTTGTTTATCGGAAGATAGTCTTTTAAAAGCATCTACAGCTTCGTTATGCAGTTTTTCAAAAGCTATTTTCAGTTCGGAAAAAGACATAGAAGAGAAATTATTGTAATAGGCTTGTTTTACCTTTTTGTCATTGCTTTTCTTCTTGTGGTAGGACAGACTTTTGGTGTGAGCCATAAGGCACAGATTTGCGGTTTCATCACTATCACTTGAGTTGTGTGTGCTTGATGAATCACTATCACTTTCCCATGCAATGTAAGCTCTTCTTTGTTTGTTGTACCCTTTTGGTGAAGCTTTTCTTTGATCCTTATATTTCATAGGACAGTCTGTTTTGTAATGTCCAGATTTACCACAATTAAAACAAGATCCTCTTCCTCTACTTTCTTATTCTCTTCCTGTTTCGCATCTGTAGATTGTCTTCTAAACTTCATGAGGTTTTTGTCGGAATGCTTGACTCTATTCTTTCGAATGAATCTATTATATCTCCTTACAAACAGTCTCATTTCCTCATCATCCGAATCTTTGTCACTACTAGAATCATTTTCACTTTGCTCTTTTCGTGAGGACTTAGAGCTAGAGGCCACAAGAGCTATTGGCTTCTTCTCTCCCTCTTTGTCTCTTTTCTTCTCCTTTTCCTTCTTACTTTTGTTCTCATATTTTTCAAGACTTTCCAATGCTTGCTGATGTTCTTCCAGCTTTCCAAACAGAGTTGTAATCGTAAGTTTCGTTAGATCGTTGGCTTCCTTAATTGCTGTTACTTTAGGTTGCCACTCCCTGCTAAGACACCTGAGAATTTTATTAGTAGCAGTTTCATCGGAAACAGGTTTTCCAAGTGCATTCAACCTATTAGTGAGATGAGTGAATCTCTTTTGCATGTCGGAGATAGATTCTCCTTGTTTCATGCGAAAGAGCTCAAACTCTTGATTTAGTGTGTTAATGCGGGACTGTTTTACTTCAGTAGTACCCTCATGGGCAACTTCTAAAGCATCCCACATTTCTTTAGCTGTCGTGCAATGAGATACTCGATAATACTCATCAACACCAAGTGCTGAAATTAGCATATTTCGAGCTTTCCAATCACACGACCACTTTTTCTCATCTTTCTCATTCCAATCAGCTTCTGGTTTAGGGACTATGGCGCCAGCCGCATTTGTCATAGTAATTTGAAAAGGACCATTTTCAATGGCAGCCCATACTAGCCTATCCACAGAATTTATATGAACTCACATGCAGTCTTTCCAGTAGCCGTAATTTTCACCGTTGAAAATAGGCGCTCTATTATACGCCCCCTTTGGTTCATAATCCATACTGTTACAGGCAGCCACAGAGCACCAGCGAACCGGCGCTCTGATACCACTTGTTAGACGGTGTGGCTAGTGATCGAGAGGGGGGTGAATAGATCACCTCTTTGAAAATAAACAGATTTAAAATTTTATCAGAGTTATTGAAACTTAGCGGAAAATTTCAGTCCCGAATCGACTTCCGTCTATTCTGAACCGCTACTAGAAAACCGGACACGCGAATGTAATGCTGGATTTGAATTAGAATGACAGAAAATATTAACACTAGAATCTTATTAAATTGAATGCACTTATCACTAAATCCTAATTCCAATGAATAAAACTCAGCTAACAGTTTTGTCAAACAGTTGGTGTGTATGTGATCAATGATGAACAACAATGGGGTTTAGTTAAAGAAGTTTTCTTGCCACTGCTGTCTCTCAAAAATTACAGTCACAACACACTAACTGAAATTGCGAAACTGTTTGGAAACGTAAAGAGGAGTAAGGAAAGAATACGATACGCAGAGATTTGGTAAGGAAGTTCCCCACGTCGTCCTCGCGTGTGGGTACGTCTCCCTCTCAATTTCAAATGAAATTGAGAACTGTAATTATCAATAATGCCGAATTCGTTGATACAAGGTTTCAATACAAAGACAGAATTCTAAATCCCAAGAACTTCTTCTTGTATGAAACCTCCACTTGATCTGAGCTCGATCAAGAATTTCCTGCAAGAAATTGCAAACAATTCACCGGTTCCACGACCTGTTTGCGAAATCCCCCGATTTCCAAACGCAACGCTGCGGCTGAATCTGTTCTGCAAACGTGACTGACAAACCCTCAAGAACACTCCAGTTCTTGAAGGACAAACCAGTAGGTTTTTCCTCGAAACCCCCTTCAACCTTCAACTCAGCTAGATCCTTGATCGTTCCACTGAACACCTCAGCTAGACCCTTAATCGTACCACTGAACGTTATCTCGTTGATCCTTTAATCCGAAGAACAAGAATGATTATGTGTTGATGTTCTTGAAGAAAAGTGATTGAGAAGATGAAGAAGATGAAGTATCTTTCAGGTTTCTATATGCTCCAAAACAATTGCTGCTACACTACTTTGATCTTGTGTTCAACTGTTTTTCTCTTCTGAATTCGTCAACTTGCACTGCTGTCAAAATACTTCTTATATAGAAAGAACGGAAGCTGTTAGTTGGTAAAACAGACTCATGTATTGATACATGATGTTATGCATCGATTCATACTGTAACTTTGAATATTTTTAGAGGGTTAATGAAGGCATGTATCGATGCAAGGCTCGTATGTATCGATACATAGAGCATTTCAACTAAGCTTGTATCGATACAAGATGCGTGTGGATCGATCCATAGAGCTTTTTACCTGTCCATGTATCGATACATGACTCGTATGGATCGATGCATGCTGAAGCAAAAGTGTTTTGTGGTTTACAACATATTTCATGGATCGATGCATAAGATCATGTATTGATCCATACTGATACAAAATAGTTTTTATGAGTTCTTTTAATAGATGTATCACTGTGGATCTTCATGTATAGACATGAGATAATAGTATGAGATAAAAACACAATTGAATCATGCAAAATGATGCACATGCCAATAATTGGTCAATGATCACACAATTTGCTATCATTCAAAACTTATTCAAGGTAAGGACTTTGCTCACATTCTTCTCCTCCTTTTTCTTCTACAAAGTTAGATTTTTCCACAACCTTTTTCGAGAATCTATAGTCAGATGAATAATGACCGATCTTGTTGTAGTTGAAGCACTTGATTTGTGATTTATCACACCCCGACCATGAATTTCCTCTTCCACGACCTCTTGTTGCTTATGGATTCCAACTTTTTTCTCCATTGTTGGAGTAGTTGTTGTAACCGCCTCTTCCTTCTCCTCCATGTCCTCGTCCACGTCCATGATCTTAGCCATGACCTCGTCCTTTTTTACTCTTGTAATTCGATAGTTTGTTTCCTTTATGTTGAGTTGTAGTAGTTGCTCAATAGCTTCCGTTTGTTTAATTTTTCTCTTTTGTTTTTCTTTGTGTGCTTGTAAGGAACCCCATGAGTTGCTCAATGGTCATGGTATTTAAATCCTTATTTTCTTCAATATTGGTAACAATGAAGTCAAAACTTGGATTTAAAGTGCGAAGTATTTTCTCCATGACTTTCACCTTATCAACATGTCCACCATTTCTTTTAAGTTGATTGACTACGTCCAATACTAAAAAAAAAATCAGAAATTGACTCAGACTCTTCCATAAATAAACATTCAAAGTCACCTCTAAGAGTTTGAAGACAAATCTTTTTCACTTACTTCATTCCTTTGTTGCAGGTTTGAAGCTTGTCCCATGCTTCTTTGGTCGTCATTGCATTAGTGATCTTCTCAAATGTATCTTTATCCACCGATTGATAAATGAGAGAGAACTTTCTTGTTTTTTTTCTTGACTCCTTCAATATCTTATTTACACAATGACTTAGTGAGGCTTCATCTTGCTCCTTGAAGCCTTTCTCAATGATATCCACGCATATTGAGCTCCTAGTAGCACCTTCATTTTGATAATCCAATTATCATAGTTGTTCTTTGTAAGAATCGGCATTTGGAAAGGGAAACCTCCATTTTCCATCTTTTGAGGACCTTGAAGCTCTGGTACCACTTTGTTTGAAACAAGGCCTTTTGTGTTAAGGGAAAGTGTGTGGGAATATTAGAGGCAGGAATATAAACTTGATAGGTATGAGAATTTTTTATGGAAGAGAGAACTTTGTAATTTTGCTTGATACAAAAGTGTAGGATTACATCTCTATTTATAGTACTCTAAGGAGAACTCTAGACATACTAATTCTAGAGAGTTCTCAACTCTAGAAATTCCAATAGTGTTCTAGAAAATGTTATAATCCTAAGAAATATCTATACACTCCAAACACTACAAGAGTTTTCAAGAAACATTATCCAAAATTACCTAAGCCCAAAATAAAAAAATCCAAATAATAAGGTTAGGCCCAAATCAAATTTAATATTTAAAAAAAAAATCTCAACGATGTGGCTATTCTCTACCTTGGCACAAGCAGTTACTCTCCTCCTTTTAGTAGGAACATATGCATGATTAGAATCACCTAATCTTACTCTCTGGTTGAACTGATGCTTTGTGATCCTTTTGAGTTGAATATCATCAAACACACAAGTGTTTTGATTTTTCTGGCTTTCGACCATCTTGTTTACATCATTATTGGGATTCTCATGTAGTTCTTTTTTACTGGAGGCTCCACTGTTAGATACACCTATGCAACTATCAATTTTATAAGTTTCTTTCTGCCATATATCAGAATCTTAGCTTCCACCATCTTTTGTGAATCATCAGTTGAGAGCCATCTTTACTTTCGTTCACAAGATCGGTAGTCATCATATAAGCATCTTCCAATTTAATGGGCAGATATGTCTTTTGTTTAATGCTTTTAGACATATCCTTGCTTTGGTTTACTCTCCTAGTATATTTATGTGCTTTATATCTTTTACCATCAACATCTACATCAACTGTATGCATTGCATTAGACGGAACATATTTCAATTCCCTTAAATCATACGGATTTCTGCCATGCACCAAACTTGTAATATCTTTATTGTAAGTAAAAGAACTAGGCTTATGGTAACATTGACGATGATCGTCAGAGAAGTTTTTCCTTCCACATATGAATTAGAAACCTGAGTATAAATATAAGCAAAGTGAGGACTGAAACTATTGATCTATATATAACTGGAGTGATGTAAACATGATGATGAAATGGCATAATTGAATACCTCTAACAAACTATCTTGTGATTCTTTAGAGACCTAAGGAATCAAACGAAACGATAGTTCAAGTTGCATGGGTTTGGAAGAAAGTTGTTTCTCTATCATACGTTTTCTCCCTGCACTCTAACTATCTTTCATATCCATCAGTTTTGTAAAACTTTCCATGATAAAATGCGAGTATTTCCCCATCACTTTGTTCTTTAAGAATTTTTTTATCTGAATAAAATTCTTCTAAAAAATATACAAACCAAGTACCAAACTTTCTGCATCAACATCACTCAATGTGCCTGAGATGGGCAAACAAATTGAAGAATAAAGTGATTTATCATAAGCATATTCTGAATAAGCAGGATTCATCTGAAGTGAAAGTTGTTCTGAATTTGATTACATTTCCGCCTGGTGGTCAGATGGTGTCCTTTGAGGCATTGAAAAGAACAAGTATACGTAATAATAAAAAAAGCAAACAAAACAAATAAACGAGTAAAGATATATAAATGTTGATAATGAAAGAATATAATGTAACATAGAAAGATAGAGAGAAATAAAAGAACGAACCCGAGTAGTTGTTTTTGTGAAAGAGGTGAAGAACGAACCTGGTTAGTTGTTTTTGAAAATCCAGTTGTTTTATTTTGGAATCAGAATTCGATGCAATTGATGAACTGAAGATCTTGAATTGATGGTGTTGATCTTCGATATGGTGGCGCGGGGTGGATTTGCAAGGTTAACACTCCAACATCTGAGTTATACAAGATTCAAGATGAATGTAGTAAAATGTGGAGATCACATAGTGTACATTGCTTTTCAGTGTAAACTGATTGTATACATTGGGTCAAGTGAAGTAGATTTGAGGTGAATTGGATCTCATCTATTTGGATCTTTGGCCGACCCATAACACTAGTATAAATTCATATTTTTATATTGGATTTTTCAAATATCTGGTATAAAATCATAGATTTTTGAAGCACAAATTATAATATTGTATCGATTTTTCAAATATCCAAAAAATACGAAAAAAATATTAAAATATATGATATTGTTAATTTCAGTTTTTTATTGACCTACCAAAAATTAACTACCAGATTTTCAAAAAAATTTAAAAATTACAAAATATATCAAATTGTCTTAAAATCTGGAAATTAACATGATTTTACCTAGTTTTTTTAATAGTTCAAATAAAAATGCATACTGGATTTTTTGATTGACCTATAAGATTTTTCGCGCGAGAGAAAATATTTCAACATCTTATTACTGAAAAAATGAGAGGGATATTTTAGTCAATATGAAGAGTTGAAGGGTGTCTAGTTTAATTGAAAGGGTGGCCGGACAAAATCTCCACCATAAGTTAGGACTTTTCAAAGTGGAAAAAACAAATTCATTTAATCTTTAGTCAAATTATTTAGGATAAAAAGGCTATGCGTGTACCTGAAAATTGTTAAATAGTTCTAAGTTTGTGCTATTTTTAAAATTTCATTTTTATAATTTAAGTTCATTTTGAAAATTAGAACAAAGTCTCGTGATTGATTTGGCCGGCTTTGACGATACGCAGTTTAGTTGATGTTGTAGGTGTACAAGTGGGTAGAACAAAAGAGGACTTGGTTGATGTTTCTCTACTTGTAAGACAAATGACTAAAGTTTGTATCATATCATATACAATTCTTTAAGTAAAATATTCAAACATGGGAAAATATGTCCTGATAATCAATCTGCTTTGATATAATTTGTATTTGATATATTTGACTTCCTAACACCAAAGATGATAAATCTTTTACAAAAATTTTAAAGACTCATAAATATTAATATTGTGTCCCTTAAGAGTAAAAATATATAGTTTTAACATACACATAAAAAAAAAACCAAAAATTTTAATTTCAATTATTTGAAAAAATTGGTGTCTTGTTAAGAAATACTTTGTAGCAAAAAGGCTTTTTTTTATTTTCAAATTTGTTGATTTATAAATATCAACACTTATTTAAATTAATAATACATAAAAAATACAAAGAAAATGCCACATCTAGAAATGAACACAATACACTCATAAGGGGTGGGAATAGGGTGGGTTGAGTTAGGCTTTGCCAAGCCTGAGTCTGGTCTGCTAAATCATTCAAGGTCTAAGTTTGGTTTACATATTGTAGTCTATCATAGGTTTATTTTTAGGTATGAGTCTGACCTTTTCAAAGGCTTGATTGGTCTATTAACCTATTTAAAAATCTATTTCATTTGAATATTTGTAATTAAGCAATTGAACTAATGTTTAAATTGACTAACAAATTAAAAGATCAATGAGACTAAATATTTAATAGGATTGATTTATTCGAGTTTACCAAGTAGCATAAGTTTTGTGATATTATTTATCTGAGAGAATTTATGAAAACAACTTATGGTAATGTTCAAAATATTTTTGAAGCTTATTTTCATAAGTTCTTCAAGATAATTAAGCTTTAATTTTATATTTTAATTTAATGTATAAAATATAATATAGTAATAGTGGTAACTTTATGGGTTAAAAGTTAGGCATTTTCACCTTTCGTCCCTTTAAAAAATTCGTTAAAGAATCATCCTTTTAAAACTTGTCGTCCACACTTTTGGTCTCTAACGTTAGATCTGAGTAATGGACATTGACGTAGCAGTATATGTAGATTTTTTCTTTGCTGTTGGAAGCTCTCGGAGTTGCCATGGTGGATTTACTTGGATTAAAATATAATTGTTTATTGGTTTGGAATGCTCAATAAAAACCCATCATTTTGTTCCCTAATTTGTTCACATACTTCATCTTCCTCATTCTTTCTAGTAGAAAACACATAATCATTGCTTTCAATGTTGTCTTCAAACATAAACTCAACCAATGTATCACCCATATCATCCTCATTTGTAAAAACTCACGATGGACATTTGTGTGGTTGTCAAGGTTGAATGATATCGTATTAATGCAAGAAGGGACCCAACAAATGAAAGCTTTTTGGAGATATCCATTTTGGAGGGGTGAAGACGCGTATGATTTGTTCATTTGGTGTGAAGATATCATAGCAAAAGATGGAAACGAAGATGGGAGCTACATGAATAAAATTGTGGGTTATTTAAAGGAATTGTGTTAAGATTCAAAGAAGAAGAAGAAACTGAAATTAGAAAAATACTCTAGAAAATTGAAAATGTTATGTGTTGTAATCTCTTGTATGCTTAATGTGTACTTTGTGTTCAAATGTAAATGTTGAAGGATTGTGAGACAAATTAAGAGGCATTGATGTATTGTTAAAAATATTTAACTTTATATTTTGACAGTGTTTGATAATGAAATGTTTGATTTGGTTAAAGCATTGTTATGATTTGCAAAAATATGGCATAGTAAGACTGAATTGTTGGACTGAAATTGGTTATTATTGGCACAAATTTGATATAATAACATTTAAATGTTTAACACTTAAATGTTGGCTTAGTGTTCGCATAAAGTTGGAAACCTGTTATGCTCATTGTTATATTTGGCACAATGTTGGCTTAATGTTTTGCTCTTTGTATGGTTATGCATTAAATTGGCTTAATAATTACAAACGTGTTAAGAAAGTACAAAATAGATATACAAGCATTAATTTGGTAAGAATTGAATATAACATTGTTGGCTTAATTTCATACATGGATCATAGTAGGATTCTGAGAGTACATAAAATATGTATACATTATCTCCCCCTTGTATTTTTCTACATTTTCTCTAAGTGTGGCAAACCTACCCATAAGGTTATTTCTCATTCACTCAATCATTATGATAATAGGCTTGCCTCTCTGTAGCAATATGGTGGCATTAAATGATTCACTAAGTTTGTTCATTAGAACATCACACTTAGAGTAAGATGGAAATGTATGTTTACACCATTTGTGTTTGGGAACAACATTTAACCATTCAAAAGCATCTAAACTTACCTTTTTAATTTGCATCATCTTAGCTTCATGTGTTTCATAGTAGGTTTCCTTTGCTACAACCATCATTAGATATTTAAACAATGTACCACCTCCAAATTTCTTCTTGAATTTAGCATACAAATGCCTAAGACAAAACATGTGCTCATATCCAGGGTGTTCCTCTTCAAAAACTTTCACAAGTCCCTACATAAATAGCATTTTTTTCAGCAAACATAAATGTAAATGAAATTATAAACATTAACTATTAGGAAATACCTTTTGTTGATAAAAAATGAAGCACCATCTACTATCTCCAATATCTTCAAGAAGTAGCTTAACAAACCAACTACAAGAGTCCTTGATTTCATTCTCCACCACCCCAAATAAAATAGGAAAATACTGATCATTAGGATCCCTTCCAACAATAATAAATGATATTCCACCATATTTTGTCTTTAAGTGGCATCCATCTAAACCTATAAAGGGTCTACAAGCTTGTGGCAATGCCTTTTTTTCCTATCAAAACACATGCAACATCTCTCAAACCTTGGCTGCAAGCCTGGTCCAAGTCTGTTAATGTTTAACTTGAATATGTTTCCTAGTGAAGGCCTCCTCAATTCAGCTCCATATGACCATAATAGACTATACTGTTTACTTGAGTCCCCTTCTACAATTTGTCTACCAATCTGTATAGCTTTGAAAGCCCTACAAAAAGTTATCTCAGTTATAAACCTCAACTTTACATCTAACACTACTTCATTTAACTTCACCTTATTATTGTTCTTCAAATTGTCAACAATCTTTTTAGCAAGCCATTCAGCCTTGACACTCTTATAGAAAAATTATTTGCCATGTTTATGTTTGTGAAACAAAGTCTTAATCTTGAATGTTATGCTTCTTAAATCCATAATGCATAAAATTATGTAGTTACAAAGCTTCTTATGCTTACATACAATCATACACCTCATGGCATCAATTTTGCGAATCTAACCTCCCTACTATTCAGAACATTGTATGCTAGTATAGCCTTATTGATTTGCTTCAAAGAGGAAAACTCCATTCCAACCTTGATTTTGAAATCCTTTTTCATTGGTTATTCTTCATTAAACTTAATCAATACAAGTTTTTCCTCACAACTATCTTCATCTTCCCCACTATCAAGTTCATCAGTCAGGTAATTCTTTGGATTAAGTAATCTATTGGTCCCAGTAAGTTTTTGGAGTTTTTGGAGTTTTTGAATTTGTACCATGTATCTTTTTTTTCCTGAGTCCCTATATATCACTCAATCATTATGATAATAGGCTTGCCTCTCTGTAGCAATATAGTGGCATTAAATGATTCACTAAGTTTGTTCGTTAGAACATCACACTTAGAGTAAGATGGAAATGTATGTTTACATCGTTTGTGTTTGGGAACAACATTTAACCATTCAAAAGTATCTAAACTTACCTTTTTAATTTGCATCATCTTAGCTTCATGTGCTTCATAGTAGGTTTCCTTTGCTACAACCATCATTAGATATCTAAACAATGTACCACCTCTAAATTTCTTCTTGAATTTAACATATAAATGCCTAAGACAAAACACGTGTTCGTATCCAGGGTGTTCCTCTTCAAAAACTTTCACAAGTCCCTACATAAATAGCACTTTTTTCAGCAAACATAAATGTAAATGAAATTATAAACATTGACTATTAGACAATAACCTTTGTTGATAAAAAATGAAGCACCATCTATTATCTCCAATATCTTCAAGAAGTAGCTTATCAAACCAGTTCCAAGAGTCCTTGGTTTCATTCTCCACCACCCCAAAAGAAATAGGAAAATACTGATCATTAGGATCCCTTCCAACAACAATTAATGGTATTCCACCATACTTTATCTTTAAGTTGTATCCATCTAAACCTATAAAGGGTCTACAAGCTTATGTCAATGCTTTTTTTGTCCTATCAAAACACATGTAACATCTCTTAAACCTTAGCTGCAAGCCTGGTTCAGGTCTGTTAATTTTTAACTTGAATGTGTTTCCTTGTGAAGGCCTCCTCAGTTCAACTTCATATGACCATAATAGACTATATTGTTTACTTGAGTCCCCTTCTACAATTTCTCTACCAATCTGCCTAGCTTTGAAAGCCCTACAAAAAGTTATCTCAGTTATAAATCTCGAATTTACATCTAACACTACTTCATTTAACTTCATCTTATTATTGTTCTTCAAATTGTCAACAATCCTTTTAGCAACCCATTCAGCCATGGCACTCTTATTGAAAAATTGTTTGCCACGTTTATGTTTGTGAAACAAAGTCTTAATCTTGAATGTTATGCTTCTTAAGTCCATGATGCATAAAATTGTATTGTTACAAATCTTATTATGCTTACATACAACCATACACCTCATGGCATCATTTTTGCAAATCTAACCTCCCTACCATTTAGAACATTGTACGCTAGTATACCCTTATTGATTTACTTCAGAGAGGAAAACTCCATTCCAACCTTGAATGTGAAATCCTTTGTCATTGGTTCTTCTTCATTAAACCTAATCAATACAAGGTTTTCCTCATAACTATCTTCATCTTCCCCACTATCAAGTTCATCAGTCATGTAGTTTAAGTAGTTTATTGATCCCTATAACTTAGCGAGTTCATTTAACTTCATCTTATTATTGTTCTTCAAATTGTCAACAATCCTTTTAGCAACCCATTCAGCCTTGGCACTCTTATTGAAAAATTGTCTGCCACGTTTATGTTTGTGAAACAAAGTCTTAATCTTGAATGTTATGCTTCTTAAGTCCATGATGCATAAAATTGTATTGTTACAAATCTTATTATGCTTACATACAACCATACACCTTATGGCATCATTTTTGCAAATCTAACCTTCCTACCATTTAGAACATTGTACGTTAGTATACCCTTATTGATTTAATTCAGAGAGGAAAACTCCATTCCAACCTTGAATGCGAAATCCTTTTTCATTGGTTCTTCTTCATTAAACCTAATCAATACAAGGTTTTCCTCACAACTATCTTCATCTTCCCCACTATCAAGTTCATCAGTCATGTAGTTTAAGTAGTCTATTGATCCCTATAACTTAGCGAGTTTTTGAATTTGGACCATGTATCTTCTTTTTTTGTCTGAGTCCCTATATCTCACTTTTGTGTTGGCATTAATCTCTGGAGTTAGAATTCTGTTAAAAGAATGTGATTGGATTAATGGTGCACACGTGAAAATGCTTAGTTGGTTAACATCGTTGACGTGGCAAGCGTTTCTTTTTCTTTTTCCATTTTTTTAATACTCAAGATTTCCACCTTTTTTATTTTATTTATTTTTGTTTTGATGGTAAATCCTAAAATGGTGCCAAGAGGAGTTAAGCCCATGACTACTACTATTACAAACAACTAACTTTTCAATAGAACATCCATTCTATTTTGTAGAAATATTGTAAGAAGAATATATATTCTATAACTGATTCAGTATTATTAAATTACTTAATATTTCAAATATTCATGACTAATTAATTTATTTCAACTATAAATTACTTAATATTCCATTAAGTGTGTGAGTATTATTATTTCTTATTATCTAATAAATTGATTTTTATTTCATATTAATATTTATGGTTGAAATAACTGTTTAATTAACTAATTTTTATTTCATACTATTTAATAATTATTTGATATTATATTTTAATTTTAATTTTATTGATATTGTGAAATAATATTAATATTATTAAATAGTTTATTAAATATTTTAAATATTATATGTTAAATAATTATGTCATTGATCCGCTGTCGCACACGGGTCAAAAACGAGTTTAAAAGTGTAGTAAAACGGAAGCGACACTCGAATATCGTATCACAAAGACTCTTGAATGTTATAACCAAACGAATGAAAATAAGGGGGTTTTTAAGGTTCAAAACTTAAACCGATGATTATTAAAGCTAAAATTAAAATTGATAAATAAGCTAATCTATTGTATCGATTTCCAACTTATCATTGATTCTTATAATTTCAATTCCCTAGCGGATTCAATCCCATTCGATTACAATACCCACTAACAAGCGCAAATTGATATTATATTATGTATGTTCCTAATTTCCGAATTAAGCAAACGGATTTAAGCAGACGCGAATTAAGCAAATGCGACTTAATCAAACACGATAGCAAAAAAGCTACGCTAACGTGATTATAGTTAAGGATCATACAAACAATCAAATTTAATCAACTTTATCCTATAAGAAACAATCGAATTAAGCAAATGAAAGTAATCGAATTAAGCAAATGAGTTTATAGGAAGAATTGAAAAGAAATTGAAATTAAATTGAAATTAATAAAAACCTCAATGTGGAATTCGAATACAACGGATCAACTCTTTAGGAATTAGCTCTCCATGAAATCTTCTAAGCAATATTGTATCATCAAAATTCAGAATTAGGATTCCTGTAGCAGTGAAAGACCTAATATAATAAAAGGGAAATTCGGGCCCTTACGGGATCCGACTCGAAAATTACAAAAACCGGCTCAAACTAACTATTTTAATTAAGTCTAGAACTTTAAAGAATTATTCGACCCTTCTTCATTTCTAATCTACTTTTTACTTCAACATGAAACTTGTATTTCTTTCTCTTAGCTTTCCAACGCATATTAGAACGTGTCAATCTGACTCCTATAGCCCAAGTTATGATCTGAATAGTGACAAGATATCAAATAACTATTTATGCTGAAAATAAAGTACGAAAATAAAATAAAGCCAAAAATAAACTTAAATATAAAAACACACTAAAATAGTAAAAATAATAGAATAAATTATAGAAATACCTAAGTATAATTATAGAAGAACGTGCATCAAAATGCACTGATCAAATTCCCCCACACTTGAACTTTTGCACTCCGAGCAAAATTACAATTTCAAAACAAAAGGAAAGAAAACAGAGCATGCACTTCCAAAAGTTTTCAAGATACAAGGTATAAGCATAATTCTAAGTCTAAGCTTCAAGAATATGGTGTTAGTAAGTAACTTTTTTTGACATTCAAAGCAGATGGAAAAACAGATTTCCAAGAAGTACATCAACAGCAGTAAGATCCTCACATGATATAATTCACTCAACTCTCAAGTGTTTAGATTAACTGTTTACATTCAAAGCACAACATGAAAATTAGTATTACCATAAGCTTGAAAGGACTCTATCATCCACAGTTGAAATACATGCACACAAAGATCAAAAGGACTTTTATTTGGTTGTAATGTGGGCAAGGTAAGGGTGAAACAAATCCTAAGGGGGTACTAGGCTAAAATTCAAAAAGACAAAAGAGACTTGAAAGAAATTACGAGAGTTGAATTTACAAAATATTTCATTCACTTGAACAACTCTATAGCAATTGTCTTCTCTTCTCCTTCCTCTTTTTTTTCTTTTTTTTCTTTTTCATAAGGAGTATGTATTAACATGTATACATCCTTCTATTTTTTTTCTTTTTCTTTTTTCTATTTTTTTCTATTTTTCTTTTCTTTTTCTGCCAACTTCTGAAATATTACAAACATACTTATTCAACTCCACGCAACTCCAAACAAGACTCTTTCAACCCTTTGAATAGGGTGATAACATTGTTTTTCACTTCTCGGCTTGTAATGAGTTTTAAATAAAAAAGGGAGAATAGGATCAATGGGGTTTCAAACAAGGGATGAAATTATTTCAGGTTTGGCTTTTTGGCTAACTAGCTAAAAAAACAAAAAACAAAAACAAAATTGTCTTTATCATATCAATGTGCACAAGTAAACAACAACATCAACAAGAGTCAATTCAAGTTCTAGAGACTAACAAACATGAGTGAATCACACAAGAAAGAAAGAGATGAGTTTTTGTATGTTATCCATATAAGGCTCAAAATCTCCCAAGGTTAATTGATCTACCACAAATGATGTACAATTTAGAGTTTAGTCATTCCTATTATACTAAAAATGCACAGCAAATTTTTCACATCACACCACAAGACTTTAGTCAAGAGAACTAAGAAAAATACTCATAATTGTAACTCAAAAACCAAAGGAAAAAACATGCAATTTTTTTTAAGAAAACAAACAAAAACCAAAACAGAGAAAAAACAAAGAAAACAAAACAAATAAATGGTTTCCTCCCCCACACTTAAAATATACATTGTCCTCAATGAAAGATCATGAATATAAAATAAGAGTGAGAGAAAGGAAAGAACACACCCGAGGAGTCAAGGCAGATAAGTGATTGCATAAGAAGTCTTTCCCAAAGAGAGTTCTTCTACAGTCTCTTCTTCCAAAGTCGGGTTCTCATGTAGTAGTTTTGGGTAGTGTCCATTGACCTTGAAATTTTGATTAGTGCATTTGCCTTGTATTCCAGGATCAAAGAAGAATCTTTGATAAGTAAAAGTGTTACGTGGGCACGTGAAAGTGTTATCCTTCTTCACAACATCAAGAATCAAAGGATTACGGGGTTGCCCCACTACTTTTGTTTTATCTTTAAGTGAGATCCTATGCATATATATATATATATATATATATATATATATATATATATATATATATATATATATATATATATATATATATATATATTATATTATATATATGGGCTAATATCACGAGTGTCAACCAAGGTCCATCCAATTCCCTTCTTATGTTTCTGCTTAAGTTGAAGCTTTCATGAATAATATGAATCCTTGGGAAGTGGATTAGGCTCTACATAATGTGGTTGCTCAATGGATGGTATGTTTGGGGCAGCCGGGATGTCAAGAGTTTCAGCTACATAAACAACTTCGTTTACACTATCACCCTGCAAGGCATCATCAATCTCAGCACAAACAGCATAAAGGTTAGTGTTAGTACAATCATCACATGAGTAAATATCATCAAAACCAGATAAAGTTGGAAAATCAGCTGAAAAAAATCAGAATAAGCTTCATTAACAACTTCAGAAAGCAACTCTATCTGAAAAACATAATGCTCTTCCTCGTCAATCTTCTTATTTTTCAGTACTCCTTGTGGGAAAGGGATTGATGATACATACTTTTTTCCAACCTTAACAACAATAGGATGTTCTGGTTCTGTAACTTTTTCGGATCTCAAGGAAATTGCACTCACATTAGAGCCTTTTGGATTAACTATTGTTTGGGCATGTAGTTGGTTTGATCCTTGAGCTTGTTGCATGACATTCATTGAAGTGGCAAGTTGTCCAATTTGTGTTTGCAAAGTCTGAATACTATAATTTGTTCGTTGTTGAAATTGGGGACTATTTACAACCATTTGCTTGTCAAGTTCCTCTAGTGAAGGTTTAGAAGGTGAAGAGGTGGTTACTTGTGGAGGGTTATATGGTGGTGGTGGTGGTGGAATGGGTAGCATAAATTGTTTCACTAAAGAGGTAAGTTCATCAATTCTGGTTTCTAGAGCTTTGTTGGAAGAAGAAACCTGAATCTCATTCACAATTTTTGCTTGCACCACAAAATTATCCCTTGTTGTGAACTGTTGGGAGTTAAGTGACATCTTCTCAATCAAGGATTTGGCAGCAGTTGAAGTCTTATCAAGAATTGCTCCACCACTAGCATTATCTAAAATGTTTCTTTCCATTGGTAGTAATCCCTCTTAAAAGTATTGTATTAGAAATTGTTCAGAAATCTGGTGGTGAGGACAACTCGACACTAACTGCTTGAATCTCTCCCAATATCCAGCCAATGGTTCCATGTCAACATGTCTAATACCACATATTTCTTTTCTGATTGAAGAAGCTCTTGAAGTAGGGAACAATATTTCTAAGAAGATTTTCTTCATATTATTCTAACTTATTATAGAATTTGGCTCTAAATAATATAATCAATCTTTGGCAGCACCTTGTAGTGAGAATGAAAATGCTCTAAGATTGATATGATCTTCAGTAGTTCCTTGAGGCCTCAATAATATAGAACACACAATCTGAAATACTTTTAGATGCCCATGCGGATCCTCACCTGCAAAACCATTCAACCTTGGCAACAAGTGTATTAAACCAGATTTCAATTCGAAAGGTACAACAGCAACAGGAAATTCAATACATAAAGTATTATAATTAACATCAGGGACAACAAGTTCTCTAAGGGTTCTTGGTCAACCATGTTAAACTTAATATAAAAGAAAAAAAATCAACAAACAATGAGAAAACACAACTAATTCAGCAATGCAGCAACAAATAGGAAAATTCCGACAATGTCCCTATTAAGTAAAAACAATTGAAACACGAAAAAAACGATTAAAATAAAATAACAAAAACATGAAAACACGAAAATTAATCTAATAACGTCAATTAAGAATTTTGAGATTTTTTGCGGAATTTTCTGAAACTATCAAAACATAAAATAAATCATAAAAAATAGAAAAATAGGGACTTTCGGATTTTTAGTACGGCTTCCTCTATTTGATCCTTGATTTTTTCCTAGTTAATCGACAAAGAATCGGAATAATTTGAGACAATTTTCTAAAAAAATAGATTGTTTTATCCTAAAACGCAAAAAGACCAAAACACAAGAAAGTTAGGGCAAAAAAATGTTAAAACACAATACCTAAAACTATAATAATGATTAGACTATAATAATGGTTAAGATCTACAAGAGTCCCCGACAACGGCGCCAATTTGATCCACTATCGCACACAGGTCAAAAACGAGTTTAAAAGTGTAGTAAAACGGAAGCGACACTTGAATATCGTATCACAAGGACTCTTGAATGTTATAAGCAAACGAATGAAAATAAGGGGGTTTTTAAAGTTTAAAACTTAAATCGATGATTATTAAAGGTAAAATCAAAATTGATAAATAAGCTAATCTATTGTATCGATTTCCGACTTATCATCGATTCTTATAATTTCAATTCCCTAGCGGATTCAATCCCATTCGATTACAATACTCACTGACAAGCGCAAATTGATATTATATGATGTATGTTCCTAATTTCCAAATTAAGCAAACTGATTTAAGCAGACGCAAATTAAGCAAACGCGGCTTAATCAAACACGATAACGAAAAAGCTACGCTAACGTGATTATAGTTAAGGATCATACAAACAATCAAATTTAATCAACTCTATCCTATAAGAAACAATCGAATTAAACAAATGAAAGTAATCGAATTAAGCAAACGAGTTTATAGGAAGAATTGAAAAGAAATTGAAATTAATAAAAACCTCAAAGTGGAATTCAAATACAACAGATCAACTCCTTGGGAATTAGCTCTCCATTAAATCTTCTAAGCAATATTGTATCATCAAAATTCAGAATTAGGATTCCGGTAGCAGTGGAAGACATAATATAATAAAAGAGAAATTCTGGCCCTTATGGGATCCGACCCGAAAATTAAAAAAACCGGCCCAAACTAACTATTTTAATTAAGTCTGGAACTTTAACGAATTATTCGACCCTTCTTCATTCCTAATATACTTTTTACTTCAACATGAAACTTGTAGTTCTTTCTCTTAAATTTCCAATGCATATTAGAATGTGTCAATCTGACTCATATAGCCCAAGTTATGATCTGAATAGTGACAAGATATCAAATAATAATTTATGCTGAAAATAAAGTACGAAAATAAAATAAAACCAAAAATAAAATTAAATATAAAAAGACACTAAAATAGTAAAAATAATAGAATAAATTATAGAAATGTCTAAGTATAATTATAGAAGAATGTGCATCAAAATGCACTGATCAGTCATATTATTTCAACTATTTAATATTTCAACTATTAATATTTCAACTATTAATATATTAACTATTTAGTTTATTAAATATTTATTCTATTCAAAAATTACTTTATTAAATATTAATTTATATATTATATTTAAATAAAGTATTCAAGGTTTGTTAGCTGACCAATTTCGACCAAAGAAGAAAATCAGTTCGACTAAGGAACCCGTCGGAACAACGTCAACAGGATGGTGGACAGATCCATGGATCGACATTTTTAGTCCTTGGTCGAAGTCGAAATACCTGAATGGCGAAGGCGGTCGTGGGCAATCAAAAAACGTGGGTAGTTATCTACAGACATGGGGGAAGTGGACTGACACGTGTCATCATAAGATAGTTTTGTAACCCCCCAACGGTTACTTTTGACTAGTATTTAAACAAGTGTTGGGGAAGATTTTAAAGGTGGAGTTTTTAGCATTTGCAGTAGGAGTAAGCTTGAAGTACCAAAGCGTTTACGAGAAAAGAGTTATCTCCCTACAAAAATGTACTTTTGCCTCCATTTACATTTATAAGTCATTTAGTCTTACCAAATTTACGTTTGATTTCTTGCTTTACTTTCAGTACATTCCCGTTTGTCTTACTTCTACTACATCCCTAACTCATCAAGAATTACATTTACGTTTTTTTAACTTTTCAAAGACATTGCTTACCAAAACACCATACGCTCAAACACTAAGTCCAGAACTTTGTAGCCGGTCTTGCAAGTAACCCTCTCATAGGAAGGCTGAGGATTATTGACGAACTAATAAATTGGCACGCCCAGTGGGACTCCGACAGTGTTAGGTGTATGCGATTGCGCCGTGGCAAAATGATATCTCCTAGACCACACGAAAAAACGTCTTCGGCAGGAGACACAGCGACGCCCTAAGCTGCCGATGTCGACTCTAGCATGGCGTTGACGGTTTCGACAGCATTTGTAGGGCCAATTATGACATCGTGTTAGCCACAAACACCGACACCAACAACCATGGGAACTGTTGGGTAACATATGCCCAGTTTCACGGTCCCCATGCACCGAACGTTGGGAATGTCGACTGAGTTTATGGAAAGTATGCATAATCTCGGTTTGACTTACGGCAACATCTCATCATCGCCATTCCCCCGTTACCAGGGGTTAAGACCTTTGGCAACCCCATTTGGTCGACCCTCGGGTTTCGAACTAACGTCTCAGAGAGTCCCAACTTTTACGTCAAGTTCTGTCGTCGTTATGAGACAACAGATGGACGAGAGTAATCATGAAATGGTACACATGCTAACTCAGCAAATGGGTACCATATTAAGGCCTTTGATCCAAGATTCGATGCAGAGTTACTAATAATTGGCAACCCAAATGACAAGGATAGGGGAATTTTTTGGAGCTTCAAGGGCTCCGGCCCGTCGAAACCCTACGCCTCCTCCTCGATCGGAAACACCGGCTCGATAAGAGGAAATGACGGACAATACTGTCGAACAAAATATCAGGAATTCCAACAGATCCCAAGGGTGGCACGAAGGCCCCCCGTGGTAATGGTTAACCGTAACCAGGATCCTGACCTGGTGGTCAGACAAGTTCGACACAAAACAGCCATGGGGGAACAAAAACTAGAAGCTATCGTCGAACGGATCATCGTATGAAATAGAATAAGTCCCTGCCTACAACGGTCGACTTACTCTTCACCTTTTCCAGATTTTGTCTTACAGACAAAATTTCCTAAGGGGTGGAAAGTCCTGAAATTTACCAAGTTCGCTGGGGATACTGAGTAGTCCACCGTCGAACATGTGGCTAGGTACCCGACCGAGGCTGGAGACATAGCGACCAATGAGGATTTGAAGTTAAAATACTTCTCAAGTTCTCTCACAAAGAACGCATTTACGTGGTTCACAACGCTACCTCCACAGTCGATCCAAACATGGACGCAATTGGAGAGATTGTTCCATGAATAATTTCACATGGGGTAATAGAAGATTAGCCTCAAAGGACTAGCTAACGTTAAGTGGAAGGTTTCTGAGTCAGTTGATCAGTACCTAAACGGGTTTATACTGTTGAAAGCGCAATGCTTTGCTCAAGTCCCTGAGCATAAATTAGTCGAGATGGCGGCTAGGGATTTAGATTATTCTATAAGGAAAATGTTGGATACTCAGTATCTTAGAGATATGGCCCAATTAGCCGACAGAGTTTGACGTATCGAACACTTAAAAGCTAGGAATTCCAAAGACAGGTCGATATCATAAGAAGGAAAAAGTGTCATATATCACGGTCGAAGGTGGTTATTCCGAAGACGAAGATATAATCGATAGAAGCGAGGTTAACGTGGCAAAACTTAAGCTCGGGCCTTCGTATGCGTGTAAGGTCTTAAAACCCTCAAATGGGAAAAACCCTGTCGAACCATAAAAAATAGACAAATATGTAGCTAAGACCTATACTTTCGACGTGTCTAAGTGCGACGAAATCTTTGATCTACTAGTGAAAGATGGTCAGATTATGGTTTAAAAGATCCCCCTAGAACAAAAGAAAAAAGGGGGTTCTGTAAATTTCATAATTTCCTTGGTCACAAAACTCACCAATGGTTATTATAAACTGAACTAAACCATAAATCTGGTTTGGTTCAGTGCAGTTCATGAACTATGAACACCCTTAACCCAAAGTGCAGTGCGGTGTTCGACGAGAAAACCGTCAGAAAATTGGAGGCAAACAACAAGGTTGTGGAAGAGGAGAAACTTGTTGTCCAACGATTTGTGTTCGACAAGCATGGGGCACCTTGACGAAACGAAGATTATAAAAGGTGGTTTCAACGTTCCCAACCAAAGACTTTCATTCCTCCTACTGATGTTCCATAGAAAAAGTGGATAGAGTATGTTAACTAGAAAGGGGGCAAAAAACCAAAATGGAGAGTGTTAGAGAAAGAAACAACATCATTAGAGAAGAAAAGAGGCTATAAATATCTCCTAACTACAAAGGAAAGAATCCGATGACTAGGACACAGTGGAGACACTACCAGCGAAACAAAAAATCTAGGAAGGACGTTACCACTCCACAGTTGAAACCTTCGGAAACCGCTGGACAAAAGAAACAAATACCAAAGGTCGTGGGACCAGGAAAAATGGTGGTCAATCAGACAATGGTCATGAGTGTCGACTCGACGGGAAAGAAGGCAGTAATAGCCACTCACAATGTGAAATATTCTTCAGAGGTCGAGAAGCAGCCACGAAGCGGGGGAAAATCGAAGGAAGAAGAGCCCGGGTATTCCCCCCAACCAGAGGAAGGAGAGCCTGAATACTCCCCCAGTCCGATAAGGAGTTCGACGAAGACATGTACGACGAAAACAATGATGACATTTATGGTGATGGTTTTGTTGTAAATTGTGGCATTGTATCGGTGTTACCAGCTGAATACGACATGGTATCCGAAGTCTCTGAAACAGAGGGAGATTTTATGCCAGAAGAGACAGACGGAGGAAAACCTCTATGCTACTATGTCATGAATAGCGGCGTGGTGGAAGAACAGAAAGCCATGTTTGAAAGACCCGGCCCAGGGATGATGTATCATCTAAAGCCATTGTTCATCAGAGAAAAGGTCGATGGAATGGTGGTAACCAAGGTTTTTGTCGATGGAGGCGCTGCAATCAATCTGATGCCACATACTCTATTTAAGAAATGGGGAAAGGGCGATGAAGACCTTCGACAACACAACATGGTCCTATCAAACTATGAAGGGAAAACCAGCAATATAATGGGGGTTGTCCAGGTCGATCTTGTTGTGGGCACAACAACACGCTCTACATTATTCATGGTAATAGACTCCAAAGTCAATTTCAATCTACTTTTGGGTCGAGAATGGATCCATGGGATAGGAGCGGTACCATCGACGGTTCACCAGAGACTTATAATCTGGCAAAAAGATAGCATCATGGAAAACATTGAGGCCGACCAAAGTCATTATCGGGTCGACGACAGGGGTTCCAAGAGGTCTTTCGACCAACACTTGACGAATATAACACCGTGTGGTGATGAATCGGGCTCCTATACTTCTGTCAAAACTAGTCGAGTTCTGAACTTAGACACTGATCATGGTTTCATATGGGATAATGAGGAAGACACAGAATCAAAGACGGGAATTCCACCTACGGGGTGGCCTGTAGTCGATGAAGATGACTGCTGAGTCAGAAAGTTTGGCTCGAATTTCGGCCTATTTGGCTGAAAACAAGAGGAAGTCATTTCTGGAAAAGGGAAGGCTTCAAGATTTGGCATGCGAGGCCGAAGGTTTAGAAAATGGCTGACAAGACCAGACAACAGCTTTAGAAAGCCAGAGGCTTGATTGTATTTATGACAACGAGACTTTGGGGTTCGAAAAGAATCCATTAAATGAGTCCCAAAAGATGCAAGCACAAGAATACCAACTACAATAAGTATTAAGGTAGGGTCAGAAATGAGGGCGAAACTGATCGAGGTATTGACTGAATACAGGGACTGTTTTTCCTGGGATTATAACGAAATGTCGGGTTTAAATCTAAACGTGGTGGAGCATCGACTTCCTATCCAACCTGGGAAAAAGCCAGTGAAGCAACACCCTCGACGATTTTCTTCGAACGTCGCCTCGAAAATCAACCAGGAGATCCAAAGACTCCTCAAAAGTCATTTCATCTGAACGGCGAGATACGTCGAATGGTTGGCCAACATAGTGTCCGTCATCAAGAAAAACGGAACTCTTAGAATCTGTATAGATTTTAGAGACCTGAATAATGCCAGACCGAAGGATGAATACTCGATGCCCGTAGCATAAATGTTGGTCGATTCAGCTGCAGGTTTTGAATACCTGAGCATGCTTGATGGTTACTCTGGTTACAATCAAATCCTTATAGTTGAAGAGGATGTCCCCAAGACAGCATTCCGATGCCCTGGAGCCTTAGGGACATACGAATGGGTCGTAATTCTGTTTGGTTTAAAAAATGCAGGAGGAACCTATCAAAGGGCTATGAATACCATATTTCATGACTTCATTGAAAATTTTATGCAGGTATATATTGACGACATCGTGATAAAATCGTCAGCACAGGAAGATCACCTAGAGCACCTTCAACGTTCGTTCAATAGAATGAGGAAATATGGAATGAAAATGAATCCATTGAAATGCGCTTTTGGTGTGCATGCAGGCGACATCTTGGGATTTATGGAACACAAACGAGGTATCAAGATCAATCAAAATAAAACAAAAGCAATCTTAGACCTCAAAAGCCCATCGACAAAGAAGCAGCTCCAGCCTTTATTAGGGAAGATCAACTTCTTAAGAAGGTTCATATCGAACCTATGTTGTAAAACTAAGGTGTTTTCTCCACTGCTCAAAATTAAGAGGGAAAGTGATTTTCATTGGGGCCCAGCGCAACAATAGGCTTTCGACACAATTAAGGAGTACCTTACCAAGCCTTATATTTTGTTTCCTCCTAGTAGGAAGAAAAATATGACTTTATATATTGCTACATCGGACACGACTATAAGGAGTATGTTAGCCCAAGAGGATATTAATGGTATCTAAAGACCCATATATTACCTCAGTAGAATGTTAATAGGCGCTGAAACTAGGTACAGTCTCATAGAGAAATTGTGTTTGTGCTTGTACTTTGACCATATGAAATTAAAGCAATATATAAAAACAGTTGATGTTTATATTTCATCTCATTACGATATTATTAAACATATCTTGTCTAAACCTATTCTGCATAGTCGAATTAGAAAATGGGCATTGGCGTTAACAGAGTTTTCTCAGACGTTTAAACCTTTAAAGGTTATGAAAGGCCAGATCGTGGCAGATTTTATAGTGGATCATGACATGGTCGAATAATCTCTAAATGTGGTTGACACCAAACCATGGCGTTTGTATTTCGATGGGTCGAGTCACAAAGACGGAGCGGGAGTCGGGGTATTAATATTATCACCACAGGATGGCCCAACGAAGTTTAAATGCAAGATCAGCGAAAAGTGTTCCAACAATGAAGTCGAGTACGAGGCTTTAATAATTGGTCTTCGACTCTTGAAAGTGTTGAGAGCTATTCGAATTTAATTGAGGGGAGACTCAGAGTTGGTAATCGAGTAAGTCATATGCGAATACAAGTGCATCAAAGAAAGTTTGTTGAAGTATTTTGTGACTGCGACGCAACTATTGGAACACTTTGAGGTTACGAACATAAGACATGTACCGAGAAACAAAAACCAAGAAGCCAACAATTTGGCCCAAATCACTTCCGAATATAAGATTTCTAATCCAAAATTCCAAGATGTGATTGAAGTTCGAGAGAAGATGGTGTCGGATACACCACCACTGACAGAAGATATCCTCGACAAGAATGATAGTTGTAATGAAGGGCTCAACGAAGAATGTCAGGAAGCCTGTGGAGTCAAGAGGTCCTGGTGACATGGAGTTTTCACTGTCAATAGTTCATCACCAACAGACTGAAGGAAACCAATTATGGAATATTTAGAGAACCCAGTCAGAGGCATTGATAGGAAAACCAGATACAGAACTTTGAGCTATGTGTTGTTAGGAAATGAATTGCTGAAGAAACCACCAGAAGGGGTACTACTTAAATGCCTAGGAGATACTGAAGCATATTTGGCCATATATGAGGTACATAGTGAAGCCTGTGGCACCCACCATGCAAGCCATAAGATGAAGTGGTTGTTTTTTCGACAAGGGGTTTATTGACCCGGTATGTTGAAAGATTGCATCGAGTTCGCCAAGGGATGCCAAGAATGCCAAAGACACGCAGGTGTTCAACATATGACAACGAGTGAGTTGCATGCGATCATCAAGCCATGTCCCTTTAAGGGGTGGGAATTAGATGTCATTGAAGAAATTCGACCAGCCTCGTCGAAGCAATAGAAGTTCATCCTAGTGGGGATAGACTACTTCACCAAGTGGATCGAAGCCGTCTCTCTGGTGAAGGTGGATTAGGAGGCGGTGATTGAATTCATCCAAAAACATATTATATATAGGTTTGGTATCCCAGAGACCATTAACACAGATCAAGGGTCAGTGTTTGTAGGACAAAGGATGCAATAGTTCGATGGCGAAACAGGCCTCAAGTTGGTTACCTCTACACCCTACTACGCACAAGTAAATGGACAAGTCGAAGCGGCCAACAAAGTGATAATAAGTTTGATTAGAAAACATGTTTCCAAAAAACCAAAGAATTGACACAAGACTTTGGACCAAATCCTATGGGCCTATCGAACATCCCCAAAGGAGGCAACAAATTCGATGCCTTTTCGACTAACATTTGGGTACGATGCCATATTTCCATTAGAGATATGCTTATAGTCCGTAAGAGTACAATGCCAGAACGACCTCCAGCCGAAACAATATTGGGAAATGATTTTTGATGAACTGGTCGATTTGGACGAAGAAAGATTGGTCGCAGTGGAAATGATGGCACGACAGAAGGAACGCGGTGGAAATGCTGGCACGACAGAAAGGTAAGGGAAAAAAACTTTATTGTTGATGATTATGTTTGGAAAGTAATCTTACCTATGGATCGTCGAGATCGATCTCTAGGTAAATGGTCTCCAAAGTGGGAAGGGCCATTTCAGGTAAGCCGAACATTCACCAACAATGCATATGAGATCAAAGAGCTTGGTAGGGATCAAAGGGTTTTGAGAGTAAACGGGAAATATTTAAAGAAATATAAACCTATGCTACAAGAGATCCAAATCCGAACATAACAAGATTCATTGATTCTTTAAAATGGCCTAAAAGGGCATTATAAAACATGGTCGGCAGGCCTTACAGGAGAGATAAAAACAAAGAAGAGATCAAATAGGGAATCTAGACTTAAAGTCCTCAAAAGAGGTTATCTCGTGACTAATCATATTGTCTAGAGAAACCTTCTTTCCACGCAAGTATTTTATGTCAGCCTCAATCTTGAGGACTCTTTCTCCATGGGATATCCCCTTCAGGACCTCACTATCGACTGCTTCTTGCACGGGAATTCCCTCAGCCGTCTCCAAGGAATATTTTTGCGCTTCTACCTCAACAATATTTTTATTAAGTTCAGATATCTGGGCATGATAGTCGGAGATCTGCATGTCGAAGGCTTCCCGCTGACAAAGATGTTCCCTCTTCTTGTGTTGAAACTCGTCGAGCTTTCGTTCATAGGCCTCACTGGAGTCCCATTCAAGCTTTGCCTCATTGAGTTTCGTCTTAATCTGAAGGTCAGCATTTTGTCGAAGGTTAAGGTCCTTGACAAATTGGGTAAAGAAGGCCTCAAACTCGATGAAATACTTGACCATTGAGGCAAGAAGATCGTGGAGGGAAAGTGAGTCGAGGAACTTAAAAATATCACAAGCAAGTTCTTCTTCTTTTTCAAGAGCACATAGAAAGTCGCCCTTGAAGAGTGACACCTTCAGTTGCTGAAAAATGAAAACAACCTCAGCATGTAGCTCTGAGGGAGCAACGACGGTCGAAGAGGGGAGTGGCACATCAGTTGACAGATGGCATATTTGTTGTAACTTCCTAAGGGCCTCAGCGGGGTTTCTTTGTCTAATAATCCTGATTTCTCTCAAAGTTAAAACACTGGTCGACGCACTTTCGTCAACAATGTTCGGAGGATTGAGAGTTGGTGGAGAAACAGGACTTGAGGAACAGCTGGTGAGGCACTTTGAAACTCAGCTTGCCGCTGCAGACTCAGGACAACATCGGTTGAAGGATGGTCGGTCTTATCTTTAACCGCAGTTTCAACCTCAATCTAAGAGCCCACAGGTCCCTGAAAGATGTATGAGTGCACGCTCCCATCAGAATCCTCATTTTCCGCTACGGAAACTTCTTCAGGTACCTGAATATCAAGATGGGTGAAAAGGTAATAAAAATTGCTAAAGTAAAAAACATTTTCACAAGGCTGATATGTGATACCTGTGAAGGGGGGTCGAAGGCGTTTTTTGCTTCTTCGAGGGCTTGGCCAAAGTCGGCTCAGTAGAGGAGGTGATCCTCTTTCGACCTTGATAACAGAAAGTATTAGTACTGTACATCCCCAAAAGATGAGGAAACAAAATCAGTGACTTATACCTTTTTGGGGGCTTCGTCGACTTGAGAATTTTTGGATTTTTGGGTAGGGAGCATTAACGGATGGAGGTGGAGGCGGTATATCACCTGCGAGGGTGGAAAGAGCGTCGACCATGTTTTGGAGAAATTGGTCACTCGATAAAGAATGACTCTGGTAGGTGTTGGTTCTAAGTGTTGGCAGCAATTTTGGTAAAACAAATAGTGTTCACAAGATGTTGCATGTGATGTCTTAACTTAAGATATCTTGTACCTGCTGGTGGTTTAAAAACATAATAATGCATGATTATTTCAGGATGTCATACATGATGTCATGACATCTGATATTATGTACCTGTTGGATATTTAAAATGGAATTGTGCAGGATTGTTCCAGGATGTCAGACCCGATGTCATGACATCTGTATACAGAACATTCAGGGTGAATGTTATGTGTTATGTGATTGCGCTTTTAATGGAAATCTATGTATGATTGAAGATCTGATTTACAAACGCATTCAATCATTAATTACAACCAGATTTACTTATTTTCCAAAGAGATCTAATCAGCTGTCATGAGAACATTTGAATGGAAAATAGTTTTAGGGTTTCAAGATGTCCAAGCCCAGCTGAACGCTTCTATAAATAGGACATGGAAAACCTGATTTGATACACAAGAAATACAGAGTGAAATATTGAGAGAAAATAAGGGTTTGTGTCTTGTTTGGTCGTCTGACTTGTAAGCCATTCAATTCATCCATAAATGATTGAATTGGTCTGATTTGTGAGTTGTAATTTGTCACTCTAAGCTTTTAAGCATGAGTGTGTGTCTACTTGATTGAAGTTGTTAAGTAAGATCAAGTGTGTGTCTACTTGATTGAAGCTGCTAAGTAAGATCAAGTGTGTGTCTTTGAAGAGTGTCTTCTTTTCATGAGTAATTGTTGTTTATTATCACTGGTGTGATTGAGGGGGAGTGAGTGGGATCTCATATCTAAGAGTTCTTAGGTAGAAATCATACGGGTAGAGATTAGATGAAAAAGATTGTAACTTGTGGAGTGTACTGAGAGTCTTTGAACTGATTCTATTTAGTGGATTTCCTTCCTGGCTTGGTAGCCCCCAGACGTAAGTGAGTTGCACCGAACTGGGTTAACAATTGCTTGTGTCTCTTGCATTACTATTCTTTATCTTTATCCTATGTGTTTTACTCATATATTAGTGTCGTGACATTACCTTCGACATCTCATATCTGATACCAGAATTTCAATTGGTATCAGAATAGGCATCCTGCTCTGGTTCTGGGTGAGATCTAGGGACAATACTTTCTGGTACTATGGAGAGAGATGGAGGATCTGTTCACAGGCCGCCAATTTTGGATGGATCTAACTATGACTATTGGAAACCTTGAATGGTAGCTTTCCTAAAATCTCTTGATAATAAGGCTTGGAAGGCTGTGTTAACAGGCTAGGAATATCCAGTAATTACTAAGGAAGGAGAAGCCACTACTGATAAGAAGCCTGAAGAACAATGGTCCAAGGAGGAGGATGATCTAGCCCTTGGAAATTCTAAAGCATTGAATGCCATATTCAATGGAGTAGACAAGAATATCTTCAAATTGGTAAACAACTGTGAGGTGGCTAAAGATCCTTGGGACATTCTCAAAACCACTCATGAAGGCACCTCTAGAGTGAAGATGTCTAGACTACAGCTGCTCACCTCCAAGTTTGAAAATTTAAGGATGAAAGAAGATGAAAATATTCATGAATTTCATATGAGTATCCTTGAAATTGCTAATGCCTTAGGAGCCCTGGGAGAGAAGATGTCAGATGAAAAATTAGTAAGAAAAATACTCAGGTCACTCCCTAAGAGATTTGCTATGAAGGTGACAACCATAGAAGAGTCTCAATACATCTCGAATATGAGAGTTGATGAGCTAATTGGTTCCCTCCAAATATTTAAGATGGGAATGTGTGATGGATCTGAAAAGAAAACCAAAAGCATAGCCTTCATGTCAAACACAGAGGAGGAAGATGGTCAGGATGATGATGAAGATCTTGCAAATGATATAGCAATGCTGGGAAGACAGTTTAACAGATTGTTGAAAAAGATGGATGTAAGATCCAAGGATAATGTCAAGAACATCTCATCTGACATCAGTAAATCCAACAATGCTGGAAGAAGAGCAAAGTCAGATGATAAGCCCAAAGAAGGAAAAGGAGTACAATGCCATGAATGTGATGGGTATGGACACATTAGAACTGAATGTGGAGCCTACCTCAAGAAACAGAAGATGAGTCTTGCTGCCACTTGGTCTGATGAGAGTGAAATAGAAGAGTCTGCAAATCTGGTGACTGCCTTGACTGGAAGATGGGGTTCTGATGAAGACTCAAGTGATGATGAAGTAACCTTTTAAGAGTTGGCCACTACCTACAGAAATTTGTGTCACAAAAGTGCAGAGGTGTGTAAACAGGTTGAAAGCCAGAAGAAGGTAATAACTCAACTTGAGAATGAGAAGGTAGAACACTTGGAAACCATCTCTAAATTAAAAACAGAAGCAGTGGTTCTAAATGCCAAGCTAGATGAAAGTCAACAAGTTGAAAGCCAGAAGAAAGTGATAGTACAGTTGGAGAATGAGAAGGCAGAACATGTGGAAACCATCTCCAAGTTAAAACTGAAGCTATGTTCTTGAACTCTAAACTGGAAGAGAGGACCAAGTATGTTAGAGTGTTAAACAATGGATCTGACTCCTTATAAAAGATTCTCCAAACTGGACAAATAACAGGAGACAAATTTGGCATTGGGTATAATGAATCTAAGCCTAAGTGCAATTACACGGGTTGTAAACCTAAATCCAAACCTAAGTGCAGCCATATTAAAAGCAAACCTGAGATGTCACATCATATGTCACAACATCAGAAGGGAAGACAACAGAAAGGGAAACACCAAAGATGGAGATGCCATTACTGTGGAAAATTTGGCCACCTGAAGCCCTTCTGCTATAAGCTGTATGGTTATCCTAGCCATGTTCATCATCAGACTCACTATCAATCAAGACCCAAACTTCACAGGTCTGCCAACAAGAAGCAATGGGTTCCTAAGACTAATGTTACAAGTCTAATAGCTCACACTTCCTTCAGAGTTTCAGCCAAAGAAGATTGGTATTTTGACAGTGGGTGCTCCAGACACATGACTGGAAACAAAGACCTGCTAACTGGCCTTCATCCTCATGCCATAAGCTATGTAACCTTTGGTGATGGAGCAAAGGGTGAAATCAAGGGGATAGGTAAGCTTGATTGCCCTGGAGTTCCTGAACTTGACAAGGTCCTACTTGTTAAGGGCTTGACTGCAAATCTAATAAGCATCAGTCAACTATGTGAACAAGGTCTAAATGTTAACTTCACTAAAACTGAATGTCTGATTACTAACAAAGAAAGTGAAGTGATCATGAAAGGAGTCAGGACCAAAGATAACTGTTACATGTGGAGCTCTCAAATTGGTTATTCCTTAAAGTGTACCTTATTCAAAGAAAAAGGGATGAAGATGATTATATCTGCTAGAGGAACTCCCAAATTGAAGATTGATGAAAGAAAAGTCTGTGGGAAATGTCAGACAAGGATGTCACACCAGAAACTCAGACTTGACATCACTTCCAAAGGTTTGAAACTCCTCCATATGAATTTGATGGGACCCATGCAGGTGGAAAGCCTTGGTGGAAAGAAGTATGCAGTGGTGGATGACTTCTCCAGATACACCTGGACCAAAAACAAATCTGATGTGGTTGAAATCTTCAAAGATTTTTGTCTGAAACCTCCAGGAGAAAAGCTCATGGTGGCTCAAATAGATAATATTGGGTTTGGTAGGAGATTAGACCAGATGGTAGAACATGTTGCTAGTCAAATGCAGTCTGAAGTTGGAAAGAACCTTGTTGGACTTGGGCTACAAGTCAAGCAGATAGAAGGGTCTATGTGTCTATCTCAAAGCAAATGTGCCAAGAACAATGTTAAGAAGATTGGGATGGAGAGTGAAATGACACCTGCTCCTACACATTTGAAAGATGAAAGTGGTGTTTGTGTTATATATCAAGTTGAATATATAGCAACTGGAAGTAGCTATTCTCAACAGGGTTGGTTGAAACTAATGTTGACTAAATACAATGTCACACACGATGTCATGACATTGTACTATGACAACCTGAGTGCTACAACTATGTCCAAAAATCCTAATCAGCATAGTTGGACAAAGCACATTGATTTTTGTCATCACTTCATTAGAGAATTTGTGGAAGACAAAATCATAGCACTAAAGCATGAGATGCAATTAGCTGACAAATTTGAAAGGGTTTTGGATGCTAATCAGTTTGAATGTTTAAGAGGGAAACTGGGGATTTGTATTCATGAGAAGTTATAGCAATTAAAGTGGAGTGGAAAAGGTAATAAAAATATTGTTTGCCCACTTAAAAGAAAGTGCCACATTTATGATAAATCATTACCTAGTATTGGAACTAGTATCTATGCCATTTCCACACGTTACCTCAACACAACCGTTTCCATCTTCATCCAACTTCTCAGACAACCTCTGCTATGGCAAAGAGATTTTTTTCAAAAGTTCAACAAAATGTCATAACATCCCTCATCCTCAGGATCAAAACCCACTCACAAAGGAAGGACTCCCTCCATGGAGTTTCTGAATGAAGATATTCTGGAGGTTATTCCCCTCTCTTTTATTCCAGGCGACGTCCCTGGCCCTTCTTCCACGGCTGGAAGTAATCAAGGTAACATTCCTGATAAATCTCCTCATAAGGATGACATGCACTTTATAGATCGTGCCATTAGGAACCTAGTAACTAGGATTCTAAACGAAGGGCATGCAGTCAAGGGTGTTTCTACCTCTCTGTCTAGAAGGGATCCCTCTTCTGTGGTGGAACCCCAAACTGAGAAATATGATGATTCATCTAGATCATAGAAAAACATGGCTGCTGAGGGATTATGCTCTCTAGGTAAAACCTTGCCTAGTAAGAAACCAGCAGATGTTTCTCATGAAACTGCTGAGAATGTTATTAATCTGGAGGAAGAAAGTTCTGAGGAAGAAGATGACACCTTGGTCCATCATGTGAAACCAAGTGTAGCAAAGAAACTAAGGACCAGAAAAGGGAAGACTGTGGCTAAGATGTTGACAGCCAGAACAGGTAAGAAGGTTGCTAGTGTAGGACCCTCCAAATCATGGAGTAAAGTTGAGGTTAAGAAGAGGAAGGTCAGAGAGAGTTCTGACTCTGAAGATGATGTCGAAGACGATGTCCCAGACATCTCTCTTGCTAAAAGGCAGGCTATTAAAAAGTCCCCAGCCAAAGTTGCAGTTGTGCACTTAGACAACATCTCTTTCCATCTGGAAGATGGTGCTGCCAAGTGGAAGTTTGTCATTCAAAGGAGGGTTATTGTTGAAAGGGAGCTAGGAAAGGAGGTTGTAGAAGTGAAGGAAGTGATGGAATTGATCAAGAATGTTGGTCTGATGAAAATTGTTGTTGCTTTTCCCCAATGTTTTGAAGGGTTAGTGAAAGACTTTGTTGAGAATATCCCAGAGGATATTTCTGAAAAAGAGTAGCAAGGAATTCTGCAAGGTCTTTGTAAGAGGTAGATGTGTGAGGTTCTCCCCAACCATAATCAACAAGTTCCTAGGGAGAGGAACTGAAGGAGGTGTGGAGTTAGAGGCTACAAACAATGAAATCTGTAGGACTATTACTGCTGGCCAAGTCAAGGAATGGCCTAGTAAGAAGCATCTATCAGCTGGCAAGTTAACTGTTAAATATGCCATCTTGCACAAGATTGGTTCAGCCAACTGGGTGCCAACAAACCATACCTCAACCATCTCTAATGGTATTGGAAGAATCATCTATGCTATTGGAACCAGACTAAACTTTGATTTTGGAAGGTTTATGTTTGATCAAATTGTTAGACATGCCTCCACTAATGTAGTAAAGTTGCCTATTGCCTTTCCATCTATCATCTGTGGAATTATCTTAAGCCAGTAACCAGGCATTCTCAACACAAGTGATATTCCCAGCAGAAGGAAGCCTCCACTGTCCATTCACTATAAGTTATTTGAAGGAAGCCATGTCAATGATGTTGTCATGACATCTGCAAGGAAGGAGCCAGCCTCTCAAGGTGGCTTGATTGCTCAATTGAAGGAAACTTGTAAGGAGCTGGAGACTGGTATTAGGGTTGCCAAGGCAAGGAAAGAGGCTTTAGAGGTTCTTATTAGTAGCTTAGAGAAGGAAGAGATGGATAAGGTTGGTGAAACCAAGGATTCAAATGCCAATACCTCAAGTGAGAGGTCCAATGCTCAATCTAGTGGCAGTTCTGATTCTGAAGGTGAAGATGATGCTACTTCCTCAGACTGAGTGGTAATGGTTCCCCCTGTTATGAAGACTGTGTGTGCTATGTGCTGTTATGAAGATTGTGTGTTGGTTTGGCTGTTCTAGACGCTGTTCTAGATGATGTTATGAATATTTTGGAAGCTTGGATGTTTTGTTTTTCTGTTGAAATGTTTGTAATTTTTGGCAGTCCTTACTGATGCCTTGATGTAATATTTGGGCTCTTAATGAGTTCCATGGATTTCTAATTATCTAAGCTATTACAGCTGTGTATAATTATGGTTTGTATCTCCTAACATTTATGTTTTAACATTTTATATGTTATAACATCTCTTGTGACATTCTCTGCTAGGCTGATTGACATTTATTTTGTCTAATTGGTCACCTTTGGTCTATTTTGACTAAAAAGGGGGAGAAGTGATTATGTGGAGAGTTGCAATTAAATGTGTGGATTATGGAGATTTGCAGTGCTGTTGTAGCTAGCTAGGCTAAACAGGTGAACAACTGAAGTTGAAGGAGATGTTTGATGGGAGACAGAATGATGCTCTGTATTGTGATGTTGGAGGAGATGTCTGATGTGGGACAGAATATGTGGGACAGTGTTCTGTGATGTTAAAGGAGATGTCAGAATATGATTCTGAACATTACAGATGTTGAAGGAGATGTCAGAAGGATATTCTTATTGTTACAGGTGTTGTTATTACAGGTGCTGTTATTGTTAAAGGAGATGTCTGTGTTGTACAGACTTAGGGGGAGAAGAAGTACCCTTGTGAATTTGTGTGTTTTACTAGTTGCTATTATAGCTAGTAATTTTGTTTGCTTTTGTTGCTGCTTAAACTGCTGATGTTTTTTTCTTGTGAACAAAATAGACAGATATATGTTTTAGCCAAAATTTGCCAAAGGGGGAGTTTGTTGGTTCTAAGTGTTGGCAACAATTTTGGTAAAACAAAGAGTGTTCACAAGATGTTGCATGTGATGTATTAACTTAAGATATCTTGTACCTGTTGGTGGTTTAAAAACATAATTATGCAGGATTGTTTCAGGATGTCATACACGATGTCATGACATCTGATATTATGTACCTGCTGGATATTTAAAATGGAATTATGCAGGATTGTTCCAGGATGTCAGACCCGATGTCATGACATCTGTACACAAAACATTCAGGGTGAATGTTATGTGTTATGTGATTGCGCTTTTAATGGCAATCTATGTATGATTGAAGATTTGATTTACAAACGCATTCGATCATTAATTACAACCAGATTTACTTATTTTCCAAAGAGATCTAATCAGTTGTCATGAGAACATTTGAATGGAAAATAGTTTTAGGGTTTCAAGATGTCCAAGCCCAGCTGAATGCTTCTATAAATAGGACATGGAAAACCTGATTTGATACACAAGAAATACAGAGCGAAATATTGAGAGAAAATAAGGGTTTGTGTCTTGTGTGGTCGTGTGACTTGTAAGTCATTCAATTCATCCATAGATGATTGAATTGGTCTGATTTGTGAGTTGTAATTTGTCACTCTAAGCTTTTAAGCATGAGTGTGTGTCTACTTGATTGAAGTTGTTAAGTAAGATCAAGTGTGTGTCTACTTGATTAAAGCTACTAAGTAAGATCAAGTGTGTGTCTTTGAAGAGTGTCTTCTTTTCATGAGTAATTGTTATTTATTATCACTGATGTGATTGAGGGGGAGTGAGTAGGATCTCATATCTAAGAGTTCTTAGGTAGAAATCATACGGGTAGAGATTAGGTGAAAAAGACTGTAACTTGTGGAGTGTACTGAGAATCTTTGAACTGATTCTATTTAGTGGATTTCCTTCCTGACTTGGTAGCCCCCAGACGTAGGTGAGTTGCACCGAACTGGGTTAACAATTGCTTGTGTCTCTTGCATTACTATCCTTTATCTTTATCCAGTGTGTTTTACTCAGATATTAGTGTCGTGACATTACCTTCGACGTCTCATACCTGATACCAGAATTTCAGTAGGAATTCCACCATTCGTCGAAGTCAATTGTTGAAACTTGAAAATTGGGAGTTCGTAATGGTGAGTGGATTTACAAAAACAGAGACAAGCTTTGTGATCATCAGGTGTTAATGATCGAACGAACCATACAATATCGGTGTCATGAGATACCATAGGCTTCGGAACCATCTGGCTTAAGCCAAACCGATGAGCCACCAAATTCGGTTGATAGCTCATGAAACCGAACCGCTTCGACCCTGGCTCAATTTTGTAAGATAATAAGGTAGGAGTCAAGAAAGCTTTCCATATCGCGTTCGATTGGGCTGCAGTCTGTGGAGAGCCACCTGGAAAAGGATCTTTGAACTATTTAGGGCTGAAGGTTTGGTCAGCAATTGGCGTCATACCAGGAGTAAATTTATCTACTTCGATGAACATATTTAAGTATTTCATGAATAGATGTGTGTTGGGAGTCTCTTGGTAGGTCGTCAAAGCCAACCTGACTCATTCGATGGGTCGATCTTTAGTCAGTCTCATAATACGGTCCGACACGGGGTATCCTAGCTGATACTCAAAAGTAGCATTTAACCAATGTTGCAAAATCCATAAAGGACCCGACATATTCAAGGCCTTAGTAGTGTTGGAGAGAAATTACAGTTTCAGGGTTGCCAGCCCTAGAGCCTGATATAAGGAGGCTAGCAGCAGTTTACCTAAAGACACCTGTTGACCCTCATGAATCTGGATCCCCAGGGTAATATAGCTCTTCAATATCTACAAAGAACCAGGGCATAACACATAGTATGAAAGCCATAAAGTAAGGAAGGTTATATGCTCTTCGTCGGACACTTTGATAGAATCCTTGTTGTAGTGATCTTCGATGTAATTTAGAAGGTTGGCCCGGCCAAACGAGAAGATGTTCTCCGTCGAAAGGGTGGGATCAAAGACTTCCCCCAATGGTGAAAGGCCGGTGATTTCCGCCACATCAAAAAGGGTGGGTGTTAACATCCCACAGGGCAACTGGAATGTGTTGGTGGAGCCTGTGAGGGCAAAGATCCATTGTCCTTATTTTAATAATGTCAAACCTTTTTAGTTACTCATAATGTGTGCTTTGGACGGTGTCATCATATCATAGAATGCATTCATCCTCCAACATGCTCAAAGTATAAGTGAAATGTGCCCATGCATATAGGAGCATATCATAGATGTGAATAATGTACTTGATCATAATTGGTACCTTAGGTTCATAAGAGAGTGGTTTGAATTGACCAAAATACATATCAAAAACTCATATTTGATAGTTTAAGAATTTTGAGTTGACTCATGACTTGGAGTGGTAGAACTGTGAGTCGACTCGTGACTTGGAGCGTAACTCTCGGGTCTGAACAGGTCGAGTCATAGGTCTACTCACCTCTGGAAAAACCTGTTTGAGTCGACTCATCCCCTGTTTGAGTTGACTCATTGCTTGTTTCATTTGAACCATGTTGCCACGAGTCTGAACAGGTCGAGTCATAGGTCGACTCAACTTTGGAAAAACCATGTTTGAGTCGACTCATCCCCTATTTGAGTCGAATCATCGCCTGCTTCACTTGAGTAGTTTTGCCTTGGGTCTGAACAGGTCGAGTGACATGTGTTAACAGTCGAGTGGTCGTTGTTGACACTCAATTTTCTGCTGTGTATTTTTGCAAAATTATTCTGTTATGTCTGTTACTTTGTCCATGCATCATATATATATTCTAGAGTCTCTTCTTCAACAAATAAAAACAAGAAAAGTGAAAGATATACACTAAAGTGCTCTTCATCTTCATTCTTCATTGCATTTCTCAACAACTACACATAACAATTTTTGTTGATCATTATGCATTATTATGGTGATAACGTCCAAATAGGACTGTGTAGTCTTAGTTTGGGTAGAGGCTTTGAGTGGGTTTTTCTTGAATAAAACCATTGGGGTTTTGTCCTCCAAGAATTGGGTTTTTCTTGCACTAATATTTGCTTCATAGATTCAGCCGAGTGAAAGGTTTGAAGAACGGTAAGTTCGTTCAAACAAGTAACGGTAACCGGAGGATTGTGAAGGAAGGTTAGGGTTCAAGTGTCTTGCGATTGAAGTCAGCCGAGCTAGAATTTTGAAGAACGTGGAGTTCTTCCAATAAGGTAGCTACAACCGGAGGTTTCACGCAGATCCGATCAAAATCAGCCGAGGTAGAGTTTTGGAGAACGTGGAGTTCTTGCACTAAGGTAGCTACAATCAGAGGTTTATTCGGAACACTTGAAGGACTTGGTTCAACTCGAATCAAGGGGGGAGAAGTGAATAGGATCTGCAACAACACTTGGGGTTGATTGGTGGTGGTCATTTCTTCTCTTGTATTAACTTTTCAATTTGATAATAAATATCTCAATTCTAGTTTTAGAATTGGGGGCAGACGTACCCTAAGTGAGGACGAAAGGAGAATTGCCTAAACAAATATGGTGTTTTTCTCTCTTTCTCTTAACTCTTTAAATTATGAATTAGTTGAGTCTTGTGTGAATTTAAAAGTAAAATTAATCTCGCTTAATTGTTGTCATAGAAGTTGTTCGATAAATTGGTGGAATCACTTTGATTGCAACTAAGTATAATTCCGCATATTCAATTTGAGTGAAATTGGAACTTGGTGTGAAGTGCACACCAAGTGTTTGATAAAATTAACCTCACACAAGTCTATCAATATTTTACTTATTCTCTTATTGTGTTAACTCATCATTAGTGGTAACTATATCAAGGATTGGGGTAATTAATCGATTGGTTAAGATAGTAGTTGATTATCTCTATCTTAGTTATTCCATTTGGTTTCACGCATATCCAATATTTCCATTAACGGGTCATTTAGATGATTATGGTCTAGGGAGCTTTCGTAACCTTTGAAAACAGTTTTAAAAAGCTCTAAATTTAAGTACTAATCTATTCAACCCCCCTTCTAGATCGATATTATCGTCTAACAGAGCCTTCCCAGAAATATAGGGATGCCAGTAGCATGCAGGGATTTACACGATGAGTGTAGCTCGATATTTGAATAAGGTCGTAGATCCATGTACTCCTATATTGGTCTTGACGTTTTAGTTGGACTTTATTAAGCCACGCTAAGTATTCTTTGTTGCAAGGAGTATGCATGGACCTAAAGACCCTGGCTTTCGCCTCCATGAATCTGACGTCGAGTATGACAAATTTTTGTCGAAGGCAGGAGGAGCAGCGGGTTTGTATCCAGGGAAAAAGGTTGCAACGGCCTTTGGGAAGATTTTTGGTCTGCAAGAGGCCTATGGAACGCTAACAGCTTCCTGTCAACCACAAAGGGAATCAACATCTGGCGTTTCCAGTTCTTCACCGCAGTTTTATCAGAGGACGTGAGTTGAGGAATACGGTTTATACCCTCTTTGACAATCAGTTTGAAAGCAATGGAGTTGTTTCCAATGGCATAGGTGGTGAGTTCTTTGACATGTGAAGAAGAAGCCATTGTGAGATGAAGCAAATGGGTTAAGTTTGGAGATTTTGGGGGACAAGTTACAATGCATAGGTTGTTTAAAAGATATGAGCAAGAAGTATGCTTGGGTATGGAAGCAGAAAAACGTTTGAGAAAGAAGAGAGAACTATTTATAGGCTGGCAAGGTGAACAGTTGAGCACTAAGCGATTGACAAATGGCTGACTAGAAAGTAGTAAGAAGAGTTAGTGGGTTCGGTTGGAATCCCACGACCTAGGGATAACTGCTAGTGATGGTGGAGTGTCTGGGGAACTGCGCGGTCGAAAAAATCATCATCACATGCTAGGTCATGAGTAGTGATAAGACGGCTAGCCGAAATTTGGGGAATGAAAAGGCCAGTTCCTAGATCGACGAGCTCATGTCAAAACCAACCTTTTCAGGGGGGCAATTTGTTAGCTGGCCAATTTCGACCAAAGAAGAAAATCAGTTCGACTAAGGAACTCGTCGGAACAACATCGACAGGATGGTGGACAGATCCATGGATCGACATTTGTAGTCCTTGGTCGAAGTCGAAATACCTGAATGGCGAAGGCGGTCGTGGGAAATCAAAAAATGTGGGTAGTTATCTACAGACATGGGGGAAGTGGACCGACATGTGTCATCATAAGATAGTTTCATAACCCCCCGACGGTTACTTTTGATTAGTATTTAAACAAGTGTTAGGGAAGATTCTAAAGGTGGCATATTTAGCATTTGCAGTAGGAGTAAACTTGAAGTACCAAAGCGTTTACGAGAAAAGAGTCATCTCCCTACAAAAATGTACTTTTGCCTCCATTTACATTTATAAGTCATTTAGTCTTACCAAATTTACCTTTGATTTCTTGCTTTACTTTTAGTACATTCTCGTTTGTCTTACTTTTACTACATCCTTAACTCATCAAGAATTACATTTACATTTTTTTTTTACTTTTCAAAGACATTACTTAACAAAATACCATAGGCTCAAACACTAAGTCCATGACTTTATAGCTGGTCCTGGAAGTAACTCTCTCATAAGAAGGTTAAAGATTGTTGACGAACCAACAAAGTTACACTTATTGTTATTCAAGTGTTTTTCTTTGATTTCTTTCTATACACTTTTTTCTAAAACTTTTTAGGGGGTTATTTGACACTTGTTTATTACTGATATGTATTGGTTATGGAAATCACTAACTAGATATATATTATTTTTCTTATCTATAACCTATGCATTATGTATTGGTCAATAAATCATGTGTAACTCAACCAAGGTGTCTTTTGTCAAAATTGAATGAAAATGATTTAAATGATGCTATTTGAAGAAATAAATAATTATATTAATACTTTTAAAATTTAAGGGATCAAAATAGATCCAAAATATGGATCCGGAAGTAAATTTATGGGATTACAAATAATATTTTGACTATACGCCTAGACGTTATATATACAAGATTCGTATACTTCAACTCAATATTCCTTAATTATTTTATATTATTAATCATTTACTAATTGAAATTATCTGATTGGATGGGCTCAAAGGAGAGCGTGCAAGAATTTCTCCCAAATATGGGTGGAGGAGCCGTGATTTGAATAAAAAAAACAAAAGAAGGGCAGGGTGGTGAGTTGACTTGAGTTGTGTTAGTTTCAAAAGAAACAAGTATGGAGGAAGGAGTGAAGAGATGGGTGGTAGACATATCAAAGTGGGACCCACTACCCCGTCAATTCTCCTTCGCCCTCTCCCTCCTTCCTCCCCAACAACACTCCTCCGTTACCAGGTACCCTCTATTCCTTTCTCAATCTCTTGTATCAATCGATCAATATTCATCATGTATTTGTTTGACTCGACAGGTTTTTTAAAACTCAAGACCAGAAACGTGCACTTATCAGCAGAATGCTTCAATACGCACTTCTACACGATCTCATCAAAATCAATAACCCTTTCTTATTCACCATTAAAACTACTTCACAAGGCAAACCATTCTTGGATATACAGGTATACATTTTTTTCGCAAAACATTATTATTAGATTAAATCTACTTTTCTCATTTTTAATCTAGTACTCTTTTATTTCAGGATTATGATAAATTGGGTATTACATTCCCAAATTTTAATTTCAATGTCTCTCATCATGGCGACTATGTCGCCATTGCATCTGAACCTTTATGTCTTGTGGGGATTGACATTGTCTCCTTTGATATACCTCAGGGAGAAACAGTTGCAGACTTCATTCACTCTTTTGAATCATATTTTTCATCTTTGGAATGGTATAATATACTCAATGCTCCCACTTCCAATCATGTATTAATTCAATTTTACAGGTATAAATACATTTTTTTCATTACAGATGCATGTTCGTGGTTCAAAATGTTGTAGAGAACTAGATGGTCTCTGAAATTGTTAAAATTACATACCAGTATGTGATAGTGTGTCTGATTGGATAATGAAAAACGATTTTTTGAACCGAATTGGGGGCCATACTGAAAGTTGAAGGAGTATTTGTTTGCTTTGCAGGTATTGGAGCCTAAAGGAAGCATATGTTAAAGCCATGGGGAGTGGACTTATTGAAGGGTTGAACAAAGTGGAGTTTTCTCACACAAACTGGACTAATATATCGGCTACAATGGATGGGAAGTTAATGGATTTGTGGAGATTTTGGTTGATTGAACTTGGTGAACGACACTGTGTGAGTTCGTCGTTAACTTTTATTTAGCTTATAACGTATATGACTAGCTGATATTGAATGCATTCTCATGTAAATTTGAACACATGCATGCTCGCGGGAATCCAGCAACATGGATGAAAACTCAGCTTAACAAAACTCCGGAATCTAGATCAAGATGAGAAGATCGGCCAAGTCATTATAAATGACTTCTGTTGATGCTTCGAAAAGTTTTTCATTGGTTTAGAAGCAGGAGGTATAGCTAACTAACAGCATGATGCTTTTCTTTTTGGAAGGCTCCCTATGGAAAAATTGATGAACAATGTTCCATTTTGATTTGCTGCTGTAGCAATCTGCATCTGAAGGCATTCCACCAGAATCAAGCAACCTTATAGAGTCTCACCTATTTTCTTTATATTTAAGTATCAAGTAGAAACTTTTTGGAGCATTCTTTAATGTGAGAATAGTAGAGATCCAAGCCAAAAATGATCAAAATATTAGAAGGGAGCAATGAGTTTCTGTATCTCATCATTATAAGAAAAGGGTTTGATGAGAGAACAGCAGGGAGCAATTGCGAATGGGGCAAGGCTCCTTTGCTATAAATAATTTAGTTATATGAAAGAGAAGAAAGGTGAAAAAGACAACAATGGAGAAACCATATATCTAGCCTATAAGGAATCTTAATCCAAAATCTGCTCTCATACTTTGTACCAAGTCATAAACTAACTATTCCTAAAGTTTTAGTTAGGTGAAAACAAAATGAATGGTGTTTTTTTCTCCAATCACTAAATGGCAACTTCTAAAGTTTATGCATCTACTTTTAAACTTTTGTATCTTATACTTAGTTTTTTTCTCATGTTTTACAGGTGGCGATTGCCAGAGGTCCTCCAAAATCAGCTGATATTAGTTACATATCAACATTGAAGAAAGTAGACTTTACTGAACACGAATATAATATAGGTCTTCATCTTCCAAATGTAGACTTTGTGGAACTAAGTGTAGAACAACTTGTTTTAATTTTACAGAAAGCATTTGATTGTGAAAATAGAGGTTAGATGTTTTTGTAAATCTAAGAAGAATTACTATATACACATCAATCCAAATACTGTTAGGTGTACTATAAAATAATGTTGGGTGTACTATAGATAAAATTTCTGCAAAAAAAAGTAGATGCCTTATAGATGAAATTTATGTAAAAAAAAAGAAACTCCTTTACAGATGAAATTTAGTGCATCAGAAGGAAAATCCTCAACTTGTCTCCTGTACATCTCGGAAATTGGTGGTTAACATCAAGGTGGATGGGCCAGGTCATATCAGAGTCTGGCATGACCCATTTCCAAAATCCAGGCGCGACATAGGCTTCCCTAAAATTGAGATATCCCGAACAAGTATTTATGGACATTTATCACATGATGTCACTATGTCTAAATATGTCCCCCTAATGGAATAATAATCGGCTAATTGGTTATTATAGCTCTTAACTAGGATTAAATTGTATTTATATCTCTTGTCTCATATTAGGTGAAGGGAATCGGTATAAAAGGAAGCGTACTCCAAATCAAAAAGGGCAGATTCAATTCATATTAAGAAGTCTCATATCGTGGCTTTTTCTGACCCACATCAGAAGAGTTGTTCAACTAGTGTTCTTTGCGTGAATATTTGGTGCCCACATCGGACCTCTGGTAAAACTTGTTTGGGCCACACAACATTACAAATCTATCCACCACTTTTTTGCGATACTCAAGAAGTTAGAAAGTTTTCAATGGACCAAAGATTGTGAGAAGACTTTTCAAGAATTGAAAAATTTCTTGGCAACTCTGCCTTATCCTTATCCATTCCAAGAAAGGGACACCATTAATCCTTTATTTATCATCCACGGAAAAAACTATGAGCTCAATCTTGGTTTAAGAAGGCGGGGTGGGAGAAAAGTCGGTCTATTTTGCCAACAAAGTCTTAAATGGGACCGAATTACGCTATCAAAAGATAAAGTGAATGTCTTTGGCAGTTGTGATTACGATAAGAAAATTGAGACCTTAATTCCAAGGACATCAGATCATTGTTAGGACCAACTATTCAGTCAAACAAGTGTTGAAAAATCCTGATCTTGGAGACAGAATGGTGGCTTGGTCGGTGGTGTTATCTGAGTACAACATATCATTTGTACCTGGAAGTAGTATTAATTCCCAAGCCCTGGTGAATTTCTTGGTTGATTTCAGCACTCCAATTGAAGCGGAATCCCCTTACATGTGCTTCTTATCAATGGACGAGTCATCCAACCTAAAAAGGAGCGGAGCAAAAATTATGTTTGAGGGGCCCAACGAGGTGCTTTTAAAAAAATCTTTATGTTTCAACTTCCAAGCTAGCAATAGTCAAACAGAGTATGAAACTCTTATAGCACGGATGCAGTTAGCCCGCGATGTAGGAGTTACCCACCTCGGGGCCATAAATGATTCTCAATTGGTCATTAACCAGGCAAGGGGAGATTATCAAACCAAGGAACCGTTATTGGCCAAATATATGTAGTAGGTCCTCAAGATGACGAAAGACTTCAAGGTCTTTGAGATAGTACATGTCCCGCGTGAAGAAAATTTCCGGGTTGACCTACTAGCAAAGCTCGCCGGTACTAAAAAGCCAAGTATCAATAGAACAATGATACTCTCGATAGTCCAAGTACATAATTCGGGGATATTATGATGATCGAGAATAATGAAACATGGATGATTCTCATCATTGAATATTTAACCAAAGAATGTTTATCAGAGGAAGATAGGGAAGCTTGTAAAATACGAAGGCTCGCTGCCTGATATGCCCTGGTGGCGGGCAGACTCTACAAAATGGGAAGATCGACGTCCATGTTGAGGTGTATCGCTAAAGTGGAAGTAAATTTGGTATTGGCCAAGGTACATTAAGGTATATGTGGAAGCCATGTCGGAGGGAGAGCATTAGCAAAAAAAAAATACTCCTAAGGGTCAAATACTATTGGTCGAAAATGCTAAGAGACAGTGCCATATTTTTTAATCAGTGTCAAAGTTATGCGTCATTCATTCATACCCCTGCCAAGATTTTGCATTCACTTATCTCTCCATGGTCGTTCTAGAAATTGGGCGTGAACAGACTAAGTCCATTCCTATTAGATTCGGGTCACCTAAAATTCATATTTGTCTGGGTGGGTTATATCACTAAATGGGTATAAGCGGAAGTAGTAATCAAGATAACTGCAGAGAGAGTCATGTGATTTTATTGAAGGAACATCATATGTCGTTTTGTCCTACCCAAAACCATCGTCTCTAACAATGGGAAGTAGTTCCCCAACTCAACCGTGAGAGAGTTTTGTGCAAATATAAGAATCCAAACCAAATTCATATCGGTCGAGCACCCCTAAGCAAACGAACAAGTTAAAGCCTCCTACAAAGTCATATTGTCGGGGATGAAGAAAAAATTAGACGAACCCAAGGGTTTGTGGGATGAACAGCTCTACGAAGTGTTATGGTCTACCACACAACCCCATATTCCTTGACCAAAGATACTCTTTTCAGGATGGTTTATGGATCAGGCGACATGCTTCCAATGGAGATCAACACCCCTACATGGAGGCAAGAACAGTTCAATGAAGAGGACAAACAAGTTGAGTTGGAAAGCAATGTAGACTTAGTCTAAGAGGTTCAAGAAATGACTCACATTTAAGAATATGCAGTGAAACAAATAGCGGAAAGAAAATATAACACCAAAGTGTGGTCGCGAACAATGAAGAAAGGCGATCTGGTATTGAAGCAGATGGTGGATCCGATAAAGAAAGGCAGACTACAACCCAACTGGGAGGGATCATATAGGATACTGTAAAAATTGTTCCATGGGGCTTATAAGATAGTGAGCCTAGAAGGAGAAGAAGTTCTCAGGAACTGGAATGTGGAAATCTTGAGACACTACTTTATTAAGAGAAATTTCAGTTTTTGAGAATAAATTGCAAAAGTGTACTTTGAAAATATTTAATAAATGGTGTTTTGTGGTAGCACTCTTTTCCCTTGCAATGGTAGAGATTTTTTAAAAAGGCACCCTTGGTGTTTGAGTAAATTGCTTTTTTCAGGTATTAACAAAGCATAGGCTAGAACCCACTATGCTATTTGAGTCGTTTAACCCAAGAATTCCACAGGTGGCATTGGCCGGAATCCACTGGGCACTCTGAGTCCTTTAACCCAAGACCTCCACGGGGGAGGCTTTGTGAAAAACCCATTGGGAACTCCAAGTTTTTTAACTCAAGCCCTCCACACAGGGCATTTTCCAGAACCCACTTGACTCTCTGAGTCGTTTAACCCAAGACCTCCACAAGGGGCATTAGCCGGAACTCACTGGGCTATCTGAGTTAGATAAGCAAATATATGAACAATGTGTAAAACGAAAATTGAAAAGACATAAGGCAAAACCATTCTACCTTATACAAAACAAGGCCGAAAAACTTGATTAAATTAACAAAAGAGTATCATTACATCAAACCCCCGAAGGGCCAGAAATCCGTAAAACAAAAACAAAAAGGAAGAAAACTTATGTCTCATGGGAGGATGCCTCAGTCTTCTCGCACACAACCTCTTTAGAATTAGTCTTCTCAAGCGTCTGGCCCTCAATGACAAATTTTGTTTCACTGGTAGCATCTAGCCCTGGAGTCAGCTCAGGTTCAATTTCGTCCACCCGGAAACCGTCCACCACCACCTTGAAACAATCCAACTCGGATAAATCAAGGTCGGGGCAGAGACAAAGGGCCTGAGTTTTGGCTTTTTGAAAACCTTGGTCCCTAGAGAGAAGGCCACTCATACCTTCTTCCTTAAGGTCATTCTTGAGCTTTTCGACAACCCCTTTGAGTGAAGTTACCTCTTGTTCGACCTGAGAATGTTTCTTGAAATGTGACTTACAACCTACCTCCATAGACTCATTCACCTCTTTGAAGGAATTACGCTTATCCTAAGCTAATTTGAGTTATTTTTCAAGCCCAAGAATCCTTTCGTTAACGGAATAGAGCTTAGTTTAATATCTAACTTGAGATTTCTTCACCCTTGAAAGTTAAATCCTCAACTCATTCGCCCGTTGGTCGTACGAATCAATGACATCAAACAATGACTGCCTTAGAACGCAACCTCTAATGAAGAAAGTGTTCAGATGTTGAAGAATCTTTTGGGCACCATAGTTTCGGCCTTCTCGACATCTTTGGTAACATGGGGGTGATCTTACAAGAAACCTAGGTTGTCTAAGCTCCAATCCCAAAACTTTAATGCTTCATTGTCTTTGGAATAGAGGCCGCATATTTTCCCACCTTTTCCTCCCAACAGACCAATGGCTTCCTGGTCAATACAATGATAGACCGACAACAAGTCTTGGGCGTGATCATCCTTAGACTGCTTATCTTTTAATATCTCCTGATGAGCTAGTCTAAGTGGTGCTCTCACGACATCTGGTGTCATGTAAGGATGTGACACTTGATAGAACTAATGGATGTAGCCATATGCAGTAGTCCATGTATCAAAAGTTGGCATATTGTGTGCCTCGTTTGATACCAGATGACTATGATGATATATGCGACAGACTATCGTAAGAGCAGATATGGAAAGGGGTCTTGGAATAATCTGAAGAAACTTAAATTGAAACATGACTTGCTTAGGTAGATGTGGACATCAGGTGCGGCCCACAAGTCAACCATCAAGAGTAGAAGGTTATGTCGTCCATGGGACGCATCTGATGGTAACTTTCGTATGGGCAGAAGCATATGTCATATGTTATATTACGGTCAATAAACACCATGTACGACTCTATCAATTGATTCTTTATGAATGGGGAAAAGCTGCAAGCACGTGGTCAATCTTCAGTGTAGTCTGTCCCAGGTTCCCAAACGAATATGCGAGAAAAGTGAGAGATGGTTCACACTCGAAAAATGGTTCAGAAAAAATATTTGTAACAAGTATATTACAAGTGTTATGAAAATATTAGTAAAAATAAGGGTTGCAAATATATTACCGTAAATAGTGTGCATCTTCTTGTCATTTGTCTTGTCTTTCAAATACAAGTTTCACCTAGTTTAGAATACAAATAAACCAAACATGCAGCACCCCATTTGTACTCGTGAATCCGCTCTAAGTCGATGAAGTATGTCATGTAGACAACATCAACGTATGTTGCACTGTTGCCCACAAATATTATCGTGTCAAACAAGTATATGAAGTATGACCTCAACGCAAATTGTTTTTGGAACAAAACCTACTTGTTATCACTTTTGGCCTTCACTGGCTCAGCCAAGTGCTATTTGTATAGTTCCTCCAGGTACCAAAATCAAACATGAACGCCTTTCATGACATCAAGCTCCTCTTAGGCCTCATTCGAGTCTTCTCCCAAATAGTTTACCCTCAATTCAAGTGCCTCAGATTTGATCATTCGAAAATGATTTAGTAATCTTTTCCTAATCGGAAGATGTAGAAGGCATGAAACATCATCAAGGGTGATGGACATCTCACCATGAGGATGTGGAAAGATGACATCTTATCGTGTCATCTCTCCACAAAACTCACCAACATGTCATGGTTAATGGTCATGTATCTAGTGGCGCGTAAACTTGCCCGTCAAAAGTAACAAACTACATCTTAAAACCATGCATTTACATTATGTTTCTGGTTCAAAATCTCCATGGCATGGTTTACATATTTTATCATTTCACGCTCTTGTAAAAATAAATATATCAACATCAATTGCAACTCAATTAGTATGAAACAAATGTAACGTAAAAGTAAATAAATACGCCTCTCCTTCTCACACATGCCTAGCAGCATGTTCTGCATAAAGAGGTAGTGAGGAGGTGTCATAAGGACCTCTTCAAAAATTATCAGGAACGGGAGCAGCAACAGCAACAGGTTTCTCCTGTTGAGCTTCACGGGCTTTATAAGTTGGAGGGTCGGCATGAGATACGTGCCCTCGGGAGGTAGAAGTTTGTGACACGCGACCATGTGAAGTCGATGCTTCAGCGTCAAATGAACTAGCACCAACTCGTGGCTTCGAGTGCACTATCCTCTCCCTACGAACTGACGCATGTTAGAATACACGATTGCGCACCAATCTGTCCTAATTTTCAGCCATTGTTCCTATAATACAAACCACATAATCATATTCAAAATCAATGAAGTCAAATCCAAAGATACATCTTTGTAAAACAAAAAAGACAAATATCAAAGATGCATCTCAGTAAAAATGCGTGATTCCAAAAAATGAAGAAAACTCATAAAATCACTTGAACATTAACAATTATCTATGCATGTCTATACAAACTACCTATTTTGAATGTAAATACAAAACTAATGCATTTCAAATACCCTATTTTACCTAAAATATGCATAACTCAAAAATAAAAATAAAATAGAAAATCATCGATTGAGCGTTGTTGTGCAAAAGCTTGAGTGGAGTGAATGAAATATAATGTGATTGATTGCAATGAGATAGAAGTAGTGTTGAAGCTTAAAAATGGCCTTGTCGGTTCTTGCTCACGAGCCCTAGAGTGTTTTTTGAAAGTATTGAAAATAAATAAGGAAATGGAGAAGGTTCTGACGCAAGGTATATCTATTAAAACATATCTGAAGATATATCTCCGTAAAATTCACTGAACTTAAAACTCTTAATTTTAAAATAAAAATTATTACGGAGATGTATCTTCAAAGATATTTATAAGCAAAATAGTGTCTCATTCACTAAGGTGTTGGGGTGTGGATTTTAATACATCCAAAAATGCATCAACTAAATATAAAAGTTTTTGTGACTTTTCACTACGGTGGACTCCATGGGATAGATAAAGTAATGCCCATAAAAGATTGCATGCATGTTAGTTATAGAATCAAAATTTGAGCTACTGTACTTGAAAGTGCGGAGGTGAATTGATTTGTCCATGTAGGCATGGCCCCTTAAAATAAGTTGCCTAAGAAACTCTAGCCATGTAGGCTTTGGTTGGAGTGATATTGAATGTTGATCAATTTTTACGTTCCAAAATATAGTCAGAACTTATAAATAAATACACTATTTCTGTAGGGAAAAATGCTACAGGTTATTAGAATATCTAGTATTATTAGTCATTAGATTTAGTTATGATCAATGTTAGGACATTATGAACTATGATAACTGATACCTGTAAAATCAAAGAATGATAATTGATAAGAGTATTTATAATCCAGAAAATAACAAGGGCTGTGGGGAGGATATTAACCCTAAGGAAGTCGAGAAACTCAAACTTCAAATGTAATTTAGTAATTTTACCAAGTCCTCTGTCCTTCAACAGGGGTATTGTATCATAGTGAAGGCAACGACATGCAATGTGCCTTGTTCAAACCAAATAGCAACAGAATTGATACTCTGTAAAACTGTAAGGATGATGTTGGTGATTCAGGTCAAGGGCACACATAAACTAACTGAGTTTTTTGCCTAATAGCATGTCCAAGACCCAGGAAGTAAAAGATGAACAAGAGTTGCAAGTTTACCAGCAAGGCAAGAGAAGTCATACAAGGTTCACAATTTGGCTTCAGTTAGATGAAGTTTAGCACCATTTTAAATAGAGGGGAGATTTATTACCGTAAGTAAATATATAACATACATATTCTTTTACACATACATGTCTGCAATTAACACTACTCTACCTGTAAGGTGGCACTCCAATCATTGGTTCCAAGGGAGCCAACTGATGTCGAAGAAACTTGTAAACGGACTCAGTTGTCACGGAAGCCACTCGAACAATAAGACCAATTTTCTGCACACAAAATGCAGTTGCAGCCAGCAACATTCATAAGTAGCCCACATTACATAGTCATGAAAGGCTGGGTAACCAATCATAGCATCATTCATTATGCCGTGAAAACAAAAGAGCTAATGATATGTCGTAGGACAGCCCGGATTTGCTTTGTTTATCTACGCTCCATTTATGAAAGATAGACACAAGTGATAGATTAGTATGACCCATTATGGGTTTCACTAATCTATCACTTGTGTCTACCTCTCATAAATGGACAGAGTGAATGGAGCAAATTCAGAATCATTGCATGGTAACCCGACACTTACCACGAGTTCTAAATAGTAAACAAAATATGTCAAAAATAAAAACAATAACTCTGATACTAATTTATAACTTACCTTGGGACCAAACACGCTGCAAGAAGCCACCAGGGATGGCTTTGTCATGAAAAAGTCAGCCTTGCTTTTTTGGTGACTCAATGCAGCTGAAGGATTCTGTAATTGCTCGGTCATAATTCTTTTCACGTTATCTTGCACTAGATTCTGGATAAACTGCATCTTTGGCCTAAAATTATAAAGCATGTCATACATAACACAATAATCCAGAATAAATATGGCAATACAAACCACTCACCCTAGGAGCACAATCATTGCAATTACTTGGTAGTCCAACATGTGTTCCTTCACACGACCAAATGAGTCTTTCTCTAGTAACATCTGTTTGTGACAAGAAGCCAAATTAAGTAGAAAAATAGAAAGGAAAGGATACCAATATCAATAAAAGATGTACCAAATTGTCCTTTTCCAAAATCTCTCGTAACTAAATAAATTGATTAAATTCAAAGTTCAAGCTAGCGCAAGAGGCATGTTGTCAATGTACCATAAATGAAAGGAAAGAGATTTAAGAGCAACATATGCAGAAAACTTCGAATGCTTTCATTTTAACTAAATGTAATTTCAGGTAAGAAATTGGTACAATACCCTGTATTGAAGAAAGAAAGATACAAAAGTGACATAGGCTGCTAGATTTGAAGGTTATCATTTTCCGCTCCTGACAAGATTCCACATTCTTGCACAGGGTCTGAATGATATGCCTATCTTCTTCGTTTGAATTACAAGAACATGTTAGGAGCTAAAGTGAGAGGTGTCAAGATGGTTAAAATATATATCATTAACAATGGTTGTGTATAAACCATGCTTCTCATTATATAGTCTAAAGTTCGTGATTTTTAAACTAGCATAGTTATTTCTCTGAATTTAATAATATCTGCATCACTGGAAATTAGTCCTCTAGACGAGATTAACTAATAAACCTATAAAAGATAATGTCCTGACTATTTTTCAGTCATATAAATGTTGAAGGTTTATTTTTCCATCTTAAAGAACAGTATGCATGCAGTACATGCAGGACGACTTCATGCATTTACTAAGATACTCCAAAAATTGACATCACAGAATATGAGAAAATTACAAGGGGAAGCTAAGAAATAACATAAGAAGGAAAACAAGGCTTAAATAGAGAATAAGATAATTTTAACAAAGTATACATCCTCCAAGCTCAAACAATTTGGAAGTACAATTGGTAACAAGCATAACCAAGGACAACATAAAAAGTTAAAAACACTATTACCGTATCCAGAAACAAAGGTTGACCATCATCAAAGAAAATATTATTTGTGCTTCTATAAAGATCAAAATCCCATTTTTCTCCACTTTCATGACGCCCACTAGTAATCCAATCAACAATGACCAAATTTGAGTCTGAAGACACGGTGAAGACTTGTTTCTGATAATATCTTGCGGTAGAAAAACATGTTACAGGATCTGGAATGATGGCCAAAAGTGCATTGCTTCCTACTCTAGCCTACTACACAGATGAATTTAACTGTTGTCAGTTGTCACATGGAACTGATAAAGCCGGACAGTCAAATCTGACAGTGATAACTATAAAGAATTTTACTTATTAATTGGAATTTACATGAAACAAATAACTATAATAGCCTACCAAAATATTCAAATCCTAACCATAACAAAAGAAAGGTGATGAAATTTTCTTGAAACATAAGTGTATCATGTAAAAAAAAGACATAAACTCAAAATATTAGAATCTCAACAAAATTATACTCCTTCCGTTTAAAAAACTATCGATGTTTAAGAAATCCAAGAATAATTTTTTTTTTCTTTTCCAACTGTAATTATTTAAAATAACATAGAGATTATAGCTAGATCGGGAATGTCTTAACTTTCAAAGAGGTTGATGTAGCGAACTACTAATAGGGACTAAATATGAGTCTTTTAGTACAGATAGAAGATTACTCTACAATACATCAATTAAATTTCTTTTAATCTATGCACAAACCTTAAACGTCGACAGTTATGGAATGGAGGGAGCAACTCTCATGCCACAACCATAAATCTTACTAACCATAAGGTATAGTGAATGGAAAATCAACCAATGCTAATTCGTTTTTTATCACGAAAATGACAAGCCAAGTAAAGAATACAAGAAATTCAAGAGAAAGACACAGTGTTTTTACCTCTAATATTTGATGAGAACACTTAGATCCCACCGATTTATAGACCTACAAAGAAATTATAGTATCATCAATAACTTAAAGATAAGATGAGCTAAAAACCAAAATTCACCCTGACCAAAAACAACTAATCAAAGAGATAATGTGATAGTCATATGTGTCTGCCCCAAATGGAAGCATCAATAAATCATTTAAAAGAAGAAAAAAAAATAGCAAATCAATAAAAGGGGGGAAAATAGTTGACCTTAGTAGATCCTTGGGTAGTTAACACCATGGTGCAAGCATCTCCAACAGAAAACTTGCACGAAATGTGATCACCCTGCACCTCACAAGCACGGTTATCAAATCGAGATTGAAATTGTGAATCAGAAGACATATTTTCTGAACCAAGAATCAATTTTCATTTTAAACATGCGATACATGATCCATTAAATATGGCATTTTAGTTAAAACAAACAGCTAACAAACACAAAAAACATAAGCGAATATACCCTATATGAACTTGAAAATAATTCAACATCCACATCATAAATCAAAATGACACAAACATAAATGGTTAGCTACCGAGTTTATAAAACAAGTGATTGACTACACAAACGTCGAGGGCGCTATTCATCAGAATGAATCGGGGTTTATGCTCCCAAGTTGTCCAAAATAGATACACAATGATTCTTATTGATGACCATGCTCACAAGGCAAACACAAGTAGAAAATCATATGCAGAAAAGCTGCGTTGTATAGGTACTGGTACGGAGTACGGTATTTTTAGAAAAATTAAAGTACGGCTATGTTAGTATAATTTTTTTAAATACAATTATAAAAATAATAAAGGAGTTATATTGTTTAAATAACAACAAAACATTAAAATTACAAAATAATTTGTTTAAAAAAAGTTAATATCTATTCAATAACATAAATAAATCATACTTAAAAAGTATCCATAAATCATGAAATCATGGCTTAATATCAATATTTTCCTCTCCAATATCATTAAAAGAGTTGCTTCTAGCTCAGGTTCATCGAGAGAAATGAGTGAATAAATCTAATTGTGCTCCAATTTCTCTCCCCAGAAGATGAAGAACTTGGTTGTGAAATAACTTTTTTTATTTATAAATAGAATAATTAACCTAATTTTTACTTAGTAAAATAAGCTCAAATTATACCTTCCAAAAAAAAAATTTAAAAAAAGTACTTTATCTAAAATGGAATACCTGTGCTTCAGAGCAGAAAAGAGAGCTTGAAAGAGATAATAAAACTTACTGATACAATTCCACCTCCATAATTGAGAATATAAACCCACACTGCATCAATATTGGAAGGACCAACCTATGCAATAATTTTAAAAAAAAACACAGAAATTTGTTACAACTAGGGTTAAAATCTGGTGAATGATAAAAAACTAACCTAACAAGTAATTGATAATTATCAACATTGATAATGATAGTTAAAAATGAAAAGAACCTTTTTGGGTGAGATGAATTTGATGGGATATCTTGATAAGCAGCTTGTGATTGATGATCTGCCTCCCACTTTTTCAACAACAACTGAATTTTCTTTGTCTTCCTCGCCGTGACTCATTTTTTTATTGTACTGCGAAAAAAACAAGTTGTTAACAAACACATTGTAGCAAGAAATAGGGAAATAGGAACGATCGAGAACAAAGGAAAAAGCATAATTGAAAGAAAGAGTGATGAACCTGATTGTTGAAAACGAGGAGTAGAGTGAGATGCACCGAGTCGGTCGTACTCACACCACGCCAGCAATAGTAATGTTTGTTAAAATATGAAAGAAAAAAAATATAAAACATAGATATTAAAATTAAAATTACTAAGTTCTTCAAATGTATTTGAATTTGAATTTTTTTTTTTAATATTCAGATTTTTAAAAAAAAAATTCAAAAATACATATTTTTTCAAAAAAATTATAAAAATGGGCATTTTTTGCCCTATTTTGTACTTGGACGCCACCCTAGTTGGCGCCTACCCTTAAGGGTAGGGCAAGTCGCCACTAGGAGTGGCGCCTACACTCAATTTATTTTTTTATTTTTATTTTTAATATGTTTTTTTTTAATTTTTTTTAATTTATTAATTTATATTTATTATAAATTATATTAATTTATATTAATACATATATATAAATAAAATTATTTATAAGATATATATATATATATATATATATATATATATATATTATTAATTTATATATATATTAATTTAATTTTTATATATATATTAATTTAATTTATAAGTAATTAATATTATTTATAAATTTTCTGAAAATATGAGTATTACAACTATAATGAGTATTACAGCTATTGTTGACCTACTGGTGCATGCAGTAGACGTGTCAAAATTATTACATGCATGCAACTCCACCTAGTCTGCAAGACTGATGCATGCAGTAGACGTGTCTTATGTGAAGACATGCATGCAGCTCCACCTAGCCTGCAAGATTCTCAGCCAACTTTGCATGCCTTCCTCCTACCCAAATTTTTGCATGCGTTACACGTGTCCAAGTTTTGCATGCGCTACTCTTGGGGAAGGCTTGGTTGAAGACAAGCATGCAAAGATGTGTGGGCTTGGTTGCAGACTTGGTGGTAGTATAAATATTCACACACATTTTCACAATGGTATTCACAATATCTTCACATATATCTTCAAAATATCTTCACATATATCTTCACAAAATCTTCACAAAACCCTCACATATCATGGCATCTTCATCACAATACAAAATCAAAGCTCACGTCAATGGTGAGACTTATGAATGTGAAATGTCTGGCTTCCTATTTAGAAACACCGATTGCACTCGTTTTTGTCTAAATAGAGGAGCTGACTTCTCTTATCTGAAAAAAAAGATTGAGTCCAAACTTAGACAACCCGTGTCCCAAATTTTTTATCAACAACCTTTTTTTTCTGAAAATAACTCAGTCAAGTTTTATAAGTCATTGATTCAAAATGACATGGAGGCACAATACATGTTTCGTAACCATGAGTATTCTGGTTACGAATATATAGTGTTGTACATTGTGTTGGAACAATTTCAACCAACTCAGAATATTCAGTCACAGGTTATTGATCCTGTGATTGATGACGAACAAGATGTTGAACACCACGTTGAAGACGATGTGGTTGATGATGCAGAAGACGTGGTTGATGACTTGGTGAACCGTGATTCCGAAGACGAAGACCAAGTTCAAATACCTATAACGCAACGCTACTCACCGCCTGCGCACTTCACAACCCTTAACTTGGGCGAGGATGAGCCCTCATCAGATATGTTCTACAACCCATATATGAGGTCTGATGAGGAGTTAAAGAAGGGTGACCAATTTCGGACCAAGGAAGAGTGTCTGTTAGCAATAAAGAACTGGCACTTGAAAAACTGTGTTGACTACGATGTTAACAAATCAAATCCGGAAAGATACGTTATTGTATGCAAAAATCCGGAGTGTGGGTATAGGTCGATGGCATCGTACAAGAAGAAACATAATGCGTGGGTGATAGGGTCCATTTCTCAAGCTCACACTTGCGTCAACACAAACATGGCACAGGATCATCGCAAACTTAGCCATGATATGATCTGCCATTCCATATTACCTCTTGTTGAGGCTGACCCGCCACTCAAGGTCAAAACTATTATCTCCCATTGTGTGGTTGTTTTCAAATATACACTGTCATACAGAAAGGCTTGGTTAGCGAAAACCAAGGCAATTGAACTGGTATGCGGTAATTGGGAGGAATCATACAAACAACTTCCGCGCTACCTGGCTGTGCTACATTTGTATTCACCTGGGACGGTTTCTATAATGGAGACCTTGCCGGCACAATCCCCTGATGGAACTCGTCTAGAAGGTAATGGAATATTCCATAGACTTTTATGGGCATTCCGTCCCTGCATCATCGGTTTCACATTCTGCAAACCACTTGTTCAAGTTGATGGAACTTGGCTGTATGGGAAATACAAAGGATCGTTACTGATGGCGGTCGCACAAGATGGAAATTCTAATATTTTCCCAATAGCCTTTGCATTGGTTGAAGGAGAAACGGATGCTGCTTGGAGTTTCTTCCTTAAGAATCTTCGAACGCACGTGACTCCACAAGCTGGCATCTGTGTGATTTCTGACAGGCACGCTTCTATAGACAGTGCATACAATAATCCAGCAAATGGTTGGCATGACCCCCCGTCTACGCATGTCTACTGCATCAGGCATATTGCTCAAAATTTTGTACGGGAGTTCAAAGATAATTTCTTGAAGTAAAATTTGATAAACGCGGGGTATGCATTAAACCAACCTGGATTCCAATACTACCGCCGGGAAATAGTGTTGGCAAATTCTGATGCAGGGAGGTGGATTGATAATATCGACAGAGCAAAGTGGACTAGATCATACGACGATGGGGTGAGGTGGGGCCACATGACAACAAATCTTGTGGAATCAATGAATGGCGTCTTTAAGGGCATACGTAACCTCCCGGTAACCGCTTTGGTGAGTGCGACCTATTTTCGGATGGCAATATTGTTCGTAACAAGAGGGAAGCGCTGGCATGAAGTGTTACAGACGAGTCAAGTATATAGTGATGCCTGCATAAAGTTTATGAGGCAGGAATCTGCCAAAGCCAGCAGCCATCGGGTTACGGAATTCGACCGCCATGGCCACACTTTTAGTGTTAAGGAAACAATTGACCACAACCAGGGGCTGCCCAGACAAGAGTATAGGGTCCTAATACCAGACAGTTGGTGCGACTGTGGTCAATTTCAGGCCTATCGTATGCCTTGTTCCCATGTCATTGCAGCATGTTCACACAGCCACTTCGATGCATTGTCGCTAGTGTCTCCCATCTACAAAGTTGCAACATTGCTAAATGTATACGACAATCCCTTTCCGGTGGTAGCATTGGAGGCATATTGGCCAGAGTATGACGGGGAAATTGTTTGGCACAACGAATCGATGCGGCGGAATAAAAGTGGTCGCCCAAATAGCAGGCGCATTAGAACTGAAATGGACGTCACAGAAAAAATGCAGAGGAAGTGTGGCATATGTAGATAACTAGGGCATAATAAGAACAAATGTCCATATCGTGGATCTAGTTCCACAACTTAGTTTTCATATTCATAAATCTGTGTACCAATGCTATTTATCATTAAAGTTTACTTTTTATTCCAAATAGAAGATGACACTTGAACAACAAACACAAACATCTAACATTACAACACCAATTACTAAAACAAAAACAAATACTCGAACAAAAACAAGTACTAAAACAAGAACAAGTACTAGAACAATAACAAATACAACAACAACATGACAAACAACCATTAAAATCTAAGAAATTACAACAGTTAACACTATGTCGTCTGATCCATGCATCATTTGGATGCAATCAATGTCGCTTTCAACTTCAACCCACAAACATACCGTTTCTCCAGTTTCAAATGAGATACTTCTTCTTAGCCTCTGAATCCTTCTGATGACTTCACCAGGTTCGTAATCTCCCTCTAACCAAGACATCAAGGACCTTTTTAGTTGGTCCAACGAACGGATGTTCCAAAATTTCATCTCCATTGGGGGTTTCACAGGCGAGAAAATAACATGCCCATCCCTTTTTAAGATTACTGGTTCAGGATCTGGCCGCCTTGATGATGTTCGCTGCCATGACGACGGTCTTGGGGATGCCATGAACTCAACTTGATAGAGAAAGTGATAGGAAATAGTGGTGAAGAAAATGCAAGGAAATAACACTTTATTTATAGGAAAAGATCTAGGTTGTACACCAATCTACTTAACCCTAATTAGTGTCGCACTTGATTAATTAGTCTTATGGGGAATTAGGGTTTGAATTAGGTCATAACTACCAAACTCTAATTATAACCGATCAATAAACCCTAATTATAATTGATTAATTAACCTTAACATGATTAACCCTAATTCTCCCAAAAATTTATAAATAATATTAATTACTTATAAATTAAATTAATATATATATAAATTAAATATATATATATATATATATATATATATATATATATATATATATATATATCTTGTAAATAATTTTATTTATATATATGAATATAAATTAATATAATTTATAATAAATATAAATTAATAAATTAAAAAAAAAATTAAAAAAAATTAAAAAAAAAATAATAATAAATATAGTGTAGGCGCCACTCCTAGTGGCGACTTGCCCTACCCTTAAGGGTAGGCGCCAACTAGGGTGGCGCCCATGTACAAAAATAGGGCAAAAAATGCCCATTTTTGTAAATTTTTTGAAAAAATGTGTATTTTTGAATTTTTTTTTAAAAATCTGGATATTTAAAAAAAAAATCTTTGAATTTAATCAAAATTTCTATATTATTATTTTTATAACAATGAAATTAAAAAAAATATATTCTATGTGTTTCTCTGTACTCCTTATTCCCTATATTCAACCATATTTGTGTTGTGGAAAATCAGATGTTCAAATAGCACACCTCTGCTCAAGAAAACGCGGACTCACTCTCATTGTTTCAAAATTGAGTTAGTGCCTATGTGTCGTAGAGTTTTGGGTTATGGGTTCCGGATTGTGATTACATAGTGGATATAAGATGTGAATAAAAAAGAAAGTTTAGTTATACGATGCGAGTAAAAAAAGAAAAGAGAAATGATATTCTTAACCTTAATTATTCTTAATTTTAATTATTATTTTATTGTTCACTGTATTATAATAATATTTTTAAAATTTTTATTTTTTTATTTTTTATTAAGAGATACCGATATAAAATGGTGTGGTTAACCAACTTTAGTGATTGTTCAAATTTATTTTGATATCTAGACATATATTAATCAATTCATAATTTTATTAAACAACTTTTTATTTCTTATTAATCAACTTTGATTTATTATTAAAAATTATTTTTAATATTTAGACATTTATTAATCAACTTCATCACTTTATTATCCAATTATTTGCATTTTATTAACCAACTTTGTTTATTATTAAAAAGTCATTGTTCATGCATTATGCACGGACACTATTCACGCACATGTGTATTGTTCACCTGCATTATTCATGTATTGTTCATGTATTATTCATTATGCACGATATTATTCACCGTATTTTTGAATAGTGCATACGGTGTAGTGTATGCTTTTTATGTAAGCATTGCATAACAATGCTGGAAAAAAATAGTGTGGTTGATGTTGTCCTATGAAGCACGAACTCCAGCATAGACATTAAAATATGACATAACACGGACACTCTGACACTAATAATTTCAAAAATATAGAATACCGATACCGTTATATATAAGATAGTATTTGAGATTATTTATCCATCTAATATTAAAAGTAAGAGTTGAAAATATTATAAATAAATTAATGTCTTTAATTCTTTATTGATTACATTGGTTGAATACATGTTTAACTCTTTTAGATGTGTGAGATTTTTTCAACAAAAAAGTGTAAAGGTGTCTTAAAATAAAGAAAAAATAAATTTTTGTTTGAAGCATTTGTAAGAATTGTCGACATATCTTGTATGAGTGTCATACGTGTCAGATGCCAACACGTATCTGACACCGCAACACATCTGCTCCTAGAGGTGTATGTATCTCGTAGAGGTTATCAACGGTGGTGGTGTTTTGCCATTGTATATGTTTGAGAGAAAATGAAATATATTGCATATATTAAATATAAAAAAAGCAATAACCGCAATATATTTTAATAAATTCACTTTTATTCTTGAAATTAGTGATTCTCTTTTACTAACACGTATATTTTGATGTCATATTGTGTAATGGGTTTTAGAAAATTTTATATCTAAAATTTATGTGTTTTAGATGAAGGTGCATAAAGATGGTGATGAAGATGAGGAAGGATAGAAAAAAAGAACATTTTTTTTTAAAACGTAGTTATTGATGGTTCACAATAAGATTGTGTACATGTTATGTACACTAATTGATAATTTTATTGGTATTTAGTCAATCAGAATTACAAATACATGTTTGAGTATATTTCGTACTGAAAGGTGTCTCTCTTTTTCCTCTCACGGTTGTCGATTTATGTATGATCTGATATGCTCAATATTCATAATACTAATTGAGGGGTTATTAAGATCCATATCTCCTTGTCTGTCTTAGACCAATCAATGGTAATAAACTCATTTGCTTCTTTATTTGCGATCCTCAATTTATGGCTATTAATATGTCTTAAATATTTTATCTACATATTGACTATATTCGTTATCGGGAACATATGTTAGGTGCAGTACAAATTTTTGGACTTGTACACAGTCCCTCAAACATGAGGCCTATAAGACCGGGATGCTTTATGTGAGAGATTGAATTGTACACGATCCCTCAAGCAAGAGGCATGTAAGGGAGAGATGATTTATATAAGAGACTGGATTGTACACAGTCTCTCAAGCATGAGGTTTGTAAGGTAGAGATGCTTCGAGCAGGAGATTGTGTTATGCATAATCTTTTAATGGATGTTTCCCACCTATAAGGGTGAGATGTCCATTCTTCTGTAAGGATTACATAAACTCGTGATTGTTTGGGTTATTTTCCTGTCTCTTGACCTTCATACTTTCACTAGGGATTTATCCATTTTTAGCCTTAATTATTTATAAGTTCCTTGGGACTCACATAGAAGTTAGGTCATCATTAACATCTACATCCCTAGACTTCTAGCATTAAGTTTGACCACATTCTTGCCTACCACTTATGTATTTAAATTGACAACGCCTATTCCTATTCAAAGTCAGATCAATTTTCACTTCTACACATAATTCTTCTTTGTTCTCTGTTTATCTCTCTTTCTCTTTTCTCGTTCTCCATTTGTCGCTTTCGAGTTGTTCCGAAGTCTTTTTTGATTGTGGTTCAGGGTCAGTGGAAGGTACCCTTGGAGTAAAAGTCTTCTTTGCTAGGGTCTTGGTAGCCTTTATTTTTGGTTTAGAAAGAGCATCAAAGATCTTCATTTGCTTATTTTTCTTCTTGGTTGGTTGTGTGGTATCTAATGAGAGATCACCATCATCTGATTCGGTCATCTGAACTTGGGTTTCCTTGCTTTCGTTTTTTGGGCGTTGGTGGTGGTTTTCGACTTTCTTGAAAGAAAAGACGTCTCAAAACAGTAAAAAACATGAAGGCAATACATAAAGAAAAAATAATAACAATATATGAAGTGTACCTTTGTTGTTGTTATTTTGTTGGTGTCTTCTTCATCTTTCTCTTCGACAGCATCTTTGTTTGTGGAAGTGGCTTTCTTGGCAGGTATTTTCACGGCTGAAATAAAACCAACACAGTTATCACAAGTAAGAGAAAGTTAAGGAATTGAGAAGAAATGAAGTCTAAGAACTTCACATTCCACACCTTCGTATATTGGAGACTTTATGCGAACATGTTATATGCCAATATGAAAATGTCCTTTGAAACTGTCTAGAGTATGCTTAGTTGGAACCACCCGCTGGACACGTTTTTGTGATTCTTGTCGAAGGATTTTTACAAAATCCCCACAGACGAACCAGTCTGGAAACGGAGGGCTAAAAGCCACGCCGAAGTCAACACTTGGCAGTCGAGGAAATTTTGGGGGATACATGTTAAAAGCTAGTTTGTGTCGTTGTTCAGGTTTAACGAACGAAGGCAATTTCAAATGCTCCATTTTCTTTATAAATTTCTCTTTTAGAGTAACTGCTGCTTCACATATGGTTCGACTAAGTGATCGCGACTTAGTATGTCTATCGAAATGTCCAACTACAAGTGCACAATCGTATCGCGTAGTTTTAAAAAGATATCGAACCTAAAGGACCAAAAACTAAATTATCGTTATCTAAATTTACTATGTAAAGTTAAGGCTAATGATTCTTTTCTTTTTTAGATTAAGGGAAACTAGAAATAAAATTAAATGGGAAATAATAATACAATAAAAATATTCAATAAGGAGGCATCAGTATGTAGATTACATCATTCTTCGAGGATTCAGTAAATAATTAACATAAAATAAGGTAAATCACTTTTCAGTAGGAAATATCAAATTAAAATACTTTTCCTCACACTCTCATGTTATTGACTAACGCTATACTCTTAAGCCAATATGTTTTGCTCTCGCTCACCCACCTAAATTGAAAGTAACTTTTGGAAATCGATAAATCCTAATTAATCCTAAAGTGTTCTCGTCGTGTTTAAGATTAATGCCTAGAAACCACTATTCTGTTAAAATCTCAAACTCTCAATCTATTGATTTATAACCTTAATGACTTTTCACTCTCGTGCAAAAACCTTTTAAAATTAGAATTGGAAACCACAGCCAGAAAAATAGCTTATAAAAGTTAACATTAATTATTAGTGAATCTCGTCGGGACGACGGTCCTTACATACCGATACCAAAAACTTTAATACCAGACATGGTTTGAAACTTAATCATGCCGTTATAATTATTAAACATAAACATAATCATGATTAAAATTCAGAATTGCAAGCATATAAATAATATTATATAATTAGGCCAAATGAAAACTAAAGAAATATGCAATTAAAAGAACCTGATGAATAAAAAGAACTGGATTAAACTGCGGAGAATTCTTTAAGTACAAATATCAAACTGGAAATACAAATGATGTTGATCCAAGCAATAATTAAACTTAAGAACTACGGTGCAATAGCCTCCCGATGTCGAAGAACTATCACTTTTCAAGTATTTCTACTTAAGCCTATGAGTCAAAATTACACGATAAAACTTGGATATTTTTTTTCCATTCAATTGCCTTCTTATACTGGTAAGTGGGGCTGAAATCAACCTAAAATCGTGTAGAAGTGGTTGAGAGATTTTAGGGGAGTCCTTGACCAAGTCTGTGGAGTTGCTGAAAAACGGCACTGCGTGCCTGTGGCGAACGTCACAGGGCCATGGCGAACACCATGGTACTTAAACTTGGGGTGACGTGACAGGGGGTGTGGCGAACGCCACAGGCCCGGAACATGCAATTTCAGCCTTTTTCTTCTTTTCTTCAACTTTTCTTCATTTCTTCTCTTTTCTTTATCTCTTTCTCGCACGTGAGTTCTGCATTGATAAGTACCTGAAACAGGGCAACAACACCAGTATAATACAATAAAAACATACACAAAATTATACTAAAATGCATGTGAATCGAGTCAAATAAATGGTATTGTTTCACATTATCAAACTCTTCCATACTTGAACCTTTGTTTGTCCTCAAGCAAATGTTACACTTGTGACATGAAAATTTAGAGGCTCGTAGCATATAAATCCATGAAAAAGAACATAAACAATCAAATAATCATTATAAAGCTATAAACTTCGCTTTGGTTATAATTGCTTAAAGAGGTATTAATCGGTACACTAAGGATATCATATTAACGTTATTCCGCACTTGCGGTCATGAGTCTCCCTACATGCAAACAAATCTAAATGATGTCATTATACCGCAAACTTGTCAACTCACCTTTTATTTTTCCGTTCAAGTGCGATCACATTAATCCCGTTATCTTTCACACTTATAGTAGGAAGATTTGTTAGTGACTTTGGTCTTTCTTTTACCTTCGGTTTCCCGGTTTAGTGGTTGATTATGGCATCTAAGTGGTTTAAGCCTCCTCCCAAATCGTAATCGCGGGGGATCGAACCGTAGTCCATCCTACCAGGTTTAGCGCCAAATATCACTAAACCAACTACGATTGGTATTGGTAATTCAAGTCTCAACATATTTCATTCAATATCATTTTTATTCTTTGGACCAAACACTTATTTGCATCAATCTCCTACATAAAGCATGACCAAGATGGTGATGACCGCTTGAACTATTTTATTAGGTAAGGATACAAGGTTTTTGACATAATGAATATTCAAATTTATTCGCATGTTTAGGAGACTTAAGGCGTTAAAACGATACCGATCTTGCATACAAATTTCCAAGGATTTTACAATTAAACCTCAATGTCATTTGTAACTTAGAACTTTCTAATTATGAAATGATTTTCATGGAAAAAAATTCTTATGGCTCAATAAAAAGGAAAGATCAATAAATAGTGAAAACCACGCATAAAGACTCGACAACATATGCATTGGCTCCATTAATACTAAACAATTAAATTAGAAATGGAAATGGGTAAAACAATAAATCTACCTAAGAAAGTTGTAAATAAAAGCGATAAAGTTCCTCCCCCACACTTAAACCAAACATTGTCCCCAATGTTTCGATAAAAGGTGGAAAAGGAAGATAGAACCTGAATTGAGTGCTCAACGACGGCCTCGACATTGTGCTCGTCCATACGTACCATGATGAGGAGGTGGTATACTTATGTGTTGAATGTACTCAAGCAGGTTCTCGGTCCCTACACGCATGCCTTCCATTTTTTCAATCAGGCCTGATATGTTATGCTCGGTCCTTTCAGTGTAGTCGTGTTGTTAATCATGTATCTGTTGGATCTATGTAATCATGTCGACCTGTTGTCTCTATATATTTCTCAACAGTTGGTCGCGTTCGGTGTTTGCATCGTTATAGTGCCGCAGCTCGCAGAGGACATCGTCAAGTGCGGTCCTGATGCCAACATGATAATACTCCTCTCAGGACTGGTGTTGGGGAGAGGTACCTGCATAAGTGTCAGAAGGTCCAGGTGTGGTGTGTGTGTGTGTGTAGTAGGATCAAAGAAAGTAGGAGGATCTTGCTCCATCTCATCAAATTCATCATCAGTTTGACCACCTTGGTTATCCTACACAGGTATGTCATTAGGGGCAGGATGACCGGGTTCAGGGGAGGTCAAATCATAGAGCCAATTGTTCCTGTTTCGCACATTTGTACGTGTGTGGAAAGGTAAAATGATACTCCTAATCTCACTATTACCAACCATGAGAAAGTATTTTCCATCTCTCCTGGCCTTAACTAAATGTTGGGATCGACAGGAATCGATATCCAAGGAGGGCATTTGTAGGGGCTGTAGCGTTGCAAGTTCATTACCTAAGCCTAGTGTGCGAGCTATGGAGGTAACCAAACCTCCGATACATAAAGGGTTGGCCCCTGTTGCGCAAATCAACTGCATGTGTGTCAGCATGAAAGGAGTCGCATTGACTTGTATCGATGCGAATGCAGCATGTAAAAAGAATAACTCTTTAGAATTTACCCTACCATTGTTTATTCGGCCAAAACTTATGTTAGCTAATATGTGATGCACATAACGTATGGTCGGGTTATGGATATGAAGATCTTTTAGCCCTTCCCAGTCAGATGTTCTCTCACCTGTCAATTGTTCCCATAAACTGAACGCTTCATATTGCCATTCTTCTTCTAAAGGACATGCATAGGCTATACCATTCCCATGGGGAAAATGCAGCATGTCCCCAATAGTATCTTGGCTTAATTCATAATCTCTATTAAATAATCTACACATTACTGTTCCAGAAGAGTATTGATCAACCAAAGGCGTATAGCAAGTAAAAGAACTAAAAAACTCCAAAGTCAGTTTTTCGTACGTAGTGTCATTCAAAGAACAGAAGTGTGTTAAGTCTAATCTATCGAGTATCCATTGCATACTACTGAGTAATCCTAACCTACGTAGACAAGGTTCGTCGGCATACCTTGTCAGAGTGACTGGACATTCGTAGAACTTCAAGTACCTTTCTTTTTGTAATTTCCTGACTTCTCCCTCACTGAAGATGATGTTAGACAAATATGTCGTTGGCCTTTTCATTTTAGCTTGAACTCTTGGAGGCATGGTGAGAAGGAAAAATATTTACAAAGTGGGGTTGTATTTGTGATTTGGCAATTGGTAATATGTGTTGCTTGGATTGGATGATAAATGAGGTTTTAAATAGGCGAATGAGAGTAGGCGTTTAAAAGGTTGGAAATGAATAGTGTGACTAGGGGAATTAAGGTGAGTTAATATTTAGAAAATGGGTTTTGAAAGTTGAAAAGTGTGATAAAACATGGGGCTGCATGTTGAAAGCTGTATTTTTTGGTTTTTGAGGTTTGTGGCGAACGCCACGAGCCTTAAATTAGGAAATTTTCGTTGTAGCTCTCTAGTGAGCGCCACAGGCTCCAAAAAGGTGGTTTTTGTCTTATGGCTCTGGAAAAAAGGCTTAATGGTGGTTGTAAATTATTTTTAAAGGCCTCTGAGTGATATATTGCTGCTTAATGGAACACATAGCCTCAAAAATATAAAATACGACGAACCAATGAAATGAAGCATGCATATAAAATAGATATATAGAAAATGACATTAAGAAAACTGCAATATTCGCTATGTTTTACGTTGGTAGCTCAACAAAATTAAAAATTAACTTAGAAACATAAAATAATAGTCTAGAAAAACAGGAAATCCTAATTAGAAAGCATAAATGGTATCCTCCCCCACACATAAACAAAGCAGTGTCCACAATGCTTTAGTGTCAGGCAGGAATACGAAAACATCTGGTAGAGATTAGCCACTAAGACGATCGGTAGGATCGGAGAAAGTGCGCCTGGAATACACCACTTGGTGAAGGTGATCAAATTTTTCTTTAGCTATATCCATAAATCCATATAAGTCTTGGTGAATGGTAGTAACATGATCTCTCATAACAACGACTTCGGTCTGAAGGGTATCTAGTGCCAGATTATGGTTGTTAAGAGAAGTGGCATGAGCAGTAGAGACAAGTGTAGGTGCATCAGAGAGAGGAAGACTATGACACTCATAAACAGGAGGCGTTCTAGGAGGTGAAGGTGACTCACCATGGCCTTCTAAATTATAAAGCCAGTTGTTACGGGCGTGTACACTGGTTCGCTCAATGTTGGGTAGGGTGAATTGGTGAACTACCTCATTGCTGATTAACAGCTTGAACTCACTAGGTCTAAGGTTTCCTATTAGTCTGTTATTAAAGTAGAATGTTATGTTCATTGGTCGGATGCCTCCTAGAGGGGTTAGGTGGGAGAGTGCGGTTCTTAGGGCTAAGGTTGCAGCAATCATGGTGACCTATCCAGCAATCAAGGTGGGACCATGAGTAACATATGAAATCCTACCTAGGTTTGCAAGCATGAAGGTCGCATCATTAACTGGCCTAGACTGAAAAACACAGAACATAATGAATAATTCATCCCTAGACACAATGGTACTGCTCTCCAGTTTTCCAAAAAGGGTGTAGGTTAAGATCATATGGAAATAACGAATAACAGGGTTATGGATTTTGGTGGAGTGCCTGGAATTGGGTTCAGCGCGTGTTTCTCCTAAAATTCTACTCCATAAATAGTCAAGTTCACGGGAAATAAATGTATCCTCTTATCCCATTGTGAAAACGTCAGGTCCATTAGGAAATCCTAATAGATCCGCCATCTCACGATGGTTAAAATGATAAGTGTGCCCCAAAAGCCTAAATGATACTCGACCTCTATTGAATTACATCCCTTGGTTAGAGTCATAGAAAAAGGAACTTAGGAATTCTAGTGTTAGCTTATGGTAGGTTAAGAATTTCTTCCTATTAAAGCCTTCCCACCCAAGTTGGTTGAACATAAAATTAATGTTTTCCCATATACCTAGGCTAGCCATGCTAAGTCCATCAGGATATTTGGTCAGTGCCACCTCTCTCTGAAAAAGAGTTGTATAATGTTGCCTTTGTGCCACGTTTCTAAAAGTAACAACCATATTATCTATGTTCTCCATTCCTAAAGTTAGTATGAAGTTAGTAGCCTGAAAGGAGACATGAAGAGAGTTAGTATTGATCAAAACAAGTAAACCGCTTATTGAAGGATTTGGGAAATTAGTAATTAGTAATCGTGGGTTGCCTCCCACGCAGCGTTTTGTTTAATGTCGTAAGCCCGACACAGATTAACAAATCACTAACTTATTGAAAGAGTTGGCGGCTCACCTAAATTTAGACTAGTATAATAATCTATATTGGCAACACAATAGTAATGTTTCAGACGTTGTCTGTTCATAATAAATGCTTCATTAAATTTACCTTTTATTTCTATAGATCCATTTTGAAACACTTTGGTAACTTCAAAAGGACCAGACCACCTAGAACGTAATTTTCCGGGAAAAAGTCGTAGTCGGTAGTTAAATAGCATGACTAAATCCCCCTCGTTAAACTCTCTCCTTGAGATACGTTTATCGTGCCATTTTTTCGTCAGTTCCTTATAGATTTTGGCATTCTCGTAGGCGTCCAATCTTAGTTCCTCGAGTTCATGTATATCTAAGACTTGTTTTTCACTTGCGGTTGAATAATCCATGTTTATGGCCTTAATGGCTATCGCATCTCGAAAAATACGATCCCTCGTGATGGTCGCGGAAAAAATGTTGTTCGAATAGAGTCGCCACCGAACTTTATTTATCCTAACAAAGGGATAGGAAAATATCGATAAAACCTTTAGGAAATGGAATAATGGTCGTCGCAACCATATTCGGGTTCGGGAGTGGATTACGTAAGGGGAAGATATTAGCACCCCTTACGTCCGTTGTACTCAACGGGAACCTTTTAGTTCTAATGTGCGTTTCGAGTGTTAATTTATGTTTGTTTGTTATCTTTGGGTTATAAAATTATTAAAAATAGAAATGGATGAGAACCTCAGAAAGGGAAAAGGGGAGGTTTTTTATTAGTGTGCTCGCGAAGATACAACAATCTCCTGCCTACGTATCCTTATGGTGTAATAAGGAAATCAGAGCATTTGTAGTTCGGGAAACTACGGTTGGTTGGTGTTTTCTAAATGAACAACTGTTTAGATCGCATCCTAAGGGCTAAACGTTGGCTTGTCTACTCTCGGCGGAGGCTTCAACATTGGTTTGTTATGCGCGTTAGAAAGGATTAAATGGTGTTCTTTTGAAAAGAGTTTAGGTCACACGGAGGCGATAAGTGGGATTAATATGTTGGATGTTTTGATTGGTTGAGATGTTTTTGGTTGGATGACGATCACTCGGATAGTCGAGTAAGACAACTCGTATCCTAACAGTCAGGAAAGGGAGTAGAAGACTCTAGATCACTTCCATTTTCATCTTTAATTATAGGAAAGATTTGATAATAGTTAAAGTATTTTGACCGGATGACGAATACTCGGATAATCGAGTAAGACAACTCGTATCCTAATAATCGAGAAAGGGAATAGAAGACTCTAAACCGCTCTCTGTTTCATCTGAGTATTTATGAAAATAAGGTTGTATATGGTTGACGTATTTTTATAATGAACGACAATGGCTGAGTAAAACAACTCATATCCAAGCATTTGAGGAGAGGAATCGAAGGCTCAAGACCATCTCCCTTTTCGTATAATTTGTTATGAAAGTGATTTGATTAAGTTGTATGTTTGCGGAGAAATGACAATTGTTCGACTGGCCGAGTAAGAGAACTCGTATTCGACCAATTGAGGAGTGAAGTTGAAAACTCAAAGTCAACTCCTTTTCATTTAACTTACTGTGAAAATATTTTGATTTAATCGGGGTTTAGAGATTTGTAGAGGAACGAAAATTATTTGACTAAACAAGTAAGAGAACTTGTACTTAAATAGTCGAGGAGAAAAAATTGAAGACTCAAAGTTATCTCCCTTTTTATTTCTTATTGTAAAAGAATCTGATTTGTTTGTGCTTAGGTAGATTAGAGATGACGGTTGTTCGATTAATCGAGTATAAGAGTTCATGTTCAAATAATCGAGGAGAGGAGTTGAAAACTCAAAACCATTACCTCTTTTATTCTTAAGTGAAACAGTATTTGATTGTGATTAGGTGTTTTTAATTCTTAATAAAGAATCCTCGATGTTGGATCGAGGTTTTAAATTTGTATATTTTGTGAATGAATTGAATTTATTTAGTGAATAATTCATCTGATCGATTAATAAAAACCGAATAGGTCTCATTGTAAGAAGGCCAAAGAGTAAGCCATGTGAGGTTGATGGCGCTACTTTTACAAATAATCGACTTACAAAAGTGTTTTGGAAATGGGCTCGATTTTGAATCGAGAGGTATGTGATTTATTTTTGAAATTTGCTCAAATGATTTTAAATCGGTGAAAGCGACATAATTTTGTCACAATTATAACATATCATTCATGTGCACTCAAGGCTCGGTATAAATAAATAAATAAAGAATAATCATGCACATATACTCCACAATATAAACAATTATCTAAATTATGAATGACATCAATAATAATATAATTAATTAATTAAATATTTAGTAGATTATTTTAATTAAATAATAAGTAATTAAAAAAATAATGAATATAACCAAATAATTGCATGTTTATTAAATATTAATAATAATAATAATAATAATAATAATGTAATTGCATATTTATTATTAAGTAATAATAATAATAATAATAATAATAATATATAATTACATAATTTTGAAATAAAATAAAATAAAATATTGTTTTATTTTTGTTTGATAACTATAAAAATTTAATGTATGTGTTTTATATGTACATAAATAAAAGAGAATAAGTTGAATAAACTAAAAGAAATTAAAGAAAATGGGCTAAGCTGAAAAAACAGGGAGTTTATTAGCAAAAAAATGTTGGGCCCAAACTGAATTTGGCCCAAAACTAAATTATTAAGGCCCTGAATGGCCAGGGAAGCGTTGACCCTGTAGAGAAATCAGGGTCATACGATAGGAAGACTTTAATTTGGTCAAGAGATCAAAAGGTAGGGGTGTGAGGGCGCACTACCATATGGTGGAGGGATCCACACAGGATCCCCTAGTTGACTCAGAGGTCAACCAGACGCGTGGCGCTGGCAGGAGGTTCCATGTGTCGCCCATGCATCCACCACCATTAACAAATAAAAACAAAAAAACTAAGAGAGAGAATTCATTCTCTCGTTCCCACTCTCTCTCTTCTCTTCAACACTTAAGTTGCTCTGCAACTTTTCATCATCATCGTCGTCATATCTCACGGTTGACCTTGCCGGAGAAGACAGTGGCGGCCGACCAACCGCGGCGGCGCCGCCGTCTCCTCCGGTGACCAACAACCCTAATCCAAGAAAATCCAAACGCAAACCCTACTTTATTTTGGCTTCTGAACTCGAATCTAAACTCGCCTTTTCCAAATTCTTTCTCAAATGGCCGGATCGAGGCCCTCCTACAAACGTAAACCTAACCTGGGTTTTCTCTCTCTCTCGCGGCCAACAAACCTTAAATCGTCCTTAACCTAAACAACAAAACTCATCCGTCCAAAACCTAACCCTAAAATTCAAAATTCAAGGTTTTACAGACGTGTTTTGAAGAAATTGAAAGAGGAGTTTTAATCCGCGCGAAGAGGCGAAGATGATGGCGTGGAAAGATGAACGAGAATGGAAGACTTACTTTTTTTCGAAGTCAAACTCCGGCGACGCTCCCCTCCTTTAAGATAAGTCCTTCGTCTTCTTCTATTCTCCGTTTTCCTTTATTTTTGTTTTGAGTGTTGTTGTTGCTTGGTTTTACTGTTAGGGTTTTGGATGTTTTGTGAACTATTTTTTATTGTTCTGTTGGATCTCAAAAAGAACGTGTTTGTTGTTCAATGTTTGATGTTAACAAAAAGCACTTTGATGATTTCTTCTGGGATATTCAAAACTTGTTTTCTATTTGGTTTATGGTTATCAGAGAAAAAATATTTTGACAATTTCTTCTGGATTTTTAAAACGTCTTTCATTGTTAATTGATTTGTTGTTATATCTAAATGTTGGTCTTTTGAGATAACTTGTTGGATCCTGTTTCTAGATTTTGTGGGATAATTACCTTATGAATTTAAGGTTGTTTGATTTGGACATTGGAACGTGTTCTTGAGCGTTCTCCTTGGTTTACTGTGTAAAGAATTAATCTGCTTATTCTATCATTTATTTTCTAGTTTTTTAAGTGCTTATTTGATAAGCAGTTTTTTTTAATTTAGAATTGGTTTTGCAGGTGAAGTGAAAGGTGAATTGATTGAAAAGGGGGCACTGCAAATTGGAATTGGGGAGCTAGCTTTTGGAGTTGGGGCGCTACAAGAAGAGTTTCCTCAAACTGATGTTATTTTACAGCTTATTTCCAACCTTTTTTCAATTTATTTTCTTTGTACTCAGAACTTTGTACTAATATTTGGATTTAACTATGTAACCTTTGGATTAATCATGTAACCCCTTTGGATTTTTGTGAGATTTGCATAATTTAAATTTAAGCTTTCTTTTTTTTGGATAATTATGTGACTACTTTTTGGATTATTAGGAACTTGGAATTAATTGGAACTTGGAATTAATTGGAACTTTGACTATGAAAATTTGGGTTGAAACGTGTAACCTTTTGTATCATGCATTGACCCTTTTTTTGAATTATCTGTAACAATTAAATATGCAATTAATCCCTTTTAAAAAAAACATTCTAAGCTTTATTCCAATATCTCATTTATGTGAGTTATTTAAAATGCTTAAAATCTAATTCTAATTGAAAATGGATTGGGCCAATAATCAATTTGGACTTTCAAGTTAGTCACTTCTAAATATGTTTATTATTAACTTAAATGAACAATATGAAATATGCATCATAAGCAATAAAAAACAATTCCAAAGTGAGTTTAAAATATTGTTCATCACCATAGTCTTTTCCAACAATCCATCTTAGCTTAAAACAAAATATATGTTAAAAAATGCAACTTGAGTTTAGATTTTTATGAAGGATTGAGACTTTGGCATAAATATGTGGAAGTGATCTTAATAAAAAATAATTATAGAAAATATCCATGACTCTTAATGCTTACTAATAATAAAATGGATTTTGGATTAGTAATGTAAAAAGATTCAAACCACACTTTGCAATATTAATCATGGACATGTCTATGTGAATGGGCCTTTTGAAACAAAGAAATCTCATGGATAAACCAAAATGGGCCTTGTTAACCAAAAATGCATATACCATCCCATGCTTCAGTAAGAGACAAATGCAACAAATATCTTCTTAAGGATCTCAACAGATGAAAATCTCATTGAAAACTTGATATCACCAAGGGCTGAGAAACCCTAAAATAGAACCTATGTCTTATGATAAAATTCATGTCTCTTAACAATGGGTGGGGAATGTTGGTGAAAGATTTTTCCTTACTCGGACAAAGTTGGGGTATGACAATGGCCCAATAAGCCTTACGCTCTAATTCAACCGGCAGATGGCAAGACTTACCATAGATTAGTGTAAACGGTGTGGTTCCTATGGGAGTCTTATAGGTTGTTCGATATGCCCATAGAGTTTCGTGAAGCTTGGAGGACCAATCCTTACTAGAAGTCGCAACTGTTTTTTCTAGTATTTGTTTAATTTCCCTAATGGAAATTTCAACCTGGCCACTTGTTTGTGGGTGGTAGGGTGTTGACATTCGGTGTCTAACTCCATATTTGAGCAATAATTTCTCAAAGATTTTGGAAATGATGTGGCATCCTCCGTCGCTAATGACGAGTCTCGGCACACTGAATCTATGGAAGATTTGATTCTTAAAGATCTTAATCATAACTCGCGCATCGTTTGTAAGTGAAGTTATTGCTTTGATCCATTTTGACACATAGTCGACGATGATGAGTATGTATTTGTTATCAAAAGAGGATGGGAATGGTCCCATAAGGTTAATTCCCCATACATCTAAAACTTCTACTTCTAATATACCTTTTCGAGGTGCTTGCATGCCGCCCATAGGGTGAAACATGGCAATGATATATGATGTTGTCGACTTCTTCCTATGGGACGCAGCGACAGAAGATACCATCGACGCTTCTTTTTAAGAGAATGGGATCATCCTAGTAGTAATGTTTCAAGTCGTGGAAGAATTTCTTCTTCTGGTGGTAAGTTAGCTCTGGGAGAAGTACTTCGGCCGCTAGGTAGTTCACAAAGTCGACATACCACGGCACAATGGTTTTAGTAAACATGTCTTCCACGACTTCATCAGTTTCTATGTAATTATAGGTTAAAGAGCATTCAATTGTGTTACCTTCTAATTGGGCTACAAGTCGATCATAAGGGAAATCATCGATGATTGGTTGTTGCTCGATTTTCATATTCTCAACTCTAGACAGGTGGTCAGCAACAACGTTTTCAGTGCCCTTCTTGTCTTTGATTTCTAAGTCAAATTCTTGCAAGAGAAGAATCCATCTTAAGAGTCTTGGTTTGGCGTCTTTTTTATTCAATAAGTACCTAATTGTGGCGTGATTAGTGTAGATAATTATTTTAGCTGCTACCAGGTAGGAACAAAATTTATCTAACGCGAAAGCAACGACTAAGAGCTCTTTTTCTATCGTGGCGTAGTTCATTTATGCTTGGTCCAAGGTTCTACTTGCGTAATAGATCGCATGAAGATTTTTATTTTTTCTTTGTCCCAATACCATGCCTACGGCATAGTTACTAGCGTCACACATTATCTCAAAAGGTTTGCTCCAATCAGGTGGTTGCATGATAGGCACAGTTATTATGGCGTTTTTCAATAACTTGAGCGCCTCTAGACATTTTTCATCAAAGACGAATTTCGCGTCTTTCATTAGCAAGTTAGTTAATGGTTTGGTTATTTTAGAGAAATCTTGAATAAACCGTCGGTAAAAACCGGTGTGTCCTAAGAAGCTTTGTATTTCTCTAACAGTTTTCGGAGGTTGAAGGTTTTCTATAACTTATATTTTTGCTTTGTCAACTTCAATCCCTTTATCGGACACTATGTGTCCAAGTACTATCCCTTGTCTAACCATAAAATGGCATTTCTCCCAATTTAGCACGAGATTAACCTTTACACATCTATCAAGTACCATTTCTAGGTTTGCTAGACACCCTTCGAAACTCTGCCCATAAACAGAAAAATCGTCCATAAATACTTCCATGATGTCGTCTATATAGTCAGTGAAAATTGACATCATGCATCTTTGAAATGTTGCGGGAGCGTTACAAAGTCCAAACAACATTTGTCGGTAGGCAAATGTACCATAAGGACATGTGAAAGTGGTATTTTCTTGGTCATCAGATGGATAGGAATTTGAAAGAATCCTGAGTAACCGTCCAGATAGCAAAAATGAGAATGCTTAGCTAATCGTTCCAGCGTTTGATCGATAAAAGGCAAGGGAAAGTGATCCTTGCGAGTGGCTTTATTTAATTTTCTGTAATCGATGCACATCCTTCATCCAATTACTACACGTTTAACTATAATCTCTCCCTTTTTGTTATTGACAATTGTAACACCTCCTTTCTTGGGTACTACATGTATTGGGCTGACCCATTTAGTGTCAGATATGGGATATATAATACCCACCTCTAATAACCAACACTTCCTTTCATACTACATCGCTCATAATCGGGTTTAGTCGCCTATGGTGTTCTCTAGAGGTTTTCGAGTCTTCCTCCAGCAGAATGTGATGCATGCACGGAGAAGGACTAGTTCCTTTTAAGTCTGAGATGTTGTAGCCTAAGGCATTAGGGTATTTCCTTAAGACATGTAATAGTTTTTCAGTTTTTATTTATCCTAAATCGGCGTTGACTATAATTGGTTACTCAAGCTCTGTGTCTAGGAATTCATACCTCAAATTTTTTGGTAGTGTTTTAAGTTCTATAGATGGTTTCTTCGGACATGGCATAAGATTTGGAGTTAGTGATAGACATTCCCTTAGACTGTCATCTACGTATGGTTCTTTCCATTGGTCATCCTCAAGAATGGGTGGTGCTGGGATTTTTAGGATTTTAGTATCCTTAGATGGTTCCGTTTTTATTTCTTTGATGCACTCATCAATGATGTTCGTGAAATAACACATGTCGTTTATGGCAGGTGCTTTTAGAAATTGTGATAAAATGAATTCAATTTTCTCCTCTCCCACTTCGAAAGTTATATTTCCTTGTTTTACATCTATAATGGCACCGACAATGGCTAGGAAGGGTCTTCCTAAAATAATTGGGATGTTATAATCTTCTTTGATGTCCATTATTATGAAATCGGTAGGGATAAAGAACTGACCGACTTAGACGGGAATGTTCTCTAGCATTCCTATGGGATACTTAACAGAATGATCAGCTAGTTAAAGAGACATTCTTGTTGGTCTTAATTCTCCCAATTTGAGTCTTTCGCAGATAGAAAGGGGCATCAAACTCACACTAGCTCCTAAATCACAGAGGGCTCTGTCTATGACAAACTTCGCCATCACACAGGGTATGGAAAAACTACCAGGATCTTTTAGTTTAGGTGGCATGTTATTTTTAATGATAGCACTACACTCTGCATTAAGTGTCATTGTCTCATCGTCCTCAAGTTTCTTCTTGTTACATAAGATTTCTTTTAGGAACTTAGCATATGAGAGCATCTATGTAATGGCTTCGGTGAAAGGGACGGTAATAATAAGTTATTTCAAGAGTTCAACGAATTTCCTTAATTGTCCTTCGATTTTGGATTTAGCTAGTCTTTAAGGGTAAGGGATTGGTGGATTATATGGTGGTGGAGGCATGTATGGTTTCGCCTTCTCAACTGCCTCTTTGATTTCATCTTTTTCCTATGGTTTATCAGGTTGGTCATTTTTCTGAGCCATCAGCGGAATTTGTGTTCTGGGATCAATGGGTTCGTCTAACTCTGTCCCACTTTGCAATGTGATAGCATTAGTTTGACCCTTCGGGTTAGGTTGTGGTTGAACAGGGAAGGCTCTAGTTGGGGATGCGGTAGTTGCTTGTTGCTGGGCTACTTGAGAAATTTGGGTTTCCAACATTTTGTTATGAGTAGCCAAAGCATCTACTTTAGTTGCTAATTATTTCACTAATTCTGAGGTATGGACATTTTGGTTCATAAACTCCTTATTTTGTTATGTTTGAGAAGCAACAAAGTTTTCCATCGTTAACTCAAGATTGGATTTTCTAGGCGCTTTAGGAGAGGCTTGAGGTGTGCCCTGAGCTAGCTTCTGGTAACCAGGAGGTGGTTGATTTGGAGCATACAAGGTGTTGTTATTCTTATAGGAGAAATTAGGAAGGTTTTTCCAACCTGGATTATAAGTATTTAAGTACGGGTTTCCTTGAGCATAGTTTAACTGGTAAGGTGTGATGCCTGCTAGTAATTAGCATTCAAAAACATTGTGTCCAGGTATTCCACATAAGTCGCAGCTTGGGGCTATGGTAACCACGGTGGCCGCAGGAGTTATGGTCAAACTTTTAATCTTTTGAGTCGGGGTGTCTACCTTAGCAATTACGTGATTTATGCCACTGACTTTGTACATACATCCTTTTGCTTGAGATTTCTCTACAGAAGTGCACTCTCCTCCCCACTAGTAGTGATTTTGTGCCATATTTTCAATAAGTTAATAGGCTTCTTCATATGGTTTATCCATTATAGTGCCGCCAGCTACAACGTCTAGGTTTAATTTGGTGTTATAGGATAGACCACCATATAAGGTGTGGATAATGAGTCATGGTTCAAGCCCATGATACGGGTAAATCCTAAGCATGTCCTTATATCTCTCCCATGCTTCGAAAAGTGATTGGTTGTCTTTTTGCCTAAATTCGTTGATTTGGCTTCTTAGCATAGTCGTTTTACTAGGTGGGAAATATCTAGCTAAGAAGACCTTCTTTAATTCGTCCCATGTAGTTATGGAATTGGAAGGTAAAAACTAGAGCCAAGCTCTAGCTCTGTCTCTTAAAGAAAAGGGAAAAAGACTTAATCATATCACCTTGGGATTAATACCATTAGCTTTCATTGTATATGCATATTGCATAAACACTGACAAATGGAGATTCGGGTCATCCGTAGGGCTCCCAGAGAATTGGTTTTGTCGTATAACTTGTAACAGCGAAGGTTTCAACTCAAAATTGTTTCGGTCGATGGCAAGGGCAACAATACTGTTGTGTGGTTCCTCTTGAGATGGGGCAGCATAGTCCCTTAAAGGACGGTTAGCAGGGGCAGCCATATCTGGTTCAGGTATATTAGGATCAGGAAGGTTATATTTTAAACGGCATTTTCTGATTCAGCGTCTTAGTTTAATATAACGCTTGATTTCGTCTATCGATTGTTCTAACTCATTTTCTTATGAGCGGGTGTTTGACATGCAACCGAAACAAATAAAAAGGAAAATATTTGCCTTAGTCTATACTGCACAACAATGGAGTTACAATATTGACTTAATTGGTCCCCTACAACGGAGCCAAAAACTTGATCGCGACTTACTACAAGTGCACAGTCGTATCACATAGTTTTAAAAAGATATCAAATCCAAAGGACCAAAAATCAAACTATCGTTATCTAAAGTTACTATGTAAAGCTAAGGCTAATGATTGTTTTCTTTTTTAGATTAAAGGAAACTAGAAATAAAATTAAATAGGAAATAATAATATAATAAAAATATTCAATAAGGAGGCGTCGGTATGTATATTATATCATTCTTCGAGGATTCGGTAAATAATTAACATAAAATAAGGTAAATCACTTTTCAGTAGGAAATGTTTTCAAATTAAAAGACTTTGCCTCACACTCTTGTGTTATTGACTCGGGCTATACTCTTAAGTCAAAATGTTTTGCTCTCGCTCACCCACCTGAACTAAAAGTAATTTTTGGAAATTAATAAATCCTAATTAATCCTAAAACGCTCTCAATGTGTTTAGGATTAATGCCTAGAAACCACTATCTGGTTAAAAATCTCAAACTCTCACTCTATTGATTTATAACCTTAATGACTTTTCACTCTCATGCAAAAACCTTTTTAAATTATAATTGGAAACCACATCCAGAAAAATAGCTTATAAAAGTTAACATTAATTATTACAGAATCTCGTCGGGACGACGATCCTTACATACCGATACCAAAAACTTTAACCAGAAATGGTTTGAAACTTAATCATGCAGTTATAATTATTAAACATAAACATAATCATGATCAAAATTCAGATTTGCAAGCATACAAATAATATTATGCAATTAGGCCAAATGGAAACTAAAGAAATATGCAATTAAAAGAACCTGATGAATAAAAAGAACTGGATTAAACTGCGGAGAATTCTTCGAGTACAAATATCAAACTGGAAATACAAATGATGTCGGCATGCTTGATCCAAACAACAAGTAAACTTAAGAACTACGGTGCATAGCCTCCCGATGTCGAAGAACTATCACTTTTCAGGTATTTCTGCTTAAGCCTAAGAGTCAAAATTACACGATAAAACTTGGATGCATTTTTTTCCATTCAACTGCCTTCTTATACTGGTAAGTGGAGCTGAAATTAACTTAAAATCGTGTAGAAGTGGTTGAGAGATTTTAGGGGAGTCCTTGACCAAGTTCGTGGAGTTGCTGAAAAACTGCACTGCGTGCCTGTGGCGAACGCCACAGAGCCATGGTGAACGCCATGGTACTTAAACTTGGGATGATGTGGCAGGGTGACATGGTGAATGCCACAGGTCCAAAACCTGTAATTTCAACCTTTTTCTTCTTTTCTTTAACCTTTCTTCATTTCTTCTCTTTTCTTTATCTCTTTCTCGCACGTGAGTTATGCATTGACAAGTACCTGAAACAGGGCAACAACACCAACATAATACAATAAAAACATACACAAAATCATAATAAAATGCATGTGAATTGAGTCAAATAAACGATATAGTTTCATGTTATCACTAAGATCATCAGGTCTATAGGCAGTTCTAAAGTATTTTTGGAATACTTGGATCTCTTTGATATGAGTTGAAGTACCTTTCTTGGCTTTGTCCTGCACAGAAGCTAAAGCTTTAGTTAGATGTTGAGTAAAAGAAGGAGCGTCGAAAACTTCTTCAGCATAATAATTTCTCCACCAAGTATCAAACTCTTGGGCGCAAAGAAAGCATGGCTTGAATTCAACAGGAGTACATTGTGTTTTTCTAGAGTATCAAGCTATTAGTTTGTCACTTTGGGCTTCTGTGTGGATCATGTTGTAGAGTGTAAGACCCCAATTTAAACCCTAATATCCCTCATGCAATTTCATCATAAACATTAGCATTGGGATCATACCCTGGCATCCTCCTTACCCCTCTTTCATTGGGTTTGTTTTGGGAGAGATCACCAAGCACTATGTGATTGTATCATACTTGTATACTATCACTTTTCTAACCAAAATACAAAAATATGTCTTTGCATTTGCCTAACTCTTTTGTAGGTAGGGCATGATCACCATGAATCAATCCAAGAATGGCTATGAGCATCATATATGAGTTCCATTGACTCCTACATGTTATATTGATCAAGTTTTCTTCAAGAGTTTGAGGGTGATTTGCCTTGGAAACCCTAGTTTGACTGGGTATCTTAAGTAAATTCTCCAACAAGTTATCTTGCCATTTGATCAAATTTCTCAAGGGGCACTTCAAAATCCATCATATTATGCATATATGATCTACCATAAGCCAAGAAAGTCAAAATAATTGAAGGTTAGCAAGTTGGTTGATGGTGGTTGACCAGATGAATTCATCTAATCAAAACTGGGCCTCCCTAGACCCTATCTCCTACACTTTTTACCATATGAAAATTCCAAGAGTAAAGTTACTCTAAATAACATTCCAAACAACTTTCATGTTGATACCTAGATCTAGTTTTGCTTGGAAAATCATTTTCTATGTTGAAACATTATAGGTCATTTTGTCTAAACCCTAATTTGAAAGTCAACTTCCAAAGGCCATAACTTGCTCAATTTTTATGAGATGAAAAATTTCCAAGTTTCGTAATCAAATTCAAGATGTCTACTTCAACTTTGATGTTTGGAGTGAGAGCTAATTCAACTTTCATGAGCATGTGATATGAGGTTACATTATAGGTCACTTTTGACCTATACCATTGACCAAGTGATTTTTCCAAACTTCAAAAACGCATAACTCTATCATTTCAAATACAAATGACATGAAATTGGTGACCCTTTTGAAGGTATTTTAAAGAGATACAAGTTTGACACAGACACTTTTCTCATTTGAAGCTCACATAAAAAGTTAAGCAAGGTGGAATATTGAGATATATGGCTTGACACTTAGAAAAAATTTCAACATGTTGAAATTTCCAAACTTCCACTTCATAATTCTTCATGTTCCAAGCTCCAAATGAAAAAGTGTTGAACATGAAAATTGTTCCTCTTGATCTAACATTTCCAAAAAAAGTCCAATTTCATCCATTTTGGACAAGAATTGCTAGGGTTGCGCAAGTCATGAACATTGCATCATCAATTGGCAAATATCAAACTTCAAGTCTTCATATACACTTGCCTTGCATTCCAAGTTGATTTCAGACTTACTCACATTCAATTATGGATCAAATGGAATGATTTCATGGGCCTGTACACTCCCATGCACACATGCATCACTCATTGCCAATTTTGGAAAGTCATTTGCAAGGTACAAATATCACATGATCCAGCTATAAATAGAGCTCCATATGCTCAGAATTCAACAGACATTCGCGCCAGCTTTGATCCTAAACCCCTAACCCTTCCATTTGAGAGGATAATCCTGAGAATTTCCATTGGAAATTGAGTTGAATTCTCACTATTTTGAGATTCAAAACTCCAGGGATCCAAGACCTTTTGTGCATTCTAATCTACTCCTGCAAGCATCCTGAGCAAGATCAAGCACGAGCCAAAGCAAGAATAGTTGAATCTAGACCTAGATTGAAGGTATTTTCCAGAAAATTTCATCTCTTCGATTCTCTCTTAATTCCACTCAATTCTCTTGGATCTTTGGTTGTCTGAAGTCCTACCAATGTAGGCAAGAAGATTGAGTTGCTTAGAGGTCAAATCGAAGCAACTCAGTTGACACACCTCAAAATTCAACTCCTCATATCTTTCTATATATGTGGAGTTAGTTAAAATTGAGGCCAGATTCGTGCTTTACGTCATTTTTTCTTTCAGATCATGTCCTCCTTTTTCATTTTCTTGATGGTGATGAGTGAACCAGTCCGGCCAGGGTCACCGGAGAAGATGACCGGCCTTTGGACGCCGGTGATGTGTTGGCATGGTTCAGAGCCATTGATCCTTTTCAAATTGTTTTAATCGCGTGCGTTGCTTTTAAATACCAAGCCTATGTCGCGTTGACTGTAGTGCACCATGGAACGCGCGCTGGTGGCCACTTGATCTGCCACCTCAATTAATGAGGGAGATCAAGTGGTCCACGTTTTTTTGATTTTTTGATTTTAATTTTTATTCCTTTGATTTTCATTAATTCATATTAATTTTAATATTGATCCAAAAAATATGATAGTTTCACCAAATAATTTCAAATAATTTCCTCTTTCATATTCTGAATTAAAATTATTTTTTGGATCATTATTAATATTTTTCATGATTTAATTGATTTTGCATTTGTTTTTAATTGTTTAAAAATACTTTTAAGTCTTTAAAAATTCTGAATTTTTTTCTCCAAGGTCCTTTGATCTTGTTTGACCTATGATAAATCTCATGGCCATTTATTTGGTGTTTTGATGAGGTTTTAGGAATTTGACAAACCATATTTAATTTTAATGCCTTATTTTAATATTTTTAATTTGAATAAATGCCAAATAATTTTGTTGACCAATTGTGATGACTTGTTTGTGTTTGACTCTTGTTGTTGGGCCATGGTCAAGGTTGATTTGACTTTGTCAAGTTAATATCATTGAATTTATGGGATTGATGGAATGTACATTCCATCTCCCAAAATGAATGGATGATATTAATTTGGTAAAAGTCCTCCTTTGATCAATTTGAGTTTTCATTTATTCCCCTATCTCTTCATCTCATTTCCCTTCTTTATGCATTCATCTCATTTGGTCCATGATATCTCAAAGTCCTAAAGCTAGTTGATTGAAAAATTAACATGAGTATGGATGAGATTAGGCCACCTCTTTTGCATATTCTTTTTGTGTGTGGTATGTTTCCTGAGCATAGTCCATTATACTATGTCTCTAACATGCATTAACACCAAAATTCTATTGCCCCGCCTCAAATAGTTGTAACTTCTACATAAGTCCAATTACGATTACTTAACATAGCGCTCAATTTGTGACATAAAAGGCATAGCATTCTAGTTAGTGAGATTGTAAGTCTCCCATCTTTCATGGTATTGTGTGGAAACTTGGCCTTTTTCCTTCCTTTGGAAGATGTCTTGACTCAAGGCTCCATGATTGTGATAAGTGGGTTGAGTGTTCTCCAAAGAATGTCTTAAAATGAAAATCAAAAGCAAAAAAATACTAACTTCTAACTCATTAACAACTAACTTTAAATTTCAAGCCATTTAATTCTTGCCTTTATTCATTTGCCATTGTTCATGTCATTCTAATTATTTATGTTAATGCAATTTTCACTTTGTCCACTTGGACCATATTGTGTGATATATCTTGTTTGTGTATACTTTGCTTATTTATGCGGTCTTTGACCATTAATGTACATAAATAACAACAAAGACCCTAAAAAACTTTTGTGTGGACTGTTGGCTTGATCTTGGACAAATGGACTTAGAACTTAGGCAACATTCTTATGCTAAAGGACTTGGCCAATGCCAACTAATTGAGAAACCAAGTTCTTTCAATTTGAAACTTCATCTGATACATCATTCAAGATCCCTCTGAATTCATCTGCAATATGATCATTGTGAAGCTGTTATTTTGAACCTGTGACTTGTGGAATTCATCTGCTACATAGGTCAATATGAAGAAGATCATGGAATGGCTAAAGTTTGGATGTGGCTATCTTTATTTGATGCCTTTTCTCTTCAAGATAATATAATTGCGCATTTGTGTGTTGCTTGATTCTAAATGTCCAAGGGAATTTTGGGTTTTCTATTGACACTCTTGTATATTGGATTGCTACCCATTTGGTCAGATCTTTTCAACTCTTAACTTTTAATTTTGTGCATAGGATTATTCTCTTCATCTTCTCCCCGTTTCTTTAATTTGAAAATCTCTCTCTCCCTTTTCAAAATCTTCTTTGTTTGAACCTATTTTGTTCTAAACTTTGACCACTTTGTAAAAAGATAGAAACTTTGGCCTTATGCCATTGCATTTTCAAACTTCTTTTCTTAAATCAAATTTGTAAATAAACTTAACTATACTTGACCTAAACTTTCAAAAAAAAAAACTCATTCAAACCATTTTTAGGCCTTTTGTGCCTTTCAAACTTAAGTTTTGTTAAAAGCAATGCATCCACTTTGAAATTTGTATCACGAACTACGAGGTTTTGATCCCTCGTTTTTATGTTGGTACGTAGGCACAAGACCGAAGGTCTTGCCAAACACAAAAATATAATTAATAAATTCTTTTCTTATCCCCCAATTCTATTTGTTTGTAAACATCATTTTGTACTAAATACATATGCACACAAAAATGGCTCCCTAAGAGTACCTAGGATACTTTGGGTGCTAATACCTTCCCTCTGTGTAACCAACCCCCTTACCTGTAATCTATGACATTTTATTAGTTTTGATTTGAAAACTTATTACTTTTTGGGTTTTGTTCGTACTTTTTCCCTTTCCCCTTGGAAACAATAAAAGCGTGGTGGCGACTCTTGTTATTTGATGTCTAGCTTATCCATAGCTTGATGATCATGAATTTACCGCTACATAGAGGATGAGGGAGTTCTTTTTGGTGAAAAGTGGTTTTGGAATAATTTGAATACGTCCAAATTATCGAGAGACAAGATTGGGTTGGTAGCTCAAGAGGGTAAATTGGTTCCTCGATTGCTTGAGCCCGGGTTAACAGTAGCCTAGGAGTGAGAAATGCCTCCCATGTGGAAATAGATTCCGTTTCTTGGTCTTTTGACGAAGCAGAGAACTTTCTTGTGAACCACTTAGAGCCATGCATCATGTTGGCGAAGGGAGCCATGAATGGGGTGAAGTTATAGCGTTTGGTCAACACCATTACATATTTAGTGAAGGTTTGTTGCAGATTCAGTCCTTCATCACTGGGAGTCAGTAAAGTAAGGCACATTCCTTCAATCCTCCTATTCTTAATCTATTCAGCCTTTGCATTTATGGGATTACGAATTGGAAAAGATGCTTCGAAGGTAAGATTCAACCATGGTTGCAGCAGCCATAAAGGACTAGAAAGTAGCAGGCTCCCTTTGGGTCGAAAGTTCTTGATAGTTATGATGCCTTCCCCTAAGGACTCTTGGAGATTGACCAAGATCATTTCATTGAGACAAAGGTTGTGTCCAGCATGAAGTTGGTTCGCCATGCTTAGGAACTTCTTCGCTACTTGAAGATATTTTAAGCAAAATATGCAGCGAGACAGCCAGCGAGAGAGGAAAGCAATGTGCTCTTGGTCAGAAACTTCGACGAAATTCTTATCATGATAGTATTATATGTAGGTGCTGAAAGTGACTTTAGTAGTGTCGAAGCAGATGGTATCTTCAACCATAAGGTTTGGGTCATAAGTTTCTCCAATTGGTTTGAGCCTAGTGATAGCAGTGATGTCGAAGAGTGTAGGTGTCATCATTCCACAAGGAAAATGTAAATTGTTGTGGGTGTTATCCAAAAAATACAAAGAAGAAAGTAACATGGACTGGCAATACCCAGGTCGAACCTTTGACAATTAAATCATGTCGAAGATACCCGTATTTTTCCAGACTTAAATAAAGGGCAAGATCAAAATACTCTAAAGTGTTGTTCATATAATCTAGGTCAATGGGTTTTTATATCAAAGGCGTGCTTTCGTTATCAGGACGTGGGTTTTCAGCAGTTTCAATTTCATCACTAGCCCTAGGTTTCTTCCCATTAGCTATGAGCTTGTAACGATGGTATGTTGGGAAAAATTCCCTAAGACTATCAGGATTAGCAGTTGTATCTGATAGGGGTCCTAGCATAGCATACGTTTTACCAGAAACAGAAATAGGAATCAATCCCTGCAATTGGTAGATTCTTCTATTTTCTTCAGTAAGTGGAGGCTCGGCTATGTACGGTTGGTTACCCATAGTGTTTGGACCCAACATTTTGTGAACTGGAGCAAGACCAGATGATTTATTGGACTCCTTTGTGGCCTTTGTTAAATATTTAGCAGCTTTGGTAGAAGACGCCATTGATGCAACAAGATTGAAGAAAAAATTGGGTTTTGTTTTGTAAAAGATGAAGAGTTCAAGAGGAACTTTTTCTTTATTAAGAGAAGTTTTCAGAATGGGAAAAGTTGAAAAAAGTTGGCGTTCTCCATTTATAGGCGAGTGAAGTGGAAGCGGTTCACTTTAATCATTAATGGTTGAAAAGATAGTGGGACACGTGTCAGTCGGAGAGCAAGCGATGGAACGGTGGCAGTTGAGCTAGCCCGTGATCTCTTAGGAGCTAAGAGCGTGATGATTGCAATAAAGATTCTCGCGTGGTTTTGAGAAGACGTTTGAGAGAATGTGTCTTGATGATCATGACGTCATAAATGCCTTTTTCTCCATTTGGTCAAAAACGACATTTTTGGGGGGCAATTTGTTGCTGAAATTTTGACGCCAAGGTTGGATTAAGTATGATGGACAAAAGAAATATTTTTAAAATGTTTTGACTTTGACAGGAAGTATGTTGGGAGATCTTAGTCGAAGAGGTCCTTTGTATAAGAGGGAAATGTTAGTTTTAGGACTTAGAAATATTTTTGAGTTTAGACTGCAACTTCGACGGAAGCAATACTGAGGTTACGTTCGACGAAATGTTTTAAATTTTGAATAAGGATGATAACTATCTTTTGTCCTTATCTGTTTATCTAAAATGGCGCACGTAAAGATATGGCGAAGTGAAGACATGCAAGCGAAACATGTCATTTTTCTGGAGAAAAGACCGTTGATAACTGTTATTTTCGACTTACTATAAATATGGGTCTTAATGTATAGGATTTCCGTGTGTTCAATCATTGTACAAATACTCACAAATTACTCTAAGTATCTAAGTGTGTTTGAGAAACTAGTTCGTTGAGAATGTACGTATGAATCACCATATTTTCATTTCAATTGAAGTCATATGCAGTTTATCAATTATTTTTTCTTATTGCAATTTACTGTGAAGTTTTTTAATGCAACTCCCTTACAAATTCTTCATTTGTTTTTAAACTTTAAATAACATTCTCAAATAATGGGCATTATCGAAGTGTTCATAGACTTTCAAATATAATTTAACATGATCACATGTCATAGGATTCACTGGTTGATCCTGTAAAGTAAACAATTTTTTGAGACCAGAGGTTGTTTACCAATTTTCACGATAAACACACTCACAACCATTTTGTAAGTCGTGATATAAGTAGAATCATTATAGGCTAAAGTAGGGATTCATCACATAAAAAAATAACATAGGAATTGAAGGCCGCGTAATCGTTTCTCTTTTTAGAAATTTCAATTGTAGTTCTTTTAGTCAATTTTTATAATAACTACACAACCCTTCAATTTAGCTACGTGTAACCACCACCCCCCCCCCCCCCCCCCCCCCCCCCGACAATTATGTCATTTGTTACATAATAACAAGTATAATTTCTCTGTTTTTATAAAACAGTTGCAAACTCTGTGATCCATAATTTACACTTTTTGTAATTTATGTTTTACAAAGCATTGAAAAAAAAATCCTCAAACATGACTTACCTGACACCACAACAATAGCCACACCCATAAATCTTCATCTTCACTTTCTTCAACAAACATTTTCTCTTAACATAAGAAGGACTTGTGTTCACTTTCGAAAAACTCAAAAAATATAATATTCTACTTTGTGTAAGAGAGTTGTGGGCTAAACTGTGATAAAATCTCAAGTTCCTAGTGTAACTCTTAAGGGGAAAATCTTAGAGGTTGAAGTACGTCGTGTGATTTAAGGTCAAATTAGTATAAATCTTGGCGTGCATTTTCATATCTCTTCTCTATTATTTCTTGTCAATTATCTTTCGCGCTTAAATCTCTACTACATCTCTTCTTAAAATTGACCAAGTAAAATCAATATTTTTTGTAAAAAGTTTTCAAAAATCATTTATCACATCCCCTTTCATCTGTTTGAAGTTCATTGGTCAACACAATCATCTGAGTATGACCTTTATCTTTATAATTAAGACTTTTTCCTATAGCATATTTTATGTATATTAGAATATAGATAATATTGTTTATGTGATCTTGGCAAGGAGAAATTAAGAACTGACTTACCAAATTAATTACAAAGGAAATGTATGGACGTTAGATAATTCAACTTTTCAACCAATCTTCGATATCTATTTCTTTGAGTCAAATAGAGGTTATCCTTGATTGAGTAGGAGTTTAACACTTAGATCCATATAAGTATCAATTAGTTTGGTGTTCAATAAACATGTTTCTTCCAAAATATCCAAATCATAATGTTGTTGAGAAATTACCAAACACCTTTAGATTGGGTTACTTTAGTACCCATTAAATGGTGGATTTTACCAAGGTCTTTTGTCTTAAACTGATTCAAAATATGTTGTTTCAACTAGATTATTCCCTAATGATCAGTATGAGTTATAACAATATCATATATATACACAATAAGATAAATGAATGTTTGGGACAAGTGACAATAAAATAATAGAATTGTCGACTTCACTGTGAACCATACCAAATTATTGTAATACGATGTTGAATTTTCCTAACCAAGCTCTCAAAGATTACTTAAGATGATAAATAGACATGTGCAGTCTAAAAAACCATGTAGGATGATTCCCCCCGAGCAACAAACTAGTGGTTGCTCCATTTTCAAGATCACCTTATAATAAAGAATCTTTCATGTCAAGATGATGTAAAAGCTAGCGTTGAATGATTATAATAGGTAGAATAAGTCTAAGTGATGCCATATTGATTACGGGAGAGAAACTATCAGTGTAATCCAACCCAAAAATTAGAGTGTATCCTTTGGCTACCAATTGAGCTTTAAACCGATCAATATTGCCACTTGGACAAACCCTTGTCATATAAAGACAATGAAAAACCTAGCAAAGACTTCCCATGGGATAGAGGAACTAATTTCTAGGTACCACTTCTTTGGAGAGCATGCATCTTGTCAACTATTGCTTCTTCCACTTAGGGTGAGATAATGTTTCACCTGAAGATTTAGGAATAGAAACCAACGACAAAGAAGACAAACAAGTATAATTCAAAGGGGAAATATGGTGATAACTTCAATCAAAATAATGCCAAGATGAATACTCAGGTTGCCAGATTGGGTTCAATGATTTAGACAGCGTTGAAGGAAAGTCTGAAATGGCCTCCTTGATAGGTACAGAAAAGTTTGTGTGACAACAGTGATATGTTTGTAATGGTTGTTGAGTATGGGGCCAACCACATAGTGTATCTAGTGGGTATATGGTCCATTACTCAATAGGAAGAATGAAAGTCAAAATATTAATAACTTTTGGTAGAGGTACATAAGTAATTTCTTAAAGGGGTTCTGAAGTTATGTGGTTTGACTAAAAATAAGGAACATACTATAAAAAGATAACATTGATCGATGTGAAGTATCATTATAGTGTGGGATAATAGTAACACTAATCTTTTTGGGACCGGTGATAACCAAGAGAGACACTCTTGAGCAATCAAATTGATAGATTATAAAGGCCTGAAAGAGGTTATGAAAAAATAGTATACCCAGAGACACGATTAGAAATTGGGTGAAAGGGGAAATTGGAAAAAGGATTGAATGAGGGATGATATCATTGACGACAGATGAGGGCATGTAATTTATAATATAAGATGTTGTTAGGACGACATCCCCCAAAATTAAAGTGGAACATTACCATGGAGAAATAGGGTCTGAGTGGTTTCAATGAGATATCAATTTTTGCATTCGACTACCCTATTTTGTTGAATTTTATTAGGGCATGATGTTTGGTAGAGAATACAATTACAGGACATACAAATTTTAAATTTATGGGATAAGTATTCACGAGCATTGTCACTTATTAACGTATGATGAGATACACCAAATTGATATTTTATTTCTTGATTAAAAATTTCAAAAATAGAAAATAGTCTATATATATTCTTCATTGAAAGTAACCATGTACAACATGAGAATAATATATATATATATTATATATATATATATATATATATATATATATATTATATATATATATATATATATATATATATATATATATATATATATAATATACTTGTTTATTGACTCAATCGGAAAAGTGACTACTAGTGGGTTTCCCTAACTCGCACGACTCACATTGTAAATTAGACAAGTTAGATGAGCTTGACATCGACTTTTATAGTACTAAAAGACCTAGATGACATAATTGAACATGAGTAGTAAGTGGAGAATTTGTTGTTGAACATGTCTTGGATGATATAGAGAGGTAATAAGGGTCTTGAGACTCGCATTTGACACCAATTTTTTATCTTGAGCTAAGGTTTTGCAGGTTCGTGTTACCAATAGTGAAAGTAACAATGCAATTAAGAGAACGAGTTAAACGACTGCCTGAAAGTAAATGAAATGGACAACCATGTACATAGAGAACATAAGCAACTCAGAGAGAATGTAGAATTTGAATAATACTAATCCATTTGGATCAAGTTTCCGAACCATTAGAATAAGTTATAGTAGGTAAGAAAATAGAGGTGGAAAGGGAATAGAAAATATATTTATTATCGATAACATGATCAGATGTACAAGAATAAAAAACCTAAGGACCAAGAGAATATGATTGAGAGAGGAAAATATAGCGATAAATTCGTGACCACTCAGCATTGGTTAGCTCAACGTCAATAAAACAAGAGTCGTCACCGCGCTTTTATTGTTTCCAAAGGAAAATGGAAAAGGTACGAAGAAAACCCAAAGATAAGAAGTTTTCAAATCAAAACTAATAAAATGTCAGAGATTACATGTAAGGGGGTTGGTTACACAAAGGGAAGGTATTAGCATCCAAAGTGTCCTAGATACTCCTAGGGAGTCCTTTTGTGTGCAAGTGTTTTAGTTGAAAAGATGTCTGTTGAAAATTGAATGTGGGGATGAGAAAAGAATTCATTTATTATATTTTTGTGTTTGACAAGACCTTTGGTCTTATTCCTACGAACCAACATAAAAGTGAGGGATCAAAACCTCGTAGTTCGTGGTAAAAATGTCAAAGATTGGTGGGTTGATTTTAACAAAAGATTAAAGATATTTTGTTATCAATGGGAGAGTACTCAACCAAACATCCATTGATAATGAGTGCTTTACAACATTTAAGAGGGAGAGCTCCAACTTGGATTCAATCAATAAGTATGCCACTAACCCCTAATAAATGGAAAGACTTATAATCAAAATATCATGGTATGGGAGAATTATATCTCAACCAAAGATAACTCAAATCTAAATGCTCTCTTTTGAAAAGTTTAAAAGAAAAAGGCACAAAGTGGCCAAAAGGATTAGATGAGGTTGTTAGTTCTTTTTGTATTTTTAAAATTTAAGTCGATATGATTAAGTTTATTCACAAGCTTCATTAAGAAATATTTTGAAAATCAATGGCATAAGGCCAAGGTTTCTACTCATTGAAACAAGTCTAAGTTGAAAACACAAACAAAGACGGTTTTGAAATGAGGGAGAAATTTTGAAATTAAAGAATCAGAGGAGGAGATGAAGGGACTATCCTAGATAAGATTTAAAATTTTGGAGTTAAGAAGATCTAACCAATGGGATGCACCCACAAGACAAGAGTGTCAGATAGAAACTCATTTCCTTTAGACTTTTAAGCAAGCAACAAGCATAGTCACCCAAGCAAATAATAAGAATACATAATAACATCAAATAAATATAGCCAAACATTCAAGCAAGCACTCCAAAAGCATGCAGTCTTCAAATGTATCAGATGAATATCCCTTGAAGCAAACTCATAGAGACAATCATCAGATAGAGACAATAAGATCAAAATAATAACTTAAGCACAAAGACAAACTAAAAGATAAACCAATGGAGTTCTCAAGGCTTGTATCAGATGAATGAAATTGGCCAGGAAAGTTCTCCAATAATGGCATTGGCCGGGTTTCCTTCAAAGCATGGGGATGTTTCCTACTCTAAGTCCAAAATTTCAGATCAAGTCAAGGGCAGAGGTCCAACAGTCCACCAATATATTTTTTAGAGTTTTTGTTTTTATTAAGTATTTTAAGGTCCTAAGACCATAAACAAAACAAAGTCACAAGCACATAATATAATACAAGCACAAAATATGGCTCAAGTGAGCAAAGTGAAAATGACTGAAACATAAAAAAATTGCATGAATGTAAATGGCAATGAATGATAAAGTGCAAGAATTTAAATTGCATTAAAGTAAATGACATTAAAAATAAAGTCAATACAAAGAAATGTTAGCGGAAGGAGCAATTGTTTAAGTCATTCTTTGGAGAATACTCAATCATCCACTCACAAGCATAAAGATATGAACCAAGACATCATCCATGAGAAGGGCTCCAACTTGGATAAATCAAGAAGTATGCCACTAGCTCTCACAAATGTAAAAAAGGTTAAATCTTCACACAATAGCATGAGAAATGGGAGACTTACAATCTCACTTACAAAAATGATATGCCTTTGGGACAAATTTAGCTCTATGTTAAGCAAACGTAATTGGACTTATGTAGAAGTCACAACTATCTGAGGATGAGCAATAATAATATTGGTGTTAATGCATGCTAGAGACAAGGTATAAAGACCAAACTCCTAAAGAATACCACAAACAAAAATAAGATGAGATAGACCTATCTCAATCAAGCTCATGTTGATTCATCTAACACAAAATCATTGATGAATCAACTAAAATTTTGATCCTATGAGAAGTCATTGACCAAGGAGGGAATGGGGAATAAGAGAGATGAAGATGAGAAGGTGAAGTGAAATATAACCCCAAATTGATTAAGGGAGGAACTTCATCTAATCAATACTATTCATTCATCTTAAAGGATGAAGTTTACACTAAATCAACCCCCTAAATCCAATAGTATTGATCAAATTAGAGATCAAATTAACCAAGATCAAGGCCAAACACAAGATGAAACAACACAAAGTCAATTAAATAACTTAACATAATTTTAAAGCAATTAATCAAATTAAAATCAATTTAAAAATGAATAAAAATACATTTAAAAAGGGGAAAACCCTCAAATCCCTTCAAATTACCAAATATATGATCAATGGATTTATCCTAGGTCAAATAAGGTCAAAGGATCTTAGACAATTTGTTTTGGAATTTTTGAAAAGTCAGAAGTATTTAAAAGCAATTAAAAACAAGTCAAAAATAAGTAAATTCATAAAAAATATCAAATCCAATCCAAAAAATGATTTTAATTCAAAAAATGGAAGAAGAAATCATTTAATAATTTTTTTTGAAAGTCCCATATTTTTTGAATTAAAAATAAAATTAATATGAATTTAACAAGAAAATGGTATTTTAAAAATTAAAACAGAAAACTAATTAAATCCAACAAAAGCAAGGGTCATTATCAAATCTCCCTCATTAATTGAGGTGACAGATTTGATGGCCATGCACATCATGTCCATGGTGTTCTACGGTCAACGCATGTGTACACATGGTAATCAGAATGGAGAGACGGGATTAGAACATGGACCAAGGATCAGATGGCCTGGACACTGCCAGCGCACCACGGGAGCCCTAGCTTCGGTCATCTTCTCCGGTCACCCTCACCGGACTAGTCCAACAAAATGCTCATAAAAATGAAAGAACCATACACTATTTTAAAGAGAAAAATGCCAGGATTTCGAATCTGACCTCCATTTTCTCCAATTCTCACTATATAAAAAGATATGTGGAATTGAAAAATGAGGTTCCAAAACTGAGTTGCTTCGATTCAACCTCAAAGCAATTCAATCTTGTTGCTTACATTGGTAGGACTTCAGCCAACCACAAATCAAGCAAAAAATGGAGAAATGAGAGAGAACCGGAGACTTGAAAATCTGGAAAAATCACCTACGGGTTGCAGTGATTTGGCTTGTTCTCGATGTAATTCTTCTTGGATTTGCTTCCTCTTGCTTGCTGGAGATGATTAGAACAAAAATGGATGTGAACCCTTAGAGTTCTAGCTCAAAAACAAAAAGTTAACTAAAACTTGATTTCAATGAAATCTTCAATATTGTTCTTTCAATGGAGGTTAAGGGAATTGTAGGGCATAACTTGGGCAAGGGTCCTCCAATTCTGAGGCAATGGACATGTATATATAGCCTCTTAAATTCATTTCCACGCCAATTCAAAATTTGGCCAAAAATAGCAATGTTGTGCATGGGTGCATGGGCATGTAATTAGGCCCAAACAATTATGCAATCCACTTCCAATTCGTGTACAAATGTTGCTGAAGTCACTACATAGAAGCATGCAAAGGTGTGTAGCAAATGAGTTCAAATGTTTCCAAATAGGGCCATGCAAAGTAACCATACGCAAGTCCCTCAATTTTAATCCAAATGCAATGATCTTGGACTATTTGGAAAGATATCATCAAGGGTAACAACTTTGTTGTTGGAACTTTTTCCATTTGAAGCTTGGATCATGATGAATTTTGGTGTTGAAGTTGGAGGAATCAATCATACTTGAAAATTTTCTAAGTTAAAAGTCAAACGACCCCTTTTTCCACCTTGAATAAATTTTGCTATGAACTTTAAATAACTTTGGTTCCTTCTTTAAAGTTATAGCTCTTTCAATCATCTTAAATTTGGTCAAAAATTTGACACCATTTGGTAGCATGATAGAGTTATGTATATTTGAAGTTGAGGAAAATTGCTTGTTCAATGGTAAGGACCCAAATGGATCTATAATGTTTCCTCATGGCACATGACCTTACAAGTGGAATTTGACCTTTCTCAAAGAATAAAAGTTGGATAAGACATCTTTAAATTAATCTTGAAACTTGGATGACCTTCATATCATAAAAGTTGAGGAGGTTATGGCTCTTGGAAGTTGACCTTCTATCTAGGGCACAAACAAAATGACCTATAATCTTTCACCATAAAATATGAATTTCCAAGAAAAATTAGATCTTGATGCCAACATGGAAGTTGTTTGGAATATCATAAAGAGTAAATTTTCTCTTAGAATAATTTTCATATGATACAAATTGTAGGAGATATGGTCTATGGAACCCTAGATTTGACTAGTTGACTTTTCTGGTCAAACTCCTTGAACTAACTTGCAAACCTGAAGTTCTCTTGCTCTTTGGGGCTCATGGAAGATCATATATGCTTGTGATGATGTTAAATGGAGTAACCATTTATATCTTTGACTAGTTGTTGAAGAAACTTGTTGAGGAAGGCACACAAGATACCCAGATGAATTAGGGCTTCCTTGACAAATAAGCTTCAAACTCTTGATGAATTATTGATCAAAATGACAAATAAAGAACACGGGGATCCATATATAATGCTTTGAACCAATGTGGACCTTTGCTAACTTAGTCCCTTGCATTGAGGGTCTCAAACCCTAATTGTGGGCGTGATGAGGCACAGGTGGACACACACACTACCTACAAAAGAAACAAAGCTACACATAGACATATTTTTGGTATTTTGGTTAGTACACAAAGAAAAATAAAGTATGATACAATCAAATATGCTTGGTAATCTCTCCCAATGCAAACCCAATGAATGATAGGTGGGGAGGATACCAAGATGTGATCCCAATGTTAATGTGAAGTTATAAGATGTCATGCGGTATCTTAGGGGTCCCCTATTTAAGGTCATTCTATCCGGGGATGTGAAGGTAAAAATCTTTGTATCAACGCGGTAGAAGGGACTTAAATAACAACAACAAGAAACAAATTTTGGCCCGTAAGAGACTTCATGATGCATATGATATGAATGCAAAAATAATATTTGTCGGGAATATATTGCCACAAAGGAAAAGAATCCAGGAGAGACTGAAAGTCCACAGGAGTATAATGCGTTCCATAAGGAAAACTCGTTGAGGAGACAAAGACTCTGGTGGATAAACGTTATGTGTAGGTCAAGCTACAAATTAAAACTACTGTAGACATGAGGGGATTTCCATTAAAATAAATCAATGGAAAGACTCAGACTAGGGAGAAGAAGAACCTGCATGTATCGGAATAAAACAAACACAACAAGAAACAAACACTAGGGCAATGCATAAATCAGAGCGAAGCTGAAATACCCAAACTCCAAAAGGAAATTCAATTTCACAAAGAAACATGAATCCAGATTCAACTGGGGAGGCAAAAACTTTAACACATGAGTAAAGAGATATATTATCTACCACCTGTTACTAGGTAGGAAGATAATACACTCGGGTAGAGAGACATCCATTACCGGTTAAGGTAAACATATCAAGGATGACTCACTGAGGAAAATGAGGAATATTCATTACCGATTACTGGGTAAGAATAGCCTATTATGTAAAATGAAGAAATAGGACTTACGACTATCTGTGGGGATAGAATGCCAAAATAGAGAATATTTGTCATCGGCTAAGATGAACATATCAAGGATAAACTCAACATGAAGCATATTCGTCAATGGTTAAGATAAACATATCAAGGATAGACTGCCAGGGAGAAAATGGGATTTACAACTACCAGTTGCTGGGTAGAAGATCGAAAAGAGAATATTTGTCACCGGTTAAGGTGAACATATCAAGGATAAACTCACCACAAATAAAGTCTATTACCAGTTAAGGTAAACATATCAAGGATAGACTTGGTTGAAAAGAAGGATTTACAACTACCGGTTACTGGGCAAAAGACCAAAGATAGAGAATATCTGTTATCGGTTAAAATGAACATATCAAGGATAAACTCAGAAGGAGGAATATATGTCACCGGTTAAGGTGAATATATCAAGGATAAACCACAAGAAAGAAATAGGATTTACAACTACCAGTTACTGGGCAAAAGACCAAAGATGGAGAATATTCGTCACCGGTTAAGATGAACACATCAAGGATAAACTCGTTGTAGAAACGAAATGAATCCGCAGGGGAAATCAAAGAAGTAAATTATCTTTTACCGGTTACTGGGTAAATTAACACAAGTAAAGTACTCAACATCAAGAAGTATATTACCAATTACTAGGTAATAAACTCTCGGAGGACCAAAAGATCTATTTATGTAAAAACTAGAAAGAAACGGTGAAACAAGGCTCAATCCAATGGGGATATAACTCAAAGGGAGCGGTTCCATCCAGATAATGAACTGGGGAGAAAACAAAAATAATAATCATCCATGAGGAAATAACTCAGTGGGGAAGAAGAAAGGATAAACTCTTTCTACTTAAGGGGTTGACACTCTTCATTGAAGGAAGACAGACACACCAAATCTGCATGGGAAATGATATTACCAGAGCAGGGGATCAGAAAAAAAAGGTTAATGTGTAAGAAATGCACAATGAAATGTCTGATGCTATGTTTATGTATGTTTATGCATAAGTATGATTATGCTGACGAACGAGCACAGATGATACAAACATGAAAATCCAATCATCATAACTAGATACTCAGCTAATCTCAACAAGATTGGAATACCGACTGGAGAGCCTGCTAGGGATGAAAATAAATCATCAAGGATATAAATCATATCTTCAAATATTCAATTCCCTGGGATAGCATACAACCACGTACTCAAGGAAGACTGAGGATATAACAATCCAAAACAAAAGCTCAACTTCGGTTGGGGAAAACATGGAGAACATGCATCCAACCACAAACTGTTGAGAACTCAGCGCTCAGAGTAAATGAAGAATATATATCAGCAGCAATCAAGGGGATGAAAACAAATCCAATTCAAAACTCAAATCTTGGGAGAGAAGGAAATAACCTCTAGGATATAAGCAAAGATTGACAAAGATCTTGCTTAAAGCTCAAACTCTCTTGGAGAGGAGAAAATATAGCTTGGCAACTCCGCGGGGAACGAAAGCAATGTTGAGGAAATCAACCAATATACTGAGGATAAGAGAGATCTGTCGAGGATCCACATCTCATATATATAGTTGATATATATATATATATATATATATATATATATATATATATATATATATATATATATATATATATATATATATATATATATATATATATATATATATATATATATATATATATATATATATATATATATATATACTTCAAAGTCACAAGTCAACATTGCGGGGTATTTTAGCTCAACACCATATCAAATGGGAGACCACCCTACAAGGGACAACTTCATCAATACTGCTCAAAATTAAACACTATGTTCAAATCAGAATATGGAAATCCGATAGGGATCCACGTCACAACAAGAGGCAAAACTCTAAGTGTCGAACCAGACAACCTACTGGGGGTTCCATATATTAATATCAACTATATGGGTACCTCACTGGGGAATAAAAATTTTCTAGGACAAATCACAAGCCACACGAGGATGCAATCAACAACATATTCCTCAAAGGGAAAACATCAGCCATAAGACTCTTCTTCGAGATTGAGAAATAAATCAATTCCAAGGTACTAAAGATAATCAGCCAACACCTGCAGGAACTCACAAAGGGGAAATACTGCCACGACTATGTAACAACCAAATAAAGGTGTTAGGGATCTAGAAAACCAAATAAAGGTTTCACTGGGGATCTAAGGTTCAATCACAAATAAAATGCAAATTGAGAATGAAAATTACAAAGTCTCAGCCGGGGAAGGATGATGAACAACACATCAACTTCCACGGGGATAAATGTTAAACTGCTGGGAGCAAACATCAATCATGCTTGGGGAGAAATGATGAACTGTTGGTGAAACAAAGTCACCAAACAAATGATTCGGGGAATAACAATACTTCACACATCAAGACTTACTGTTCTTAGATTGCTAGTGACACTCCTTTATGAATTCAAAGTTCTTAAAGTAAATGCCTTATGATTTCAGAAAAATGTTTATTCATTGATTTATTTATTTCAAAATTATTATCATAAAAATACAGTTTTATTAAACATAAATAAATAATAATAACAAATAATTAGATAAAGGCTCAACTTTATTTAATAGAATGGTATTCTGCAAATGACAAGACTCCATCGATCTTTACAAATTTGAAATTGGTAATTTACATGGAAAAATGCTACATTGAATGCAATGACCACTAATTTTCCTACCAACTCTGTAATCCATTGTGCTCTTGTTTTCGGATGAGAATAATGAATCAGAACCAAACTGACTTGTTCAAAACCGTTTCAATGATCGGGTCTAGCCGAATGCAGTTACTTGCCATAATCCCTCATTTTTTACTAGATTTCCCCAAGGTGGGGTACTCAATCTACTGGGATAAGTTTTTTGTTTTATGTCTCTAACTTTTGCGTGGAACACCCTTTCGGGTTGTCAATCCACCGAGACGCTCATTTTTGCCTAAGCCGCCCTTTCGGGTTTTCAACTTAGCGAGTTGTTCTTTTCTTTTTCAGGCGAAGTATTTCTTGACTGCATCAGCGTTCATAGGACGAGTGAACTCTTCACCATCCATAGTTAGGAGTCCATTCCCCCCACAGAATTAGGTTTGAAAGATAAGATCTTCTTGAGCACGATGTTACCTTCTCGGAACACACGTGGCTTGAAATTATTATCAAAGGATTTCTTCATTCTCTGCTGATATAACTGACCATGCCACATGTCAGTTACTCTCTCCTCTTAAATCAAGTTGAGCTGGTCAAACTTGGTCTGACACCATTCAACTTCAGCCAACTTGGCTTCCATCAGCACGCACAATGATGGGATCGCAACCTCCACGGGAAGCATAACTTCCACGCCATAAATAAGAGAGAAATGGGTTGCCCATGTTGAAGTACGGACGGATGTACGGTACCCATGCAAAGCAAACAGGAGCATCTCCTGCCAATCTTTGTACGTCACAACCATCTTATGGATAATCTTCTTGATATTCTTGTTCGCAGCTTCAATAGCCTCATTCATCTTGGGTCTGTAGGAAGAAGAATTACGATGTTCTATCTTGAAGTCTTTGTAAAGAGCTTCCACCGTATTGCTATTCAAGTTCGATCCATTATCAGTAATGATCTTACTTGCCACACCATACCAGCATATAATCTGATTCTTAATAAACCTTACAACAACTTTCTTGGTCACATTTGCATATGATGTCGTTTCAACCTACTTTGTGAAGTAATCAATATTCACTAAAATGAAACGATGTCCATTTAAAGCTTTGGGCTCAATCATGTCAATCATATCAATTCACCACATTAAGGAGGGCCTTGGAGAGAAAATGACATTTAATTAGTGTTGGAGGAACATGAATCTTATCTGCATAAATTTGACACTTGTGGCATTTCTTCACAAACTTGCAACAATCAGATTCCATTGTCAGCCAATAGTAACCTGCTCTTAACATCTTCTTTGTCATAGCATGTCCGTTGGAATGAGTACCAAAGGAACCTTCATGGACTTCTGTCATCAATAGGTCTACTTCGTGTCTATCCATGCATCTGAGCAAAACCATATCGAAGTTTATATTATAAAGCACATCATCGTTCAAGTAGAAGTTGCCAGGTAATCTTCTCAAAGTCTTCTTATCTTTCAAAGATGCCCCAGGCGGGTAAATTTGACTTTGTAGGAAACATTTGATATCATGGTACCATGGCTTATCATCTTTGATTTCTTCAACAACAAATACATGAGTTGGCCTATCAAGATGCATCACAGTCAGATTAGGAACTTCATTCCAAAACTTCACCATGATCATGGAAGCCAATGTTGCAAGAGCATCTTCCATCCGGTTTTCATCTCGAGGGATATGATGAAACTCAACCTTTATAAAGAAAGTTGATATCCTCTTCGCATAATCTTTATATGGTATCAAACCGGGTTGATTCATCTCCCATTCACCTTTGATCTGGTTAACCACCAGAGCTGAATCTCCATAGACGTTAAGATATTTTATCCTAAGATCAATGGCTTCTTCGAGCCCCATAATGCAAGCTTTATGCTCATCCATATTATTTGTACATTTGAAGGTCAAGCTAGTTGTAAACGGAAAATGAGTGCCTTAAGGAGTAATAATCACTGCCCAAATGCCATTACCATACAAATTAACAACTCCATCAAATACCATGCCCCAACAGGAACCAGGTTCTGGGCATTCTTCAAGCAATGGTTCATCACAATATTTCATCTTCAAATACAAAATCTCTTCTTCAGGGAAATCAAACTACACTGACTGATGATCATCAATAGGTTAGTGAGTCAAATGGCCAGACACTACCTTTAGTAGCCTTCTGAGCTCGGTAATCAATATCATACTCAGATAACAACATTTGCCAACGGGAAATCCTCCCAGTTAAAGCAGGCTTTTCAAATAAATACTTGATTGGATCCATTTTGGATATCAACCAAGTAGTATAATTCAACATATACTGGCTCAGACGCTTAGCAGCCCAAGCTAAAGCACAACATGTCTTCTCAAGCATAGAATACCGAGACTCATAATCGATGAACTTCTTACTGAGGTAGTAAATAACATATTCTTTCTTACCAGATTCATCTTGCTGACCAAGAACACGGTCCGTACTCTCTTCAACCACATTCAAATACATGATTAAAGGTCTTCCTTCAACAAGCGGAGACAGAATCGGAGGCTCAAGCATATATTCTTTGATAATGTCAAAAGCTTTCTGGCAATCCTCGGTCCAATCACAATACTGATCTTTTTGAAGGAGCTTGATAATAGGCGCACATGTGGCAGTCATATGCGATATAAATCTTGAGATATAGTTCAAGCGGCTAAGAAAACCTCTGACTTCCTTCTTAGTTTTGGGTGCAAGCATCTCTTGTATTACTTTAACCTTAGCAAGATCAACTTCAATACCTTTTTCGCTGACAATAAAGCCCAACAACTTACAAGAGCGAACACCAAATGTACATTTATTAGGATTCAAGCGGAGTTTATACTTCCTCAAATGCTGGAATAACTTCAATAAATGCTCAACATGCTCATCTTAAGTCCTTGATTTGGCAATCATATCATCAACATGGACCTCAATCTCTTTATGCATCATATCATGGAAAAAAATGGTCATGGCTCTCTGGTATGTTGCACCAGCATTCTTCAAACCGAAGGGCATCACTCGATAACAGAATGTTCCCCAAGGTGTAATGAATTTGGTTTTCTCCATATCTTCAGGTGTCATCTTAATCTGATTATAACTGGAAAATCCATCCATAAAAGAAAAGATATTGAACTTAATTGTATTGTCTACCAACATATTAATGTGTGGCAGAGGAAAATCATCTTTCGGGCTAACTTTGTTCAAATATCTATAATCAACACACATGCATACTTTTCCATCCTTCATAGGAACATGCACAATATTGGCCATCCACTGTGGATACTCGGAGGTGACAAGGAAACCAGTATCAATCTACTTCTGCACTTCCTCCTTGATCTTCACTACCATATCAGGATGAGTTCTTATCAACTTCTGATTGACTGGCGGGAATTCTGGCTTCAATGACAATCTATTCTCCACAATATCAATATCAAAACTTGGCATATCTTGATAAGACCAAGCAAACACATCAGAATATTTTTGGAGAAGCTCAACCAACCCCTTCTTAACATTTGGACGAAGCTGCGACCCAATCTTGACTTCCTTGATATCATCCTCAGAACCCAAACTGACTAATTCAATCTTCTCTTCAAACGGCTGAATGGTTCTTCCCTCGTGCTCCAATAGCCGGGACAACTCATCAGGAACTTCTTCATCGTCATTCTCTTCCCCAGCTTCAAACACAAGAAAATCAAAGTTTGGAGAGGGAGTAGGATCATTATGTTCAATGGGTTTGAGAAGCAACCTGCATAATGATTTGATATTTTCATTTTAGAAATATGAAGTACAATCAAACATTATGTAGATATGGCAAAAAAATTATTACTTATTTATGTTTTTTGTGATTACCATTTTCAGAAAAAGCAAAAAGGAAAAACAACATAAATTTGGATGAATAAAATTGTATTTTATTGATGATAATTTGAAAATGCCCAACAATGTTTCACTTCTCCCTTAGGCATATGGGAAAGATTTTTCATAACAATAAGCCATATTACTTTGAATGAAGTACTACAATAGGAACATCAACAACAACCTAATTGTTGCAAGTCTGTCTATGTGTCACAAAGTTGGCGTTGTCTCATTCGTCTTCATCTTCAATGATAGCAGCTGAGTGTTGTTCTTCTTCATGAATGAATCGTCCACTACGGAAAACTTGTTGCATAGCCTTCGCATCGCCTTTGAGCAGACCTTGCTAACATCCCAGACCAGCCCTATTCTTGTTCCCAATAACTTCTATGACACAACCTCACTTGTTGGTGGCACCAGCCTGAACAACTTCCCTTGCATCTTTCAAAGAATACATGGATGCCCCCGTCTTCTGAACTTCATCATCTATGGACAAAGCTTGGAATGGAGTTCCAACTTCCTCTTCAACTTCAACATAAGTGAAGGAAGACAAATGGCTAACCAATAACGCTTTCTCTCCTCCCACAACAACGAGCTTTCCGCTCTTAACAAATTTAAGTTTTTGATGCAGAGTCAACGTGACAACACCAACTTCGTCAATCCACGGCCTTCCCAGTAAACAGATGTAGGCCAGGCGAATGTCTATTACTTGAAAAGTAATCTGAAACTCACTTAGACCAATCTTAACTGAAAGGTCTACTTCTCCGATGATAGTTTTACGAGAATCATCAACCGCTTTCACAACCACATTGTTGTACCTCATAGGTGCGCCTGGATAAGGCAACCTTGCCAAAGTAGATTTGGGTAGCACATTCAATGACGAACCAGTGTCTACCAAAACATTTGATAAAGAACCTTATTTATAATTCATGGATATATGGAGTGCCAAGTTGTGATTTTTGCCTTCCTCAGGAAGCTTTTCATCACAGAAACTCAAATTGTTGCAAGGAGTGATATTAGCAGCGATATGATCAAACTGATCCATTATGAGATGTTATTCCACATATGCTTACTCAAGCACCTTCTGCAACGCCTCTCGGTGTTCCTCAGAGTTCATCAATAGAGATAAGACAGAGATCTTTGATGGTGTTTGGAGCATATGCTCCATAACATTAAACTCACTCTTCTTGATCAACTGGAGAACCTCATCATCATCATCCTTAACCTTCAACCTGTTGGATTCACCAGACTTACAAGTTGGAGCATTCACAGGAACATCCGGTGTCTTACCTACCACAACATCCTCCACAACCTTCGGAGATACTGGGCCAAATACACAACCACTACGAGTCACCTTTACAACATCTGCAATGCTTACTACTGAATTTGCTGTTGGAAGAGGAACCTCTTTCCCATTCTTAATCATAATAGCATTATTTTTATAAGGTATAACTTTATCGGATGCATATAATACTGGGCCCGCTAACCGTATTACCAACATCGAAACCGATTTATTATCTCTTTTGCTGATGCTGTCAAATTAGATCACTACTGGCTCCAGATTCTTAAATACCGGTACAATTATATTCACATCATTACTCATGTCTCTGGACTGTTGACTTTAGATCACATCTTCATCCACCAACTTCTGAATATCTCTCTAGAAAATCATACATCCTCGAGGGTTGACACTGCATAGAACACAACCATCATGGTCATGTTCACAATCACTGATCAAACACAAAGTCCTATGTATCTCCACCAAAGATTATCGTATATGACGAACATCAAAAACCCTGAAATTACCAGGACATCCATCTACCATATTCACAGAAGCATTGCTATGAGCAGGCAAAGGATTAGCTTTGACATTTGGCGCGCGGTCCTCGAAGGACACCATACCACTCTTGATCAACTTCGGTACCTCATACTTCAAGAGATATCAATTCTCGATGTCATGGCTGGGAGCCCCTAATGAAAAGCACAGTGCAGATCGGGCTTGTACCACCATGGAAGAGGTTCGGTTGTATGCGGAGGATTCCTTGGTTGAATCAAATTTTTGACGACCATGGAAGGATAAAGTTTGGCATATGTCATCGGAATGGGATCAAAAGTGACCTTCTTCCTTTCAAAATTTTGAGGTTAATTGTTGTTGTAGTTATGGTTGTTGTGGGTACGTTGTTGTTGTTGTTGTTGAACTGGTATCGATTGAATAGAATTGTTGGTAAATACCAGAATAACTGACGATACTTGATGATGTTGGAGAGATCTGGAATTCTTCCTCACATGAGGCCTCTTTTGCCTCCCTACATATATTGCATTGGCTTCTTCCTCCTTATTCTTGGAGAAACTACCACCATACTTCTTGCTCGTGGATGCTTTTTCTTTAGACAAACATCCCTCTCAGACACCCTCTTCTAACCGTATCCCTATGTTCACCATTTCAGTGAAGTCATTAGGAGCACTTGCAATCATAAGTTCATAATAGAATGAACTCATGGTTTTGAGGAAGATCTTAGTCATTTCCTTCTCCTCCAATGATGGGCTAGTTTGAGCAGCAAGCTCTCTCCACCTTTGTGCGTACTCTTTGAACGTCTATTTATCCTTCTAAGACATAGACCTTAATTGATCACTATCGGGAGCCATGTCTATGTTGTACTTATATTGCTTGACGAAGGCCTCACCGAAGTCATTGAAAGTACAGACACTAGCACTGTCTAAACCCATATACCACCAAAGCGTTGCACCAGTCAGACTGTCTTGAAAGTAGTGGATGGGCAGTTGATCGTTATCAGTTTGAGTAGATATCTTGTGAGCGTACATTACAATATGACTCAAAGGACAAGTATTTCCCTTATACTTCTCAAAGTCAGGGACTTTGAATTTGACAGGGATTTTCACGTTGAGCATTAAGCATAACTCAACAGTACTCTTTCCAAACAGATCTTTACCCCTCATGGTCTTCAATTCTTTTCTCAACTTTAGAAATTGGTCCTTCATCTCATCCATTTTCTCATACACATCAGGGCCCTCAGATGGTTCAGAATGATAAACGGTTTCCTCAACAAGAGGCAAAGTATGTACAACAGGAGGAGGAACTGATATGACTGGGCTAGATGCCGGCATATGAGCAAAAGTTGGAGCATAACCTTCAGGCATAAAGTTTGGAGGCATTCCCCACGGGAACCCGACAGGCATAACTGGTGCAAACTGGCCGACAGGAACTAAAGGCACTGACGTTGAAATAATCTCATAGATGACAATCATTTAAGGAGGAGTTACAGGAGTTAGAGATGGTTGATTCTGAGTAGCAATGACAGACTCCATCAGAGCAGTGAGTCTGACAACTTCTTCCTTGAACTCTTTGTTCTCTTGTTCTAGATGATTCATTCTTCTTTGACGATTAGTTCGAGTATCGTAGTGATGAGTCAGCTTGTCTGATACAAAGATGAAGAACAATAAGACATATGGATGAAGAAACCTGCTATGAAAATGATGCATGAAAATGCAATGTTTTTATTTTAATTTTCAAGGAACATTTAAGGCCATTACTTGCAAATATTTTAATTATAATAATTAATAATAACATTTTGATTGACCATAAAAATCTTTTTTTATTCATGTAAATTTGGAAAGATTACACTGAGTACAAATTTCAGAAACCAAAAATACGAATACAAGATAAAAGGAAAGTATCATCCTAAGGATACCTAGCAACTGAATCAGCTGAACTGGCCAAGGGAGTATACTTCCTTCAAATGCGTATGATCTCTAACTCATAAGAGGTTTTCATCTGAGCTTTCTCAATGACGAGTTAATCGATGATCTTCTTCCAAGCACATGAAGGCTGAGGAATATTATACGAAAATAAATCCTCTGGCTCTCTCTGGCTCTTCATTATATGCTCCTCAAGGATCTCAATGAGTGCATCTTTGTCTTTCAACTGAAGTTGCAACTCCATTTTCTTTCGGTTCAAAGCATGGAACCGTTCTTCCCACAGGTCCCTCTCTTGCTTCATCTTGACGAGTGCGTCTTCCAACTCCTCTACATCATGTTTAGGGAGAGTTGATGGCTCATCCACAACCATAAACGTAGGTCTTTCGCAGGCGTATGGCATCTTAAGCTCCAAAGCTCTCTTCTTCACCCAACTAGTGTAAACTTCCAAAGGTACACAATTGCGTGGACCAAGCTTGGCTATTCCCTTTCTATGAACATTATGCAAAGCATGCACCATTCTACTCTTCAAATTTTGGGGATATTTACCCTCTTGATAAAACAGACCTTCTAACTTAACGTTATTAGGTTTATCCTTCAAGGGGAACCCAAGCTGACGACGAGTCAAAGCGGGGTTGTAGTTGATTCTTCCTTGTGTACCAATGAGAGGCACATTAGAGAACTCACCGCATCTGTCAATAATCTCCAAGCCATCCAATGCATAATCATACCAAAGAATATCATCATTAGTGAGAGACATAAGTCTCTGAGACCACCGTAGACATTGTCAGTTCTCCAAGAAGATTGGTGTTTGCGGCAAGTGTGAAATAAACCACTTGTACAGAAGAGGAATACATCCCACAATGGTTCCTGCACCCTTAGAATTCCTTAAATACGGAGAGAAATACGTGTCACCCAACAAAGTCGGAATAAAATTCCCAATCAAGAAGATCCTAATGGTGTTAACATCAACAAAGCTGTCAATGTTAGGGAATAAAGCTAAACCATAAATGAGCAAGACAAAGATGGATTCAAAAGCGTCCATACTACCAGCTTGAGCAAAAGCAGTGTCTCTACTAATGAGAAACTCAGAAGTCAACCCCCGGATTCCTCCTTTCTTCGTCATATTAGCATCGATCTCGGACTTCTTCAAATGAAGGGCATTAGCAATGATTTGAGATCTCAGAATCTCTTCTAATCCATTGAAATTCACTTTGTTAGATACGGGTATACCCAAGAGATGGACATACTCTTCTAACATGAGCATGAGCTGATAATCAGGAAAAGTGAAACACTGATAAAGAGGATCATAAAACTGGACCAAGACACTCAAGAGTCCTTCAACCACATGAGTAGACAACACGGATAAAGACTGTTGGTGTAAGCCCTAGAGGCCAATACTTTTGGTACTTGTATCGAATTATTTATTAATAATAAAAGGCTTTTTCTTTATTACGTTTGTTTAATAAAGTCCCTAGAATAGCTAGTCTGTTTAATGTATTAAGTATGACTTAATCATGAGATCACATTAAACCTAAGGACACTATTCTTAAAGTATCCGTAGTCGAGCTTTATTGTGAAGTGGGATGACATTAAAGCATTAAGACTATTATGTATATAGACTGATGATCACATCTCATGGATCATGGATAAGGAGTTATCAAGTCTTAAACATAGGTATGAATATTAAGAGTAATATTTATACCGGATTGACCCGCTATGAGAATACTATATAGAAAGTTATGCAAAGTGTCATAAGTTATTCTCATGGTGATAATGGTGTATACCACTCTTCGACCTGAAACCACTATGGACCCTAGATGTAGAGTCGAGTGCTTTATTGCTGATCAAACGTTGTCCGTAACTGGATAACCATAAAGACAGTTGATGGGTACTCCACGAAGCATGCTGAGGGACATGAGTGACCTAGATGGAATTTGCCCATCCTGCATAACAGGATAAATGTCTATGGGCCCAATATTGAACTAGACAAGGATGACACGGTCTATGCCTTGTGTTCAATATAAACATAAGGGCAAAAGGGTAATTATACACATAAGTATTATCACAGAAGGAATTGTCAGATCACTTGACATTTTCGTGTCTTGGGTAGCAGTGATGTGTTGCTAGATACCGCTCACTGTTTATTATGTTAAATACATGATTTAATATAATTGCCAATGCCGCGAAAACCTACAGGGTCACACACAAAGGACGGATTGATGAGAGATAGAGTAACTAAGGAATACCGTAAGGTACGGTGCCCTTAAGTGAATTATAGAACATCGTAAGGTACGGTGTACTTGAGTAGAATACGAAATATGGTAAGGTACCATGGGCTTAAGTGATTTTGGGCATATTATAAGATATGGGCCAAAATACACTTAAGTGGGCCTTTTAGCTTGAAGCCCACACAAGTGGTTCTATAAATAGAACCCTTGTGCAGAAGCATTCATTGCGGTTGCATTATTTTCGTTTTCTCTCTCTCTCTCTCTCTCACACACACACACACTCAAAGCCTTCATTCGTACCAGCTAGCACTGAGATTGAAGGAATCCGTTCGTGTGGACTGAGTAGAGACGTTGTCATCGTTCAACGTTCGTGATCGCTCCGTGGATCTGCATCAAAGGTTTTGATCGTCACAAGAGATTTGCACCAAAGGTTTCAATCGACACAAGAGGTAAATATTTTATCACTGATCATGACCATTCGTAAGGATCTCTAAAGGAGAAAATTTTAATTTCCGCTGCGTTTTGGATCATAAAACAGACCAAGACACTCAAGAGTCCTTCAACCACATGAGTAGACAACACGGATAAAGACTTCCCATGATGTTTCTTGAAATCCAAGGGATCAACTACAAAGGATGCTAGCTTCCTTAGCTCTTTCAAGTCGGGACATCTGAAACTGTACTTCTTAGTGTTCCTTCGTCCACAATCCAGAGTCTGAAAATATTTGCATACAACCTTAGTTCCTTGAAAATTTTATTGTTGTGATGAATGTTATGATGCACATGTATGCATGAATGCAACAATCACACACAAGGCAAACACAAACAAATGTCAAGGGATGGTTACACCGCACTTTTATTGTTTCCAAAGGAAAAGGGAAAAAGTATGAAAAAAAACCCAAAGATAAGATGTTTTCAAATTAAAACTAATAAAATGTCAGAGATTACATGTAAGGGGGTTGGTTACACAGAGGGAAGGTATCAGCACCCAAAGTGTCCTAGGTATTCCTAGAGAGCCCTTTTTTGTTTGCAAGTGTTTTAGTTGAAAAGATGCTTGTTGAAAATTGAATGTGGGGATGATAAAAGAATTCATTTATTATATTTTTGTGTTTGACAAGACCTTTGGTGTTATGCCTACGTACCAACATAAAAATGAGGGATCAAAACCTCGTAGTTCATGGTAAAAATTTCGAAGATTGGTGGATTGATTTTAACAAAAGCTTAAAGATTTTTTGTTATCAATTGGAGAATACTCAACCAAACATCCACCGATAATGAGGGCTTTATAACATTTAAGAGGGAGGGCTCCAACTTGGATTCAATCAACAAGTATGCCACTAACCCCTAATAAATGGAAAGACTTATAATCAAAATATCATAGTATGGGAGAATTATATCTCAACCAAAGATAACTCAAATCTAAATGCTCTCTTTTGGAAAGTTTAAAAGAAAAAGGCACAAAGTGGCCAAAAGGATTAGATGAGGTTGTTATTTCTATTTGTCTTTTTAAAATTTAAGTCAATATGATTAAGTTTATTCACAAGCTTGATTAAGAAATGTTTTGAAAATCAATGGGATAAGGTCAAGGTTTCTACTCATTAAAACAAGTCTAAGTTGAAAACACAAACAAAGAAGGTTTTGAAATGAGAGAGAGATTTTTAAATTAAAGAAGGAGAGGAGAAGATGAAGGGACTATCCTAGACAATATTTAAAAGTTTAGAGTTGAAAATATCTAACCAATGGGATGCATCCATAAGACAAGAATGTCAGATAGAAATCCATATCCTTTGGACTTTTAAGCAAGCAACAGGCATAATCATCCAATCAAATAATAATAATACCAAATGGCATCAAATAAAGATAGCCAAACATCCAAGCAAGCAGTCTTCAATGTCTTCAATTGTATCAGATGAATATTCCTTGTAGCAAACTCATAGAGACAATCATCAGATAGAAACAATAAGATCAAAATAACAACTTAAGCACAGAGACAAAGTAACATATAAATCAATGGAGTACTCAAGGCTTTTATTATATGAATGGCATTGGCCAAGAAAGGTCTCCAATAATGGCATTGGCCAATTTTCCTTCAAAGCATAGGGATGTTGCCTACTATAGGTCCAAAAGTTCAGATCAAGTCAAGGGCAGAGGTCCAACAATCCACCAATATATTTTTTTAAAGTTTTTGTTTTTATTAAGTATTTTAAGGTGATAAGACCACAAACAAAAAAAAGTCACAAACACACAATATAATACAAGCACAAAATATGGCTCAGGTGAGAAAAGTGAAAATGACTGAAACATAAACAAATTGCATGAATGTAAATGGAAATGAATGATAAAGTGCAAGAATTGAAATTGCATTAAAGTAAATGACATTAAAAATAAAGTCAATACAAAGAAATGTTAGTGGAATGAGCAATTATTTACGTTATTCTTTGGATAAGACTCAATCATCCACTCACAAGCATGAAGATATGAACCAAGACATCATCCATGAGAAGGGCTTCAACTTGGATAAATCAACAAGTATGCCACTAGCTCTCACAAATGGAAAAAGGGTTAAATCTTCACATAATACCATGAGGAATGAGAGACTTACAATCTCACTTACAAAAATGTTATGCCTTTGGGACAAATTTAGCTCTATGTTAAGCAATTGTAATTGCACTTATGTAGAAGTCACAACTATCTGAGGTTGGGCAATAATAATATTGGTGTTAATTCATGATAGAGACAAGGTATAGAGACCAAGCTCCTAAAGCATGCCACACACAAAAATAAGATGGGGTGAACCTATCTCAATCAAGCTCATGTTGATTCATCTGACACAAGGTCATTAATGAATCAACTAGCATTTTGATCCTATGAGAAGTCATTGGCCATGGAGGGAATGGGGAAGATGATAAGGTGAAGTGAAATAGAATCCCAAATTGATCAAGGGAGGAACTTCATCTGATTAATATTATCCATTCATCTTGAGGGGTCAAGTTTCACTTCATCAACCCCCTAAATCCAATAGTATTGATCAAATTGGAGCTCAAATCAATCAAGATCAAGGTCAAACAGAAGATGAAACAACACAAGGTCAATCAAATAGCTTAACATAATTTTAAAGCAATTAATCAATTTAAAAATGAATAAAAATACATTTAAAAAGGAGAAAAACCTCAAATCCCTTCAAATCACCAAATCAATGGCCAAGGGATTTATCCTATGTCAAATAAGGACAAAGGACCTTAGACAAAAAAATTTGGAATTTTTGAAAAGTCAGAAGTATTTAAAATTAATTAAAAATAAGTCAAAAATCATTAAATTCACAAAAAATATCAAATCCAATCCAAAAAATTAGTTTAATTCAAATAAATGGAAGACAAAATTATTTAAGAAATTTTGGTGAAAACCCCATATTTTTAGATTAAAAATGAAACTAATATGAATTTAACAAGAAAATGGTATTTTAAAAATTAAAACAGAAAGCTAATTAAATCCAAAAAAACAAGGGTCATCAAATCTCCCTCATTAACTGAGGTGGAAGATCTGATGGCCACGCGCATCACGTCCATGGTGTTCCAAGGTCAACGCGTGCGTACACATGGTAATCAAAATGGATGGACAAGATTAGAACATGGACCAAGGATCAGATGGCCTGAACACTGTCAGCGCACCACCGGAGCCCTAACTCCGGTCATCTTCTCCGTTCACCCTCATCGGACTGGTCCAACCAAAATGTTCATAAAAATGAAAGAACCATAAACTATTTTGAAGAGAAAAATGTCAGGATCTCGAATCTGGCCTCCATTTTTTCCAATTCTCACTATATAGAAAGTTATGTGGAATTAAAAAATGAGGTTCCATAACTAAGTTTCTTCGATTCAACCTCAAAGAAACTCAATCTTGTTGCCTACATTGGTAGGACTTTTGCTAACTGCAAATCAAGCAAAATTGTGGAGAAATGAGAGAGAATCGAAGACTTGAAAATCTGAAAAAATCACTTTCGGGTTGCAATAATTTGGCTTGATCTCGATGCAATTCTTCTTGGATTTGCTTCGTCTTGCTTGCAGGAGATGATTAGAACAAAAATGGATGTGAACCCCTGGAGTTCTAGCTCAAAAACAGAAAGTGAACTAAAACTCAATTTCAATGAAATCTTCAAGGTTGTTCTTTCAATGGAGGTTAGGGGAATTGCATGGCAGAGCTTAGGCAAGGGTCCTCCAATGCTGAGGCAGTGGACATGTATATATAACCTCTTGAATTCATTTCCATACCAATTCAAAATTTGGCCAAAAACAACAATGTTGTGCATGGGTGTATGGGCATGTAATTAGGCCCAAACAATGATGCAATCCACTTCCAATTCGTGTACAAATATTGTTGAAGTCACTACATGGAAGCATGCAAAGGTGTGTAGCAAATGAGTTCAAATGTTTCCAAATAGGGTCATGCAAAGTAACCATGCGTAAGTCCCTCTTTGGAAAGCTATCATCAAGGGGAACAAATTTGTTGTTGGAACTTTTTCCATTTGAATCTTGGATCATGATGAATTTTGGTGTTGGAGTTGGAGGAATCAATCATACTTGAAAATTTTCTAAGTTAAAAGTAAAATGACCCCTTTTTCCATCTTGAATAACTTTTGTTATGAGCTTCAAATAACTTTGGTTCCTTCTTAAAAGTTGTAGTTCTTTAAATAATATTCAATTTAGTCACCTTTTTTACACCATTTGGAGCTATCATGATGGAGGTATGGATTTTAGAAGTTGAGAAAAATTGCTTGGTCAATGGTAAGGATCAAAATGGACCTATATTGTTTCCTCATTGCACATGATCTTGAAAGTGGAATTTTACCTTTATCAAAGAATAAAAGTTGGAGAAGATATATTTAAATTAATCATGAAAGTTGGATGACCTTCATATCATAAAAATTGAGGAAGCTATGGCTCCTGGAAGTTGACCTTTTATCTAGGGCACAGACAAAATGACCTATAATCTTTCACCATACAAAATGAATTTACAAGCAAAATTAGATCTTAATTCCAACATGAAAGTTGTTTGAAATGTCGTAAAGAGTAACTTTGATCTTGGGATTATTTTAATATGATAAAGAGTGTAGGAGATAGGGTCTAGGGAACTCTAGATTTGACCAGTTGACTTTTCTGGTCAAACTCCTTGAACTAACTTGCAAACTTGAAGTTCTCTTGCTCTTTGGGGATTATGAAAGATCATATATGTTTGTGATAATGTTAAATGGAGTACCCCTTGATATCTTTGACCAATTGTTGAAGAAACTTGCTAAGGAAGGCACACAAGATACCCAGATGAATTAGGGCTTCCTTGATAGACAAGCTTCAAACTCTTGATGAATTCTTGATCAAAATGACAAATAAAGAACATGGGGATCCATATATATTATGATTTGAACCAATGTGGACCTTTTCTAACTTGGTCCCTTGCATTTATGGTCTTAAACCCTAATTGTGAGCTTGATGAGGCACGGGTGGACACACACGCTACCTACAAAAGAAACAAAGATACACATAGACATATTTGTCGTATTTTGGTTATTACACAAAGAAAAATAAAGTATGATACAATCAAAGATGCTTGGTAATCTCTCCCAATGCAAATCCAATGAGTGATAGGCGGTGAGGATACCAAGATGTGATCTCAATGCTAATGTCAAGTTATGAGATGGCATGAGGGATCTTAGGGGTCAAATTTGAGGTCTTACAGAAAACATGTGAATTATTAGTGTGCGCAACCAAAGTAGTAAAACCTGAGTTCTTATTATTTTGACACCACCTAAGAAAATCTTTGTAGGTTGATGTAAAGCTACGAGGAAAAAATGTTGTTTAAAAAATATATAGAGGATCAACTTTAGTCGCATTCACCTAACATGGAGTCAGTTATAATGGTCACACTTGGGACGGGTTTGGGTTTAGATGGCTCTCCTGCCATGCGAAATTGATTGTTGACAGGTGATGCAATGGAAGTAGTTTCATCTAGTACATTGGCAACAAAAGGCTCAAGTAAATTCTTGGCATGCACTCAGAGAAGGATAATATGTATGGTAGATATATCTGGAACAATGGTTGAACCCAAAATATGATATAGAACAATGAGTATAAGGTGTTGCATTTTGTACGTGTCTTCTCTTGTTTAACGGAAGTGCTTCTTACAAGAGGTCTACGCTCATCATCATTATGAAGTGCATAATAAACATTACTAATATATGTAGACATGGACTCAACTATCTTTTTCAGAGTAATAATATTTATCAGTTTGTGACAAACCCCATAAAGACATTGAGTGTCATTAGTGTAGAGTTATTTTGCCTGTTTTCAAATTTATTCACACATGATATGGGGAAGGAATATTGATTTAATATCAAGTTGAAGGGTGGACTTGATAACACTACATAGTTGAGCATTAATTTGTTGCCAATTTGGTTTTTTAGCAATATCCACACTATCGGACATTGTAGTGATATGATCCTTGTAGTCTTGACCAAAAACCCTTAATTTAATGTTTGAGGCCCAACTATCATAATTGGAACCATTAAACTTCACTCTAGAGAGTGAAGATGGAAAATAATTGGTGAAAATACTCTTTGAACTGGAAGTTTCTCCAATACCAGCAAAGAGTATTTGAGAGAAAAGTAATGCGTGACCTATGAAAATATGAGTTGATTAAACATGTATTTTTCGTGGATGAAAAATAAAATGAGGATAATGTATGTAACCAAGAAAAAAAAGGAGTGAACGACAAAAATGACAATAGAATCTATAGTCAAGTGTGTTGTCACGCATAGCATGTATGGCGGCACATGAAGCTCACATGTTGGCGTTGGGTGACACTTGAGAAGCATAGATAGGTAATTGGCAGCATGATTTTGATGACAGGTTAGATCAGAGGAGGAAATTCGGATGATGGGGTAACTCACCAAAAAATCAAAGGAATCATCTGACAGTTGCGGTAGTAATGACGGTTGTGATCCCAAAAAGAAAAAGAAAATAGTGTAAATGAACCATGACAATGAATGAGGCAAAGTAGAGTTATAACACACTTTGTCATAAAAAGAACTCGCTAGAAAACAAAGATTCAACCACCGTCAAATATTGTATCTCAATAAACTCTATATACCATATTGAAATAAGAGAGAACGAAAATTTAAAAAACTCGTACTATTGAATAGCACATCAAAAATTCTGTTATATAGTGAATTACCCGGTTAATTAGATTAATTACGTAAACAATATAGCAATGTTTTAGAAACCGGACTGAACCGCTCAGTTCAACCGGTTGGACCGGGAACCGGAGATAATTTGGTTGGGTCAACCTTTCAAAATCATTAGTGGGTCAAAATCGGAGTAAAACCGAAAAAATCAGATTGAACCGTCCAAAACCATTTGAACCAAAGAACCGGAATCGGTTTTAAAAAACCGGCTGGTTCAAAAAAATGCATCAAATTGATCATTTTTAAAAATTTTAAAATTTTTTAATATTCAATATCAAAATTTAACCTACATTCTCAATCACAAAAAAAATTATGTATCTTTTTATAACCATACGAACTTCTAAGTTGTCATTTCATTATAGTTTTCCTTTCAATCATACTCCATCATCATCACATTGTCCCTTTCAAACGTAGTCACAATATTCAATTCAATATTGATTATCATTTAACTCAATATTGTTTTTTTGTTGTCAATTAAGATTTATTTATCGTAATTCAACTCAAATTCATTTTTTTAAATAAATTATATTATATTATATTATATTATTTATTCTTGGTATTTTATCTTATTTAATTTAGATATTCTTAATTATTTGAATATTATTTTAGTTATTATATTCTATTATTTAAATTTTGGTTTGAATTAATTTAACTTAGTTTATTATAATTCTTTAATTTGGTTCAATTATTCTTAAATGAATGTTAAAATGAAGTGTATAACTATGTTATGTTATTATATATATTATTGATATTGTTGTATTAAATTTATAATGAATTTTTGAAATAATTATTTTATTAACTTGTGAACATATAACTATGTGTGACATATTTATGAAATTTAATTTTATATTATTAGTTAATTTAATAAAAAGTTCGACAGTAAGTTTAACCGGTTGAACCAATTGAATTTTAAACTGAAAGTTTCATCGGTTCAATCTCCGATCCGATTTTTAAGATAATACAATATAAAAAAATATTTAAGGAATATTATATAAAATATTTTATTTTAAATATATTTACAAATATCAACAGAAAGACTCAATTAACATACTATATTACTGATTCTTTCCATCTACCAAAACAAAGCATAACTTGACAAAATCACTTATGTGCAGTTTTACGGTCTAGCTACAAGTAGTCAAGGGTGAAACGAATGACTTCAGTGGAAGTCAATCAAAATAGTGATACAACCATCATCGAGACTTTGAACGTCAAGGTTCAGCAACTTTGTTAATGATCACTGATGCATATTTGGCAATGGATGATTCTGGAGACTGTAGAAGCCTTCCAATTACAGGGAACAAATGTGATGAACTGATGAACTGCCTGCAGAGTGGATGAGCACACATCTTTGCAAGGGAAAAGAGAGCAATCTTTAAAGGAGACTCGTTTGTTGAATCATTTCTGCTTGGATTTAGTGCTGATACCGCATAATCGGAAATTAACTTCAGGAGAGACTGCAAAGGAAAAGGCCACATCAAAGATATACATCAAATTGGTTACAAAAATAGCTGGTAGTATTGGCAGTAATTGATTGTTGTAACATGTCAAAGCTTGAAGGGAGACATATAAGTAACTTATCATCTTTCATCCTCAAGAGGAATGAGATAAAATCTGCACATACTCTTCAAAGTTACTGCAACCATTATATTCTAACTATCCCCTATCTCAATTTTTTATTATAAGTTGTTTTGAAAAAATATTATAAGTCGTTTTATAAAAATATCAATGAATCATTAATGATATTTTTCCTATTATACCCTTAAATATTTATTATTCTCTTTTATTCAATTATGTCAATTTCTCTTTTCAATACCATTAATAAAGGATAATTTTGTAAAATCCTTCATAATTTCTCTTTTTCATACCACAATTATTATATTTCTTAATACGTGTGAAAAATCAAAAACGACTTATAATAAAAAATGGAGGGAGTAACTATTAAACTTTAGCTACTGCAACTACTTGATAATGCCATTAGGCACTGACAGTGTAAATTACATTGTCAACCAATAGCAACCATGCATTCCGTCAAGTCAGACTGAAAATTTTAAAATAATTGTATGACATGACAAAATGATATATTCTTATTGAATGACATGTTAGAGCATCATCATTAAAACCATAATTATTATGTCCAACTAACAGCTGCAATTTCTAATTAAACTTTTTTGTTCAGGCGTGACTGGCTAGTTGCTGGTAGAGATGGATTTACATCAGCAAGCAGTTAATTTTAAAAACTTATTTTATTATAGGATAGAATGGTCATAGTATAGTAACTGCAAACTTAAAACTAAAATGTGATATGGAAGTCAAAAGGTATAAAATGAGGAAATTATTAGAACAACAACTTTATCATTTGAACCGTGTAACCATAATTTTCTCTTTAATATGCAAGTGTTTTTCATTTTAAAATTAGAAAACTTTTTATGATTACGAATTAATAAAAATTAAAATTGAATTTGCATAAATTTTAAAAAGAAAATTTGTGTAATCATCTTAAATTCTAAGGCTCTGTTTGCGAGTTAGGACGGGAGGGGAGAAGAAGGGAGGGATTCAGAAAGAGAAAATAAAAATAAATAAATAAATAGAGAAATCTTTAAATTGAAAGAATGATTTTTTATAGAATGATAAATAAATATTTATCATTAATATATTTTAATTTTCAGAATAATATAACAACATAGATCATATCTAAACTCCAAAACAAAGGCTAAAGGAAACTAAAAAAAGTTTAGGTAAAAATCTAAAGTGAATCTGACTAAATTTGATGATTCAGGCGAAAAACAGTTTAGTGCTAACTTATTTAGATGTGAAGACTAATGAAGTTGCATTTGACTGTATAACCAGAATAATAGTGTAAATTATTTCAAAATATTTACAAAATGCAGTGTGCACGTACCTGAACGGCTCCTTCAGACAAAATGTCTTCACAAAGTCTGTCAGAGTTGCGAACCAGATTGCTAAGTGCACCTGCTGCATTTGCCTTGGTCTTGTCCTCCTCTGTTTTTTGCAACAAATTTGCCAGATGAGGAATCGACCTCCTCAGCTCTTCATACAGCACATCATTGTGGTAAGCCGCATTTCCGATCTAAACTCGGGTATGGGACAGAAGATTAGAAGACAAGAAAAATTATAATTACAGTACATACATGGTATGGAAAAGCATATGTGTGATGGTATATGTTCTAAAAACAGGGATGACAACATAACATAACATATGCTATCATACAGTATAAAACTTACAGCAAAACAAGCAAATTTCCTTGTTCGTTTGTCCGGATCAGAGCATCGGTCAATAAGGATACTAACTATTTGATATCTTGCCTGCAAACTCCAAATATATTATAAATGAATTCAAAATATGATAGCTGCAAAAAGTTAAGTGTCAGATTTTGGTTTTTCATATTTGATTCAGTATCTGAATTTTTGTGTAATGAAACTGTGTGTTCACTCATTGAAAAAGGAAAACTTATTTTTCCTTTTAGGTAAGGGCTATATTGTAGATCATAAAAAAAATTGTCTGTATTTAGGATTTAAGCATGTCATGATAGGCAAAAAAATGAGAAGGATGACATAAAAATTATAAAAACAAGTCCACATATTTGCTTTGATAGTTTGATCATACAAAATACATTGTTTATGTATTCTTCATTTATTATACTTACAAGAGAACTGTAAAAAAAGGCATTGTGACGGCACATGTTTCCAAGAGCACTGCAAGCTTTGGCACGCATATTTGGATCCTCGTGTGAAAGAAAACTTTTTAAGAACTCCAAAACAGAAGCACATTTAATGTATTCATAGAACCCCTGAACACCAGGAAACAGAATAATAATCATTTTGCAAACTATCATTATGGAACATCCAAAAAGAAAATACATGTGACACAACTATACTGGTCCAAATAAAAAATAACCCAAATTATGCTATGCATTGTATGCCAGAAACCATAAAGAATGTTTCTTCAAATGGACATTTTGACATTACAAGAACAAATTCCTTAAACTAAGCCTTAAAACACTAAATGGATTCATCTATAAGGGTTGAATGAGATCATTGGAGCTATATATATGTAGAACATATTATAGGAACTTAGGAGATATCTTATTCTAATAAAAGAGTCCTCCTTTTATAGGAGAGAGTACACAAAGTCAACTTCTTAAATCAAGGAGTGATATACAAAATTGAAATAAAACAAAATAGATAACTAACTGATATCAATAATTAGATTGTTAAACTCGGCCGGAACGGCCGACAACACAGTTGCCAAAAACGCGTCAGACCGCGCCGGAATGGCACAGCCGGGCGATGCGGCTGGAAGGGCTGAGAAATCAGTAACAGAAATGGCGCAGAACAGTGGTGACGCGACTTGGAATGGCCGAGATTGCCATGATTTAATATATGGCTAAGATTCATTCCCCTCACTTTCAGGTTATCAGTGAGCTCTAAGAATCAACTCCCTAATACCTTCACCAAATCTCTACTGGAACCTCGCATAGCACAACAAATTGGATGCATAAGCTGTATATTCTCCAACTTGAGTTTTTGTTATAGTCATAATTATAATTATTCTCTCTATTTCTATTATCGTTGATACGATTTCCTTAGTTTCTTATTTTTCCTTTTTTTTTAGAGATTCTCCCAAGAATATATATTTGTTTGTATACATCCCCATTGTGTAATTCCTGTTTGTTATTCTAAACTATTTAACAATATATCATTTGGGAATCAAATTTAGAATGACGCAACAAGAGGAATACCAAAATGAGGATTATCTAATATAACACATAAAAACACATTCCATTCCAACAATTCGTTACTTTAACATGATACATTTTCTTAAAATAGTCTCACATCTGCTTTTCAAAACACGGTTTATTCAAATATCTCTTAGTCTCTTGTATTTCAAGATTTATAAACACAACACAAGTCATATTTCTAAATAATGTGGGACTAAATCCATCCCTCAAACCAAACACAATGTAGGTGTTGGAGGCTGCAAGGCAATACACAAATGCCCCAATTAGGCAAATAGGGGCAGACTACACATTTTTGTTATTTTTGATAATTATTTTCCCTTTTCTTGTAATACTCTTAACTTTTAGTTATCACATTCTACCATTTCTCTCTCTATGATAAATAGTTAGAGGTAACTTTAATATAACAATTATATTACTTTGAACTTTGAAAATGAAAAAGTAAATAAGAAAAAAAAAACTTATAAAATATAATACTTAAAAAGGAATGGAGAGAGTAATATGTTCCGTAATATGTCCACAAATCTATCTCTTTCCTTTAATGTGTCCACTACCTTTTGTCTCTAAACTGAATAGAAATAATAAAGGCAATAACCGATCAATTTAGCACTCACATAATGAAACCATTTGGTGAAGAATCAAAACTAACCTTGTCCATACGAGCAAGATCGGAAATGATCATAAGAGCATCCAGCATAACCTCTTTTGGTGCCGAAAGGTCGAACAACCTTTTCATCCTATTTGGATCCAAAAGACCTTTACTCACAAGTTGGACTGCTAAAGGTCGTTGGCACACCATTTTAGCAAGAAAGGCCACAGGCCTGCCCAAATCATTCAACTCCATATGATCTAGGCATTGAAGGATAATACTAGGCACACCAACCTGTAAACTTCAAAGCAATTGCTTAGGAGCATGGATGTTGTAAGATAGCAATTCAACTAGTAATCAAGTGCAGTATTATCAAATATCCGTCATGGCAGCGCTATGGTGGATATACATTGCATTTTTTTGGGCTCACGGCAATGGCAAATATTGGCCGATATTGCAGGTTTTTCCACTATAACGGTGCTGCAAAGCGGTATGGTGGGATTTTGGCTCTACCCCACGGACCACCGTCCGCCATCAACAACACTTAAAGTAAAATGATAAATAGCAGGCCACTGAATCAACTATAAATTTCTATTACTGAAAACGACAGATAAAATAATGCCAAAGATAAAATTGTCATCACAGAAACTAGTAATTGGTGCATTAGATAGTGTACTAGTGTGCTTTTTCAAAAAAAAGTAACCTGCCATCAGCTACTGCTTAATAACAAACATAAATAGCATGCAGTTGCATATTGGTAGCCCATGAAAAACAGTATTTGTTTGAAGCCACTTCCAATACTCCGAATAAACTACCAAAGGGGATGGAAAGAGGATTGTACCTCCATAAGGATCTTAATGTATTTTCCCATGTCTTCTTCTATTGCCTTAACTGTATCATTGTCTTCCACGCATACTCTCTGACCAGGGGAACCAACATTAAGAAGAAACCCACTGCTAACAGAAGCAGTGGCTGATGGCAAGCCATGTGCATTTTGAAGAGCAACAAAAGGAAATGCTAAGAGATCTATGACTGCATTTATTAGATCTCTGACTCCTGCATTCCCTCCACCAGGTCCAGTCCAGAATTTTATCAACTTAAGATGAACATCGCATATTAAGTTGGATATGAGCTTAACATGTTCACTCCTAATTAAAATCTGACGAAAAATCAAAGTGCCGCCAGAGAGACAACGACATAATGACGAAATTGTGCACACAACACCAATAGGAGACAATCCACCTTTATCGTTTTGGCACTCGTTTTCTTGATAAGCATTTAAAAACCCATTGCTTAATAAGCCTATAAGAAGAAGAGGTATACCACTTGCACACAACTGCTGAACAGCTAATGGTCCTCCCCACTTGAGTTTGGAATCTAAAAGACCAACAGACCCATCTTTTACCCTTAGCCAATATGGGAGCTTCCCATTAAAATTTCCATGGTCCTGTTGATTTTCATTTCCTGGTGAAAACTTAAGATGGTCACTTAGTGTAGAAGTTCGGGGAATTAAGGGCATGGCAATTTCAGATATCGAAGACTCAACCGAAGTTCCAGATTCGAGGGAAAGAATGGACGCCAAAGCCAACATAGCTGATGCACTTTGAAGTTGGAAAGAGGCTTTTGTTTTATCATCATAAGAAACGTGACGAGCAAGAACAGAGAGTCGAGCAAGCTGCTTCTTTGGTGAGGTGGTGAGCATAAAAATTGCAGAATTTCTTCCAGTTGACTTCAAACATTGTGCAATTATTGTGAGAATGGTACATGAATGACAAATCAGAGCAGAAGGATTTGCTAATTTGCATTTAGTGTTACTTGGTTCTACAGTGTGTGCATCTTTGTTGAGAGAGGAACTGCATATTGACAAAACTGAGAAAATCTCTGAAACAATAGTTCGGTCACCACCACCACTTACAACAGTAGTCACAGGAAGGGAACCGGGCAGACCACAAAGGACGGATGGAACAATTCCATTATGGAGGCAGCACCTTGACAAAAGCTGAAAAGGAAAAAGAACTATGGAATAAAAATTTGGAATTACCTTCAAATATGCCATTCTACAACTATAACCTTTGTACCAATAACAATTAAGCATTATAACTTTATTAGAGAAACAATAAAAAAAATGTTGGAAAGGTCTACTTTATGCAGCCAATATGAAACATCCAACTCGATGTCATAACAGTAATCCCTAAAACAAGGGCAGGCGTACAGAAGTACCTGAAGACCACAAATTGTTGCAGACTCAATCCGTTGGTGAAAACAGTAGTACACAGCAACCTGAACAGCTTTGGATCTCAGAAATGCTCTTGCCATTACATCAACCATTTTTGTTGATTCTTCATCAAACAAGGGATCTTTTATGTGATCCATAATTTCTGTCCTCTGCGAAAAATGACTCTGCAATGCACTAATGGGAAACAAAATGGCACTTTTTCTCATAAAAAGGACATCCAGAGCATCAATCAAAGACCACGCAGCCCTGCATGCTTCAGAAGCAGCCTGTAGCATATTGGAAGAACCTGCAATAAGACCCGAACCAGAAGTTGCTAAGCACGAGCACAAATGGTCAATTAAACCAGATGTTTTTGCATGCTCTATAATTCTGTTAGCCGTTTCGTTCAGTGTCTCTGAGCTTGAAATTTGAGATGATCTAAGCACCTGAGCAACTTTAGACAACATGACTGTAATGCAGGCACTTGACTCATACAGAACTCTTCCAGAAGCATCATTTGTCAAAGTTACAACCTGCAATTACACATTAATAAATGAGTGCTGCAAAATATTTAACAAGATTTTTTTCACCTATCTGTTGCCCAAGCTAACATTTAAGGTAAGCTGGGAATAGGTTATGAAGGTATGAATACTGAAAAAACTAAAGCATGTAGTTTAGATTTACATTGTCACTTTCAATATAAATTTCCAACAAGTTGAAAATTTTTACATGATAGTAAGAGTATCACCTGAGAATAGATTTCAACCAATTCAACCCATTGATTTAAATATGAGTTTGAAAAGAATTTCCCACCATTATCTAGCAAAATTTTGGTGATAGAGAAACCCTGCACAAAACAAAATGCCTGAAGTTTAACTAGCTAATCTTGGGAGAAAAGGTTGTCAATTAATTTCACAAAAATATCCACCAAAAAATAGGGGAAAATTGATTAATCAAAGAGCATGAAATGAGAGGCACATACTAAATTTATGTATGTTGTAAATAAAAGTTATTAAAAGAAAACAATGCTAAAATAATGTAGGCTCTCCAACAAGTTCATTTGTAATCTCATCTATCTCTATATCTGAGGTGTTGCTTACAGTTGTATGATCATCAATAATCAATCTATACAGGTTCATTTTACCCTCTCTATATCTGTTTTTGCATTTACGTCTCTACCATATTTGTAATAATTTGATACTCATGCTGAACAGTCAGGTTACCTACGCTACGCATAAGGGAACCCTTCGCAGTATTGCTTGTTCAATGAGAATAGCTTGTAACAAGGACATTGTCAAAAGTTCAAGTGCTGAAGCAAAATATCAAGTGAGAACTCATTCGGCTCAAAAAGTTGCTTCAGAAAACTAGATTTGAAGAGGTTTCACAACTGAAACTTATTTGTGATGTGGGATAATCAAGCTGTACCACATTTCTCCTATAATCGAGTGTTCCATGGAAGGGTCAATCATCATTTATCTTTTAAGGAGGGATCATCACTTTCTTTGATGATTCAAATTACCGGTAAGCATTGTTTCACTTGCATGATATCTTCAAATAAGTTAAATATTTTAAAAGCTTGGTAGTGTGAGAGGTCCTCAAATGACCAGTAAGCATATGCTCTAGCTTGAGGGATTGTTGAAAAGCATGTAAATATGTTCAAATAAAATGTGAGGAAACCTATGAAGCACGGATACCGGAAACACGACACCTACACTGACACATTGACACCGATAATAATTTAAAAAACAAATAAACTAAACGTAATCACAAGTATCGGTGTCAATTTTGGACACTGGCACAGACACACTTTTTTTAGAGGTGTTGGTACTACATAGGAGAGGAGGTAACACGGTATCATGCAACTTCAGTAGCTAAAGCAACTGATGGGTATATTACTATTATCAGTCTACATATTCAGCTCATCGTGTAGTTGAGATATATAGACTTAATCATGAAGCACAGACACATCAAATACTAGGTGTATCCCTGTGTTAGATAAGTCAGTTATAGTTTTCACACTTAGCCTGTAATTCAGGCATGTGCTAAAATTAGTATGCCAGCCGTTGTAATTGCCATAACAGAATTAGTTATGGGTGGCATAGTCTATAAATAGATGCTATTGGATCATAACTCAATACAATGTAATAATTTTATCTTTTCAATCAATAGAATTTCGGATTCTCTCCTCAATTCAGTTGCACTTTAAGACCCTGTGTCCGATAAGTGTTCCAAAAAAGATTTTTTCTTTGCTTCGACACACTTTAGACACTTCAACGGGAGTTAAAGATGCGTTAAAGTGATGACTAGTGAGGATTTGAAGATATTAAATTTGATTGCATCATTTTTAACTTTTGAGTATGAATGAAGATGAAAAATGTCATATTTTGTTTAACTTTTTTTCTAATGAATCAAATTGATCAATTTAGAGTTGGTATTCCTAGTTTTAGATTCAAATAATTTTCTAAATTGAGCAATTTATCACACTTCTTAGTTTTAAATATCATATAAGAGGAAAAGAATACAATTCTTAAAGGAAGAAAACAGTAGGTCGGTTGAAATGCGAGAGACTAAGAGGCATTTGAATAAACCGTGTGTTTTGAAAAGCACTACGGAGACATTATTATATTTAGAGAGATTACAACTAATTATATGATATAGGCGATGTGGGATATTCTATATACAAATATTCTTTAACACTATATATTTACAAATATCAATACTCCCCCTCAAGCTTGAGCATATAAGTCAAATGCACCAATTGATCATTAAAATTGACAAAGCTTGTGAGGATGTCACCTGACTCGATCTTCTCTCTGACAAAGTACCTGACCCGATCTTCTCTTTGACAAAGAGACAGTCTATCTCAATATGTTTGGTCTTCTCATTAAAGAATGAATTTGAAGCAATGTGCAATGCAGCTTGATTATCACAAATAATTGTTATTGGTCTTGCTTCTTCAATTTGAAGTTCCTTGAGCAACTATTTTAACCAATAAGTTCACATGTTGTCATTGCCATGGTCCTATACTTTGCCTCGGCGCTTGATCTTGCAACTACGTTTTGTTTGTTACTTTTCCAGGATATAAGGTTTCCTCCAACAAATACACAATACTCAGAGGTGGATCGTCTATCAATGGGTGACCCTGCCCAATCAGCATCGGAGTATCCAACTATCTAAGTATGTCATTTATCTTCATACACTAAACCTTTTCCTAGAGTATATTTGATGTATCTAAGAATCTGGATAACACCACCATGTGTTCCTGACAAGGGGAATTTAAGAACTGACTTACCACACTGACTGCAAAAGAAATGTATGAACGAGTGACTGTGAGATAATTAAATTTTCCAACCAATCTCTTATACCCTTCTGAGTCAGATAGAGGCTCCCCCTGATTGGGTAGTAGTTTGACATTTGGATCCATAGGAGTATCAACTGGTTTAGCATTCAACAAACTTATTTCTTCCAAAATATCCATAGCATATTTCCGTTGAGAAATCACCGAACCATCTTTAGATTGGGCTACCTCAATATCCAAGAAATAGCGGAGTCTACCAGGATCTTTTGTCTGAAATTGATTCGAGAGACGTTGTTTTAACTTGAGTATTCTCTGTTGATCACTACCAGTTATGACAATATCATCTACATACACAATAAGATAAATACACTCTTGGGCTGAATGACGATAAAAAACAGAATGGTCAGCTTCGCTACAGACCATACCAAATTGTTGTACTGCAATGCTGAATCTCCCGAATCAAATTCTCGGAGATTGGTTAAGACCATAAAGAGATATGTGTAGCCTACACGCCATATTCGATGACTCCCCCTGAGCAACAAACTCAGGTGGTTGCTCCATATATACTTCCTCTTCAAGATCACCATGTAAAAAGACATTTTTGATGTCAAGTTGATGAAGAGGCCAATGTCGAATAGCTGCAATGGCTAGAATAAGTCGAACAGATGTCATCTTGGCTATAGGCGAGAAGGTATCACTATAATCCAACCCAAAAATCTGAGTTTATCCTTTGCCTACCAAGCAAGCTTTAAATCGATCAATCTTACCATTTGGGCCAACCTTCACTGTATAAAGCCAACGACAACCTACTAAAGATTTCTCAGGGGGTAGAGAAACCAGTTCCCAGGTACCACCGCTTTGAAGAGCACACATTTCATCAATCATTGTTTGCCTCCACTCAGGATGAGATAATGTTTCACCTGGAGTTTTAGGAATAGAAACAGAAGACAAAGAAAACAAACAAGTATACTACAAAGGGGAAAGACGATAATAACATAGATCAATATAATGTGGAGAAGAATTTCGTGTTTAACGTATACCTTTTCGAAGGGCAATCGGAAGATTGAACTCAGGTTGCAGGATCGGATCCGGTGATGGCGAGAGCGTCCGAGGAGAGTCTGCAATGACCTCAAGGAAAGGTACGACCTCAGGGATAGATATGACCTCAGGGACAGGTGCGACAGATGTTAGTTGACGACGGTGATATGTTTGAAGTGGGCGAGAAATTGGGGGGTTAGGGTCAGGTTCCCTAGAATGATTGGGGACAATGGCAGATGGGACTTTCGAAAGAGGTGTGGGAGTACTTTCCTGAAGGGGTTCCAGAGTTGCTTGGTTGGACTCGAAATATGGAACAGACTCGAAGAAGGTAACATCGGCCAATACGAGGTATCGTTGTAGAGTAGGTGAATAGCAATGATAATCTTTTTAGGATCGATGATAACCAAGAAAGACACTTTAATGATCGAGTTGATAGTTTATCAAGTCCTGGGGAGAGATTGTGTACAAAACATGTAGACCCAAAGACTCGAGGAGGAATTGGGTGAAGGTGAGAGTGTGGAAAAAGGATTGAATGAGGGGTTTTATTATTAAGGGCATGCCATTTATAAGGTAATATGTCGTGAGCATAGCATCTCCCCTAAACCAGAGTGGAACATTACCATGGAGAAGTAGGATCCGAGTGGTTTCTACGAGATGCCGATTTTTGTGTTCGGCTACCCCGTTTTGTTGAGGTGTATGAGGGCAAGATGTTTGGTGCAGAATACCATTGGATGACATAAAAGTTTGAAATTGTTGGGATAAAAATATTCACGGGCATTGTCACTTCTTAAGGTACGAATAGACAAACCAAATTGGATTTTTATTTCTCGATAGAATTGTTCAAAAATAGAAAATAATTCAGATTTATTCTTCATTAAAAATAACCAAGTGCACCATGAAAAATTATCAATAAATGTTACAAAATACCTAGACTCAAAAGTAAAAACAGTACGCGAGGGACCCCAAACATCGGAGTGAAAGCAAAAGGGGACGAAACCCGTTTATTGACTCGATCGGGAAAGTGACTACAGGTATGTTTCCCTAACTGACAAGACTCATAATGTAAATTAGATAATTTTGTTAAACTAGGCACCAACTTTTGTAATTTGGGAAGACATGGATGACCTAACTGCGCATGTATAGTGAGAGGAGAATCTGTTGTTGAGCATGTGGTAGATGACGCAGAGAAGTAGTAGAGGCCTTGAGACTCACATCCGATGCCAATCGTCTGTCCCGAACTCCGATCCTGCAGGATAGCATTACTGTTAGTAAAGGTGATAGAACAATCAAGGGGACGAGTTAAACGACTGACTGAAAGTAAATTAAATAGGCAATTAGGTACATATAGAACAGAAGTAATAGAGAGAAAGAGATGGTAGAATTTGAACAGTACCAATCTCTTGGGGTCGGGTTTGAGAATCATTTGCAGCAGATATACTAGGTAAGAAATCAGAGGTAGAGAGAGAAGAGATAAGACCTTTATTACCAGTAACATGATCAGACGCACCAGAATCAAGGACCCAAGGGTCAAAAGGAGATGATTGAGAGAAGCAAACAGACGAATTATCAGTGTGTGCAACCGAAGCCGTGGAACCAGAGTTCTGATTAGTCTGACACCACCTGAGAAAATCATCGTAGCTTGGTGTAGAGCTCTGAAGAGAAGGTGAGGTTTGCAGAGTGTCAGAATGACCTATTTGAGTTGCATTCACCTGGCGGGGAGGTTTTCCATGCAACTTCTAGCAACGGTCAATAGTATGCCCAAGCCGGTTACAATGGTCACACTTGGGACGAGGTTTGGAGTTGGATGACCCCCCTCGAAAGTGATTTTGGTTGTTGCCAAGGGACGCAATGGCAAATGTGTCAGGGGGTCGGGCAACAATAGATGGAGGGGAGACCGGACAAAAAGCATGAGGTGTAGTCAAGCGCAACAGGTTCACTAACTGTGTCATAGTTAGGAACAGTCGTACCGAATAAAATTTGGTTACGAACGGACTCGAGTTCTGATGATAGTCCGATAAGTGTCATGATCATGAAAAACTTACTTTGTTGTTCGGCATGAGTTGTTGCGTCTTTTGTGTAAGGCAATAGGGTTGCGTAATTTGCTTTCAAGGCATCAAGCTTACTCAGATAAGCTTGCAAATCCATATTCCCCAACTTCAGAGAGTTGAGTTTGAGGATGACATTGTATAGACAATGAACATCGTCGGAGAAGACTTTCGTAGTTTTTTCCCATACCTCATAGCAAGTGGTGAAGGCTTGATATTGTGCTTGGAGATTAGGTGCTATGGAATACCATAACACAATGCATAGAGAGGCATCGGTTTGTTTCCATTTAGTGAGTTTTTCGGCGGCAACAACATCCAATTTTGTGGTTAGGTGATCTTCAAATCCTTGACCGTGAAACCACATCTTGACAGCATCAGCCCATATGTTATAATTAGTTGTTCCGGTTAGTTTTTCACATAGGATAAGCGGAACATTTGTAAATGAGTCTCCCATAGTTTGAAAATATCAAAAAATTGTATTTTTGCAGATGGGAAAAATATCGGAGGACAGATCTGGAAGCCTAACGAAAAACTGAGTCACGTGGTGAAAGTGACAAAAGCGGAATATCACACGAAGGGCAGATTTGTAGCACACTTTCGGTGAGTCGGAAATAAAAACTGATGCCCGGTTTGGAACCGGGCAGAGAGACGACCGGGACAGCGAAAAACGGTGCAGGAAAACGACGTCAGACGCGCTGGTACGCGCGCTTCAAATGGTGACGCCTGAATCCCACACGCGGAGGTGTAGACGGCGCGTGGTGGGGTGTTTGGAGGCGTGGTACTGAGGGTGGGTCGGATCGGGGAAAACGCTCCTATTTGCAGGGGTGGTTTGCCGGAAATCGCCAGAATCGATGGCAGGAGGTGGTGGTGGACGAAGGTTGACGAAAATCTAATGTCAGAAAAACAAACCAGAGTGATGACACGGTTTGTCAGAAATTTTTCTCACCGGAAGATAGTGGATCAACCGTGTAAAGCACGGTATAGAAAAACAAACCAGAGTGATGACACGGTTTGTCAGAAATTTTTCTCACCGGAAGATAGTGGATCAACCGTGTAAAGCACGGTATAGGGTTGTCTCTCAATAGACTCTGGATACCATGTTGAAATTCAAGAGACTAAGAGGCATTTGAATAAACCGTGTGTTTTGAAAAGCACTACGGAGACATTATTATATAGATAGAGATTACAACTAATTACATGATATAGTCGATGTGGGACTATTCTATATACATATATTCTTTTAACACTATATATTTACAAATATCAACAGGATTAAATGCGTAAGTGACGTACCTTTGTTAACAGGTCAAAAACTTCAGCAGATTTCGTTGATACAACAGATCTGCTAAACAAAAGAAGCTCGCTTATGAGCTCGTCTATTTGCCCAGTAGAACTGAAGACACCGGCAGCAACTAGTTTTGAGAGAATTCTTAATGACTGGTTTGAAGCAGGAAGATCTTGATCACTGTAGATTATAAAAGAAGACTTCAGAGATAAATAATTTTGAAATAAAACAAAAAACTTAGTAGGGCGTTGAAGTCAAAAGAAGGTTCCCTATAAGATAATGAACAAAATCTCATTAAATAAAAATATTCAATAATGTTGAGTAAGCTCAAGACATTAAAACCAATTCAATTTTAAGTGGAATTCATGAGGAGACCAAATGCAAAATCAAAGTTTTTGAGTCTGCCTCACAAACATACCTGCAAATATTTTGAGATCCCTTCGACCATCTTTTCAGAGGTTGCAGAACAAATCCCAATGCTTCATTGTCTTGACCAATTACTTTTGCACCTTCGACAGTTTGAGAGTTACTTTCAAGTCTGTCCAGTCTTTGGCAGCCTGCTCAGAGTCATTCACAATCACATCAATCCAGGTGTTTATGTAAGATAAAGAGTATACTAATAATGATAATGTATATGTGTGTTTATGTGTGTTAAAGGATATATTTGAGAATTCACTTTGCAAAGCAAAAAGAGCAAAACTGCAATTTGACTCCATACTAAAGTCAATAAAATCCCTAAATGTGCACTAATCTGATTCTTACGTCCATTATTCATTGATTTCAGTTCTACACAAAAGGAGAGAAAGTTTTAGGAGGCTTTAGCTTAATATGCAGAATTATCTGATTCAATCTTGTTAAGGAGTATCATGCCATTCTTTTCCCAATTATCACAAGGACCAGTACAAAGGAACCATGGGCCAGATGCACGAATATTTTTATATTTTGGATTTAATTGACCGTTAGACATTATGTGTGGTTCGTGAAAGTGTCATTTCCAATTCTAAACAGCAAAAGCTATGACACAACTAATACATTCATTCAAATTAAAGGATACGGAAAGAAGTGCAATCTTGACTGTAGAAAGCACTTGCAAGTGCCATACTGTATAAATTTGTAATTGTGACACGTTGCATGCATTCGCTAGTATTAGTAAGAATATGTATGAGAATGACGCCTTATCTATTTAGGCCAGGATTAGTATATATTTATTGGCCAGGATCAGTTTGATGCAACATCTGGTTTACAGCTGAGATTAATTGTCATGTCATTAGAAAACAGATGCAGCGCTGATTCATTCTACCTGTTTGTGAAGAATGGAAAGCTGCTGCTAAACTTTTTTATATTTCCAAGTTAAGAATGATCAACACTTATGTTCTGGCTTGAGTATAGGCTGAGTAATTAGAATACATGAGTTTGACCATTCACGTTAGAATTAGTAAATGCTAAGGGCATGCATGGGTATATACAAAATACTGTATCTGATAATATAAAAACCAGTTATATATCTTCACCCAACAGCTGGATTTTGTGATATGTGATTAATGGTATCAAAGTCATTCCTAAACCTTATAATGACTGCCTAAAGCCTCTCATAAAGGTAAACATACTACACATAATCCGCTTTTTTTAATGGCAAATTGTTAGTTGGTTTGTGTTAACTCAGAAAGATTTATTCAAAAAACTGTATATATTTTCCATTCTGATGTATGATATAAATAGTATAGTTACAAGCTGTCAGGTTGAATTTAAACCCACTAAATTAGCTAAACTGTCCTAGGTACATTTACAACTAATTATGTTAATTAAGAGAATAACTATTACAAATAAATGTACAATCTCAACAGAATCATTTCTAATAATAGCTAATTATTACCAATAATTTTGTTGACATCCCCCCTCAAATTGATGCTGGTAAATCTACAAGCATCAATTTGCCAAGCAAAAAATTGTGTCACTGACGTGTCAAGGTTTTAGTGAAAATGTCAGCTATTTGAACAGATGTTGAGACATGTGGTAGATAGATAACTCTTCTATCATAGACTTCCCGAATAGAGTGACAATCAACTTCGATGTGTTTCGTCCGCTTATGGTAAATTGGATTTGCTGCAATTTGAATGGCACTGGTATTGTCAGCATGAAGCGGAGTTGGTTGTTGTTGAGAGAATCCAAGCTCAGTAAGAAGACCACGCAACCATATTATTTCAGAACAAGTGGCAGACATTGCGCGATATTCTGCTTCAGTGGACGACTTTGAGACTGAATCTTGTTTCTTACATTTCCATGAAATAGGAGCATTCCCTAGGAACATACACCAGCCGGTAGTAGATTTTCTTGTATCTGGACATCCAGCTCAATCAGCATCACTATATGCTTGGAGTTTGATTGATGAATCAACAGGAAAAAATAAACCACGCTTTGGGGTGCCAAAGAGGTATCTAATGATTCGTTGTACCGCTGAAAGATGGAAATGTCGTGGAGCTTGCATGAACTTACTAACTGTGTGTACAGCGAAAGAAATATTTGGGCGAGTGATAGTTACATAGATAAGACTTCCTACCAATTTGCGATATTTAGTGGGATCATCAAGAAGGTCACCTTCATCTCTTCTATATTTAACATTAACTTCCATGGGAGTGTCTACAAGGGTTGCATTTGTGAGTCCAGCTAGTTGGGCCAAGTCTTGAATATACTTTTGTTGATTTAGAAAAACACCCTCATGATGATAATGCACCTCCAAACCCAACAAATAAGTGAGATAGCCTAACTCTTTCATTTGAAAAGTTGAATGCAGCAAGTGTTTGATTCTAGAAATAACATCTTGATCAGAACCTGTCACGACAATGTCATCCACATAAACAAGAAGCACCATTATGCCTCTAGGAGTCCTTTGTAGGAAAAAAGATGGATCATACTGACTTTGATTGATTCAAAACCAAGTAGTGTCGATCGAAACTTTTCAAACCAAACTCTTGGTGCCTGTTTCAATCCATATAAAGAGCGTTTTAGTTTGCAAATAGTATTAGGTGAAGGTGTAGGCATACCATTAGGAAGTTTGATGTAAACTTCCTCCTGAAGATCACCGTGGCGGAATGCGTTTTTAACATCTATTTGATGTAGTGGTCAAGCTTGTGACGCAGCAATAGCAAGAATAGTGCGTACGGCTGTCATCTTGGCAACCGGAGAAAACATCTCCTCATAGTCAAGTCCATATTCTTGCTTATTTCCAAGCACAACTAAACGAGCCTTGTATCGATCTATGGATCCATCTGAACGCAGCTTTATGGAGAACATAAACTTATTGCCTAAAGGTTTAACCGATGAGGGACATGGCACTATATCCCAAGTTTGATTTTCTTCCAGGGCAAGGAATTCTGTTTCAATAGCTTTCTGCCAACAATCATTCTCCATGGCCTGTTTATAAGATGAAGGAATAGGAATCGAAGATAAAGATGTTGTCATGCAATTGATATACCTTTCTGGGGGCTTTTTATCGCGCAAGTTACGTCGTAGAGGAGCTAGTTCTGATTCTTCTTCTACTGGACCAGCAACCAAGGAAATATCTTGAGGGGGCCCATCCATTGGTTGATTTTGAGTGACAGTACGTCTTTTGTAAGTCAAGAGAGGTTTAGAAGATTGTTGACCTGAATGAGAGTTAGAAAACAATGGCAAAACAGAAATGGGAGAAGAGACGAGGTCATGATGTGATGCAAAAAAATATATATTTTCTAGAAAAATGACATTTCTAGATACACGAATCCTACGAAGGTTAGGCTCATAACATAGAAAGCCCTTTTGATGAGGAGAATATCCGAGAAAAGCACATTCAACTAATTGTGCAGTGAGCTTGGTGCGTTCTTGTGGAGTAAGAAGAACATAACACACGCAACCGAAGATACAAAGAGTGGAATAATTTGGTGGGTGACCATATAACCGAATGAAAGGGGATTCGTTACCTATTGATGGAGATGGCATTCTGTTTATAAGATGGTCAGCGGTAGAAAGGGCTTCACACCAAAATCGTGAAGGCACATGAGACTCCAACAAAAGGGTGCGGACAACATCGAGCAAATGGCAGTTTTTTTCTCTCCGCTACTCCATTTTGTTGTGGAGTTGAGGGGCATGACCTTTGAGATATAATTCCATTGGATTGCAAATATTCCTGAAATGAATGTGACATGTATTCCCCTCCATTGTCAAAGCGCAATATTTTTATTTTTGAAGAAAATTGGGTCTGAACATAAGCATGAAAAAATTTGAAAGTGGAAAAGACTTCATCTTTTGATCGCAAAAAATAGACCCACATGAAACGACTATAATCATCAATAAAAGTTACAAAATATTTGTAATTAGCATGAGATAAAATCGGTGCCATGCCCCAAACATCATTGTGGATGATATCAAAAAGTTGGGTTACATTAGACTGATGTGCTGGAAAAGGCAAAATTTTACTTTTACCAAACTTACAAGGAATACAATCAAAATGAATAGAATTAAGAGAAGGAATGTGTTTATTTCCAAGAAAATTAGATTTTAGCAAGTCATGAAGTGCATTTGCGTTTGGATGTCCAAGACGCTTATGCCACACTTGGTAATCAACAATAGCAGAGTTACACGAAATTAAAGGTAAAGAAAGACTTAGAGGTAGTGAGAACTGAATTGGAAAAAGACGTCCAACTTTAGGCCCCTTCGCGATTATCTTCCCTGATTGTTGGTCCTGCACAAGACAACCAGATTGTGAGAATTGTACTTGACAATCATTCTCGACTAATTGACCAACTGAAATGAGATTACTAGTGAGACCAGGAGAGATAAAAACATTTGTTAGAGATGAAGAAATATCACCAATGACTGTGATAGGCAATTGATTTCCATCAGCCGTATGTATCTTGAGATTTCCAAAATATTTTTTGATATTAGTAAGAAATTGGGCATTGCTGGTCATATGTGGTTGGAAGTCCCCGAATCAAAGTACCAAGAGGAAGAGGATTTACCTGAGAATCGTAGAGCAAAGAATGCTGAAACGATCATTTGTTGAACCATTTCAGGGGTCACCGTTGAAGTAGTAGTATAAGCATTTTGTTGAATCGGTGTTGAATTGGCTGAATTGTTAGGAATAGATGAATCAACCGAGGCTGTAAAAACTGTGACATTTCTCTTTGGTGGCCTTATTGGGGATTCCTTAAGAATATGTCCATCTTTTTTGCAATAGTTGCAAAAAAAAAATTGGGCAGTTTGAAGCATAATGTCCCAATTGCTTGCAACAAAAACATTGAACAGCACTCGTGTCATGACTTTTTGATTTTCCTCTTGTTACATATGCCACTAGAACAGTAGATAATTTTTTATCTTCAATGTTAGACTGCGTAAGGAGACGTTGTTCTTCACGTAACAGATCATTGAAACACGCATCCAATGATGGTACAGGGTTTCTAAGCATGAGATTGGATTGAATGCCTTCAAACTAGGATCTCAATTTCATAAGAAATTGATCTCGTTTAGTAGTTTCATGAACAGATTGTACAAAACTTAGACTTTCAGAAGCCAAGTCTGCATAAACTATATCAGTGTATTCAACCCACAGATTCATGAATTGAGAGTAAAAATCAGAGATGGAGAGACTATCTTGTTTAAAGAGAGCTATGTCGTGTTCAAGCTGGAATCTTCGAGCGGCGTTGTTCTGATTGTAAACTTTCTTCAAATAATTTCACATTGTGGCTGCTGTTTTGTAAGGTCGAAGATTTAGGACAATGTTGGGATTAACAGAACCTAGGACCCAGGACATGACTTGAGCATCTTTGACTATCCATTTGGCATGTGCAACTTTATCTTTGTCTTTGTCAGGGGCTGGAATGTTGCCATTGACATGACCCCACAAATCTTTTCCTGTGACGAAAATCTCGAAATGGAATGCCCAAATTTAGTAGTTTTTGCCATTAAGACGAACCAACAGGACTTCATGCTTTTCGGTAGACATGGAGCTATGGAAATAGGAATTGAACAAGAACGAGGAATTGAACGAAAAACAAGAGAAAAAACGAGAACAGGAATAAAAGTGAAACAAGATCGTGAAAAAAAAACAGACTAGGTTCTTGGATTTTAACCTAGGCTGATACCATGTTAACTCAGAAATATTTGTTCAAAAAACTGTATATGTTTTCCATTCTGATCTATAATATAAATAGTGTAGTTACAAGCTGTCAGGTTGAATTTCAACCCACTAAATTAGCTAAACTATCATAGATACATTTACAGGTAATTATGTTAATTAAGAGAATAACTATTACAAATAAATGTACAATCTCAACAGAATTATTTCTAATAATTAACTAATTATTGCCAATAATTCTGTTGACAGTTTGAACCCATGACCTCCAACTCCTTTAACCCTTAGCTCAACTAGCTTAAACAAATTGAGCTACCCCTCCCACCCCCATATAATCCTAATTTAATTTATAACTTCCTAAGCTGTCACTGTTTATCCCCAACCCATTTTCAGTATACCTTTGTTTTATTATATATTCTATTTGTTTTGATTTTGATTTGTAAAATTGTCCATACAATGTTCAATCCAGGACTTGTGCCATGCTATGATTAAGAGATGACCGCCCTTGATTTCCATCACACATGAGCTCCTGCTCCTTCAACTACTAAGAAATTTTCAATTTGTAGTCACTAGTTCTTTTGGACTCAATGTTGTATGTAATGCAAATGTAGATAGCACTGAGTCAACAATAGTTTTCAATCCCTTCATTTGAAATGGAGTATACATGCTACCTCCCTTCATATAAGCATGCATGTAAGGTAGACCAAACCATAATTACAAACCAAAATCAATAATACCCTATTAAATTTAAATCAATTACGAGATCATATTATTTAAATTTTAGTAAATGTTTAAAACAGTAAATACATGTGTAGTTGGAGCACTTCATAGATTTTCAAGAGTAGACTGAAAAAGCACTTTATAGTTAAAAGTATTTCCCCTTAAAATAAAATGCAAAGAGACAATAACTGAACCTCTCATGAGTATTTGGAGTAAAAATATTTCTAATTTTAAGATTAATTTGAATTTATTTTAAGAATGCAGCCAATATTCAGAAATATGTAAAAAGGGTTAGATGTCTTCTAACAAGTTACAACCAAAAAAATATTTACATACAAATAAGCATTAGAATGGAATAAAAGAGAGACGACAAACCTGACTCTACTACATCATTTTGATTTGAAAATCCAGGAGACTCGTCAAGCACTTTAGAATTGGTTTTTTTCATGTTAGGACCATTTAACTGAGTTTCATTCTGAAGTGGTGAAGCAATATGCTCCACTAAACCTGTTGTGCGTTCTGTGACAAAGGTAGATTATCATATTAAGTGAAAGGGGGAAAATGTGGAGAAATCTAATAGACAATTTATTGATACATAATAGTAGAGTAGGTACTATCGGCCTGCAATACTAGAAGTTGCTGAACCTGTTGAAGTTTGAATAATTTTTCTTTCGACCCCCTGTGTTGTATCGCTGTCCTTTGGCGAACAACTTATCTCATGCCGTTCCTGAAGTAGTTCGATCCATATTTTACTAAACTAATTAACTGAGAATACTCAATTGTGTTACGATTCCAATGTGCATCTTTGCCCAATGCTGAATTATCTGGATTAAAGTTTAGTATACCTACCCTGGCCTCAATTTCGTTGTTAGTTTCTTTAACAAATGGGTGTTCAAGAAGCGCAGGCCAAGTTAGTCGACTTTCGGGTGCCTGCTTAGAATAAATTTTGGAAATCAAAGTGAATGAATTCATTGTGGTTAAAGTAAAATCTCACAAGGTAGAAATGAAAATGAGAAATGGTCAGTAGTGAACAACCTTGTTAAGCAAACCCTTTAAAAAGCTTTTGAAATTTGGAGTCATGCTATCAGGATATTTAACCGGATCCTGGATTATTCAATTAGTGAATAGTCAATCCTTCAGTAAAATAACATAAGTGATTGTATAACAAATCTTGTCCGATTGAAAAATGTACGTTAACAATGCGCCTGACGAGAGTATAAACATAATTTGTGTAAAATGGTGGTTGGCCTACAAATAACTCGTACCTGTTATAGGCATAAAAAAGCAGGCTTCAATTCAATGTGAATAACAAAGAACATTGAGAGTGTGAAAGCCATGTTTAAACAACACTTGCTATATAACTAATAGTTAGATAATGTCATCAATCAAAACACTTGCAAATTGCAACAGGTCTGGTCCATCACTAAAAATGGGAAAGGCAGAGTTTGAGTTACCACAATTACGAAGTTTGGTAGAGAATATGATGTTAGAAAAAATAAATTTAATGCAAATAGAAAATAAACTATAAATAAAATTAGGGTCTATTTGGTTTGTGAGAAAATGAATGGCCAACTTAAATCATGTAAAGGCATCTGATATCAAGACATTAGGCCTTATTTACATTGATAACTACCATCTCCAAATGAATAACTGAATACCAGTAAATGAGTTATTAGATGCATATAAAACTAGATAGAGATATTCAACATACAATATAACACCAAGAGACCATAAATCTACTGTGTGGTTGTAAGGTTGTTCCCGGACAAGTTCTGGAGCCATGTATAATGGAGTGCCTGAAAAACATAAAACAAATTCTGTTCCTCATAATACAAGCAGCTACACACAAGCTACATTACTACAATTGAGATTAAAAGCCATTAAATTGTGTTCTAATGAGCCAAACCTTTTATAGATCGCAAAACAACTGTGTTTGTGGACATTGCACGTGCAAACCCAAAATCACAAAGCTATTGGATATTCAGAAAATATATATAAATCAGATTGTGATCAATTGTACTTAAAGAAAACTAGAAATGAAAGCCATACCATCAGTGAGTATGATTAAAAATTAATATGATGAGTGTTTGAATTAACTTATCAACTATCAAGAGATGTACATTATATTCAATTTCATTCCTTGAAATAACTTCCCCACGTTAACAATGATGGGATTCTTATTCCTAGGTATTTTTCAAAAAAAAAGTGTTTGGGTAACACTTTCAACATTACACGGAATTATTTGTGGGGTATAGAGGTTGTTACACAAATTTCATTCCCCCATGGGAATCTTGTTTCCCAACCCCTCCCTTGAGAACAAAACCATAGGAATGTGTAAGTTACTTCTTTCATGAGAATCATTCATACTCATGGAATGCAAATTTTGCAGCTTTGTAATAAACATGGGAATACACATTCCCTACCCATATATTCCTGAAAATATAGTCATGATACTTGAAACAAGCATTCTGATTTAGCCTTCTTAGAGAGATTTCGAAGACAAATATAATTTCACTTTAGAAGATGAAAAGAAAACATGTATGTGATTCCCCCATGGAGGAAGTGTGTTTACAGGAAATCGGTGTATTATAAGTCGTAACAATAACAACAGAGTGTGGCAAATTTCTCCTGCAACAAGCAAAAAGAAATGTCTGGTGTATAGAGTTAAATCAACCTTGACAATAGATTCAGAACCGATGAGGATATTTTGGGGCTTCATATCACGATGGATGATCCGGTTGGAATGCAAATAATGTAAGGCTCTTACCTGCATAACCCAAACCAAAAAGATAAGACACGTATCCTTGTGATTCTTCCCCTAAATTTTGTTAAGACAAAAGTACCAATTGCTTTGCAATTGCTTGAACTTGTTCTTCGGGAAGGCATTTGTCATCCTCAATTATCTCAAATAGCTCGCCCTGATAAATATAAATTATGATCAGCATGTCTCGTGATTCAAACTTCCTTGTTCCACTATCTGCTGGTTGTGCATACTTAAATCAACCATTAAGGTGGTAACTTTCATAGATTTAGAGTACTGCAAATCCAAAATCAGTCAAACAATAAGCTGAAAAAAGGGCAGAACATATAGATGGTTTACTTGTGCGAATTCTGTGACAACACAAAACTCTTGCGGGCTTTCAAAGGAATCAAGCATTTGAATAATATTTCCATGCTTCAACTTCCTTAATATCTGCAAAATTCATGAATATCAAATGTCAACAGCTACCACAGCAATATATAAGTAGTAATTAGAAACAATTGTTATCTATGTGGAAGAGACAAAAAACCGCCGTCAATATCCGACATGGTCGACACATGACATCACTGGTAGAACAATGATCATATTATTTATGGAAATCACTAATCAGGACAAACAATAATGGCAGACCAAATCCATGAACTCGAAATTAATTATGATTTTTATTTTTACATTTTTCGGAAACATTAATAATGATTTTAACGAATTACACATACATTAATAGAAGCCCTAACTACTGCAACCCAATTGGTATCGAGGCTTCCAATAACAAATTACACAAAAATTTGTTAACACGTATGAGTTGATAACAAAGAGAAAACAAAGAATCAAAAACGAAAACAAAATTTATGAATGAATTAACGAATCACCTCGATTTCTTGCCTCAAATTGTGAATATCCTTTTCAGTTTTACCGTGCTTCATTATGAACTTCATCGCAACAGTCTAAAACGAAGAAGAATGAAAATCAGAAGTTAGAAAATGGAAGGAAGTGGGAATGGTTGGTTTTAGAGATAGGAGTAACCTGTCCAGTGTGCTTGCGTCTCCCTTTGTAGACTTTGCCGAAGGAGCCTTCGCCGACTAGCTCGATCACATGATAGTTCTCCACCGAGCCCATTGTTGAATCGGATTCAAAAAGAATGTGGAACTGTGAGAGAGATAGAGATTTGAAAATGGAAATGTAGAATCAGAGATGACAAACTTCGAATTTTCTTTTCCCGCTACACTGAACCCTTTTCCGTTATTATTTTTTATTTTTACTCTTTTAAAATAATACAATAATATATATATATATATATATATATATATTAAAAGAGTTAAATATATGTCACCCCGTCAATGTAGCGAGTTTTGATTTCATAGCTGTAGCACCTCAAATTTGCACCCTACCATTTTGTACATTCATTTCATATTAGGTCATAACATAACATAGGCCACTGCATAACATTGCATTGTCCATTTGCCCAAGTGCAAGCTCAGCTGACCGATTGGGTCAAACTGATCAGGAGAATCAGTCAAACAAGCAAGCATGTGCTATTTTCATTGAGACAAAGCCCTAGGGTGGATTTATCAAGCTCATATGGTCTAAGGATCATTGTGAAGTGATTTGGCCAAAGATTGGATGCTCAGAAGTCATCGGTCATTGTTCAGTCAACCAGAAACCCTAGAAAGTCAATTGTGGTCAACTGTGCCTGATTTTATGAATTGGAAGGTGGGAGATGGTTTGAAAGGCCTCATTCATGTCCATACAAGATGGTTTGAAAGGCCTCATTCATGTCCATACAAGTCTCATTTGACATATCAAAGACCAAGGTTGAAGATTTGGAGGTCAGATCAAAAGTTTCCAAAAATGGCAGGTGACCTGTAATTTCAGCTGCCCAAAATGGAAAGTTTTTCTCCTCAAGATTACTTCATCATACAAGCTTCAAATGGAATTTTGTCCAACATGAAAGTTGAAGATCTTGATCTCACCATTCCAAAAAGTCCAAGAACTTGAAATTCCCATGTGTGGTTAGCAAGATATGGTCCAATCATTTTCAGAAAATGCCCGAATTCAAAGTGGCATAACTCTCACATGGAGTGGCCAAATTGGATGGTTTTTCTTTGAGCAAATCACATTTAATGTGTACTTTTATAATCCATCATCACATTTTGCCAAAAGCCTTCACGCAAAAAGGCCATTTTTCAAGTGCACTAATTAAAATCCAAGGGCAAAATGGTCCAATTTGAGAAATACTTGGAATTTTGGCATGAGGCTTTTTGCAACACTTTCTAAATGTCATTTGTGACCTGTTGGAACCAAGTTTGGACAGAAAAATCAGCTGCATTAACCAAGGGCATTTTGGCCAAAAGTGGTGAAATTGCACATTAACACTAATTCTCCAATTTTGCTTAATCTTAATTAATTTTGGATTAGGGAGAGGTATAAATAGATAATTGTAACTGTATTCATTAAGCACTAATCATTTTTTCAGATCCAATCCAAAAACTCTCCAATTCTCTCAAAAATTTCACAATTCTCATTCACTTTTTCATCAAATTCTTCAATAATTCTCCATTGTTTTGGCAATTTCTTGGTGATTTCTTCATGTGCAGGTGATTATGTGATTTTGTTTTTGGAGATTAAAGCAAAATTCGTGCAAGAACACCAACTGTCCAAGCATCACTCATCAATGGCAATTGGCGAATCTTCATGATCCAAGCATCGTCGAGCTGAAAGTTCTTCACCAATCATCTTCTTGAGCAACATTCTTCATCTGTTTTCAAGAATTGAAGCCAAAAACATCATGAATCGCGAGCTGCTCATCCAAGAGGTAAGATTTCGAACTCATTAATTCACGCAATTGTTATATGGATTTGATAGTGCGTTGAACGTAGAGTAGTTTGGCATTCGAATCATGCGATTTCATTGAATATTCATCAAGATATTTGAGATTAAAGTTTGTGTAGTAAAACTTCATTCGATTGGATCTTCGTGTACATTGATCTTTATATATTTTCGTCGCCATAACTGTGATCTACGTTGAGAGACGGAGAGAACGGTATAAGGCTCGTGTCGTTTGGTGAAGAAAATCTCGTAACCGCATCCGGCAATGATGAATACGTTGAAGCTCGCGAAGAACGTGAAATTTCTGGAAAATTCTGCTGTTCAATCTGTTAATTCGCATGGCCAATTCAAAATGTGTTTCCCTCCTAAGTCCACCAACCACACAGCGCCACGTAGTTAATGAAGTATTGTACCGCGTTTTGGACTGGCTAGGCTAATTCACGTTACTGCTATTGTTATAATTCATTAATCCATAATTAATTCGTATAACAATTAAATAATTATTTCATGATATTAACAAATCTTTAAAAATTCATAAAAAATCCATTATTAGTCCAAATTAGGTGGGATTTTTTTGTTAGTTTCCAAATTTTATCTACTTTTTTTTAGGCATAGTAGTGTAAGTTGTGCCTGGTAAAATTTTGGAATGGTATATTGATCTTTGACATGTGTGACATAATTGTATGTTTTACCATTTTAATCACCAAATGCTCATACATTATCCAAAATTAATGAAATTTCATATGGTGATTCTTGACACATTCCTGGAGATTTTCATGTATCATTTGTGATTTTTGGACCTCTGGATTGGTAGATATGATTTATTCAATTTGAGTGTGACAATATGTGTCACACTATGCCATGCTGAGTTCATGAATTAATTTATCATGCTTCCCCTAGGCCTATGGCCCTGATTTTTTGCATGAGATATGTAACACCCTTCTAAATACCCCAAATATTTAATTAAAACAACAGCATATAAATCAATATCAGAGTAATCATGCACCAAGGGTGTCACATAATACTTCACATAATTCACCGTAAAAATCAGTCATGCTCATTATTTAATCCAACATAAACACTTCTTTAAAAATTCGCAGCGGATAGAAACATTCAACATCTGTAATATCTTAAAATTAACATTTATTCAACAAATAAAACATCCCGTCCCGATGTTACATCTATCAGAGCATGACCCACTAAAACCACTCTAGACTTCAAGCACTAGCTTCTACTCAACTCACTGCTCGTTACCTGAAAAATATAACTGTAAGGGTGAGTTCCTCAATCGACATAACAATTATTATAAATCATCATGTTATGTTAAGTAACTTTACACGTTAATCACCCACATCATATCATGCATTCGGTAGCAGCATATGCAACTCAACATCATATTCAAACACAACGTAAATGCAACTCAAATGAGACTCGACTCTTCATGCATGTGGTACCATTTGGAGTAAAACTCCCAACTTAAAATCATTGCCAGTTTAGTGGGCATCAAGGCATAAGCCTTCAACTTTCAACTTAAAATTTTTGCCAATCCAGGCCAACGTGGTGTGAGCAAAAGCCCCATAATTTTGCCAATCCAGGCCAACGTGGTGTGAGCAAAAGCCCCATAATTTTGCCAATCCAGGCCAACGTGGTGTGAGCGAAAGCCCCGACTTAATGCATATGAATGTATATGGCATGTACGACTTGAAAGTTCCACAACATAATAACAACGACAACATAACCGCTTTTTCAGCAACAACAACTAAAAAAATCAACTTTGGCTCATCAGCCTACAACTCAGCATTTTCAACAAAACAACTTATATTCAACTTTGGCTCATCAGCCTACAATTTAATATTTTCCACAAAAACAACTTATCAACATATTTGCATCAACATTTCGCAACATAGACTCCACGAATTTATTTATCACAATTGGATACAATAGGCCAATCACCAATTACACTTACATCATAAAAATCAACCATTTTTACATACTGCAACAGTGTTAACCGGTTAACGCTATAGGTTAACCGGTTAACGCAGGAAAATTACACTTCCAGGCAAAACGCAACAGTGTTAACCGGTTAACGCTATAGGTTAACCGGTTAACGCAGGCAAAACTCAACATTTTTCACAATTTATAACAGTGTTAACCGGTTAACGCCCTGGGTTAACCGGTTAACGCAGACAAAACAGCAGTTCCTGCGCTAACACAAGGCAGAATGCAGAGTTTCCGCATTTTCCGCCGTTGGAGGACTTCCGGACCTCCGATTCAACTTCCGTAAAAAGCTATACGCTCAGAAATTCACAATACACTCAAACACAAATTCAATTTCAGCTTTAATACAACTTATTCGACATAATTTCTCAGCATTCTAAATCCCAATTAGGGTCAATCGACGGCTTATCACTACCCATTACATGTTAATCGATAATACCCATTAAACGACGATAAACCCCCTTACCTTAACAATCCGGCAACTCTTCGAGCTTCAAGCTTTTCCGTTCTCCAACCTTTGCTCTTGCTCCTTCTCTTGCCCTTTTCCTCTTTCACGATGCTTCTCTGCTTTTTCACGTAAACCCTTCTGTTCCAAAATGAGACTCTTTCTCTTATTTCCAACTTATATATATTTTCCAAATAATTATTATTCCAAAATAATAATAATAATAATCCAATAATTCAATTTATTTAATTAAATTATTAAATATATTATTAACTTAATTAAATAATTCTTTTACTTTATTTGGGGTGTTACAACTCTCCCCCACTAAAAGAGTTTTCGTCCTCGAAAACATACCTCAAACAAATAACTCTGGATAGGACTCCTTCATCTGACTCTCCCGTTCCCAAGTCACATTGCCACCTGCTGGTCCTCCCCAAGCTACCTTCACTAAGGCAATCTCTTTACCCCGCAACTGCTTCAACTCTCGATCCTCGATCCTCATAGGCGATGTTTCAATAGTCAGGTTATCTCTCACCTGTACATCATCCACTTGGACTACATGCGACGGATCATGAATGTACCTCCTCAACTGAGACACATGAAAAACCTCATGCAAATTCGCAAGTGACGGCGGTAAAGCGATACGATAGGCTACCTCTCCTATCCTCTCTAAAATCTGATAAGGACCAATAAATCGAGGTGTCAACTTCTTCGACTTCAAAGCCCGACCCACACCTGTTATCGGAGTAACACGAAGAAACACATGATCTCCCTCTTGAAACTCAAGTGACTTCCTCCTCTTGTCATGATAACTCTTCTGACGACTCTGAGCCATCCTCATCTTCTCCTGAATCATCTTAATCTTTTCTGTAGTCTGTTGAACAATTTCCGGTCCGACCACAGCACTCTCACCGGACTCACACCAACATAACGGTGTCCGACATCTCCTACCATACAAAGCTTCAAACGGCGCCATACCAATGCTCGAATGAAAACTATTGTTGTAGGTAAACTCAATCAACGGTAAATAACAATCCCAACCACCTCCTTTTTCCAAAACACAAGCTCTCAAAAGATCTTCTAATGACTGAATCGTCCTCTCAGTCTGACCGTCAGTCTGCGGATGATATGCAGAACTCAATCTCAGCTTAGTTCCCAAAGCTCTCTGCAAACCTTCCCAGAACTTCGATGTAAATCTAGGATCTCTGTCCGAAACAATACTCGACGGAATACCATGCAAACTTACAATCTTCTCAATATACAACTCAGCCAATTTTTCTAACGGATAATCCATTCTAATCGGAATGAAATGAGCCGACTTTGTTAATCTGTCAACAATCACCCAAATAGCTTCAAAATTCTTACTTGTCCTCGGTAAACCAGAAACAAAATCCATACTGATACTATCCCACTTCCACTCTGGAATAGCCAACGGTTGCATTAGCCCAGACGGCTTCTGATGCTCAATCTTTGACTTCTGACAAGTCAAACAAGAATAGACAAAACTCGCAATTTCTCTTTTCATTCCCGGCCACCAAAATAACTTCTTCAAATCATGATACATCTTCGTAGCTCCAGGATGAATACTCAGACCACTACGATGTCCTTCCTCAAGAATACTCTTCTTAAGCTCGGTAACATCCGGAATACACACCCGACTACCAAACTTCAAAATACCATTCTCATCAACTCTGAATTCGCCACCTTGACCTTGATTCACTAGAGTCAACTTATCAACCAAAAGCATATCAGATTTCTGACCCTCTCTGATCTCATCCAGAATACCACTCGTCAACTTCAACATTCCCAATTTAACACTATTGTGAGTACTCTCACACACCAAACTCAAGTCTCTAAACTGTTCAATTAAATCCAATTCCTTAACCATTAACATAGACATATGTAATGATTTTCGACTCAATGCATCAGCCACTACGTTTGCTTTACCCGGATGGTAATTCAAACCAAAGTCATAATCCTTCAGAAACTCTAACCATCTTCTCTGCCTCATATTCAGCTCTTTCTGATCAAACAAATACTTTAAACTTTTGTGGTCACTGAAAACCTCAAATCTTGACCCGTACAAGTAATGTCTCCATAACTTCAGAACAAACACCACAGCTGCCAACTCTAAATCGTGCGTCGGATAGTTCCTCTCATGAACCCTCAGCTGTCTTGAAGCATAAGCTATAACCTGCTTATTCTGCATCAACACGCCACCCAAACCCAACAATGAAGCATCGCAATAAACTTCAAATGATTCCGACGAACTCGGTAATATCAGAATAGGAGCAGTAGTCAACCTTCTCTTTAGCTCTTGGAAACCTTCTTCACATTTTGAGTCCCAAACAAACGCTTGCCCCTTTCTAGTCAACATCGTCAACGGTAACGCCAACTTAGAAAATCCCTCAATGAACTTCCTATAATAACCAGCCAAACCAAGGAAACTTCGAATCTCAGCAACAGACTTCGGAGCTTCCCACTTAGATACCGCTTCTATCTTAGAAGGATCAACAGCAACACCACCTCTTGAAATCACATGACCAAGAAAACTAACCTCTTCTAACCAAAATTCACATTTGGATAGTTTAGCAAATAACTTCTTTTCTCGTAGAATTTCTAAAACCACTCTCAAATGTTCAGCATGTTCTTCTTCAGATTTCGAATACACCAAAATATCATCAATAAACACCACAACAAACTTGTCTAGGTACGGATGGAAAATCCTATTCATATATTCCATAAATACTCCAGGTGCATTAGTCACACCAAAAGGCATTACAGAATACTCATAATGTCCATACCTTGTTCTGAAAGCAGTCTTCTGAATATCCTCTGTTTTCACACGGATCTGATGATACCCAGATCTCAAATCTATTTTACTGAACACACTTGCACCAACCAACTGATCCATCAAATCATCAATCCTCGGCAAAGGATACCGATTCTTGATCGTCACTTTATTCAGTTGCCTGTAGTCCACACACAACCTCATAGTACCTTCTTTCTTCTTAACCAATAGCACTGGTGCACCCCACGGTGACACACTCGGACGAATAAATTTCTTATCCAACAGGTCTTCCAACTGACTCTTCAATTCAGTCAACTCAACAGCAGACATACAGTACGGAGCCATCGATATCGGCCTAGTACCAGGTACCAAGTCAATAGAGAACTCCACTTCACGCTCTGGCGGCAATTCATTCACTTCTTCCGGAAACACATCAGGAAAATCACACACCACAGCTAGATCGCAAATCACCAGTTTATCTTTAGCCTCCAAAGTCGCTAACAGCATAAACAACTCTGCCCCATCAGCTACTTCCTCATCCACTTGCCTTGCTGATAGAAACAAACTCTTTCCCTCCTCAATCTCAGGAAAGGCCACCGTCTTATCAAAACAGTTGATAGAAACTCGGTTAAACACCAACCAGTTCATACCCAGAATAACATCAATCTGCACTAGTGGAAGACACACTAGGTCCATCCCAAAGTCTCTACCAAAAATACTCAAAGGACAATTTAAACAAACCGAAGTAGTAGTCACTGAACCCTTCGTAGGAGTATCAATCACCATACTACCAAACATCTCAGATATCTCTAACTTAAGTTTCACAGCACAATCCAAAGATATAAAGGAATGAGTCACACCTGTGTCAATAATAGCTACAAGAGGAAAGCCATTAATATAACACGTACCTCGGATCAAACGATCATCTGCAGAAGTCTCAGAACCCGATAAAGCAAAGACCTTGCCTCCTGACTGATTCCCTTTCTTCGGCTTCTGACACTGACTTCCAATATGCCCCTCTTCTCCGCAATTAAAACAAATCACTTCCTTGTGCTTGCAATCAGCTATTGCATGGCCAATCTTACCACAGCGAAAACACCTCTTTACTTCAGCAGTGCATACATTACTCTTATGACCAGCCTGACCACACTTGAAGCAAACTATACCAGTAGGAGCACCTCCCCCACTAGCTCTCTGAGCCGGAGCAGCTCTTTGTCTCCCTTTTCCAGCTGGAACATCATACGGCTTGCCACGGTTTTGATGTTGCCTGCCTCTGCGGTCACTGACAATCTTGTAATGAGCATTATTGTCTTCTTCAAATATCCTGCAGCTATCAACCAAATCAGTAAAAATGCGTATCTTCTAATACCCAACAGCCTTCTTAATTTCAGAGCGCAATCCGTTCTCAAACTTGATGCACTTCGAAAATTCAGCACCACCACCAGTGTAATGAGGATAAAATTTGGACAACTCCACAAATTTCGCAGCATAATCAGTGACAGACATGTTTCCTTGCTTCAGCTCAAGGAATTCAATTTCCTTCTTACCACTGACATCTTCCGGATAATACTTCCTCAGAAATTCCCTACGGAATACATCCCAAGTAATGACTTCACCTGCCACGGTCAACCTCTCGTGAGTCTCTAGCCACCAGTCATCAGCTTCGACTGCTAGCATGTGAGTACCATACTGAACCTTCTGAGCTGGAGTGCAATCCATAACACGGAAGATTCTCTCAATCTCTTTCAACCATCCCAAGGCTGCATCTGGATCATGCTTCCCTTTAAACACCGGCAGATTCTCTCTCTGAAAAGTCGCCAAGCTACGTGATCCAGCATCACCACCAGCATTTGGCAAGTTCTGCACCGCTTGTGCCATTGCTTGCATTGCGGCAGCCATTGCAGCGTCATTCCTTCCAGCCATTTCAACTTATCAATACAACACAACTTAACGTTAGATTAATAACAATTACGCAATTGTTAGACAGTAACGACACGACAACTGGCCGGATAGACCAACCTGTTCTGATACCACTAATGTAACACCCTTCTAAATACCCCAAATATTTAATTAAAACAACAGCATATAAATCAATATCAGAGTAATCATGCACCAAGGGTGTCACATAATACTTCACATAATTCACCGTAAAAATCAGTCATGCTCATTATTTAATCCAACATAAACACTTCTTTAAAAATTCGCAGCGGATAGAAACATTCAACATCTGTAATATCTTAAAATTAACATTTATTCAACAAATAAAACATCCCGTCCCGATGTTACATCTATCAGAGCATGACCCACTAAAACCACTCTAGACTTCAAGCACTAGCTTCTACTCAACTCACTGCTCGTTACCTGAAAAATATAACTGTAAGGGTGAGTTCCTCAATCGATATAACAATTATTATAAATCATCATGTTATGTTAAGTAACTTTACACGTTAATCACCCACATCATATCATGCATTCGGTAGCAGCATATGCAACTCAACATCATATTCAAACACAACGTAAATGCAACTCAAATGAGACTCGACTCTTCATGCATGTGGTACCATTTGGAGTAAAACTCCCAACTTAAAATCATTGCCAGTTTAGTGGGCATCAAGGCATAAGCCTTCAACTTTCAACTTAAAATTTTTGCCAATCCAGGCCAACGTGGTGTGAGCAAAAGCCCCATAATTTTGCCAATCCAGGCCAACGTGGTGTGAGCAAAAGCCCCATAATTTTGCCAATCCAGGCCAACGTGGTGTGAGCGAAAGCCCCGACTTAATGCATATGAATGTATATAGCATGTACGACTTGAAAGTTCCACAACATAATAACAACGACAACATAACCGCTTTTTCAGCAACAACAACTAAAAAAATCAACTTTGGCTCATCAGCCTACAACTCAGCATTTTCAACAAAACAACTTATATTCAACTTTGGCTCATCAGCCTACAATTTAATATTTTCCACAAAAACAACTTATCAACATATTTGCATCAACATTTCGCAACATAGACTCCACGAATTTATTTATCACAATTGGATACAATAGGCCAATCACCAATTACACTTACATCATAAAAATCAACCATTTTTACATACTGCAACAGTGTTAACCGGTTAACGCTATAGGTTAACCGGTTAACGCAGGAAAATTACACTTCCAGGCAAAACGCAACAGTGTTAACCGGTTAACGCTATAGGTTAACCGGTTAACGCAGGCAAAACTCAACATTTTTCACAATTTATAACAGTGTTAACCGGTTAACGCCCTGGGTTAACCGGTTAACGCAGACAAAACAGCAGTTCCTGCACTAACACAAGGCAGAATGCAGAGTTTCCGCATTTTCCGCCGTTGGAGGACTTCCGGACCTCCGATTCAACTTCCGTAAAAAGCTATACGCTCAGAAATTCACAATACACTCAAACACAAATTCAATTTCAGCTTTAATACAACTTATTCGACATAATTTCTCAGCATTCTAAATCCCAATTAGGGTCAATCGACGGCTTATCACTACCCATTACATGTTAATCGATAATACCCATTAAACGACGATAAACCCCCCTTACCTTAACAATCCGGCAACTCTTCGAGCTTCAAGCTTTTCCGTTCTCCAACCTTTGCTCTTGCTCCTTCTCTTGCCCTTTTCCTCTTTCACGATGCTTCTCTGCTTTTTCACGTAAAACCCTTCTGTTCCAAAATGAGACTCTTTCTCTTATTTCCAACTTATATATATTTTCCAAATAATTATTATTCCAAAATAATAATAATAATAATCCAATAATTCAATTTATTTAATTAAATTATTAAATATATTATTAACTTAATTAAATAATTCTTTTACTTTATTTGGGGTGTTACAAGATACAATATGTATGTTAACTTTCAACATGATTTTTTGTGGATTTAATTGGTCCATTCCTAATTGATTTGGATTTTTGATTGCTGTTTAGCATCTTTGGGTTGTTTCTTGTGTAACAAACTTTACATGTGTTGTTGAATGCTCATACCATATCATATGAATGTGAAATTTGATGGAGTGATTCATAACATGTTTAGGTGTAGTTTGGCTTTGGTCCCTCTAATTTCTTAATTGTTTTCACTGTTTGGCATGTGATTGAAGTTGATGCTCATTTTGCTACCATGTGTTGACTTGTTTGGATTGCTGCTGACTTCTTGATTTTCATTGACCTATTTCCTTTTGTCCAACTGAGCTGAAAATTGACATGATATACATTGAATGTGTCCTGTTTAGGTGTGAATTTTTGTGGAATTAATTGAATTGATTTGATATGCTTTTGAGTGAGATAGTTCTGTTTGGTCATTTGAAGTTGCAAATTGCATGATTGATGTTAAATGGTGCATAAAATGAATATGGTGAATGATATGAGCATGGGATCAATTGCATTTGCTTTTGAATTGTTTTAATGTGATTTTGGGTGAATATTACTTGCTGTTTAGAATTTTTTATCCCTTTTGGACCCTAGGCTTGGCCTAGTGGTCTAGTTTCTCACATTTGGTTTGGATTTTCAGGTTAAAAGTGCAAAAGGCTTAAGGAGAGAAATGGAAATTGAAAATTGAATTTGTTTGATGTTGTCCACTAACATGTCTTTGTTTTGTAGGGATTGATGCTTGAGCTTGAGCTTATAGCTTGCACTTGTGTGCATTAACTTGTGTTGCTTTGTACAGATTAACTGATTAACAATTTGCTGTTTACTGTTGGCTTGTCTGAGTACTGATGATACTTGATTGATTTCAGGTACATTTAGTTGCTTACAGTTCTTTAAGAACTTGCTTGCTGCTGCTTGGTTTTTAAACCATTTGAGGTAGGACTTCTATTCTTCATGTAGTCTGGAAGACCTGGCCTGTTACTTGGCCAGGGAACTGTCTGAAGTCCTCCTTAAGAGGCGATGTTTGTGGTTGTTTACATTTGTGCCCAAGCAGGTGAAGACCTCTATGAGGCAATTGGCGGAACCCAAGGGATATGCAATCTATCCCCCGCTATTCTGTTGAGTCGTCCCTCTGCTCACACGGCTGTGTGTTGATGCATTGGGACACAAACCCAAGATCTTGTGTTGTTGCACAATCGAGTCAGAGTCTTGAGCGTAGAAGGGTCCCTCCATTCTGGACCCACGCTCCTTTGTCTGAAGCTCTCCCTGGTCAGGGATAAGAGCTGTGAAGTCTAATCTTCACTCACCTTTCATCAGCTTCACCTTAGCCCCTCAATGGCAAGGTTAAGAGCTAACCTTACCCCGATATAGAGGCTTGTTTGTTGAGGTTGATATGACCCCTCGACTAAAGCCTAGCCCTGATGTTTGAGCCCCTTGTTGGTGTGTTTATTTCATGCTGTATATGTTTGTGTGGTGTGATTGTATCCCCTAGGTTTGCTAGACTCCGCGTAGTCTCGTTTGCATGTCAATTAAGGTAGCACGGTTCCTTCGTATAGGACTTCCTTTCTTGCTTGAGCTTTCCTAAAACACAAACAAACATTATCCCCTCTTAAGGATACGTCAACTCCTTCTACTACAGGTGAGTAAGTCTCCAAAGGTCGAGCATCCGGTAGATTGCGTAGTGACGTTGTCCACTTAAAAAACACAAACCAACAGGAATAGTTTAGCCGAACTACGGCAACTCTGATTCTCATGTCCAGATGAGATACGTAGGCACGAGATGCGATGTCTTGTCGAGTTTGACTAACAACTAACACTAATTCTTTTCTCTCGCCCTCGTTGCGATTGAGACCTTCCCTTTCTCTTGCCCTAGTTGCAATCGAGACCCTTCTTCTTCCTGTGTTGGTGTTAGGAGATGGATGTAAGCCCAGCGATTGGCGTTCCGTATCCAGTTGTTTGTTGTGTGCTTGGAAGCTGATGTAAGTCCACCGAGTGGCATTCGGGTTCCAGTGTGCGTGTGTTTGGTTCGGATGCTGATGTAAGTCCAGTGATTGGCATTCAGGCTCCACGTTTGCCTTTGCCTGTGTTTGTTTGTGTGCGTGTTAGCCGAGCTACGAATGCTCTGATTCTCCTTCGTCCAAAGGAGATATGTATGCATAGGATGCGATATCCTAGCGAGCATGTGTTTTCCCCAGTTCGAACTACTTTGACTCTGACGTCTATGCCTGATAGACTAAGTAGGCCCAGGATGCGATGTCCTGCCGAGTCAGTCTTGTCTGTTTTCTTGTGTCTCTTTCAGCCAGTGTGTGTGTGTGAGCAGTGTTTTAGCAACCATTTCCCTTCCTTTTGTGCGTGGATCCCGTCGAGTACGACGGATGCGTAGGGGTGCTAATACCTTCCCTTCGCATAACCGACTCCCGATCCCATTCTCTTTGGTCGCGAGACCATGCTTTTTCCAGGTTTACTCTGAGCGTTTCCTTTCCCTCTTTTGGGATAAATAATGCACGGTGGCGGCTCTGTTGTTCTTGTTTTCCCGCCGGTTTTTCGCGTAATGCGACAGCTGGCGACTCTGCTGGCGAGTTTTGATTTCATTTCTATAAGATTTGTTTTTTGTGATTCTCCCCTTACCAAATCTAGATTCCCTCAATAAAGATTTTGGGTCACATTTTCGTTCAGAATCTGAAAATATGTCCTACGTGGCATTGGGCAACTTGCTGACTATGTAAGTTTTCACATGTTGTATTAGTTTTTGATTTACCCCTCGTGAAATCTAGGGCTCACAAATCCAATTCACGTTTTCGTTATCTTTTTCTTCCACTCGTGTATACATTCTTCTTCTTCTCCGTGGTACGAATTTGCTTAGAAATAACATGGTTCGAAGCAACACAGTTGAAAGCAGCATCACGCCTTTCGTTGGATTTTCATCTCTACCCAGGTGTGGATGCGATCGTGCAATGAAGATGTGGGTTGCCAACACTGTTCAAAACCGTAATAGGAAATTCCAGAGATGTCGTAACTCAGGTGTAAGAAAGTTAATAATGTTGCACAACATAAAATCCAATATGTGATATTTGTGTGTAAATGTTGTTTGTGTTTGTATAATGGGAATAAGTGTGACTTGTTTGTGTGGAATGATGATATTAAACATTGTATGAATGAGAATACAAATATTCTAGCAAGTTGCAATAACTATGAGATTGCAAATGTGAAGTTAGAAATCACAACAAAGAAGTTAGAAAGAGCAAAGACGAAGATTGATGTTCAGAAGAAGAAATATTTCAATTTGAAGATGGCACTTGTGATCTTGTAGTTTATGTTTGCAATATTGTGCAAGTTTATGTAATTTTCATTTTGTTGTAATTTGTTATAGCTTGATGTATTTTGAAGTTTATGCAGAAAATGCATTATTGTATTTTGAAGATTATGCAGACAGTGGAAAATGTTTTTGTATTAATGAAATGTTTCATTTTGTCGTCATTCAATAATTGTGGTAAAAAAATAATGAGATTAATAGTTCATAAGATGATTATAAAATGGCACAAAAAATGTGCATTAGTTGTCATACCCCAAAATTCACCATACCATTCACAGTGACCATCTAGGTCACTAACACTAAGCATTTACATATCCTGATAAACATTCATCTATCTACATATCCATAATATCGTAGTACATTTCACATGCATTGAAAAACTCAAAATCATGGATTCAAGGGCATCGATCACACAAGACATGGAAGGAAAGTTGACTTCCCAGGATAGGGTTCATGTGATGGACATGGTTGTATTAGAACTTTTCATCTTATAAGTATCATCATGATCAATTGACTTCACAGGATAGGGTTCATGTGATGGACATGGTTGTATTAGAACTTTTCATCTTATAAGTATCATCATGATCAATTCACATCGGTATGTAAGGATCGTCGTTCCGACGGGATTTGGTAATAATTAATGATAATTTTTATGAGTTATTTTTCTGACTCTGGTTTCCAATTCTAATTTAAAAAGGTTTTTGCACGAGAGTGAAAAATCAATAAGGTTATAAATCAACAGAGCGAGAGTTTGAGATTTTAATCAGATAGTGGTTTATAGGCATTAATCCTAAACACAGCGAGAGCGCTTTAGGATTTATCAATTTCCAAATATTACTTTTAATTCAGGTGGGTGAGCGAGAGCAGAATATTTTGGCTTAAGAGTATATCATGAGCCAATAACACGAGAGTGTGAGCAAAATCTTTTAATTTGATATTTTCTATTGAAAAATAATTTACCTTATTTTAATGTTAATTGTTTACCGAATCCTTGAAGAATGATGTGATTTACATATCGATGCCTCTTTATTGAATATTTTAATTATATTATTATTTCCAGTTAAATTTTATTTCCTCGTTTCTTTTAATCAATCTAAAAAAAACAATCATTAACTTTAGCTTTACATAGTAAATGTAGATAACAATAGTTTGATTTTTGGTCATTTGGGTTCGATATCTTTTTAAAACTACACGATACGACTGTGCACTTGCAGTTAGCCATTTCGATAGACATACTAAGTTGCGATCAAGTTTTTGGCGTCGTTGTCGGGGACCAATTAAGTCAATATCGTAACTCCGTTTTTGCACTGGTATAGACTAAGGCACTATTGTCTCTATTACTATGTATCACCAAAATTTTCTCTACGATTACCACTCCCAGTATTTTGAGGAACCCCAAGATTTCCATAAATCCGACCTCGAAATATTAATGAAGGATTTCATTGCGACACAAACTCACTCTAGGATAGAATTTATGATGGAACGTTTTATGGCTACACACACTCTTCAGAATGAAGAGTTTTGAAAAAAGTATTTATACCAATGAAACCCTTAGGCAGCTGAACATTGTGGTCGAGTCTCTCGCCACTCACAACGAGGCATTGAAGACTCAAATCTTCCTGCTTGCACAGACACCTCTAGGACCCTTCCCAAAGAAATATGTGGATGTTGTTGTTGGTGTAAGCCCTAGAGGCCATACTTTTGGTACTTGTATCGAATTATTTATTAATAATAAAAGGCATTTTCTTTATTATGGTTGATTAATAAAGTCCCTGGAATAGACAATCCGTTTAATATATTAAGTGTGACTTAATCATTAGAGCACATTAATCATAAGGACACTATTCTTAAAGTATCCGTAGTCGAGCTTTAGTGTGAAGTGGGATAACATTAAAGCATTAAGACTATTATGTTTGTAGACTGATGATCACATCTCATGGATCATGGATAAAGAGTTATCAAGTCTTAAACATAGGTATGAATATTAAGAGTAATATTTATACCGGATTGACCCGCTATGAGAATACTATATAGAAAGTTATGCAAAGTGTCATAAGTTATTCTCATGGTGATAATAGTGTATACCACTCTTCGACCTGAAACCACTATGGATCCTAGATGTAGAGTCGAGTGCTTTATTGCTGATTCAACGTTGTCCGTAACTGGATAACCATAAAGACAGTTGATGGGTACTCCACAAAGCATGCTGAGGGACATGAGTGTCCTAGATGGAATTTGCCCATCCTGCGTAACAGGATAAATATCTATGGGCCCAATATTGAACAGGACAAGGGTGACACGGTCTATACCTTGTGTTCAATATAGACATAAGGGCAAAGGGGTAATTATACACATAATTATTATCACAGGAGGTTTTGTCAGATCACATGATATTTTCGTGACTTGGGTAGCAGTGATGTGTTGCTAGATACCGCTCACTGTTTATTATGTTAAATGTGTGATTTAATATAATTGTCAACGCCGCGAAAACCTATAGGGTCACACACAAAGGACGGATTGATGAGAGATAGAGTAACTAAGGAACATCGTAAGGTACGGTGTACTTAAGTGGAATACGAAATATGGTAAGGTACCAAATACTTAAGTGATTTTGGCATATTATGAGATATGGGCAAAATGCACTTAAGTGGGCTTTTTGACTTGAAGCCCACACAAGTGGTTCTTTAAATAGAACTCTTGTGCAGAAGCATTATATGGGAATACAACACAACTGAAGAGTTGAAATTTCGTATCTCTCTTTCTCTCACTCACAGCCTTCATTCATAACAGCTAGCACTGCGATTGAAGGAATCCGTTCGTGTGGACTGAGTAGATACGTTGTCATCGTTCAACGTTCGTGATCGCCCCGTGGATTTGTATCCAAGGTTTTGATCGTTACAAGAGATCTGCACCAAAGGTTTGAATCACCATAAGAGGTAACGATTCTATCACTGATCATGCCCATTCGTAAGGATCACTAAATGGAGAAATTTTTAAATTCCGCTGCGCCTTGGATGGCAATTCTCCTTCAGTGGTATCAGAGCCACTTACGAAACCATGAATCTAATAACTGTTTTTTGTTTTGTATTAATATGATTAAAGACAGAATAAATCAAAAATTTAATTGAGATCGATCAAGTTACATATATATGATATATGTAATCCTGATGCAAAATACATTATATATGATATAGTGTTCTCGTTTCGTTCATTCAAACACTCAATGATTGTTTTCCTTTGAGCGATTAATGGTCGTTTGCTTCTTGATCCGACATTAGTATGATGAAGCAATGATGTGTTGATCAATCATACTGAATTAACAATCGAGATGTGTTTGACGATCTGAAATTGATGCATCAGGGTTAGTGACGGTACAAGGGTTGTGTTGTCAGAGAGTTATGCGATTGGGGTTTGACTGCACAAGAGTTGTGCTTTCTAAACACTTTTTGGAACAGTGTTAACCGGTTAACGCAATACGAAATAAAATTTTGAGTTTTTCAAACAGTGTTAACCGGTTAACGCTTTTGGTTAACCGGTTAACGCAAGGCGGAAAACAGTTTTCCAAGACATTTTCAAACAGTGTTAACCGGTTAACGCATTTGGTTAACCGGTTAACGCAAGGCAGAAAAGAATTTTTTGAACAGATTTCAAACAGTGTTAACCGGTTAACGCATATGGTTAACCGGTTAACGCAAGGCAAAATTCACCCGTTCGGCTAACTCAGTGCTTTAAAAGTATCAAGTGTTGATGCGAAAAGCAACATTGATTTTAAATGAATTATTCATTAAAATGTGGTGATCGGTCGTCGAGATTTAATTTGATTTTAATTAATTAAAGTAATTAATAATAATAATAATAATAATAATAATAAAGTGTTTATTATTGTCTTGTGGTGATCGATTATGGCCTTAGTTTTCCTTTATTCTGCTTTGGGTTTTAAAATACGACCTGCGTGTCGTGCCTCTCTCTTAATATCCCAAATGTAACTTCTTTTCTCATCTCACTCCCTCGTATGTAAAACGAGTTTCTTTTGTAATGTAATGATATGAAGAAAGCAAAGAAGTCAGTGCCAAAGGAGGACAACCTTGAAGATCTTGCTTGGAGAAGCTTAGATCGCTGTTAGGTTAGCTTAGGTTCTCTCATTGGCTTGGGAGAATAATTGCGCTAGGGGCCATAACTGTTTCATTATGTTTGTATGTATGTTGATGCATGTGAATGTATGTTGATGCATGTGAGAGACGGTTTATATGATAAACAAGCCGGTGAGATCATAAAAATTGCAATTCCCTCAAAATAAATATTAAGTTTATGCTTTCCAAGTTTTAACACTCATCAAGACTAGTATCGAATAATGTAGGTTTCGCCTACGCGAGGTGCATGTTCTATATTAATAAGGTGCGATGGGATAATTGTAATATCCAACTGTTAAAACAATGGGTCAAACTTAACTAAACAAATTATAATAAGATTATATATATGTTTAGAAGCAAGAGTTGGGAATGATCCATATGATGGATTGGAATAAGGAGTTATTCACCCAACTGAAATTTTCGAGAATTGTATGAGATACAATTGGAAGGAGTTCCTACCTAAATAACCTAGTTTTGTGTAATCCGCCTACGCGGACTTAGAACGAAGTGAAATATGGATCTCGACCCACTAGAAAGTCTTCCAACGGGATTTTCCGAATCAAATGATGAGGGTCATTTGTTTTGAATAAAATAGTGGGATCATGTTTAATTAAAGGCCTAATTAAATATGTCAATAATACTTATATTTTCATTAATCCTTATGTAGATAACCATGACAACAAACACCTCTAACAACATATTACGATCAAACCTTGAGAAGGAAAAATTGTCTGGGACAAATTTTCTCGATTGGTACCGAAACATGAGGATTGTCCTCAAACATGATAAAGGGAAAGGCAAGGAAGTTGCCAAACCTAAACCCACTATTGCTGCTTTAAAGCCTAGTGGAAGCATAGAAAAGGAAGGCACCTGCTTCCATTGCGGTAAGACCGCACACTGGAAGAGGAACTACCCAAAGTACCTGGAAGATAGGAAGAATGGAGTAGAGACTCCAACTTCAGGTGTTTTTGTTATTGAAATTAATTTATCTACTTCTGCATCATGGGTATTAGATATTGGATGCGGTTCTCACATTTGTATAAATGTGCATGGACTAAAAAGGAGTAGAGATTTGGAAAAAGGTGAAGTCGACCTACGAGTTGGCAATGGAGCAAAGGTTGCTGCCTTAGCCGTAGGAACTTATGAATTGACTTTACCTAGTGGTTTAATAATTCAGTTAGAGAACTGTTATTATGTACCAGCAATTAGCAGGAATATTATTTCCGTTTCTTGTTTGGACAAGTTCGGTTTTTCATTCATAATAAAGAACAATTGTTGTTCAATTTATTTGAATGATATTGAAATTCTGGCGTAGTCAGAGTTCAGATGTTCTACTCCAAGTCATGACATCTGATCCAACATTGTAACTAATACAGCAAGACAATTATACAAATTAAACCCTGTACTAATATGCTCACGTTCACAGATGTCACGACATCTGCTTCTATATCACCCTAGAATGGAGGAACACCTAGTTCTATGTGTAAGACCCCAATTTTGTCCCTAAGATCCCTCATGGCATCATATCATACCATATCATTGCCTCAAGGATCTTTGTGCACCTTTGCTTGCCTCCTAGTGGGTGGGTTATCTTGTGAGTGTGGTTCTTGATCACCAAGCATGTTTTGCATTTGTGTATCATTGCTTTTCATATGTTTATCAACCAAAGGTACAAAAATATTGTCATCTAACCATGTTACTTGCAGATGAAGCAAATTAGGTCAAATCAGTCAAAGTCAGTCATTGAGATAGATGGTGGCCATTCTTGAAGAATTTGGGCACCATGATCATTCATCAAGAGTTCATATGAGTTGTGACATCATTTTGAATCAAGATATCAAGTGGTAGGGGCTTGGAATTCATCAGAACATGGTTCAGTCAACAAAAACCCTAACAAAGTCAACTGAAGTCAATTGTGGTCAACTGTGCATTTAATCAGTGATTTGATGGTGGGAATTGGTCTGAGAGGTCTCATTCATGTCCATATAAGCCTCATATAACATGTCAAACATCCACAGTGAAGAATTTGAGGTCAAACAAGAAATTTCCAAAAATAGAAAGTTGACCTGTTATTGGAATTTGCCAGAAATGGAAAGTTCTTCTCCTCAAAATTACATCATCATACAAGCTTCAAATGAATTTTTGTCCAACATGAAAGTTGAAGATCTTGTTCTCCCATTTCCAAAAAGTCCAAGAACACTCATTTCTCATGTGTGGTTGGCAAGTTATGATCAAATCATTCTCAAAAAATTTTGAACTTCAAAGTGGCATATCTTCCAAACCATTTGGCCAAATTGAGTGAGGTTTCTTGCTACAAGTCATATTTGATGTGCTCTATCCAAATCCTTCATCACAATTCACCAAAAATCAACCAATCAAAATGGCCTTTTTCAAGTGCATTAAATTAAAAATGAGGGAGGTGAAAAATGAACTTTCAAAATAATCATTTCCAATGCATTATACCAATTACAAGTGTTCAGAAATCATGTTTTGGATGAGGTTTAGGCCCATATTTCGCACTGTAGTGCCATGCCCTTGTCATTTGAGTGAATTTCACTAATTGCCAAAAACACTTCATTTAAGTTAATTCCAATTACCACTCAATTAACAAAACTTAAGCAATGCTAAACAGAGTATATATGCTGCATTCTGATTGAGAAAACCCTAGCCACTATTCACCAAAACAGATAAAACTTCATTTTCTCTCAAAAACACTCTCATTCTCCATTTGAATTTTTTTTCTGAAAACCTTCAAAGAACCCTTGCTATTCTCCATCGTGCCATCATTCACCAACATTTTGGAAGCTTTAGCAAGTATTATTTCTTAGCTGTACAGCAAGAACACAACACTGTTGCATTGAACCATTTCCATGGCAGTTGGATCTTTGAGCTGGAATTGAGGTAACTGGGCTTTCAATACTCATACATTCATCATCTGGAGCATCATTGGACATATGTTTCGTGCATACACAGCCAAACAACTACCAAATCATCACTGTTCTGCAAATCTGGTAAAAATTCGAATCACACTATTCTTAAAATCATGCTATGCCTTATAAAGATCTTGCCATGCTGATTATTTTGAACTTTGAATTGTGAAAAATGGTTGTGTATTGAGAGAGAAACATGGATTTAAAGTTTGATATTCAAATGTGTTTTTGCTTGGTTCTTCCTTGTTAGCTCGAGTTAATGAAATTTAAGGTTAGATTATTGATGAGCATGTTGAGATGATTTGAATGGTATGTCGATTTTTGAGTTTTGTTGCATTTTGTTTTTGCTGCAAATTTGGAAATGATGAACAAGATGAACATGATGCACTGTAGCCAAAACCCTAATTGCTAAACCCAGAACTCGTGTTTTGGTTGCTGGAATCGTGTTTTGCATGAGAGTTACTATTTCATTGCCATGAGCCAGTAAGAGGACGACACCTCCTTAAGTGAAACGCAGAGTTTCACTTAAGGGACCGGGTTATTACGGTTATGCCATTGTCGGTTTAATTATTTAATTAAATCATTTCATTTTGCAATTTTTATTTCATTTTGTATGCCAAACTTGAAAAAATCATAAGTCCTTCATTTTTTATCCAAATTTGATGGGATTTTTTGTGAAATGCTCCTATTGACCTCTAGTTTTTTATGATGATTTTTCCAGATTTTTTGCATGTGTGGATTTTAAAATGTGCTAGGGTTTGTTCATGTTGTCCATTTTATGTATGCCTTGCCAAATTGCTTGTGAAATGATGATACATAATCCAATGCCTCTGAAATTTTTTGTGCTTAAACTAGACATGTTCATGGTGATTCTGGTGTAGAGTTTGTGAATTTATCATTGCTGGTTGATGAGATATGATTTTTTGAATAGAGGTGTGACAATTTGTGTCACACCATTCATGTCCAACTTCATGATTTTAATTACCATGCTTATTGAACTCAAATTGGTCTGAATTTTTGCATGAACATACTTGTGGATGTTGAAAGTACATGTGAATTTTTCTGGAATTATTGATGGCATTTCCTATTTGATTAGAATTTTCTCCCCTGTTTGACCAAATTGTTGACCCCTTATGATACATGTTTGTATTTGATTTGTGAAATTCTAATGCTTTATTGGATGGACTTGAAATTTGACATGTGAATTGTAGACATCTTAATCTTTGTCATGGTTTTGATACCATTCATTTATCATGTGTTGTCACTGTTTTATGATTTATTGAAGTTGGTGCATGTTTTGATGCTTTGTATGAGTTGGTTTGAACTTGCTTTGACTTTCTGATTTTCATTGACCTACTTCCCTTGATCCAAATGAGCTGAAATTTGGTATGCTTAACATGTTATGGATGATATTTGATCATGAATTATTTGAGGATTTATTGAAATGTTTGTGATTGGATTTGACTTGAATATTTCTGTTGACTTCTATGAGCTTCTATATGACATGTTTTGACCTAATTTGTTTGTGAAATGATAATGATGAATGATATGAACATGAAACCACTTGGGTTTGTTTCTTAATTGTTTGAACTTGATTTTGGATATCTTTCACTTGCTGTTTTGGATTTCTTATCTCTTTTTGACCCTAGGCTTGTCCTAGTGGTCTTATTTCTCATGTTTAAGTTTGCTTTTCAGGTTAAAAAGCAAATGCCTTAAGGAGACTTGTGCAAGTTGATTAAGTTTGATTGATTATCATGAACTAACTTGTTTGTTTTGTAGGATGCTTAGCTCATATGCTTTGAGCTTTGTGCATTGCACATTTGACTGATTGTCTTGATCCTTATCTTATATTGGTTTTGAATTTGAGTCGTATACTGATTTTGTTTGACTGGTTTCAGGTACCATTAGTTGCTCAGTTATTTTAAGAACTTGCTTTGCTTTGCTTGATAGCATTTGCATTGAGGTAGAATCCTTTTTCTTCATGTAGTCTGGAAGACCTGGCCTGTTACTTGGCCAGGCAACTGTCTGAAGTCCTCCTTAAGAGGCAATGTTTGTGATTGTTTACTTTTGTCCCAAGCAGGAAAAGTCCTCATGTGAGGCAATTGGTAGACAAAAGAGATATGTAACCTATCTCCTACTATTCTGTGAGTCACTCACCTTGATCACACTACTTGTGTTGATGCATAGTGAGTAAAAACCCAAGATCTATAGAGTCTAATTTGTGGAGAGAGTTCCATCTTTCTGAACTCCCACACTTTCTGATATTCAAAGCTCTCCCTGACCAGGGATAAGAGCATGAGGCACACCCCTCATATCCTTTCATCTGCTTCACCTTGGCTCTCAATGTCAAGGTTAAGAGCACCATTAACCCTATTCCAGTTGGCTTCAATGCCCACCCTTTGTATGAGCCTTATTGCTTGGTTATAGTGTGTGTTGAATGACTTCATTTGATTGATTACTTACTTCATATGCACATGTCTGCTTGCATGCTTTGTGCATTTATCATCATTAATTGCTCATTAGTGCATGATCATTTCATTTGTCCTTGTGACATATCTTTGTTAATTGCCCATTGAGGACAATTGTAAGACCATTCATTGGCCATTGTTCCTAGGATATGGAAGTGAGTATAAGACCATTTCATTGGCCACTCATCATCTCTTTGCTTGATGCATTTGTTTGTTTTATGTGAGGATGCAATTGTAAGTCCGTGTAATTTGGCATTTGTTTTCCTATGATCATATGTTGGAAGTTAGAGTAAGCCCAGATAGATTGGCATCTGACATCCAAGTGTTTGCTTTGTTGTTGGAGATTGGTATAAGTCCAGATAGATTGGCATCCGGTATCTACTTTTTATTTTTCTTTGTTGAGGAGATTGGTATAAGTCCATAGAGTGGCCTCTGATATCCGGTTCTGTTTTAGGAGATTGGTATAAGTCCAGTGATTGGCATCCGGCATCCGCTTTTGTTGACCTTCCTCTTTTGCTTTGCTTGTTTGTTATTGTTCATTGTTTATTCCAAAGGACACACTCAAATCATCTTCTATATGATTTCAAGAGGTGAACCTTTTAGGAAGTTTTACACTCCATCTTCATCCATTCATCCATTTTGTCCTAAACCTTTTCACACTACTTTCAAAACTTGAGATAAATATTGTGCAAACATTTTCATGCTTTTAAATTAAAAAACCTGGACCCCAAGTCCTTGACTTTTTCAAACTCCATTTCATAATACTTCTTTTGAATCAATCTTAATCATACTTTGACCCTCCTTTTGTGAATAATCATAATCAATTAACTTCACCCATTCAATTGTTTTGTGGCTTTGTCCATTCTTGTTAAGTTTTCATGCATTAGCCATAGGTTTGATTTATTCTAGTTGGTTGATGTCAATCTCACCTATTTGTCCTTAGTTGATTGAATTGTAAGTCTTCCTTGCTTATTATAGGGTTAACCCCTCACTAGCAAGTTGAAGCTTTTCTCACATGGTGGACTTGTTGTTTGTATAAGGTTGAGTTTTCTCCCGTGCATAACGTAAGACCTTAGGACTTGTGTTTAAAATTGAATCCACTAACTTTTGGAAATCTTTTAGCCGAACTACGGCGTTTTGATCCTTACCTTTGATGGAAGGTACGTAGGCAACGGGTTCATCCGTTCGAACACAAAAACAATAAAAATTGTATATTCTTTTCTCATCATCCCAATCATGTTTGCACAATAAATATTTCATAACAAATAACAATTTTATACAACAAGTGTGAAAAGGGCTCCCTAGGAGTACCTAGGACGTTTTGGGTGCCTAACACCTTCCCATTGCGTAATTTACCCCTTACCCAGATTCTCTGATCTTTTAATTAGTTTTCTACGTGTAAAACTTCTTAGGCTTTTGTTCGCTTTTTAGCCAGTCCTTTGGATAAATAAAAGTGCGGTGGCGACTCGAATTCATTGTATGCTTTGCTTATGGTTTAATCAATAAATCATATAGCGACGAATACACCGCTACACTATGCATCTGGTAGAAAGACTCAGCAGAGATCAACCATAGCACTAACTTCTGTTATTTTTCTACACAGTAATCAGCAAGATGTCTCAATAGTGATTTGAACATCATCTGTTACATTATTCCAGTTTGCTGGCCTTGTACTTGTATTTCCTAAAATAAAGGTTGAACAAGTTAATCTAATTTCCACTTAGTAGGGTGCTAACAAATAGGCTATTTGTTAGGTTCATTTAATGTAGTACAGTTGTTAGTTTCCTGGATTTTAGCTCAGCTGTTGGATTCCTGAAGAATAGCCTGAGAAAATTACTGAAACAGAAAAACTAATCACCCTACAATTCAGCACATGCTGTCAGGAATGAATGTCACAACATTCCGTTTGACAGTCAGAACATATACCTCATGCTGATTCAGTTATATTCCTGAAAACAGTCTGTGCTAAATTTGTTGTACTGTAAAAGACTAACCAGCCTCTACTTCAGTATCAGCATACATGACTAACTGTCAAGGCATCCAGTTTGACAGTTTCACAATGATCCTTTGGCCAGGTCTGTTATCCTCTTGGAGACCAGGCTGAAATACTGAACTGAAGCAGAAAAACTAACTTGCCTATTATTCAGTATGTGCTGTTAATGATGAATGTCAAAACATTCTGATTGACATTCAAACAGAAGGCTATGTACCAGGTCTGATATTATCTTGATAAGCAGACTGAAATACAAGCTAAGTTAAGGCAGACAGGATTATAACATGCAGAAGGAAAACAAACACAGGAAATTGTTAACCTAGTTCGGTGCAACATCACCTACTCTGGGGGCATACCAAGCCAGGAAGAAGATCCACTATCAGCAGTATTAATTCAGAGTTAAACTCCCCCGTTTACAACTCTTCACTTAATCCCTACCCAATGCAATCTATACCTAGGAACTCCTAGATAGAAACCTCCAGTTTCCATTCCTATCACTACAAAAACAATGTAATGTTAAAGAACTTGAACGTGCTTCACAGCTTTGTTCAAGACCATAACAACTCTTGCCTACAGGCTTTGAGTTATAAATACTCTCAGCTTTGAACACTGAGAAACACATGGTAACCTTCCCACAGGTTGGGAGGTTTACCTCACACACACCCCTAATTTTTCATTCTAAGAGGCTTACAAAAACTAGGTTACAATATTCTATTTATAACCTAATCACCCAACTGGATTTGGGCCTTCAGAAATCGCAGCAAACTTCTTCTTTGCTGTTACAAAGTTAGCAGAAAATTTCTGCTACAACTAAGGTCTTCAATCTTTTAGTTCCTAAAATCTCTCCATATATATCTCCATATTTAGAGCCTCTATATTATGATTGAGTCTTTAAGACCTCCACAAGGAAGTTAGGATATTCACCAAATATCCTCACTAATCCTAGAATATATATTGAATTAATTAATTCAGTTTTCTACACATGTACGATGTCACATGCATGATGTCGTGACATCGTACATGACATGTTGGTCCAGATGTTGAACTTCTTCAACCCAACATATTAAAACAACAGAGATGATTACATTATTTGTTTTATAAAATTAATGCCAATCCTAAGGTATTAACAATCTCCCCCTTTGGCAAATTTTAGCTAAAACAAATAAGCCTCTGTCATTATCTCCACCACCACAAACACCAAAGTTAGTGTACATGAGGAAGTAGAGGTACAAGATGCAGCTGCATCACAACCCTTCCCCTCAACAGGAGGGCTTCCTGAAGAATATGTAATGCTGAGTACATAGACAATGTAACTCAGATCACAAGACACAACTGTCTTCTTAACTCAGATCACACGACACAAGAGGTATACACAGTTAGTGACTTTAGTGCCTGAAGCCAACTTCTGTTTGCTACCACATTTTGCTTGCTTGCTTGCTTCTGGTACATTCTCAGGACAATATTTCTCTCCCCTTTTTTAGCTAAACATTTGTAAATGAACCCTTCACAAAACCAGATCCAGGCGCAGTTTGCCCAAACCTTAACATACCCCATGGTTTAGAGGGAATGGAATGTTTCTCTTGTGAGAAGAGGAGTGTTGTTACATCCTTTAAATAGTCCAGCCCGTGCTTAGGAATTAACGGTAGGAATAAATGCTTGGTCAAGATTCATTAATATTTGCTGAGAAACAGTCAGAGAATCACCAACAAAATCTCAGACTATCTTTGAATACCTTTTATAGCTCTTGACTGTTTCTTTTCCAAAACAACAGTTCCAGTGCATGGAGACTATTCCATATATGCAGTCAGACACGTTGCACGCGATGTCTTGACATTCAACGCGGCTTTTGCCTGTATTCTTCATGTATTCTTCCTATCAACATTTCCTAAGACCACTTTCCTACCTCCAGTAGAAACTTGACATTTGGCACCACTAAAGCCAAAATCACAAACACTAGTAGATGGTTACTCCCCCTGTACCACACAATTGTAACACTCAGGCTTATTCTAATTTATCATAATTAGACACACCACATCCATATTTCCTCATGACTTTAAGATTCAGAAGGAAATAACAGTATTGTCCAAGGCAATGTCATGACATCCAGTCAGACATTCTTCTGCTCACTCAGCCTTGACATACACCAGATCATTCTAATAACTAACAAGGTGCCATACCCAATTATCTGAGAGCACATAGACCACAAGCTTGATGATTACTTGCAACGCAACGACAGAGCTCCCCCTGTCATGAACAACCAACTCTCCTCCTGAAACATGGAGATCACATATGAACATATCCAACACCCCAAAGTTGGACCTTTACAAACTTCCTGATTCAAGGAGAACCCAGACCACTTGATGAATGGAAAACATAAGACGCATCTTCATGTCTTCAAGATCACACCCTCTGTTCAACCCTCTTGGCTGAACACATCCACACTCTGTGTCAATCTCTCTTCTAACCAGAACAGAAAACCACTTCACAAAATGTTCTAACATAAGTTAGGACATCCTTCACAACATAACAAAGAACACCATCTGATAATCTTCAGATATCACTGAGTCACCAGCTTGATCCAAAAGAAACCAGACACAAATTGGGACATATACATTCTCATCCCATTACAAGAGATAATCTTCTATAGATAGCTCAGAACTCCTACCACAAGCTCCAAGAGATGAATAGAAAACACCTCCTTTTGTCTTCAACTTACTACTTTTCTGCTCAAAAGTAATTTGTCTCAGGCTTTCCTCAAGAATAATCAGCTGCCATATGTTGATTATCTTGATTCTTCGAACTCACTTCTGAGATAGACCAAATGCCACTGGTTGATTACCTCCTTCATGAATCCTCATATGAAAAAGTTAAATGCCACTTTTTGACCTCTCCAAGTTTATCAGACTTCTCCCAAAGATATTCTGACCTTCCAAGTGAGACTTGAACTTCAAGCTACATGTTAAACAAAACTTAGATTCTCTAAGACATGAACATGTAACATCTTCTCCATCCAGCAACTCCAAAGAACTGCAATGAGAACGATCTTTTTGAAGTACCCAATCTACAACTCTGTAGACCCTTCTATCTTAAGTTGATGTGCCACTTCACAAACTAAGATTCTGATGTTGAACCAAATGTCACAACATTGTGTTTTAACATCTAGCTGTTGAATTCAGCTCCTTCTTCTGCCACTTGAAAGAACTTCCTCCCTACATAGAACAAGAGTTCAACGCTCTCATAGACTTGATTGTGGAACCAAGTTTGAGTAAACAACCTCCATCCTGCAGGTTTGCAGTTAAGTCATCCAAGCTCACACCTTGATGAATCCTTGCTTCTTCTCCAAAGACATCAAACACTCTGATGCATGAGTCTTCAGAAGGACCAGTTAGAGGCTAACCCTTCAGCTATACCAAGAATTCCACTTCCTAAAGCAAGGTTGTTTCCATGATGTCAAGAGTGTTGTCACTTGTTCTTAACTCCACAGTGTGCATTAGCCAGTGCACTTTCTTACCTAGATCAGACATAAACTGATCCAAGTAACCATCATCAAGACTATGATGTCTTCTTCTTCTTGTACACACCAAGGCTGAACATGTTTCTTGCCAGGAAACCTTTTCAGAGATCATATGCTTTTGCTGCCACCAAAGAGATAGATCATAAACCAATGTACTATCCTTCTTGTGATTCTGCACAGGGTCTTGAAGAAGAGATGTTCCAACATCTTTAAGAACATCAATTATCTTGAGCTCCAAGGATAATCAATTAAATACTTGTACTTGGCACAAGTGGACATGGATCTTAAATCCTTTCCCAATTATCCTTTTAGATACTTCCACCATAAGAATACTTTGGAAATACTCTTCTTGTGTCAACATCATCTGCTTGCGAGCACCTCAACAGTCTTGAGAATCTTTCCGGATTAGATTCACCCTTAGGAATGAGAGAGATGAATCCTTCCCTGCATATGTGTCACACAACAGCCAGAACCCATGTGACACAGGTCAACAGCCAACCAGACCCTAGGCTGACCAAACGTGAGGAGGTTAGCTAAAACTCCCCCTCAAATTAACAATCATGGAGACTCCACACCACTATCCATGCATTGTACACACATGTCTCACCATGACATACACCACCCCTACCAGTGGCAACTAACTCTATGAGTTATACCTATACTTACTCCAATCACACCAATCAGACCCCAGCTGACCATAAGTACTAGTGAAAGACACCAACACCAGTCCATAGTTGATATGCATTGCCAGAGCATACTACCTCAACCAACCTCTGAGTCTTCATATTCTCACTCTTTGAAAGAACTGCTACTTCTGATCGTGGTGTTTGAATAACAAGATTCATGGTCCCAATCCTTTTAAATGAATTAACAGTCAGGTTACCCCATTATTGCCTTCTATCATCCAAGGGACTTGTCTTCCAGCACAACATAGTACTTCAAGGATCAACTATCCAACCCTGATCAAGTTACAGGAATAAGGCAAATAGCAGGCAATTGCACAATGTCACATCTCAACCGGCTCCACTTCTAGAGAATAGATTTCTAAAAGTGACCTTCTTGAGCATACACACAGTTGACCCTACCCTTGTCAACTTAGCACACACAGATGTCTCCTCTTCCAGGTCTGGAGTAGGTTCCAAACAAAAATATCTCTTTGTTTGACACCTAAAAACATCTGGTTTTCAACCAGTAGCTGCATACTTGTTGAACAACATGTTCTAACATCACATAGAACATTAGTTCCACCTCCTTGGAACAACCCTCCTTGAAAATCTTCAAGGTCTTCATATACACTACCCAAGAGAGTAAAAGAATCGGTGATCAGGTGATTCGTACCATCCTGAAGTGGGAACGCCATGATGAGTGGACTTGAGGAGACTCAAGTATCTTTGACATCTTCAGTAGGTTATGATGAAATCTTGAGTACAGCAGCCTTTCATCCACATGAGGGGAAACTACATCAGAGTTTGAGTTTTGCCAGGTATTATGCAGCGGAAATCATAATATAACTCAACCTATGAACACACACTTCACCAGATCAGCCTCCAATAACATACCAAGTTTGAATATGATTCAATACTAGCACAGCTGTCCCACACACAGGCCAATAGTCAATCTCCATAGGCAGGTGCACACAGTTCCTGTCAGGAATAGTCCATCCACCTACTTCAAGGGACCATTCAGGGACATCACAGAACCTTCCACAGGTTCCAACCTCAGTACTAACATAACTCCTTGCAAGATACCAGAAATTATCACCCATGGATCTCATCCAGAAACAGAACAGGATGCCTGCTCTGATACCATTTGAAATTCTGGTGTAGTCAGAGTTCAAATGTTCTACTCCAAGTCATGACATCCGATCCAACATTGTAACTAATACAGCAAGACAGTTATACAAATTAAACCCTGTACTAATATACTCACGTTAATAGATGTCACGACATCTGCTTCTATATCACCCTAGAATGGAGGAACACCTAGTTATGTGCATCTGGTAGAAAGACTCAGCAGAGATCAACCATAACACTAACTTCTGTTATTTTCCTACACAGTAATCAGCAAGATGTCTCAATAGTGATTTGAACATCATCTGTTACATTATTCCAGTCTGCTGGCCTTGTACTTGTATTTCCTAAAATAAAGATTGAACAAGTTAATCTAATTTCCACTTAGTAGGGTGCTAACAAATAGGCTATTTGTTAGGTTCATTTAATGTAGTACAGTTGTTAGTTTCCTGGATTTTAGCTCAGCTGTTGGATTCCTGAAGAATAGCCTGAGAAAATTACTGAAACAGAAAAACTAATCACCCTACAATTCAGCACATGCTGTCAGGAATGAATGTCACAACATTCCGTTTGACAGTCAGAACATATACCTCATGCTGATTCAGTTATGTTCCTGAAAACAGTCTGTGCTAAATTTGTTGTATTGTAAAAGACTAACCAGTCTCTACTTCAGTATCAGCATACATGACTAACTGTCAAGGCATCCAGTTTGACAGTTTCACAATGATCCTTTGGCCAGGTCTGTTATCCTCTTGGAGACCAGACTGAAATACTGAACTGAAGCAGAAAAACCAACTTGCCTATTATTCAGTATGTGCTGTTAATGATGAATGTCAAAAAATTCTGATTGACATTCAAACAGAAGGCTATGTACCAGATCTGATATTATCTTGATAAGCAGACTGAAATACAAGCTAAGTTAAGGCAGACAGGATTATAACATGCAGAAGGAAAACAAACACAGGAAATTGTTAACCCAGTTCGGTGCAACATCACCTACTCTGGGGGCATACCAAGTCAGGAAGAAGATCCACTATCAGCAGTATTAATTCAGAGTTAAACTCCCCCGTTTACAACTCTTCACTTAATCCCTACCCAATGCAATCTATACCTAGGAACTCCTAGATAGAAACCTCCAGTTTCCATTCCTATCACTATAAAAACAATGTAATGTTAAACAACTTGAACTTGCTTCACAGCTTCGTTCAAGACCATAACAACTCTTGCCTACAGGCTTTAAGTTACAAATACTCTCAGTTTTGAACACTGAGAAACACATGGTAACCTTCCCACAGGTTGGGAGGTTTACCTCACACACACCCCTAATTTTTCATTCTAAGAGGCTTACAAAAACTAGGTTACAATATGCTATTTATAACCTAATCACCCAACTGGATTTGGGTCTTCAGAAATCGCAGCAAACTTCTTCTTTGCTGTTACAAAGTCAGTAGAAAATTTCTGCTACAAATAAGGTCTTCAATCTTTTAGTTCCTAAAATCTCTCCATATATATCTCCATATTTAGAGCCTCTATATTCTGATTGAGTCTTTAAGACCTCCACAAGGAAGTTAGGATATTCACCAAATATCCTCACTAATCCTAGAATATATACTGAATTAATTAATTCAGTTTTCTACACATGTACGATGTCACAGGCATGATGTCGTGACATCGTACATGACATGTTGGTCCAGATGTTGAACTTCTTCAACCCAACATATTAAAACAACAGAGATGATTACATTATTTGTTTTACAAAATTAATGCCAATCCTAAGGTATTAACAGATATATTCTATGCTACTGCTCAAATGAACAATGGATTATATGTCCTTGATCTTGAAATGTCAGTTTATAACATTAATACTAAAAGGATGAAACCTAATGAGTTAAATCCAACTTACCTTTGGCATTGTCGATTAGGTCACATAAATGAGAAACACATTTCCAAACTCCATAAAGATGGACTGTTGGACTCTTTTGATTATGAATCATATGAGACATGCAGATCTTGTTTAATTGGAAATATGACAAAGTCTCCATTCACAGGAAAAGGTGAAAGAGATAATGATCTTTTGGCCCTCATACATACTGATGTATATGGACCACTGAACATACCAGCCAGAGGAGGTTTTCAATACTTCATCACATTTACTGATGATTTCAGTAGATATGGTTATGTGTATTTAATGAAACACAAATCAGAGTCCTTTGAAAAGTTCAAGGAATTCAAGAATGAAGTACAAAACCAACTAGGTAAGAATATTAAAACTCTTCGATCAGATCGAGGTGGTGAGTATTTAAGCATAGAGTTGGATGACCATCTGAAAGAGTGTGGGATCCTATCCCAACTTACTCCTCCTAGAACACCCCAATGGAATGGTGTATCTGAGAGAAGAAATCGAACCTTATTGGACATGGTCTGATCCATGATGTGTCACGCCGATCTTCCAAACTCCTTTTGAGGACATGCACTATTGACAGCAGCTTACACACTTAACCGTGTTCCATCCAAAAGGTTGAGAAGACACCATATGAGATATGGAGTGGTAAGAAACCACATATGTCTTACATGAAGATTTGGGGTTGCGAAGTTTATGTGAAACGACAAATTTCAACTAAGCTTGAGCCCAAATCTGACAAATGCTTATTTGTGGGGTATCCTAAAGAAACAAGAGGGTATTACTTCTACAATCCTTCTGAGGGAAAAGTGTTTGCTGCTCGAACTGAAGTATTCCTAGAAAAGGATTTTATTTCCAAAGGAACCAGTGGGAGGAAAGTAGAGCTTGAAGAAATTCAAGAATCACAAAGCATTGATACACCTATGGAGGAATTAGAGCAGGAAACACAAGTAGTTGTGTAAGAACAACCTGCTCAAGTAGAACAAGACCAACGTAGGTCAAGCAGGATACGTCACCTACCTGAGAGATATGGATATCTCATAACAGATCAAGGTGATGTATTACTCATGGATCAAGATGATCATGTGACCTACTCATGGAATCTTCGTTTTGATGAAACAGTAAAATGATATGGATTCATCAAGAACGAAGATGAGCCTTGTGTCTACAAGAAGGTTAGTGGGAGCATGATCGTTTTCTTGGTATTATATGTAGATGACATATTACTCATTGGAAACGATGTCCCTACCCTGCAACAAGTAAAGACTTGGTTGGGGAAATGCTTTTCTATGAAGGACCTAGGTAAAGCAGCCTATATATTAGGAATCAGAATCTATTGAGATAGATCACGAAAACTGCTTGGCCTAAGTCAGAGTACATACATAGACAAAATGCTGAGACGCTTTAATATGCACGATTCCAAGAAAGGATTCATACATATGCAACATGGCATGTGTTTATCGAAAACACAATCCCCTTCAACTAAGGTAGAAAGGGAACGCATGAATAAGATTCCATATGCATTTGCAATAGGATCTATCATGTATGCCATGTTATGTACTCGACCAGATGTCTCGTATGCTTTAAGTGCAACGAGTAGGTACCAATCTAATCCTGGTGATGCCCATTGGGTAGCTGTCAAGAATATCCTTAAGTACTTGAGAAGGACTAAGGACTCATTCTTGATGTATGGAGGTCAGGAAGAATTGGCTGTAATTGGTTACACCGATGCTAGCTTCCAGACAGATAAGGATGACTTTAGATCGCAATCTGGTTATGTGTTTTGCTTAAATGGTGGCGCTGTGAGCTTGAAAAGTTCAAAGCAAGATACAGTTGTTGATTCTACAACCGAGGTCGAGTATATTGCTGCCTCAAGTGCAGCAAAGGAAGCTGTTTGGATCAGGAAGTTCATTAGTGAACTTGGCATAGTCCCTAGCATTGTGGAACCCATTGGTCTCTATTGTGATAACAATGGTGCTATCGCACAAGCTAAGGAGCCTAGATCTCACCAACGATCCAAACACATACTTAGGCGTTATCATCTCATTCGAGAGATAATAGATAGAGGAGATGTGAAAATATGTAAAGTACCTACACTTGACAATATTGCTGACCCACTGACAAAGCCTCTTGCGTAGCAGAAGCATGATGGCTATACTAGATCAATGGGCATAAGGGGTATGCCTGATTGGCTCTAGTGCTAGTGGGAGATTGTTGGTGTAAGCCCTAGAGGCCAATACTTTTGGTACTTGTATCGAATTATTTATTAATAATAAAAGGCATTTTCTTTATTATGGTTGATTAATAAAGTCCCTGGAATAGACAGTCCGTTTAATGTATTAAGTGTGACTTAATCATGAGAGCACATTAAACATAAGGACACTATTCTTAAAGTATCCATAGTCGAGCTTTAGTGTGAAGTGGGATAACATTAAAGCATTAAGACTATTATGTTTGTAGACTGATGATCACATCTCATGGATCATGGATAAAGAGTTATCAAGTCTTAAACATAGGTATGAATATTAAGAGTAATATTTATACCGGATTGACCCGCTATGAGAATACTATATAGAAAGTTATGCAAAGTGTCATAAGTTATTCTCATGGTGATAATAGTGTATACCACTCTTCGACCTGAAACCACTATGGATCCTAGATGTAGAGTCGAGTGCTTTATTGTTGATCCAACGTTGTCCGTAACTGGATAACCATAAATACAGTTGATGGGTACTCCACAAAGCATGCTGAGGGACATGAGTGTCCTAGATGGAATTTGCCCATCCTGCGTAACAGGATAAATATCTATGGGCCCAATATTAAACTGGACAAGGGTGACACGGTATATACCTTGTGTTCAATATAGACATAAGGGCAAAGGGGTAATTATACACATAATTATTATCACAGGAGGTTTTGTCAGATCACATGACATTTTCGTGACTTGGGTAGCAGTGATGTGTTGCTAGATACCGCTCACTGTTTATTATGTTAAATGTGTGATTTAATATAATTGTCAACGCCGCGAAAACCTATAGGGTCACACACAAAGGACGGATTGATGAGAGATAGACTAACTAAGGAACATCGTAAGGTACGGTGTACTTAAGTGGAATACGAAATATGGTAAGGTACCAAATACTTAAGTGATTTTGGCATATTATGAGATACAGGCAAAATGCACTTAAGTGGGCTTTTTGGCTTGAAGCCCACACAAGTGGTTCTATAAGTAGAACTCTTGTGCAGAAGCATTATATGGGAATACAACACAACTGAAGAGTTGAAATTTCATATCTCTCTTTCTCTCACTCAAAGCCTTCATTCATAACAGCTAGCACTGCGATTGAAGGAATCCTTCGTGTGGACTGAGTAGAGACGTTGTCATCGTTCAATGTTCGTGATCGCCCCGTGGATTTGTATCAAAGGTTTTAATCGTTACAAGAGATCTGCACCAAAGGTTTGAATCGCCACAAGAGGTAACAATTATATCACTGATCATGCCCATTCGTAAGGATCACTAAATGGAGAAATTTTTAAATTCCGCTGCGCCTTGGATGGTAATTCTCCTTCAGTTGTAACAACCACCAGTGAAAAATCTATCGAAAATCCTAAGAAGAGTGATAATGAGGAGGGTTCAGGTGAGAAAAGAGTCGAGATTGAGAAAGATCCACCGACACCACCTGAAAGGGAGGTTGTCGAAGAGGTAGAGAAGGAAGCATTATACGTTGTTCCTCCTCCCTATAAATCACTGATTCCTTTCCCGCGAAGGTCTGTGGAAGTTAAGGTAGACTCCAAATCCAAAAGGTATGAGGAGCTATTGGAAAATATCCACACCAATGCACCTTTGTTTGAGATCCTGAATAAGAAGAGAAAATTAGAAGACCGTAAAACTAGGAAACTCATTAGTATTAAGTGGGGCAAGTTGGACTTTGAGGTGGTGGATGAAAAAATTGAACCCAAACCTAAAAAGCTAGTTCTCAGGATAGAGCCTGAACAACCACCACAAGTTTAGAAGGATAAACTACCTCGCAGGAAAAAAAAGGTGATGGATATGAGAGATGACTTGATAAGTGGCCATGGAAATCTAGGATAATTAAAAGTTTGACCGAGGATTCATTCTCGAAAGAACCACCATGAGTACTTACACTCCTGAGCCGTCGAGCTACCGACGTAAAACATGGCGAATATTTCAATTTTTTTAATGTCATTTTCTATCTATCCATATATGCATGTTTTACTTTATTGGTTCGTTGTATTTTATTTTTTTGATTGATTAGTTATTTTTGAGGCTATGTGTTTCATTAAGTATCAATATATCACTTAGAAGCCTTTAAAAATAATTTGCAACCCCCATTATTCCTTTTTTCTAAGCCATAAAACAAACAAAAAAATGTTTATGAAGCTTGTGGCATTCGCCACAGCCCTCCTGGCGTTTGCTAGAGAGTTCAAACAAATTTTTTCTTATTTTAGCCTCGTGGCGTTCGCCACAGCCCTATGGCATTCGCCACAAACATCAAAAACCAAAAATATTGTTTTTTAACACGCAACCCCACGTTTTTCCCACTCTTTCAACTTCCAAAACTCATTTTCTCCATATTAACTCACCTTAACTCCCACCCACTCACACCCTTCATATCCAATCTTTCAAACTCCCACTCTCATCTAACTATTTAAAACTTCATCATCCAATTACAACCCCATTCTAAAAATTCTTCTCCTTATCACCATGCCTCAAAGAGCTCAAGGTAAAACGAAAAGGCCATCGGCAGATTTATCAAACCTCAACTTCAGTGAGGGTGAAGTTGGAAATATACAAAAAGAGAGGTACTTGAAGTTTTATGAAAGTTCAGTAACTCCAACAAGGTATGTCAACGAATCTTATATACGTAAGTTAGGACTACTCGATAGTGTACAATGGATACTAGATAGACTAGATTGAATGCATTTCTACTCGTTAAATGACGCTACCTACGAGAGGATGACTTTGGAATTTTTAAGTTCTTTCACTTACTATACACCTATGGTAGATCAATACTCTTCCGGCACTGTGAGGTTTAGAATGTTTAATATGGATTACGAATTCAGCCAAGATACTCTTAGAGATATGTTGTATTTTCCCCATGGGAATGGTATAGCTTATGCATGTACCTTGGAAGAGGAATGGTAGTATGATGCGTTCTGTTTTTGGGAACAGTTGACAGGTGAGAGAACTTCCGACTGGGAAGGGATAAAAGCTTCACATATCCATAGCCCAGCCATACGCTATGTGCGTCGCATATTAGCCAACACAATTTTTGGTAGAATAAACAACGGTAGGGTGAATTCTAAAGAGCTTTTCTTTTTACACGCCTCATTCGCACCGACATGAGTCAATTCGACTCCTTTCATGCTGACACACTTGAAGTTGCTTTGCGCAAGAGGGACCACCCCTTTTTGTATAGGAGGTCTAGTTACCTCCATAGCCCGCGCACTAGGCTTAGATAATGAGCTTGCAACTCTACAGCCCCTACCAACGCCCTCCCTGGATATCGATTCCTGTCGAGCCCAACATTTAAATAAGGCCAAGAGGGACAGCAAATACGCTCTCATGGTTGGAAACCGCAAGATTAGGAGTATCATTTTACCCTGTCACACATGCACAAATGTGCGTAATAGGAACAATTGGATTTATGATCTGACCGCCCCTGAACTCAGTCATCCTGCCCCTAATGACATACCTGTGTAGGATAACCAAGGTGGTCAAACCGATAATGAATATGATGAGATTGAGCAAGATGCTCCCACTTTTTCTGACCTTACTACACATGCACACATCACACCTGAACCTTCTAACACTTTTGCAGGTACCTCTCCCTGACACCAGTCTCGAGAGGAATATGATCATGTCGGCATCAAGACCTCACTTGACGATGTCCTCTATGATCTACGGCACCATAACAATGTAGGCGCCGAATGCAACCAACTGTTGCAAGATATATAGAGACAGCAGGTCGACATGATGGCACATATCCAACTGATACAAGAGCAGCAACACGACTACGCAGGAAGGACCGAACAAAACTTATCGATCCTGATTAAAGAAATGCAGGGAATGCGTGTAGGTACCGAGGACCTGCTTGAGTACATGTAGCATGTAGGTATACCACCTCCTCAGCATGGTATGTATGAACGAGCACGAGGCCGAGGCCGTCATTGAGCACTCCATCCAGGTTTTGTCTTCCTTTTCCATCTTTTATCGGAACATTGGGGACAATGTTCGGTTTAAGTGTGGGGGAGGAACTTTATCGCTTTTATTTACAACTTTCTTAGGTAGATTTATTGTTTTATCCATTTCCATTTCTATTTAATTGTTTGGTGTCAATTGAGTCAATGCATGTATTGTCGAGTCTTTATGCGTGGTTTCCACTATTTATTGATCTTCCCGTTTCTTGAGCCATAACAAAAAAAAATCATGAAAATCATTTCATAATTATAAAGTTCTAAGTTACAAATGACATTGAGGTTTAATTGTAAAATCTTGGGAAATTTGTGTGCAATATTGGTATCGTTTTAACGCCTTGAGTCTCCTAAACATGCAAATTAATTTGAATATTTATTATGTCAAAAACCTTATATCCTTACCTAATGAAATAGTTCAGGCAGTCAGCACCATCTTGGTCATGCTTTATGTAGGATATTGGTGCAAATAAGTGTTTGGTCCAAAGAATAAAAATGACATTGAATGAAATATGTTAAGACTTGAATTACAAATACCAATCATAGTTGGTTTAGTGGTATTTGACGCTAAACTTGGTATGACGGACTACGATCTGATCCCCCGCGATTACGAACTGAGAGGGGGCTTAAACCACTTAGATGCCATAATCAACCCCCGAATCGGAAAACCGACGGTAAAAGAAAGACCAAAGTCACTAACAACTTTTCCTACTATAACTGTGAAAGATAACAGGCTTAATGTGGCCACACTTGAACGGAAAAATAAAAGGTGAGTTGACAGGTTTGAGATATAATGACATCATTTATATTTGCTTGCATGTAGGGAGACTCATGACCGCAATTGCGGAATAGCATTATTATGATATCCTTAGTGTACCGATTAGTACCTAGTTAAGAAATTATAACCAAAGAGAAGTTTGTAGCTTTAGAATGATTAATTGATTGTTTATGTGCTTTTTCATGGATCTACATGCTACGAGTCTCCGAATTTTCATATCACAAGAATACCATTTGCTTGAGGACAGACAAATGTTCATATGTGGGGGAGTTTGATAACGTGAAACTATACCATTTATTTTACTCGATTCACATGCATTTTAGTATGATTTTGTGTACGTTTTATTGTATTATGTCGGTGTTGGTGCCTTGTTTCAAGTATTTGTTGATGCAAAAGTCATGTGTGAGAAAGAAGTAAAGAAAAGAGAAGAAACGGAGAAAGAGGGAAGAAAAGAAGAAAATTCTGAAAATGCAAGTTTTGGGCTTGTGGCGTTCACCACGCCCCTTGCCACGTCACTTCAGAGTTTAAGTACCATGGTGTTCGCCACAAACACGCAGTACTGTTTTTTAGCAACTACATAGAACATGGTCAAGAACCCTTCCTATTTTCCCTCCACCACTTCCACACGAATTTAGGAAAGTTCAAGCTCCTTTCACCAATATAAAAATGTTGAATCAGAAGAAAAAAATATCCGAGTTTTTATCGTGTAATTTTGATTCTTAGTTTTAAGCAAAAATACTCTAAAAAGTGATAGTTCTTCCACATCGGGAGGCTATTGCACCTTTGTTCTTAAATTTACGAGTTGCTTGGATCAAGCATGCTGACATCGTTGTATTTTCCAGTTGTTATTTGTACTCGAAGAATCCTTCGAAGTTTAATCCAACTATTATTATTCATCAGGTTTCTTTTAATTGCTTAATTCTTTACTTTCCTCTTTAATTTACAATTCTGAATTTTGATTATGTTTATGTTTAAGGATTGTATGTGTATGATTAAGTTTTAAACCATGTCCGGCTAAACCTTTCGACATCGGTATATAAGGACCATCGTTCCGACAGGATTCAGTAATAATTAGTGATAATTTTTATGAGTTATTTTTCCGGCTCTGGTTTCCAATTCTAATTTAAAAAGGTTTTTGCATGAGAGTGAAAAGTCAATAAGGTTATAAATCAACAAAGCGAGAGTTTGAGATTTTAACTGGATACTGGTTTCTAGGCGTTAATCTTAAACACAACGAGAGCGCTGTAGGATTAATTAGGATTTATCAATTTCCAAAAGTTACTTTTAATTCAGGTGGGTGAGCGAGAGCAAAATATTTTGGCTTAAGAGTATAGCCCGAGTCAATAACACGAGAGTGTATGGCAAAATCTTTTAATTTGATATTTTATACTAAAAAGTGATTTACCTTATTTTAATGTTAATTATTTACCGAATCCTCGAAGAATGATGTGATTTACATACCGATACCTCTTTATTGAATATTTTAATTATATTATTATTTTCAGTTAAATTTTGTTTCCCCATTTCTCTTAATAAATCTAAAAAAACTATAAGAAAAAAATCATTAGCCTTAGCTTTACATAGTAACTTTAGATAACAATAATTTGATTTTTGGTCCTTTGGGTTCAATATCTTTTTAAAACTACGCGATACGATTGTGCACTTGCAATTAGCCATTTCGATAGACATACTAAGTCGCTATCAGAATGCTTTAGACCTCTATTGAGCAGGGGTAAGCCACTTCTTGTGATCACACCAGAGCAGAATGTCTGAAGACTCTGTTGAGTAAAAAGACAAGTTGCTTCAAGATTCAATCAATATGAAGTAGTTACGTCGAGAAATATATACAAGATTCAGTCAATCTGAGGTAGTTACGTTGAGATTCGATAAATCTCTCCAAAGATTAATTAGTCAGGGACATTCCCTCAAAGATCAGCCAGCCAGAGGCATAAATACTTCAAGGCTCGTACTAGGGCAGGCCACCCCAAGAGAACGAGAAGTCAATCTCCCTGAGATGGTTAATTAGAGGAATATGGTTCCAAGACACTAGGGCAAGTCATATTAAGATAATCTATGACAAAGTTGCTTAGTAGCTTGTGACTGGGGCAATCCGTGTAGATACCCAACAAATTAGGGTAAGACGGTCCGAAGAGAGGAAGGTTCTCTCTCTGCCTGTGAAAGCTTTTCAGATCCAGCCTGGGGCATCAGAAGGTCCATGTCAGATTCTTCCTCCAGCAATATCCAGCAGTACATATATGTCGAGAAGTCAGGCTAGACGCAGCCCATACCCTATAAATCAGAAGCCTTGCAACCCAAGCAATTTTGTCTCAGTATTCATTACACCATACCCAAGTTTGGGGCAGTTGTAGACCCTCATATCATTGCATCAATTTGTCATGCATAATTCATATCATCCTATTTTATGCATATCATCCGGCATAACATAAAACTCTCTAACAAGAAAGAAGCAAGCCCAAAACTCTCTTGGCACTGCTCAACAACCCATTTTTCTTGGCACTTTTCCATAGCCCACCCCGTTGGTATTGCAAAAAATTAAAATACACGACCTTTTTGTTTGACCCTTGAAAAACTCCTAGTTGGCAACCCCGACAAGATTTTTCAAGTCATTCCTTTTTGCTTACCCGTCATAAGCCTTTTGCCTCATTTATGGAGACGATTTCATTGAGATAACTCTCCTTCGTGAGTTTATTTCTTTACTTGGTGCACGAAATCACGTCTCCCCCTGGTTTCCTTTTTCACGAGAAGGGTTGTCTTTGTCAAGACTTTGCCTTTCAATTTGTTTTGAAATACCCAGTGTAGGTTTGGTGAGTCCCGGGAAGGGTAGCCATGTTTCGAAAACTTCACCCCCGACGTTGTGCCAGTGGGACCCCCTGAGGTTTTCGTGCCTACAACGAAGTGTCCAATTGACATAACTTGCTAAAGCTCATACCTTATTTGGAAAACCTCTTGCAAAGTCCAAACCCCATTGGCAAAACCCAGTTCCAAACCAAGTTCCTTCATGGTAACCCCTATCTCTCAAATCCGAAAAACCAGTTAAGCAATCATCAATGTCTATCACTTTTTTCAATACCCGTCAATATTGATATCCCTTTGCTCATTAGTGTCTATCACTCTTTTTCAATACTTGCATGCATTAATGTCCCTTCACTCGTCAGTGTCTATCACCTTTTTTTCAATACCCATCGGTATTGATATCCCTTTTCTCCAACCGCAAAGTTGTAGATGATCACCCTTTTTCCATTTTCAGACCTGATGATACTGTTACCTCCAACCCCAGAGTTGAGAGGTTGTTCTATACCCGACCTCATAGTTGATGTTAGTTCCTACTCCAACACCAGAATTGTTTCTCCTACCTTATTTCCAACCCCAAAGTTGTTGTCTTTTCCTTATATCCAATCTCAGAGTTGTATGTTTCTCATTCCCAACCCCAGAGTTGAAGACAACCTTTCTTATTTCCAACCTTAGAGTTGTTTCCCTTTTACAACCTCAGAGTTGTTTCCTATTTTGTAGCCTCAGAGTTGTTTCCCCTTTTGCGGCCTCAGAGTTGTTGCCCTTTTTTCAGTCTCAAAGTTGTTTGCCCTTTTCCAACCTCAGAGTTGTTGCCCATTTTTCAGCCTCAAAGTTGTTTTCCCTTTTGCAGCCTTGTAGTTGTTCCTCCTTTTGCAGCCTCAGAGTTGTTTCCCGTCTTTCAGCCTCAGAGTTGTTATCACTTTTCTTATTTTCCAGCCTCAAAGTTGTTATTTATTGTTTATCTTTCAACCTCAGAGTTGAGTATCTACCTTTTTCCAACCTTAGATTTAACGATTACCATTCTTTTTTAGGCCTCAAAGTCGAGTATCTACCTTTTTCCCACTTCGGAGTGGATGTACCGTTTTACCCTTAGCCTCAGAGCTGAACGTCTACCTTCTTTTTCAACTTCGGAGTTGATGTAATTTTTTACCCCCAGTCTCAGAGCTGAGTGACTACCTTTTTCCCAACTTTTGAGTTGGTGTAACATTTTCTTATCCCCTAGCCTCAAAACCGATGTCTTTTAATCCAACCTCAGAGTTAACGTCTACCATTTTATACCTAGCCCCAGAGTTGACGCCTATCTTTTTTCCAGCCTCGGAATCGATGTTGATTATGTTTTGTTTCCAACCGTAGAGTTGAGCATGTCCAATTTTACCCTATTCACAATATTGAGATCAAAACATTCCAATCTCCAGGAGTTAGTGTTGGTCATATTTTTGTCCTCAACCTCAGAGTTGACGACCAACTATTTACCTTCCAATTCCTATATTGTCTTCCTCAGCGAAGTTATCTATCACCCCAAAGCCTAGGTTTTGCCTGGCAAACCATTTCCAAAAAATATATCCCATAATATATCCCCCAGCGGAAAAACTTCTTTCTTAGTGCTTGTTAAAACTTGTTAGTAGAGATAAAACAAAAAAATAAATTGATCAACCATATTGCATTAGCATATTGTATATGTCATGCATATCTAACTGTCCATAGCTATCCACTTACCCAAATAACTTTTCAATACCCCAATAGCTACCCTGTACAAAAGCTATTTTGTTCATCCTATACCCCAGTGGAGGATTTCTTTGTGACCTATCTTCACATTTCATTTATTCTTGGTGGGCAATTTTTTTGATATTCTAATATTTAATCCTCTCCTACCTTGAATGTTTGGAAGCAATCATTATCCATACATTCAGGTTTGAGAAGATAAAATATGGGCAACTGTCATACCCTAAAATTCACCATATCTTTCACAATGATCATCTAGGTCACTAACACTAAGTAGTTACATATCTTGATAAACATTCATCTCATCTACATATCCATAATACCATAGTACATTCCACGTGCATTGAAAAGCTCAAAATCTTGGATTCAAGGGCCTCGATCACACAAGACATGGAAGGAAGGTTGAGTTCCCAGGCTAGGTTTCATGTGATGGACATGGTTGTATTAGAACTTTTCATCAATGATCAATTTAAGTCCCTTAAACCCTAGTTTCTGACTATGGCATCTTCATCAGTGGTGTGTACATTCAAGATTGAGGTTTCATCTACTTCATCTGGTCCATAATGAATGGTTCATTTGCTTGATTAATATTCATGGTCTTGATTCATTGATTGATATCTATTCAAAACCTCACATGTTCATGACCTTTTGTTTGATTGGTATTCATATGGTTTGATTCATGGCATAGTATATGTCGTTTGGTTCAGAGGTATTGTGTCCCATATTCTATTGTCTATACAATACATGTCCATGTCCAAAGTCAACCATCTAACCAAAGTCAACCATCTAACCAAAGTCAACCATCTTTTCCAACTTTTTTCTTTTTCAATACAATACATGTCCATGTCCATTTCCAAGTTCACTTTAAACCACTTTGAATCATGTTTATTATCCATCTTTTAGACCATGTTCAATCTTATACAACACATAATCTTTTCTTTTTAACCAAGACCTAATTCACATTCCAAATCTCATGTTCATGATCATTTGTAAACCTTGATTCATTGCACCATTCATTTGATTCATTTTCACATCATAACCATTATTAACCATCCAATTTCAAATTTCAAACGCATTTGAGTTCCATACATCATGCTAATCTCAAAAACATAAACCATGTTCTTTAAGCCTTTTTTTAATTTCGATTTCAATCCAAAGTTACAAGATTACAACCATTCATTCCAATACATAAGCATACATACATTCAATTTCAATTTTTATTCATTTTCCAATATTCACCATGAACCATAATACATCATTACAATTACAATTTCGAATCTCCAAATATTTCTACATAAATTCAATTTCCAAACTACAAAAATATCTCAAATTCCATTCAAGTTAATTACGTTGCATTTCAATTCAATTTTATTCAATTTCCAAAACTCCAAAACCATTCATAAAGCATTTCATATACATTCAATACATCATTACAATTGCAATTCCAAATTTCCGACTACACCTAATCACAACCATGTCCAATTGATTATTCATTACATTAAACCATTACAATATCCTACATAACACTACGATACAACAAACTGAACAACACAATAAAACAAATTCAAGAACTTCTAAAAGTCAACTTCCAACAACCGAACTTCTCATAATCATAACACCCTCGAACCTTCAACCGATTTTCAACTCCCAATAACCGAAAATCATAACCCTCCAACAATTTCTAACCGACTGTAACAAACTCCATAACAACTTCCTCAACTGTGATAACAGAATATCCAAAAACTCCTCAATTCAAAAAACCATAACTTTGCTTGCTAACTGATAAATTCCCAACCTCTTCAATCAACCTCTTAACAGAACTCCACTCTCCATTCTTCTATCCCCAAAAACCAACCATTTAAAATAACTTCCAGAAACAGACATAAAAGAAAAAACTTCTCAACGACTTCTGAACCAAGCTTCATCATAACCAAAAAAAGTCTCCATAACCAACTCAACAGATGGATGATAACAGAAAACCCCTCAGAAGCTTCCAACTGAATGGAACCGAATCAATAACAAACTCACTCCTTCAAAATCACAACAAAAACTTCATTTTGCTTCCTCTTCCAATCTTCAACAAACTCAAAACCTCTCTCAAAATCCAACAACTTAACTGAGTTCCAATAAACTGTTTTAACAAACCTAATCGAATTTCTACAACTCCTACACTCTAACAACCTCTCCAACCGACATTGAAAAACACAACAGCAAGAACATAAGTGAATAATAAGTGAAGGATATTCAAAGAGAAGTACAATGGGTTTCATCAGAAAGACATGAATCGGTGCAACTTCGCTCTTCATCCCTGTATCTGTCATACCCCGATTTTGTCCGAACATTTTTGTACCACAATGCATGCATCATAACTTTAAAACTTCTTAGCATTTTGAAACTTTACTAGCGTGCACCTAGGGTTTAGGATTCACCAAGATCCTCTAAATGAAAGGCTCATTCTACGTATACTTAGTAGCCATATAGGGTCATTATTGATGTATATGCAAGTGAACTCTAACTGGACGTGATTGGAGGCTCGATTGGTTGTTGGTTATCCGTTCATAATGGTATGCACTATCCTAAGCCATATCCTCACTTACTTTGCCCGTAAGTCGTTTTGAAAGCCTGCACCTCATTAATTCAAGGTCTTAAAAGCAACGCGTGATTCACAGGTATAAGTTATACTTTACAAAAAATCCTCTTAAGGAATTGGTGTACAAGTAGGTGTGTAAATTTGGTTTATTACATCCCGTTTGGAGCATTAGTGATTGGTATCTTGTTGACCAAAGTCAACCAACTAATGATGAGTGGCTTGAGAGAGGTTCACAACTTTTCTCTGAACTTGATAATTACCACTGTTGATATGTTTAGGTCATACCATGAGAAATTTTATTTAATTGACATTTAAGATCCATATTATTTTTTGCTAATTGTTTCCAAGTGAGATTTAGGCCACCCTGTACACTTTCATACATAATCATGCATTTAATTAGTAAAAAATAAAGGAAGAATATTCATTTGATCTTGGAACTACTAACTCTAATATAAGATTTCACATGCTTCCAATTCACAAGCATATCACGATATGAGCCTATATTTATCTCTTTATTAACACATAAACATCAATCAATTCCTGGATTTCATTACAAATGTTTAAAGTACATAGACCATATGCATAATTACAGTACATGTTCTGCTGCATTTACATAATTTGAGGCAAAAAGAGAACAAGATGAGTATCCCGACAAGGAGGCTCATCCACGTACGCTCAGGGGGCTTCCAAATGCTGTCTTGATTCGTGCAATCCGATTTGTTTTACCACGTGCCGACAGACACTTCATGTTGAGTGAAAAGGGCTGAAGGAAGAGTCACATTCGTCTTTAAAATCATATGTTGGAACCCGCTGATGGTCAAATACATCCATCGATTAAGAGGTCACCGTCCCTTCCCGTTGTTCTTCCAGGAGAGGTGTCCAAGAGTACCTGATAAAGAAAAAAAACAAACCAAGTCATAATACGAGAGATGACCGTGTAATTTGGTACACCACACGTGCAAGCTTCGTAATGCATACAATGCAAGCCACAAGAACCATAATTTCTAGCTGCGAATACAAGAGCTAAGCTAGGTTGCACCAAAAACAAAAGACATAATGGATGCCTCAAGCTTCCATAACTAAGTCTGATTCATAAATAGAGCCTGCTATTAAATTGCTGGTGTAAATCAAACGGAAAGATATATGATAAATAGACGTATGATGTAGTTTTATAAAACCAAAAACCTAATACCAAGCCAAGGCTAAGATAGCAACTGGAACAAGCAGGACCAATGTATATATCGAAGAAGTGTGTCACGGTAAAGTCACAAGGTGCTTACCAAAACCACCCTGCTATATCAGTTAATAATATCACCCTACATTGAAACGAAATTGAAGCATCAAAATAAGTCTATCAAAATACTCACACAGAAAAAAATAAATCCAGATGATAATAGTATAACAAAATGGGGACCACCAGAACTCAGAAGATCCGAAAATCTCAATCACTACAGACAAAAGAAACAAATTCAATCCTAACAAATTGGTGAGATTCACCAAATCTAAAGGGGATTCGAATCTAACTGAACGATCCTTTAATTCCTGCCAACTCATAACAAAAAGGACCACATACACCCATCTATAAGAGGAGGCGCTCAATCATTGAAGAGGAGGACCGTTATTCTGCAAAAATTCCCAAGAACCCTTTTCAGAAAAGCTCACAATTTTTTAAATCTATATTAGAGTTTCACGCCGAAACTCTAACGTAGATGAGCTCAGACCAACACAAAAACTAATAGCAAACAGAGAAGAATAGAGAAGAAGAAGAAGGAGAAAATTCGAAGGAAGGACTTATCTGAACCGCGCCGAAGAAGATCTCGCCGTCGGATCCGCTCCGACCAAGTAGCCTTCTTCTCCCTCTTTTACTTGAAACCTTTAAGCCATTATATTTGCCTTTTCAAACTGAGTAGAAGCCCTTTAATGATTTTTGTATATTGCAACTGTGAAGGTTTTAAGTTTGAAATTAGGGTTTCTTGTTTGAACCGTTTCTCGCTATTGTTTTGTTTTGAGTCGCCTGTTAGAACGAATTAAGGGTTTTTGCTGGTTGCGTGGAAGGTCGTTTCGGTTGTGGTTTGAGTTTACGTTTTTTGAGCGTCGATCCGGTCGGAGGGAGACCGTTTTGTTAAATCCAAAGTCGGATTTGTGGTCATCGGCCAGTTTGAGGTAGGGTTGGTGTTTGAGTTGTGGTGGTTTGAGGTAGTGTTTGGCCGGAGAATAAGGTGGCGCCGCCGCCAGCGGTCGACCACCACCGTCTTCTCCGATGGTTTCTCATCAGGTAGGCGAAGCACTTGCAGAGCGATATGAGCCTCTAAAGTGAAGAGAGAGAGTAGAGTTCACAAACTAAACTCTGGTTCTCAAAAGCTGGGTTTAAGTACCCACGCTTGGCCTGGCGTACGCACCCCAAGTGTCGCCGTTATGACAGGCCTCATCAGCATTGACTAACGGTCAACCAGGCGTTCCTGTGTGGATTCCCCATGATACCTTATCGCGATCCCCCGCTGGATATGCCCCATTTGTTTGACCAAGTCAAGCCTAGGGATCTGACGGCCGAGAGCTTCCTTGTGAAGTCAACCAGCTTGACCGGGCCTCAGTTGGGTCTCCCTTGTGATTTTGGGGCTCCGAATTGGGCCCAAAGGCATGTTTGGCTAGTTAACCCCTCCTTTACTATAATGCAGTGCGCCCAGATTTGGGCTTTTTCTCACTTTAAGCCCATTTCCTTTTACTTCTTGCTTATTGATTTATTTCTTTATTTTTTTTATGGATACATGTAAGACATATATTCGAGTATTATTGCTACAAAAATAATGTTTTTATTTGATCAACTTTTATTTTAATGCTTTAATTATTAATTTAAAATCAATCATTATCTTGATTTGTAGAATTTGTTTGAGATATCACCTTGAACGTGCTTGATTAAACTCACTTGTGTAATTCCTAAGTTCATTTAAACCATGATAAGTTATATTTTCATAATGACCTTCATCCTTTAATCAATCTAATCGTTATATTAAATCATTTAAAATTTCATATCTCTCAATTCAATGTTGAGATCATCCTTCCATAACCTTGTAAGTCGATCGCTTTCACGCATCGCCATCAATCTCACATAGCTTACTCTTGGGCTTTCTTACAATGAGACCTATTCGATTTTAATTAATTGAGTAGATGATCGATTCACTAATAAAATTCACTTCATTCGTAAACACCAAATTAAAACCTCGACCCAATATCGAGTATTTTCTTTCAAATTAAATTAAAGTACCTAATCACAATCAAATACCATTTCATTTGGGAAATGAAAAGGGGGGATGGCTTTGAGTTTTCAACTCCTCTCCTCGAGTATTTGAATACGAGTTCTCTTACTCGGTTAGTCAAATAGTTGTCATTTCTAAATCACCTAAACACAATTAAATCAATTTATTCTCATAACAATGGAATGAAAAAGGGAGATGGTTTTGAGTTTTCAACTCTTCTCCTCGATTGTTTGAATATAAGTTTTCTCCTCGTACTCAAGCAGACGGGTAATCTCATCAGGAATATCTTCAACATCATCTTCTTATGCCTTATAGGGAATTCAAAGTTGGGAGATGGTGTTGTATCATTATGTTCAATGGGTTTGATCAACCTGCATAATGATTTTGAGTATAAAAGAGATTTCAGAATTTAAACAAGGCAAATCATTATGCAGATGGAAAAATTGATTTTATTCTCTTTTTTAGGGTTTTATGGTGATCACCAATTTCATGCGAAAAAGCAAAAAATGAAAAATAATTTGGAAAACAAACATTTAACATGCGACAATTGAATGAATATCATTGTATTAACCAATTGTGCCAACAATGTCTTCACTTCTCCCTTTGGCATGGGAGAAGGGTTTTAAACAGGAATGAACATATTACGTTGACTTATGGATAACTGTTGGAACATCCACAACGACCCAATTATTGCAAATCCCGCCAGGTATGACAAAGTTGTTGAGGTCTTCCTCTTCATCTTCTTCAATGATGGCGGCAGCTTCTTGATCTTCATCGGTGTGGATGAAACCTCCACTCTGAAACAGCCCAAGATCATTAGAAACACCGGAAGAATACCCTATACCAGCCTGAGATTTATTATCTTCCATCTTTATCATTTTCCCTAAACCAACAGTTGCGTCGTGCTCAATGGCCAACTTTGCATCTTTGTAAGAGACGAATGAAGAAAGTCCTTTCCTAGAAGGCTCAGCAATAGATAAGGCTTGGAATGGAGTTCTAACCTCATCCTCAACATCGATGTAGGAAAAGGAAGATAAATGGTTGACCAAGAGATCCTTCTCTCCCCCTATCACCACCAACTTCTTGTTCTTGACGAACTTCAACTTTTGGTGTAGGGTGGATGTCACGGCACCTGCCTCGTGAATCCATGGTCTACCAAGTAAACAGCTGTACGACGGATGTATGTCCATAACTTGGAAAGTGATCTGAAAATCACTAGGTCCAATTTTGATTGGGAGGTCTAATTCACCGATCACTGTCTTACGCGATCCATCAAAAGCTTTTACTACCACTCCATTCTGCCTCATGGGAGGTCCTTGATATGAAAGTTTGGCGAGAGTGGATTTTGGAAATACATTAAGTGATGACCCTGTGTCCACCAACATATTGGACAGGGCATCGTCTTTGCAGTTCATAGAGATATGTAGGGCCAAATTATGGTCTTTTCCCTCCTTGGGAAGATCATCATCGCAGAAGCTCAAATGGTTGCAGACATTTATATTTGCAACAATGCTATAAAACTGTTCAATTGTGACATCGTGATCCACATATGCCACGTCCAACACCCTTTGCAACGCTTCACGGTGTGGCTCTGAATTCATCAATAAAGACAGGACAAATATCTTTGATGGAGTTTGAAGCAACTGCTCCACAATGTTGTACTCGCTCCTCTTGATGAGCCTCAGCATCTCATCACATCCTCTCTCAATATGCCAGATTGGCCAACTAGGACAAGAGCTGTATCGGCTTTGACAATAATAGGGTAAACACCCTTCACAACAGGAATAGAATGATTTGAAGAAGAGGTCCCCACGGGACTAACAACATCTCTCTTCACGACGTTTTCGTGGGATTTCGGCTGAGCCAAGAAAACACGACCACTACGGGTCAATCCACTAACATCGGATATGCTTACAACAGAGGTTGAGGGCAACGACACCTCCTTCCCATCTTCCAGCATAACAACATTGTACCGGTACGAGACCGCTTTATCTGACACATACGGGACAGGGACCACTGGCTTTATCACAAGAGTTGGCACCACCTTCCTTTTGCTACCATCATACTTGATGACAACAGGATCAGGAATATTGAACACAAGGGTAATAACATCAACTTCATCCTCATCAAGATTTTGAAGTATCTCGATCATCCCTTGGTCTAGCATCTCTTAGATGTCCCTTATTATCTTGCGTCATCCTCTTTCATTGACAGTGCACACATGGCACCTATCGTGATCGTGCTCATAGTGACCGTGCTCACACAACAGCCTATGCATTTCTACCAGGGACTGCCTTATATCATTCACATAGAGGACCTTATACTTGCCAGGGCAACCCTGAACCATGTTAACATCCGCCTTCCTATGCTCAGGCAATGGGTTCTTCTTAACATTTGGGCATACATCCTTAAAGAATAGTATCTCACTCCTCACAAGGTCTTGCACCTTCGTCTTAAACGGAAAGCAGTTCTCCACATCATGTTCGAGCGTGCCGGGATGATACACACAATAAAGTTCAGGCTTGTACCACCATTGAGGATTGGATGGCACAACAGGAGGATCACGTGGAGTTATCAATTTCCTATCAATCAAGGAAGGGTACAATTCAGCGTAGGTCATAGGAACTGGGTCAAAAGTCACCCTCTTCCTCTCGTAAGTGCTGGTGCTGTTGTTGTTATTGTTGCCACGAGGCTGGTAAGCCTGTTGTTATTGACGAGATTGTTGTTGTGGTTGTTGACCTTCTTTGTAAGTAGGTGCTATATGAGCCACCTGGTGTTGGTTGACGACCGATCGAACTTCCTTCCTCCTCACAGAGGGTCTTCTTTTACTATGGGAATAAACAACATGAGTCTCCCCTTTCTTCTTTATGGCAAATCCTCCATATTTCTTTGCCGAAGAACTATCATCACGGGACAGACGTCCTTCACGGACTCCCTCTTCTAGCCACATCCCCATATTTACCATTTCGGTAAAGTCTGAGGGAGCACTAACAATAATGCGCTCATAATAGAAAGAGCTCAAAGTCTTTAAAAAGATATTTGTCATCTCCTTCTCCTCCAATGGTGGCACTATCTGAGCTGCCAATTCTCTCCATCTCTGGGCATACTCCTTGAATTCCTTATCTTTTTAGGACATCGCCCTCAGTTGATCTCTGCCCGGAGCCATATCCATGTTATACTTATACTGCCTTACAAAAGCCTCACCGAGGTCATTTAAAGTGCGCACAAAGCCACAGTCAAGACCCATATACCATTTCAAGGCAGCGCCAGACAGGCTGTCTTGAAAATAATGGATGAGCAGTTGATCATTGTTGGTATGCATAGACATTTTTCTAGCATACATGACCAAATGGCTGAGTGGACAGTTATTCCCCTTGTATTTTTCAAAGTCAGGGACCTTGAACTTCACCGGAATCTTTACATTTGGGACCAAACAGAGCTCAGAGGCGCTCTTCCCAAACAAGTCTTTCCCTCGAAGGGCCTTCATTTTCTTCCTCAAGTCAGAGAACTGGTCTCTCATCTCGTCTAACTTGTCATACACATCCGGGTTCTCAAAGGCCTCGGAATGGTAGATAGTCTCGTCAACACGGACTTGAGGAATGGGAGCTGGAGTAGGAACAGAATTAACCACCGGGGGTGGCACCACAGAGACCAGGCTAGATGCCGGCTGAACTTGCACTTGCGGATAATGTCCTTCAGGCATGAAATTATGGGGCATCCCCAAGGGTAACCGGAAGGCATAACATTGGCTGATCCCATAGCAGGGGCTGGTATAGAGGTAAGAGCTATCTCAGGCGCTTGATTCGACGCAGACGCTTGCACATTTACAGCTTGCTTTTGAGCCTGGAGTAGAGACTCCACCAGAGCAGATAACTGATTGACTTCTTCTTTGAGCTCTTTGTTCTCGTTCTCTAGTTGTTCGGCCATCGCTTTGACGTTTGCACGAGTGCGGTACGGATGCGTCAACTTGTCTTCAAAATGAATGAAGAGCAAAGAGTTAGACCACTGTATCAAGAGCTCGGAACCAAAACCTGCTTATGCATATGATGCATGCAATGCTCATACATATGCTTTTGTTTTTTATCAGAGGAACTTTATAAGGATCTATTTGCAAATGTTTTGAAAATGTGGAATACTCATAGCAATAATATTTGGAAACTTTTTACACCAAAGAAGTAGTACAGTCTCGGTAACCAAATACAATACAAGAGAAAAGGAGAATAAACATCCTATGGAACCATAGAAGCAGTCTTCTAAATCCTTCGAGATTGGAAGATAAGTCACATGAAGCTTCTTCACCTCTCTCTCATAAGTTGCTTCCATGTCGGCCTTCTCCTTGGCGAGCTGATCATATCTCTTCTTCCAAAACCTAGACGAGTGAGGTAGGAGAGAAGTAACCACATCATCGGGCTCATCAATAACCTGATGCTCTAGAAACTCGATCGTTGCATCCTTATCCTTGAGCTGCTGAAGAAGCTCCTCACGCTCACGAACCCAAGCACGCGAATAGTCTTCGTCTCTTAACTCCTATACTCCTTGATTAGGGAGGGTTGAATGCCCAACCATAACCATATGGGTAGATCTTGGATACTCATACGACATGCGGTACTCGAGGGCTCTCTTCCTTACCCAAGAGGTGTAAGGCTCCAAAGCAACACAGTTCTTTGGACCAAGCTCATTCCTCCATTTCCTATGAACCTTGCGCCAGACGCGGACCATCCTATCCTTTAGGTTTTGGGGATCTTTACCCTCTTGAAATAATAAGCATTCCAACAAAATGTTGTTAGGTTTATCCTTTAAGGGGAACCCAAGCTGACGGCGAGCCAAAGCAGGGTTGTAGTTAATTCCACCATATGTACCAAGAAGAGGTACATTGGAGAACTCACCACAAGAATCAATAATCTTAATGCCATCATAAACACAATTATACCAAGTGATATCACCATTAGTGAGAGACATAAGTCTCGTGGACCACCGTAGACATCCCTTGTTCTCCTTGAAGGCAAGCGTCTGAGGCAAGTGCGAAATAAACCACTTGTATAGCAGAGACAGACAACATACAATGGAACCACCACCCTTTGCATTCCTCATATGCAAATAAAAATAAGTGTCACCCAACAGAGTCGGAACAGGATTAAGAGAAGAGAAAATCCTAATAGCGTTCACATCCACGAAGTTGTCGATGTTGGGAAATAACACTAGCCCATAGATGAGGAGTACAAATATGGCTTCAAAAGCTTCCTTACTCATGGCCTTCCCAAACAAGGTAGCTTTGGCAATCATAAAATCAGACGGGAGACCTTGAATTCCACCCTTGGTAGTCATATTGGTAACAATGTCAGATACCTCCACGTGAATCATGTCAGCAATCTCTTGAGAAGACGAAATCTTCTCCAAACCACTGAACGATAATTGGTCAAGAATAGGTATGCCCATATGATAAGCGTACTCCTCTAATGTAGGCAAAAGCTGGAAATTTGGAAAAGTGAAGCACCGATACAGAGGATCGTAGAACTGCACCAACACACTCATCATACCCTCATCCACCTTGGTAGAGAGAATAGCTAGAAGCTTCCCGTGGCGAGCTTTGAACTCCAAGGGCTCTAATACATAAGATGTCAGACGCCTTAACTCTCTCAAGTAGGGTTTTCTGAAACTCTACTTCTTCGTATTCCTTCTTTGCTTATCCATGTCTGAAAATTTGCAAATAGACCTTTTAAGTTCCTTGCAACAATCTTATTGTCGATGACATGAATGCGGATGAATGCATGGACGCATGGATGCAATAAACACACTCAAGGATCAAGCAAGTCACACCATACAAAGGTTACGGGATGGCTCAAGTCATCGTCAATATCAATCATCCATTTTGGTGGATTATGGTTTACACCTTATCAACATCCAAGTTCCATTGATATTGAGGATATACGAGAACGGATCAACCGCGAATCACGGGTTTGTTGTGAGTCACGAGCATGGAGTCTCGGTTAAGAACCACCCAACGGGAGTGTACTATGGTTAAACCTGATAATCACGTTCTAAAAGGTTCCCATAGTCATCATTCCATCTTTCAGATATTACCGGATAAAACGACTACTCGTCCTCCAAAAATATTCTCAAGAGAGACTCTTATGAGTGTAGTATCACATAACAATCGCATCAAGTCTTACACTTGAACGACCTTCGCGCTACGTCCTAAAATAGGCCAAGATGGGCTAGGTATCTAAGGTCCTTGGTTTCTAGGGTTTATATTGGAAAGAGTAATGCCTAACCACGACTACTCGTGTGACATTAGTGATCCCAATAAAACCTCCACCAAGTGAATGGACTTGCAAGTTAACTTGTTAAGGAATAACTCCACACAAGTCAACAAGACTATGCCATTCTCCTATCATAAGTGCACTCGAGTTCGGGTATAAAACTCATCTCACAAGAAACCACCAAGCATACAAGCAATTAATATGTCAAGCAATTCATACATTACAAACAATACATTCGTCCCAAATTTGCACAAAAATATGCCACAAATAAATATAAACATACAACGCATACAAGCAAAAAAAGTAGGCTAAACCCACGGGGCTTTTGTGTCCCCAGCAGAGTCGCCACTTTTCTGTAGCGGAGTTTTTATTACCTTTAGGTTTATTAATTAAACTAAAAGTCAACATACAATTCGAGTCGCCACCGCACTTTTATTTGTCCAAAGGAAAGGCTAAAAAGCGAACAAAAGCCAAGTAAGAAGTTTTTCAAATCAAAAACTAATAAAAATGTCAGAGATCTAGGTAAGGGGGTTGGTTATGAAATGGGAAGGTTTTACGCATCCAAAACATCCTTAGTACTCTAAGGGAACCTCTTTTTGCAAATATGTGTTGTAGGTTGATATTTGTGAAAAGATTTGTGCAAAAGATTAGAGGGATGAGAAGAGAATAGGTTATATTTACAATTTTTGTTGTTTGAATGGATGAACCCATTGCCTACGTACCATCACAAAGGACGACCAAAACCTCGTAGTTCATGGTAAAAATTTCAAAAAAGATTGGTGAATTAATTTTAATCAAAAGAGGTATTTTGTTATCAAAGGGAGAAAACTCAACCTAAACCAACAATCCACCATGTGAGGAAGGCTTCAACATGCTAGTGAGGGGTTATCCCTATAATAAGCATGGAAGGCTTATAATCCAACACTAAGGATGAGGTGAGATTTACATCAACCACTACGATAACTCAAACCTATGACTAATGTTTTTGAAAAGATTTTAACAAGTGGCCATTGGAACCACAAAACAACCTGAAATGGGTTATATTAACAAGTTAAGTTTATTTACAAAATGAGGTCAAAGTTGGATTAAAGTTTATTTACAATGAGTATTTATGAAAATGGTTTTTAAAAGTCAAAGGCCTAAGGCCTAGGTTTCTAATTTGAAATAAAGTCAAAGTTTTGAAAATGATTTTTGGCTTGGTTAGAGTGGGGAGAAGAAAGAAAGGTTATTCCTAAAGCATACAAAGATAGAAGGGGAAAGATAACCCTTGGAGTTCCTTTTCTTGGAGTCATAGAGATGACTCAAGATGCTCCTTTCCTTTGGATTTAGCACACAAAACAAGCACTCGACAATTTGAATTTAAACTCCTAGGATCTCCATTTGGCTTGTCTCCTAACTTGGCTACTCATGACAATGGTCCTCTTTTCACAATCTTAAGATGAGGTTCCTATCACACAAAAGCACACATCAAAAAGCTCATAACACAATAAAGGGAATGGATAAAGAATAAGTTTCAAGATAAGTCCTTTGAGGTCAACTTTGAATTTTTAGCATTCTAAAGGCAAGAGGCCTAGTTGCTCTTCAACATATTTTGCATTCTAAAGGCATGAGGCCTAGTTACTCTTGAACTCCTTTAAGCATGGGTGAATCTTAATTCTAAGTCCTTTCTCATTTTGCATTTTTGTTCACATCAAAACAAACACAAAACAACACAAAATAACAATATATTTATATACAATAATGGGCTCAAATGAGCAAAAGAAAAATGACATAAACATAAAATACGTGCTCAAGTGAGCAAAATTAAAATCAAGATGAATAATGAGCAAGAAATAAATGACATTAAAAGTAAATGACAAGAATTTAAAAGCTCAAATTAAAGTTAGTAGTTAGTAGAGTTATATTAGCTTGTCATAAGACAATGTAGCGCTATGTTAAGCAATCGTAAGTGGACTAATATAGTAGTCACACCTATCTGACTAGTAATCCAAGCTCCATAAACTTGCCATGCCAAACAAAAGGGGAAGGACCTTGTATTGACTTTTGGTTACTTGCTTGACCAAGAAGCAACCTATCTTTGACACAAAATAACTCACTTGATCATGGATCAAGTTGAGTTTGGTTTGGATCAAAGAAGATTAAAATCCTATTTGTCAAGACCAACCTCAAGACTTTAACTCATTGGCCATTGAGGGAAAGAAAGGGATGAAGATGAAAGATCCCAATTGATCAAGGGATAACTCATCCTTGATCAAATTCATTCATCTTTCTAGGTGATGATCCTTAAGGATTCTTAAACCACAAGATCCAATGAATTTGATCAAAGTTGAACCAATTCAACCTTAATCAACACCAAACAGAAGAGGAATGAATATAACAAGTCAAGAAGTCAATGATATTTTTTTGGTATTTTTTGAATTAAAAGAAAATAAAAATAAAAAACAAACAAACAAGGTTGAACCTCTAATTCTATTCAAAACAACTTCGATGAGTCCAATTAAATTCTCATAGGTTCAACATAGTCAAACAAACTTTGACTAATTTTCTCACAAATTTTTAAAGTCATAAAGTAATTAAAATCAATTAAAAACAACAAAAAATAGCATAATATGAATTAAAATCTCAAATAATCTCAAAGTAAACAAGAAACTGTTGAGACTATTTTTCATTGACTTATCATGATCCATAGATGCTATGAAAATATTTTTGTATTTTTTAAAAGTCAGAAAGTATTTTAAAATGAATTAAAATCATTAAAAATCAAATAATTCATGAAAAATACCAAATGAAGTCACAAAAATAATTAAAAATCATAATATGAAACTAGATTTTTCAAGAAAAATTTCAAAGTTGGTCTCATATTTTTCTGACTTCATATGAATTTTTAATGAATTTTTGAAAATAGAATGAATTAAAGGAAAATAAAAAGAAAAATGAAATAAGCGAAAAATGTTGAGCCACTAGATCTAATTCATTAATTGACGTGGTAGTGGTGCACGGCTTGGATCTGAGGACACACAATACACTCAAGTCAACAACGCCACATGATGAATTAAAACAAGTAATTAAAACGGACGTGTGAGATTAGATCGTGAGAGAGAGATCCAAAGGTTCTGGTAAACACACGTGGTGGTGGTGGTGGAAACCACCGTCTTCTCCGGCCAACCAACAGATTCCGGCCAGATTTGCAGAAAAATAAATCTTAACAAAAATGAAAAACGAGGACATGGAAATGAAGCTCGTGCGATGTAGATCATCACTATACCATTGGATTTCTTTCATTCTTCCTATATTGAGAGAAAGATGAAGGAGAAAATCATGGTGTCCACATGGATTATTCATGAAACGGCAAATTAAATGCACCAATAGCTTACCTCAAGTATGAGCACTTCAGAGAACCACCAAAACACAAGAAAACTACATTGAATTAAGAGTTTTAGATCCAAACAGTTTGAGTTGATACCTTCAAAATGATGAGTTTTTGGCCATGAATTCTTCAAGCTCTTTGCTCCTCTTTGATCTCTGAATGTAGGGAAGATGATTGGCTAAGGAATCTGGCTTTCAAATTCAACTAATGTTGCTGAATTTCAAGCTCGAAAATGTGAAGAATAGTGAATGATTCCTTTGGTGAGGGTTATGGTTTCAGTTCTGCAGCATAAGAGATCTCCAAAAGGTTATCAAATGAAGCCCATGAGGCTCTTATTTATAGTTGAATGTATCTGAATTCACACTTTGCTCATGTGCATGGGATTTGAAAATTTGAGTGCATGGGCCTTTGTGGACGTATGAGAGGCCCATGAATGGCTGAAGAAGCTTGATAAGATCATAAGGAAGGCGTGTGGTCGTGCACTTGGAATGAAAGAAGCTTGCATTTCAAGTTATAACATAAAATATCAAAAATGCACATAAATGAAAAGAAATTTGAATCTCCCAAATGGTAGATCCAAGTGACTATTATGAGTAATGGTTGGAAAGCTTTTGAAATAAGTAAAAAAAGTCATGTTGGACAAAAAATCATTTGACATGTGCAAATTGATCAAAACTGGTTTGGAAAGTTCAAGTATAAAACATGTTCAAATCATTTTGAAAAAGTTCACCAAAAGTAAGCTTGATCAAACCCCTTTGTACTTATAATATAAGCTTCAAATGAAAACATCTCCAACATTAAAGTTGTATATACTTTCAAGTTAGTCAATTTAGACTCAAAGTTTGCATCATTTGGATTTTTTATGACAAAGTTATGAACATTTGAAGTTGGGTACTTTTTCAAATTCAATGAATTAGGTCCAAGATGACCTATAATGTATTGCAATATCACATGTATTTCCTTTAGTATTATGAAATTTTATCCAACATAACATTTTAAATAGACATCTCAATATTTCCAATGCCTTTGGTCCCACCTCAAAATCACAAAAATTGAGAAAGTCATGCCCTTGGCAAGTTGACCCAAAATTAGGGTTTCAGTAAAAATGACCTATAATGTTTTGAAATGAATGATGACCTTACAAGCTTCAAATGGTCTTTTTATGAACATTAAAGTTGTTCATATGGTCCGTAGGGACATATTTTCTTTTGAGGTCATCTTCATTTGACAAACACATCAAGAATTATAGCTCGTTGAACCTCAGCTTAGTCAGATGACTTGACCGGTCAACTTTTCAAAGTCAAACTTCCAATCTTGATGAATAAATGATTGAGGGGCCTCAAATAAGCTCATATATGCATAAAATGATAAATTAAAGAACTTCCCTTGATTAAATTTGATCAGAGGTTGAGATTGCTTCATGGGCAAGGCACATTCAAAGCATTGTGAAATTAGGGTTTCCTTGGGAAACAATCTTCAAGCCCATTGGGTTATCTTGATCAATTTGGAAAATTGAGATGCTTGGGAGACATATATGATGATTAGGAACTTTGTGGACCATTGTCATGCTTTTTCTCTTCTTCATCTAGCCATTGCATTGGGCTTAGGAGCCTCCTAGGAGCATTGTGGAGCACATGATCACTTGAGCTTCAAAATAAAAAGAGTTAGTGACATATTTTTGTGATTTTGGTTAGTAATCAAATAAGAAATGCAATAACATATAATACAAACATGCTCGGTGATCTCAAATCACTCACACAAGTCCCAACCCTTGGGTTAAGGAGACAAACATGTTATGATCCTTGAGGCAATGCACTTGTGCAATAACATGATGTCATGAGGGATCTTAGGGTCAAAATTAGGGTCTTACACACGCAAATTCACTCTTCATCTCCGTCGCCACACGACTTCACTATTCATCAACATCGTCACTATCCTTCACTCTTCGTCATCCAACATCAGCACGATCCTCAACGATGCAACAACACAAACTTCGCACAAGGACGCTCACGAAGAAGATCCGAACGCCGACGATGAGATTTCATTTTGTGATTGGATTTTCCCTCTTCTCGTTATGGACATGAAGAATGATGGGTTGTTTGAACCTGATTTTTCTTTGTTTGGTGAGGGAAAACTTAGGCCTTCGGCCCAAGCAAGTACAAAGGAACTGTTCCCAACAGTCACACCTCCTTTCATTATTCACACACCCCTGCCCCATTAATCTATTAGTTTTGCCATTAATCTTTGTTAATCCTTTTTATTTATTATAATCTTAGTTGATTTTTAGTTTATCAAGCTTCTGACTTTTTTTTACCATGTTAGAATTGGGTAAATTTTCTTGATTTTAGATTTTAGATTTAGCATAATTTAAGTTTAATCCATAATTAGGTTGGATTAAGAATTTAGTTAGAAATTAGGTTTAATCAATTTTTTTTCTTTTGATTAGATTTAGTTGTCTTAATTTTCAATAATTAGTTCATGATTAATTAACCATGCCATGATTAGGATTTTAATCATAAGGTCTTGATATTTCTTTTTTTGTGGATTTTATTTGGATTAATATGCTTAATGGTTGATTTTACCATGATTTGTTCTTTAGTTAATTTTCCATCCCGTTCCGTATATCACATTATGATTGTCATGATCATATTCATTAAATGAAGTTGTGATTTAGATTTTAACTTCCCATTTCTTTTGATTGATCTTAATCCATTTTGTTCACTTTATTCATTATTTGGATAACATGCTTAAGTGTAGATTTTTTCCATGATTCGTTTTTTAGGTTAATTTTGCTATACTTGGATTATAATTGACCATTAGATTTGTGAATTGACTATTTTTCCCTTAGGTTTAGAAATAGCTTGATTTTGCATGCTCCTCTAGTTTTAGGACTTGTAGCAATTTTCTAATTGATTATTTAACCCTTTAGGTTGTTACATATTCATTTTCAAATGTTATTTCCCACTTGATTCAGTTGATCAAAGTACGTTTTGATCAACTAAATCCTTTAATTGTGCTTAATTCCCCAAGCCTATTCAACGGATCAAAGATCCTTGATCACTTGATAAGACAAGTCCTTGTGTTCAACTTGTATTGGATACTGGATCTCAAGACTTCAATCAAGATTCAAATACTAAGAGTTCATGCAATTCAAATCAGTACAAGACAGGACTACTAATCAAGCACTACAAAGGTCAAATTCAATGTTTGTCGATCATGAGCCAAATTATGTGCCATGAGTCTTAAGCAATAGAGAAGGAATGAGAGTGGAGAATTCATATCATCATTCTGAATATCTTTGGGCACGGGACGAATGACCCAGTTGCTCATCATATTCACCTCTATTCATAGACTTTAGCACAATTTGATTCAAGTTGATTGTCAAGTCTCTTCTTTCTTCAAAGACAACCCTTCATCACGGAAAGCTGTAAGGAAATTCAACTTTAATGCTCATCAGTTATGATGCAAATTGCACGTCATGAGCCTTAAGTAATAGAGAAGGAGTGAGAGTGGAGGATTCCTATCCTCATTTTGAATATCTTTGGGTACGGGACGAATGACCCAGTTGTTCATTGTATTTTCTTATATTCATAGACTTTAGTGCAATTTAAATTAGATAATTGATAAGTCTTTCTACACATACATGGAATGCCGACTGAAGATCAGAATTCCGACCTTCCCATTTTTTTCTTCTTTTCCTTTTGTTCTCTATCAGTAAAACCAAAACCATTTTGATAATAAACTCAAAAAAACAATTAACAATACGATTAGGATGGTATGTTATGAGCCTTAAACAATGGAGAATGGGTTGGAGTGGAGAATTTTTATCCTCATTTTGAATATCTTTGGGTATGGGACGAATGACCCAATTGCTCACTGTATTCACCTCCATTCATAGACTTTAGTATGATTTAAATCATGACTCTTTTTTCAGAATAAAAGCAAATTCACCTCATCAAACTCAGTTTTGCCTTTGGGCTTCATTTTCAGTTTAAAATCTTTTCAGAAAGGATGTGTTACTTCCATTCTACCGTGAACGACGCTAAGTCTCCATGTGCGAGCAAACAATGTTTAACTACTAGAGTGCGATTCGAGTTCATCCCTTCTACCACAAGCATATAGACGCTTAAGACTCTCATGCTCGAGCATACAAGCAAGTTGATAGTAGAACACGAACATTAATATTGTTCATTAAAAATAACTAATGCATCCGTCCTAGTTCCACGAACTAAGGAGCTCTGATTTGCTCTTTGCACAAATGAGGATATGTAGGCACGAGGGATCAAATCCTTGACGAGCACAATTATCTATTTCTTTATTTTTTCACATTTATTTATCACCTTTTTTCACATCTATTTGTTAACCCTCGTTCCCATTTCGTGAGTAATCTTCAGATAATAACATATATTCTTGCAAAGAACATTGAAAACGGTTTCCATGGAGTACCATGGATGTTATGAGTGTTACTACCTTCCCCTTGCATACCCGACTTCCTTACCCATTTCTCTTTCCCCCGGGTTTTATCGATGCTTTCCCTTTCCTTCAGGAATAAATAAAGTTTGATGGCGACTCTGTTGTGTCTTTGAGCATGCGATGCGCTCAGATATTATTCATGTAGCTTCATTAGTCATTACAAAATGGCACAAAAAGTGTGCATAAGTCATTACAAAATGGCACAAGGCATTACAAAAGGACACAATAAAAGGACATAAGTCATTACATAAGAACATAAGTGATTATAAAAGGACATATTAAAAGGACATAAAACTACTTCTTTGATTTCTTCTTTGGAGATTTCTATGTTATCTTCTTTGAATTTTGAGATCCATTGCCTTATTGTGTCAGAATACCTCTTTCATCTTCTGTCAAATACATTGGCTGGTTAGGGTTTGAACTAGGCCATATGATTGGCTTTTGAAACCATTTCAGCTTAATTCTCTCACTTGACCTCTTTCTCATTGCTTTGCCTTCTTGTTTAAATTTAACTTTGCCTTTCTTTTTGGCACTGGTTGTGTTGATGTCACTTTCTGTCTGCATAGCTAGATTTGTTGTGTTTATGTCCGTTTCAGTTTTTGTTCCTTCTTTGCTGCCACTTTAGTTTATATTATCTGCATCAGCCTTGACCTTTTTCTACAACAATCCAAATGACAGACAATATCAGATTCATCTGTTGACAGAGAAACCAAATAACATGATTGAACAAACAAATAACATACCTTTATTTTCAAGGCATTTGGATCTTGTTTTTTGCTATTGCATGGCTGAACATTGTGTCCAGACTTATCACATTTTGTACACCTATAAGATACACCGGGAAATCTTCTTCTAGTAATATCCTCACCACACTCCCTAATTCTTAATTTTCTTGGTCTTCTAGGACCTTTTTTGTACAAAGGAGGTATAAGCTCTTCACTTTGAACTTCAGATCACATTTTCTGTCCATTTATGAGACTCACAGCAAAACCATAACAAAGGGCATATTTTCCCTAGAATAACACTCATCAACAAACAATTCTGGATTTTATTGTCGATAACCTAAAGCTGCAATATCATGCCTACAAGGAATGCCAACCAACTCCTAGAAATTACATGTACAAGACCTATTGGCAATGTCAACTATGAATTCCTGTGTGTTATAAGAATGAGTAATCTGAAATTTTTTATCCATAGCCCAAGTTGGCATCCAATGACCACTTATAGCCCCCTCATTATCTAATATCTTCCTAGGAATTGGCATAACATTGTGGGGCCACTTATCAAATTTGATGGTGGAATTAGAGCACCTATTCATTAAGTACTTTCTAATCCACTCACACATGGTTAGTATATGTTTATTCCTAGCTACTAAAATTGTCGCATTAAAAGACTCAGCAATATTTTTCATCAGTACATCACATTTAGGATAAAAACTAAATGCATGCTTGCACCAATAATTTGGAGGTACTCCCATTAGCCATGTCCAAGCCTTGAGATCTACTTGCTTCAGCTCATTCAGTTTTTGCATCCATCCTTGATAGTAAATTGTCTTAGTAGCTCCCATCATGAGATCTCTTATTAATGATCCACCTCCAAACTTTTTCTTGAAATTTGCATGCAAGTGTCTTAACACAACCTATGCTCTATTCTTTCAAACCTTTCTTCAAATACTGCTACCAAACCCTGTAATAAATATGAAAATCACACACCTTTAAATACAACTAACAATAGATAATCTAAAACATAACAAAAACTACACACCTTTTGCTGATCTGAAATAAAGACATAATTATTGTCTTGTTCAACATCTTCCATTAACAACTGTAGAAACCACATCTAGTTATCTTTTGTTTCAGTTTCCTCAACACCAAAGGCCAATGGGAAGCATTGGTCATTGGGGTCCCTATCCACAACAATTAAAAGTTGGCCACCATATTTTGTCTTCAAATGACATCCATCAACCCCAACAAATGGTCTGCATCCATTTATGAATCCTTTTTTACAATCATCAAAACAAAAGTAAAAAGATCCAAACCTTGGTTGAATTGATGGGTTTGGTCTATCAACCTTGATCTTCATAGTATTTTCGACATTTATCCTTTGCAACTCAAAAACATATCTCCATAAATTTGCATATTGCTTGTTTGTATCTCCTTCAATTATCTTCTTTGCTATCAACTTTGCCTTCCATACCCTAGCCACAGTAATTCCCACAGAGTAATTATGTCTTTGTCTTGAATAATATCACAAATCCTTTCTATCTCAGATGTTTGCATTTTCTTCACAACTACCTTGGCCATCTACCTTGAGTTTGTAGATCTATTATCCAAGACCCTAGCACATGTGTGGTTGTCTATTATTGTATTTATATCATAAGTGTGCTTATGGACTACTTTATAGCATAGCATTAGAAAACCACGTTTAGCCTTGCATCCTACCCTTACCCTGTAACTCTCATTTTTCACAAAAGTAATTTCCCTACCATTTAATACTAATCACTCACAAATTGCCTCTCTAAAGTCATCTAGATAATTGAATTGCATACGTGGCCCATTATCAAACTTAGGCCCATTATCGTCATCAGAAACATATGGATCAGAGTTGTCTAGCTCATCACTAACATATTCGTCATTTTCCCATTTCTTCTTTTTGGATCCAGTTAACATTCCAACACCTATGGTACCCTCATTAATGGATAGATAAACATTAAATCCATCTGCAATAGTAGTGGTTTTTTCATCCTCACTATCACTAAACCCTTCAACTCCCTCATCATCACATCCATTTAACTTTACCATCTCATTCACACACCTATGACTCTTTACTGTAACTTTTATACCAGTGACATCATGTTCCACAAACATTTCCCCATCTACTTGGGTCACACAAGCGTATGTAGCAAAATCGTAAGCATCATCATTATTCCTAGTATGGAATTTTTTTTCATCTATGTCAAGAATTTTGGTGCATATTTTGTACGCCCTTTCCATGTAACCCCACCCATTCACCAACTTATGAATGTTAACCATTTACCACATATCAATAAGTTGCCCAAACACTATGGTCGAAACATCACCCATGTATATCGTATCACCGTCATTCACCCTTATAAATTCCCATCTATAGTAAAATACAACATTAAACACTTGCATGTTCTGAAATTACAGATAACATAAACTTTAAACCAAAGTACAGTGCGAAATTAGTTAAGAGCGACGTTTAAACGAAACTTCCAAACAAACCCGTGACATTTGCGATTCGTCTGCGTCTTCTTCAGGATGGAGACCGTCCTTCGCTTTGCTCCACCGTGACTGCACTGTAACTTCGTCTTCTCCGATTTCTATTTTGGATAAAATGAACAATTGTGAGCCCAAGGTTTTCACAGGGGGTAAATAAGAAACTGATTAAATTGTAAGTTCTTTTTTCTTTTAAATAAAATACTAAATACTATATATATATATATATATATATATATTATATATATATATATATATATAATCAAGAATATATAGAAATAGCAGAATGACAAGCAACAATCTACATCGTAACCTCTTTTGGATGGAAAAATCAATCATCTTAAAAACTACATTTATTGTCCTAGACGACACAACATTGTTATACACGAGCCTTTGCACTCTCTGTAAAAGATACATTGGTAGGGGGTAACATATATTACATCTTTTTAAAATGAACAATTGATCATATATATATATATATATATATATATATATATATTATATATATATATATATATATATATATATATATATATATATATATATATATATATATATATATAAATCAAGATTATATAGAAATAGCAGAATGACATGCAACAATCTACATCGTGACCCTTTTTGGATGAAAAAATCAATCATCTTAAAAACTACATTTATTGTCCTAGACGACACAACATTGTTATACAAGAGCCTTTGCACTCTCTGTAAAAGATACATTGGTAGGGGTAACATATATTACATCTTTTTAAAATGAACAATTGATCATATATATAATATATATATATATATATATATATATATATATATATATATATATGTACATATATATATGTACATATATATATATATATATATATATATATATATATATGTATATATGTATATATATATATATATATATATATATGTATATATATATATATATATATATATATATATATATATATATATATATATATATATATATATATATATATATTATATATATATATATATATATATATATATATATATATATATATATATATGTATATATATATACATATATATACATATATATACATATATATATATATATATATATATATATATATATATATATATATATATATATATACATGTATAACCAAAAGTGTCAAAGGCAAATGGTATGAAAGCATGTTAATTGTCGAAACACGTTTTCTCATGTTTGACCACTTTACATGAAGCAAATTTGAGAGCTGTTTGTCCCACAGTAAAACCTTGAGTCCTCAGTCCACTAGTAGGGAAACCCGAGTTAAGTCTACACGAGCATGTTTCCCTCATACCCACCCATAAACTAGAACATTTATTGGCATAAGAGTCGATCTCCCCTCCTGTGGATTAGTCAAGGTATTCACAAGCGTCTTTTTCTTCACAGATATCCATGCACGCCTGAAAATATCAAATATGACATCACTAACAAAGTCATGTCGGTATTTGAATCCTAGAAACTTCTTGTAATGAATAGTTTGTTTCTCAAATGTATCCAAACACGTCTTGCGGAAAATAGGAGAAACCTCATCAATAGGAAATAAGAGATTTATAAGTCTGTATTTAAGGATGGTACGTCAATAGGGATAGTAAGGAGAAAATCTTGAGCATGTGTTACTTGCAAACCACCAAAAATTGCTTTTTATCTTGAGCATGTACTGAACACTTTTACTAAAAAAAAGGCACTTTCCAAAACATGTTATGCTTTAGGAAGGATGATATCCTTCCTAGTAAAACCGTTAAGGTCAAAATCTGGAATCACGACACTAAGACCATCCAAATCTCTCTCAAAATCAATGTTCATACCATATATCTCACTGTCTCTCAATATATGATCATGTAACATCCAAGATCGAGCCCGAAAAGCCATAAAAGTGTATGAAACAACCTCTACTGCATAGTACAAACTCAATATTCCAACTCTAATAGGTAAAGAAGCCACCATTCATTGTGGGAAATTTTTGTTGGTTTGAAAGATGGTTACTTTGATATTTTGTCACCCGTCAATGGTCGTTGGAGACAAAACTATATTGAAGATGCAAAAGCATGAGAATTAGCATATGCAGGATGAATTAGACACTAGAAAGAGGAAGTTAGGAAATCATCATAAGTAGTGTTGCAATCTTGTATGTAAAACATCTTTTGTGGTAAATATGTATCTATTATATGTGATGACTTTTTAATCGAATAATTTATGCAGGCCGTAACACCCAAAAAATCGAGATTTTATGTTTTTGAGAATTTTGAGAGTATATTGAAAATTTGGCATAATTTAAAATTTCCGGTATATTGAAAATTCAAAATTTATGGTATACCGGAAATTCAAAAATTCCGGAACTTTGAACCATTTTAAGCAAAAGTTATGATTTTCAGTATAACTCTTTTGAAATTTTCGGTACATACCTTTCGGAAATTTAAAATTTCCAGTATCCGTCTTACAACAGCGGTAAAAACATGTAAAATCACAAAATTCTTAGTATCCACTTAAAATTTCCGATACGAAATTGAAAATTTAAAGTTTTCTAAATTTTTACTCTAAATGGAGAGCTGTCAAATTTAATTAGGAGGTATCAAATTAAATGCTCATGGTTTAGTTCCATTACAACTATTAATATTGTGAAGATAAATAGTCTCTAAGAGCTCAAAAGCAAAAATAAGAATTGATTATATAACCATTGATAGATAGATGCTAAAATAAATAAATAAGAAAGACACAAACATTTTAATATCCATATGCAGAGCAATAGAAAAAAATAACACATTTGAATTCACATGTGAGTTATTGGAGTCAAAATAGCATAATCAATTACCAATAACTATGAAATCGCATGTATGAAAAATGCCAAATCATCACAAGCCAAACCACTCAAAACATAAGTGTGCTTTTTTCTCCAGATCCCCCGTGGTTTTTCATCGTAATATGATTCAACTTGTCCTTTGGAATTTGCAGAAATGCTTTCCCTTTGATGTGTGATTTCCAAACCATGTAAAACACAAAAGTAACAAAACTATAGTTGATTCTCAACACTAAGATGAACATGAAAGAGAAACATAGCAACAGTTAAGTAGAACAAAATATTTTTATCGCGTTAATTAGATAGCTGTGAAGAGAAATTAGATACAGAGACGCGATTTCGAACCTATAACATCGCATTTATTCATCTTTAAAAGATAAATTTCAGTTAATAAACTGCTTGACACAACAAAAATATAACAAAATATCCCTTACGAAGGACACAATATTGACAAGAAAAACATCATATATCGTAACAAAGTTGATAAATTTACAATCGACATCAAACAGATGCCAAAAAAGTTCAAATTATACAATAATTATATCCAATTTTTTGGTGTGTTGGGGCTGAAAGTGTTGGTTAAATTAAAAAAAAACATAAGAGCATGAAAATACGTCTTTCTTAAAGAAACATCCGCCAATATTTATAAATATAATACATCCACTAGTTCTCTAGTACTGAGAGATTATTTTTCAACAATGACATCTTGTCTTATTACGCATTTTACAAATCAATCTCATGCCATGAGAGATTATTTTTCAACAATGACATCTTGTCTTATTACGCGTTTTACAAATCAATCTCATTCCATACTTGTCTTCATCGCGTTCTCTCGAGTCTTCAGTGTCATTATTTCATCACCTTTTTGTGTTCTTACCCAAACATTGTTTCACATTTCAAAAGTACACAAACAATTATATTTGCTAGATATTTTAAATTTTGTCACTATAGTCCACAAACCACATAGTTTTATATCATTTGTATGTTTATTAGTCCACCCTTTTGTTTGTTGATATTCTTATTTCATCACCTATGTTAAATCCATGTTCCTAATATTGATATATCATACACCGATAAGCCAAATCCAAATCTAAAGAACATGTTTCTTCCCTACCTAGTAACTCCACTCACCTTATATAGACATACGTGTATTTATAGGGGCTACTTTAACATCCTAAATCCCAAAACAATTAAGAATTATACGACAACAATTTGTCACCAACGATAAATTTCTAAAATCATTCAATGTTAATAAACATACAACTGAATATAATAACGTCATACAAGATCCGTCATCGCACAATCACCTTCACTTAGGGTATCATTGTGGCAGTATCGATCCTAATCGAATATATAAATATAAATTCAACATTTAATCTTTAAAACTCATTTAAACGAAATTTCTCCAAAAACAAAAGTTATTAAACTCAACTCATAAACACTTCAACATAAGCCAATGAACTATTAAACTTCAACAGAATAATCAAATAAAACATTCTCGACCCCGTTGTTACAAAATCAGAGCAAGACTTCTAAAACAATGAACTAAAGAAGTAACTCATTGAGCTAACTTCACTTACTGCAGCAATTACTCATGCGTATCTACACGATATCCATGTAAATGCAATATTCAAACATAGGGGATAAGAAATACATTCAAATAATAAATGACGCATAAATAATCAAAGTAGACTAAATACAATACAGTTCAAACATAATCCACATGCATGCACTTCAACATCTATGTTGATCACCTTCAGTCGCGATCATTTGACGAGATTATGATATACCCTGGATGGTTGGTCTCTGGATCGCGTCTCACTACTCCCTATCTCCCTGAGTGCGTCTTGCGGCAGTTCGACTGCACTCAAACCATTCCCAGACACCCTGTTGTATATGCTCCTCATGCCTTGACTCGTAGACAGATAAATGGCATGTTTGATGATTATGAGAGACATCTCGTACCGGAGGAGACACAAAGTATCATATCCGTAAACAATTAGAGCTACGTCGAAGGGTATATCAGATGGTTCTTCAAGGTGTCACATTCGTACATGGTGCAAGCTGTCTCAAGAGACCCACCTAGGTCAGCTCATCAAAAGATACTAAAGGAGGACTTGACACATTTAGATCATGTTGAAGATGTCTTGCCTAGATATCGTTGCATTGTGGGGATTGCACAAATAGACATTGACAAAGGTATCTTCCTTGATAGGTCTGATAAGAGGAAAGTCCCAGATGTCATCATGACAGAGGCACGCTGGGCATTGATGTATCGTAGACAGCGTCGGGGGACGGGGGGATTAATGGTCGAGGAGGTAGATGAGAGATAGTCAGACATACACAATAATATATTAGTATATAACAATAGTATTATGATATGTATTTTATTTTGACATCATTATACTTTATTGATCTCGTTGTATGGTATTTTTGACATTTATTGGTCTTATATATATATATATATATATATATATATATAATATATATTATATTATATATATATATATATATATATATATATATATATATATATATATATATATATATATAATATATAATATATATATATATTATATATATATATATATATATATATATATATATATATATATATGACATTTTTGGATTATCTGAATTTATGTACGTCTATTTTTTATTTTCGATTGTATGGTATAGTTTAAATCTGCATTTAAATACACGTAAACATAAAAAAAACATGAAATTTTTTGTTCTGATACATTACGAAGATGTATCTCCGGATTATTCACGGAGATGCATCACTGACCAAATTCATGTGTGTAATGGTTTTTGAGTATAATGTATCATATATTTTAAATTATTACGGAAATTTATTTCCAAAATATTTCAACGTCCGTTTAGAATTTGGTGTGTCCGGCGATGTATTTCCAAAATCTAGAAGTATTTAAATAATTTAGCTAAGAAATAAATGATAAGCAATCATGTTATTTTTATTGGAAAGAAGTGGGTGAAGGAATATACTTTGATGTTATTTAATGTCTTATATAGGATAATGTGAAAGATTTTGAAATTAGAATTTAATTTCAAATAACGAATATTCAATCAAAGAAGCCTATAATTTAAAATAAATTGATACCCTTAAATTATCATTATGTGAGGATTGTTGATATTTTACTTGCAAAAGACAATTTGGTGAATGAGACATTGCTTTGCCAAATAGAAATTTGTGTAAGTTAGTGATGTTCAACAGTTGATCAAGTTTGCCAATTAAGCGACTTGTGTTTTCGTCGAATTTATAAGATGAGAAACTAACCCCATAGTTCGGCAAAAAGTTTTTAACTATTTTTTATGGAAATTTTTAAGACATTATGGTTATGGCAAAAATACAAAGATAAGAAGCTTTGACTGCAGAATTAATCAATGGACAGATCCTCTTTGGTGTCGGAGCAGTTAGATGGAGTCATTTGTTTTGTTTCTTTAGGTTGTCAAGCAAGAAATTTTGCATTGGCTATTAGTTTGCGGTGTGGAACGTATATCTTGTGTCTGTCCTTTCTCCATAGGGTCGATGTTGCTATTATACTATAAGTCTAGGGATATATGCAGTTTTACAGTCTACTTACAAATATTCAAGGGTGAACAGAATGACTTCAGTGGAAGTCAATCAAAATTGCAGTACAACCATCATCGAGACTTCGAACATTACGGTTCAGCAACTTTGTTAATGATCACTGATACATATTTGGCAATGGATGATTCTGGAGACTGCTGAAGTCTTCCAATTACAGGGAACAAAGGTGATGAACGGATGAACTGTCTGCAGAGCGGATGGGCACACATCTTTGCAAGGGAAAAGAGAGCAATCTTTAAAGGAGACTCGTTTGTTGAATCATTTCTGCTTGGGTTTAGTGCTGATGCCGCATAATCGGAAATTAACTTCAGGAGAGACTGCAAAGGGAAAGGCCATCAAAGCTATACATCAAATTGCTTACAAAAATAGCTGGCAGTATAGTAAAGGCCGCAGTTTTACTGAAACTGATAACTTTTTATCATTTTTCATCCTCAAGAGAAAACAGGATAAAATTTGCAAATTCTCTTCATAGCTACTGCAACCATTATATTCTAACTATCTAACCACTACCTCCAGTTTTATTTATAAGAAAAAATTTACTTTTTAGGTTCATTGAATAATCAATGTATCTGGACTGTATAATAAACTAGATACATTGATTATTCAATGAATCTAAAAAGTCAACTTTCTCTTATAAATAGGACCAGAGGGAGTATTAAACTTTAGCTACTGCAACTACTTGATAATGCCATTAGTTATTATGTCCACTAGCATCTGCTATTCTTACACTTTTTGTTCAGGTGTGGCTGGCTAGCTGCTGGTAGAGATGGATTCACATCAGCAAGCAGTTAAGTTTAAAACATATTTTCTAATAGGATAGAATGGTCACAACTCACAGTAGAGTAACTACTAACTTCAAATTAAAATATGATATGGAATTCAAAAAGTTAAAATTCAGGAAGTTATTTGAAGAATGATTTTATCATTTGAACCGTGTAATCACAATTTTCTCTTTAATACGCAAGTTTTTTTTCATTTAAAATTATAAAACTTTTTATGATTACGATTTAATAAAAATTTAAAGTGAATTTGCATAGATTTTTAAAGGAAAATTTGTCTAGTCATCTTAAATTCTAAAGGAAACTAAAAATATTTAAGTAAAAACCTAAAGTGAATCTTACTAAATTTATTGATTCCTGTGAAAAACAGATGAGTGTTAACTTATATAGAAATGAAAACAGATGAAGTTGCATTTCACTGTATAAATAGAATAAAAGAAAACTATTTCAAAGTGAAAACTAATGCACGTACCTGAACCGCTCCTTTAGACACAATGTCTTCACAAAGTCTGTCAGAGTTGCGAACCAGATTGCTAAGTGCACCTGCTGCATTTGCCTTGGTCTTGTCCTCCTCTGCTTTTTGCAACAAATTTGCCAGATGAGGAATCGACCTCCTCAGCTCTTCATACAGCACATCATTGTGGTAAGCCGCATTTCCAATCTAAACTCGGGTATGGGACAGAAGATTAAAAGACATAAGAAAATTATAATTACAGTACATACATGGTATGGAAAAGCATATGTGTGATGGTATATGTTCTAAAAACATGGATGACAACAGGACATAACATATGCTATCATACAGTATAAATTTTGGGCATTAGAAGTGGAAGCTAAAACTTACAGCAAAACAAGCAAACTTCCTTGTTCGTTTGTCTGGATCAGAGCATCGGTCAATAAGGATACTAACGATTTGATATCTTGCCTGCAAGTTCCAAATGTATTATAAGTGAATTCAAAATATGATAGCTGCAATAAGTTAAGTGTCAGATTTTGGTTTTTCATTTTTGATTCACTGTCTGAATTTTTCTGAGTAATGAAAATGTATTCACTCATTGAAAATTATTGATAGCTGCAATAAGTTAGGTATCGGGTATATTGTAGATCCAAGTTAGAAAATTGTCTATATCTAGGATTTAAGCATGTCATGATCGAAAAATGAGAAGTACGACATAAGAAAAATTATAAAAACGAGTCCACAAATTTGCTTTGATAGTTAGATCATACAAAATACATTGTTTCTAAATTCTTCATTATTATACTTACAAGAGAACTGTAAAAAAAGGCACTGTGACGGCACATGTTTCCAAGAGCACTGCAAGCTTTGGCACGCACATTCGGATCCTCATGTGAAAGAAAACTTTTTAAGAACTCCAAAACAGAAGCACCTTTAATGTACTCATAGAATCCCTGAACACCAGGAAACAGAAAATAATAACCATTTGGCAAGCTATCATTATGGAACACCCAAAAAGCAAATACATGTGAAAGAACTATACAGGTCCAAATAAAAAAACTCAAACCATGCTATGCATTGTACGCCAGAGACCATAAAAGAATGTCTCTTCAAATGGACATTTTGACCTTACAAGAAAAAATTCCTTAAACTAAGCCTTAAAACACTAAATAGATTCATCTATAACGATTAAATGAGACCATAGGAGCTATATATTTTTTGAAAATATTATAGGAACTTAGAAGATGTATTATTCTAATAAAAGAGTCCTCCTTTTATAGAAAGGAGAGAGAGTACACAAAGTCAACTTCTTAAATCAAGGAGTGATATACGAAATTGAAATAAAACAAAATACAGAACCATATGATATCAGTAATAATAACCAATAAGCTATTTCAACAATATATAGGAGATGTATCAAGTAAGAGGAGTCTTAATATGAGAGGGTGAAAGAGTAAATCTGGTCCACACAACCAAATACGGATGGTCATGATTTAAAGTTACTTAAAAAACTCAAATAACTTTTTGTTCTAATCATAATCATTCATGATTTAATCTATGGCTAAGATTCACTCCCCTCACTTTCCAGTTATCAGTGAGCTCTAATAATCAATTCTCTAATACCTTCACCAAATCTCTACGGGAACCTAGGTTGATTTTATACATAACAAGTTGGACGCATAAGGTGTATATTCTTCAACTTGACAGTGAGTGTTAGTTATAGTCATAATTAGAATCATTCTCTATATTTATTATCGTTGATGTTAAGAATGTGTGATTGGGCCTAACTCAGCCCTACAAAACCAGTTGGTAGAGTGAGGACTGCCCCCACTTATAAACACATGTTCATGCCATATACTGTCCGATGTGGGACTCTTAACACACCCCCTCACGCCCAGGACTGGACATCTGGAGCGTGGAAATAAATGGTGGGTGGCCCGATAGCGGAAACCATAGTAGGTGGCCCACCGGATCTTAAACGAGACTCTGATACCATAACAGAATTGTTCTGAGATGGAAAATGTCATGTATTGCATTGAGTCCTCATATGCTATATATAATTACAAGATTGAATGGAAATAGCTAATCATTCCAAAAATAGTTTCCTAATATTAAAGGACATTGATGTTATAGATACTAAATTGAATATATGTACAGCTGGTACATAATTGAATATCTTCATGATGTTATTGGCAATTAACAGCAAGATATCATGTCTGACAGTGAAGGTGAAAGTTCTCCTGTGAAGGAATCTTCCAAGTCAGTCAACAATGGCGATGGAGCAGTCATCCGAAAAACCATCTCTCCCTATGATATCACTTCCAATGATAATCCTGGGAGTTTGATAACACAGATTCAATTAAAGGGAGAAAACTATGACGAATGGGCTCGTTCACTTAGAACGGCACTTCGAGCAAGAAAGAAATTTGGTTTTGTTGATGGATCAATCAGCAAACCTGATGAGGAATCTTCAGATCTTGAAGATTGGTGGACTAACAACTCCTTGTTGGTCTCTTGGATCATGAACACAATTGAACCTTCATTGCGATCAACTATGTCGCATATGGAGGTAGCCATGGATCTTTGGGAAGACATTAAGGAGCGGTCTTCCATTGTTAATGGACCACGTATTCAACAGTTCAAAGCAGAGCTCGTTGAATGCAAACAAAAAGGACTGACCATTGTGACATATTATGGGAAACTGAAGAAGTTGTGGGAAGAATTGGCGAATTACGATCAGATCCCGGCATGCAAGTGTGGGCGTTGCAAGTGCAATCTTAGCTCTGTGTTGCAAAAGAAACGCGAAGAAGAGAAAATCCATCAATTCCTCATGGGATTAGATGACGCTCTCTATGGAACAGTACGGTCCAATCTTCTCGCTCAGGATCCTCTGCCTACATTGAACAAAGTTTATGCGACATTAATTCAGGAGGAACGGTTGCGCACTGTGACCCGTACGGCCGAAGATCGTGGTGAGGTCATGGTGTTTGCAGTGCAGTCCAACTTCAAACGTAAAGAAAAAGGAGGAATGTGCAGTCATTGCAATCGAACGGGCCATGATTCAGATGGTTGTTTTCAAGTAATAGGATATCCTGATTGGTGGGGAGATCGACAACGCGGACAATTGAAAGGAACCGGGCGTGGGAAACCAAAACAATATAACGTTGTTTCTAACAACAAAAAACGTGGAGGAGCTGTTAAGGCTCATGTAGCACAAGCAAAACCATCTAAAGAAGAGGTTGCTTCTGAAACGTCAAGTTCCGATATTTGTAATCCAAGAAATATTACTAGTGATCAATGGCAAGCATTGGTCAGCCTTTTGAACAATGTAAAGCTAGGTGCAACCGAGAAGCTAAGTGGTAAGTGTTCCTTTTTGCCATGGATTATTGATACAGGTGCATCAAATCATATGACCGGTCAACTGGAATGCTTAACCAATGTGCACAATATTTTTGAGTGCTCTGTTGGACTACCAAACGGTGAAGAGACAATGGCGACAAAGGAAGGAATTGTGATGCTCAATGAAAGAATAAGATTAACTAATGTCTTATATGTGCCTAGTCTACACTGCAATCTTATCTCAGTATCGCAGTTGCTAAAAGATTCTAACTACACTGTTAAATTTACTGATAAGTTTTGTCTTATACAGGACCCCACTTTGAGGACGCCGATTGGAGCGGGTGAACAAAGAGAAGGGCTATATTATCTTAAAGAGATGGTCAAAGCAGCTGCAGTGAAAACAAATAAGGAAATTCCTTTGGACCTGTTACATCGCAGACTAGGACACGCATCTTTGAAGGCTCTGCAAATGTTTCCGAATGTTAATTCTAATAGAAACAATTATCTATGTACCCAATCATGTGAAATATATCTTAGAGCAAAACAGTCTCGAGATACTTTTCCAATTAGTGAAAATAAAGCAACTTCTGCATTTCATTTAATCCATTGTGATTTATGGGGGCCTTATCGCAACCCAACATTTTGTGGCGCTAGATATTTTTTAACCATTGTTGATGACTACTCGAGAGCGGTGTGGATTTATCTCATTGTTGAGAAAACAGAAGTCTCTAAATATCTTTGTCAATTCTTTGCAATGGTTGAGCGACAATTCAATAAACAAGTAAAGATTGTTCGGAGTGATAATGGGATCGAATTTACTTGCATGAAAACATATTTTCGTGACAATGGTATAATTCACGAAACTTCATGTGTTGGGACACCACAACAAAATGGAAGAGTGGAGCGGAAGCATAGACATATTCTCAATGTTGCTCGTGCCTTGCGCTTTCAAGCTCAATTTCCAATTCAATTTTGGGGTGAATGTGCTCTTGTTGCGTGTTATTTGATCAATCGCACTCCTACAAGGAACTTGGATGGTAAGACTCCATTTGAACTCTTGTATGATAAACGTCCCTCTCTTGAGCACCTCCGTGTCATTGGTTGCCTAGCTTATGTGCATAATCAACATCATAAGGGTGATAAATTTGCTGCTAGAAGTCGAAAATGTGTATTTGTGGGCTATCCATATGGCACCAAGGGATGGCGTATGTATGATTTAGAGTTGGGCGTTTTCTTTAACTCAAGAGATGTTGTTTTCTGTGAAAATGAATTTCCTTTTGCTGACGAAATTCCGTCTGAAAATGATCACATCTTGCCTGGTGCATCTTTCAGTAATGCTATTGAAGACGATTTTTTCCAGCTTGTTCCTACTATACCTGCTGTCCCCTCAACTCCAGCAATTGAAACTGCAACATTACTTGATAAAGATGTGTCAAGTGTCACGCCACCTGTTTCAATTGAATCTCCTGCTGGATCTTCTTCATTTGACTCCCAAAATATGTCATCATTTGTTGAAACCAGTGAGGAACCACAGGCTGCAGACACTATCGAAAATTTGGAACGTGGTCATCGTATCAAATTGCCTTCTACCAAGCTGCAAGACTTTGTGACCAATACCATCACTAAGATATGCCCCTCAAATTGTTCTACTGCTTCGTCACATCCCTCAGGTACACCTTATCCTTTAGCCAAGTATGTAAATTATGCTAACTTTTCACCACGACACAGGAAATTTTTAGCCGCTGTTTCTGCAGCTACAGAACCTCAAAACTTTGCTGAAGCCGTCAAAAATATTCGACGGCGAGATGCCATGAAGCTGGAAATTGAAGCTCTTGAAAATAATGGCACTTGGACAGTAGAAACGCTTCCTCCAAACAAAAAGGCTATTGGTAGCAAATGGGTGTATCGGATTAAATATCATTCAGATGGAATTATCGAGCGTTATAAGGCAAGACTTGTTATTATGGGGAACAACCAAGTTGAGGGGCTGGATTATCATGAAACCTTTGCACCAGTGGTGAAAATGGTAACTGTGAGAACATTTCTCGCTGTTGTGGCTGCCAAGCGCTGGGAACTTCACCAAATGGATGTTCACAATGCTTTTTTACACGGTGAGCTTGATGAAGAAGTATATATGAAATTACCTCCCGGTTTCAAGACCTCTACACCAAATCAAGTATGCCGCTTGCACAAATCTTTATATGGATTGAAACAGGCACCTCGATGTTGGTTTGCCAAACTCAAAAATGCTCTGCTACGGTATGGTTTTATACAGTGCTACTCTGACTATTCTCTCTTTACTCTACATCGTGACTATGTAGAGCTGTATGTGTTAGTCTATGTGGATGATCTTATCATTTTTGGAAACAACAACAAATCAATTGAGTCCTTCAAATCCTACTTGAACACATGCTTTCATATGAAAGATCTTGGCCCTTTAAAATATTTTCTTGGCCTTGAGGTGGCTCGCAACTCCAATGGGATTTTCTTGTGTCAAAGGAAATATACACTTGATATCATCACCGAAGTTGGGTTGTTCGGAGCTAAACCCGTTGGTTTTCCCTTAGATCAGAATCATCATCTTCCCTTGGCCACTGGAACTCCTCTTTCTAATCCGGATCGGTATCGAAGACTAGTAGGTCGTTTGGTCTACTTAACTATCACTAGACCAGAACTTTCTTACTCTGTTCATATGTTGGCTCAATTTATGCAAAAACCTTTAGAAGAGCACTGGAACGCAGCTCTCCGTGTCGTCCGTTATCTCAAGGGAAATCCTGGCCAAGGTATTCTTCTCCAAGCTGATTGTGATCTTCAAATTTATGCCTGGTGTGACTCGGATTGGGCAGGATGTCCTTTGACTAGGCGCTCTCTCACTGGATGGATTGTTTTCCTTGGGAATTCTCCTATCTCTTGGAAAACCAAGAAACAACATGTTGTCTCACGTTCCTCGGCTGAGGCGGAATATCGTTCCATGGCCACTACCACATGTGAGCTCAAATGGTTGAAAGCACTTTTGCTCTCTCTCGGTGTCCCCCAATCTCGCCCCATGAAGATATATTGTGACAGTCAATCAGCATTACATATAGCTGCCAATCCAGTCTTCCATGAGCGCACAAAATACATCGAAGTTGATTGTCACTTCTTACGTGATGAGCTTCTCAAAGGCAACATTTCAACTCACCATGTGTCCACTAATATTCAACTAGCTGATATATTTACTAAAGCATTGGGAAAACAACAGTTTGATTATTTTCTAAACAAGTTGGGCATCCACAATCTGCATGCTCCAACTTGAGGGGAGGTTTTAGGCAATTGATATCTTACTGTTAATTGCCAATAACATCATGAAGATATTCAATTATGTACCAGCTGTACATATATTCAATTTAGTATCTATAGCATCAATGTCCTTTAATATTAGGAAACTATTTTTGGAATGATTAGCTATTTCCATTCAATCTTGTAATTATATATAGCATATGAGGACTCAATGCAATACATGACATTTTCCATCTCAGAACAATTCTATTAGTTGATACGGTCTCCTTAGTTTCTTATTTGTTCTTTTTGAGATTCTCTCTAGAATATACATTTGTTTGTACATCCCCATTGTGTAATTCCAGTTTATTATTCTCAACAATTTAACAATATAGCCTTTGGGAATTAAATTGATAATGACACAACACGAAAAATACCAAAATGAGGATTATCCAATATGTATTGAACACATAAAAACACGTCTCAACAAAACTGTACTACTTTCGTTCCTTTAAAACCAATACATTTTGTTGTTTTTTATAATTATTTGCCCGTTTCTTGTAATACTCTTAACTTGTAATTATCACATTCTACCTATTTGTCTCTAGACGATAAATAGTAAGAGGTAACTTTGACATAATAATTAATACAACTTTGATTTTTTAAAATAAAAAGTAAATAAGAACAAAATACTTCTAAAACATGACACTTATAAGAAGGGAGGGAGTAATATGTTCTGCATCATGTCCACAAATCTATCTCTTTTCTTTAATGTGTATCCACTACGTTTTGTCTCTAGACTGAATAGAAATAATAAAGGCAATAACTGATCAATTTAGCACGCACATACTGAAACAATTTGGTGAAGAGTCAATACTAACCTTGTCCATACGAGCAAGATCAGAAATGATCATAAGAGCATCCAGCATAACCTCTTTTGGTCCCGAAAGGTCAAACAACCTTTTCATCCTATTTGGATCCAAAAGACCTTTACTCACAAGTTGGACTGCTAAAGGTCGTTGGCACACCATTTTAGCAAGAAAGGCCACAGGCCTACCCATATCATTCAATTCCATATGATCTAGGCATCGAAGGATAATACTAGGCACACCAACCTGAAAACATCAAGGTAATTACTTAGGAGCACGGATGTTATAAGATACCAATTCAACAAGTAGTCAAGTGAAAGTAAAAGATAAATAGCAGGCTTCTGAATCAAATATAAAATTCTATAACTGAAAACAACAGAAAATAAATAAATAAAGATAAAATTGCCGTCACAGAAACTAGTATTTGGCACATTAAATAGTGTACTAGCTGTGATCTTTCAAAAAATGTAACCTACCATCAGCTACTGCTTAATAACAAAAATTAGTAACATGCAGTGACATATCGGTATCCCGTGAAAAAACAGTATTTGTTTGAAGCCACTTCCAATAGTCCAAATAAATTACCAAAGGGGATTGAAAGAGGATTGTACCTCCATAAGGATCTTAATGTATTTTCCCATGTCTTCTTCTATTGCCTTAACTGTATCCTTGTCTTCCATGCATACTCTCTGACCAGGGGAACCAACATTAAGAAGAAACCCACTGCTAACAGAAGCAGTGGCCGATGGCAAGCCTGGTGCATTTTGAAGAGCAACAAAAGGAAATGCTAAGAGATCTATGACTGCATTTATTAGATCTCGGACTCCTGCTCTCCCTCCACCAGGTCCGGTCCAGCATTTTATCAACTTAAGATGAACATCACATATTAAGTTGGATATGAGCTTAACATGTTCATTCCTAATCAAAATCTGACGAAAAATCAAAGCGCCGCCAGAGAGACAATGACATAATGATGAAACTGTGCACACAACACCGATAGGAGACAATCCAACTTTATCATTTAGGCCCTCTTTTTCTTGAGAAGCATTTAAAAACCCGTTGCTTAATAAGCCGATAAGAAGAAGAGGTATACCACTTGCACACAACTGCTGAACAGCTAATGGTCCTCCCCACTTGAGTTTGGAATCTAAAAGACCAACACACCCATCTTTTACCGCTAGCCAATATGGGAGCTTCCCATTAAAATTTCCAGGGTCCAGTTCATTTTCATTTCCTGATGAAAATTTAAGATAGTCACTTAGTGTAGAAGTTCGAGGAATTAAGGGCATAGCAATTTCGGATATTGAAGACTCAACAGAAGTTCCAGATTCGAGGGAAAGAATGGATGCAAGAGCCAACATGGCTGATGCACTTTGAAGTTGGAAAGAGGCTTTTGTTTTATCATCATAAGAAACGTGATGAGCAAGAACTGAGAGTCGGGCAAGCTGCTTCTTTGGTGAGGTGGTGAGCATAAAAATTGCAGAATTTCTACCAGCTGACTTAAAACATTGTGCAATTATTGTGAGAATGGTACATGAATGACGAATCAGAGCAGAAGGATTTGCTAATTTGCATTTAGTGTTACTTGGTTCTACCATGGGTGCATCTTTGTTGAGAGAGGAACTGCATATTGACAAAACTGAGAAAATCTCTGAAACAATAGTTCCATCACCACCACCACTTACAACAGTAGTTAAAGGAAGGGAACTGGGCAGACCACAAAGGGCAGATGGAACAATTCCACTATGGAGGCAGCACCTTGACAAAAGCTGAAAAGGAATAAGAATTATGGAATAAAATTTTTGAATTACTTTCAAATATGTCATTTTGTAACGAACCTTTGTACCAATAACAATTAAGCACTATAACTTTATTAGAGAAACAATAAAAAATGTTGAAAAGATCTACTTTATGCAGCCAATATAAAACATGCAACTCAATGTCATAATAGGAATCCCTAAAACAAGGGCAAGCGCACAGAAGTACCTGAAGACCACAAATCATTGCAGACTCAATCCTTTGGTGAAAACAATAGTACATGGCAACCTGAACAGCTTTGGATCTCAGGAATGCTCTTGTGATTACATCAACCATTTTTGTTGATTCTTCATCAAACAAGGGATCTTGTCTGTGATCCATAATTTCCGTCCTCTGCAATGCACTGATGGGAAACAAAATGGCACTATTTCTCTTAAAAAGGACATCCAGAGCATTAATCAAAGACCACGCAGCCCTGCATGCTTCAGAAGCAGCCCGTAGCATATTGGAAGAACCTGCAATAAGACCTGAACCTGAAGTCGCTAAGCACGAGCACAAATGGTCAATTAAACCAGATGTTTTCGCATGCTCTATAATTCTGTTAGCTGTTTCGTTCAGTGTCTCTGAGCTTGAAATTTGAGATGATTTAAGCACCTGAGCAACTTTAGACAACATGACTGTAATGCAAGCACTAGACTCATACAGAACTCTTCCAGATGCATCATTTGTAGAAGTTACAACCTGCAATTACACATTAATAAATGAGTGCTGCAAACATGTAACATTTGCACAATTAACAAGATTTTTTTCATGTATCTGTTTAAGGTAATGTTTAAGATATTTTCCCAAGCTAATGTTTAAGGTATGCTAGGAATTGGTTATGAAGATATGAATACAGAAAAAACTAAACCATGAAGTTTAGATTTACATTGTCACACTCAATATAAATTTCCAACAAGTTGCAAATTTACATGATAGTAAGAGTATCACCTGAGAATAGATTTCAACCAATTCAACCCAGTGGTTTGCATATGAGTTTGAACAGAATTTCCCACCAATATCTAGCAAAACTTTGGTGATCGAGAAACCCTGCACAAAACAAAATGCCTGAAGTTTAACTAACTAATCTTGGGAGAAAAGGTTGCCAATTAATTTCACAAAAACATTCATCATAAAAATAGGGCAAAAACGATTAATCAAAGAGCATGAAATGAGATGCACATACTAAGTTTATGTTGTAAATAAAAGTATTAAGAGAAAACAATGCTAATATAATGTGGGCTCTCCAACAAGTTCATTTGTAACCTCGCCTATCTCTATATCTGAGGTGTTGCTTACAGTCGTATGATCATCAATAATCAATTTATACAGGTTCATTTTACTCTCTCTATCTCTGTTCTTGCATTGATGGCTCTACCATATTTGTAATAATTTGACACCTGTGCTGAACATTCAGGTTCCCTACTCATAAGGGATCGCCTTCGCAATATTGCTTGTTCAATGAGATTAGCTTGTAACAAGGACATCGTCACAAGTTCAAGTGCTGAAGTAAAATATCATGTGAGAACTCATTCAGCACAAACAAACAATTGCTTCAAAAAACATGATTTGAAGAGGTTACACAACTGAAACTTATTTGTCAAGTGGGATAATCAAGTTTTACTTCATTTCTCCTTAGTCGAGTTTTCCATGGAAGGGCCAATCATCTTATAAAAGAGATTATCTTTTAAGGAGGGATCATCACTCACTTTGATGATTCAAATTACCAGTAAGCATATGTTTTCACTTGTGTGAGGTCCTCAAATAAGTTATATTATATATTTTAAAAGCACATGTTTCCACATTGGACAATATATGGCCTGAACATGTGCTTATAAGTGGAGGCAATCCTCTCCCTAAAAGCTGGTTTTGTAAGGTTGAGTTATGCCCAACCACAATTCTTAACATGGTATAAAGGGTCTGGGTTTAAGATCCGGTGAGCCACCTGCTAACAGGTTTCCGCTATCGGACCACCCTCCATTTATTTCCACTTTCTAGATGTTCCGTCCTAGGCATGAGGGAGTGTATTAAGAACCCTACAAGTCGGTTTTGTAAGGTTGAGGTAGGCCCAACCACAATTCTTAACATACATCAAAAACCAAATATCTTTCAAGACATTTTTAAAGACTATGAAATACTTTAACGCACCAAATGAAGATCCAAGCATTTAAATTCATCATAGATAATTAAGAGGAAAAGAATACAATTCTTGAAGGAAGAAAGCAATAAATCAAATGTGTAAGTGATGTACCTTTGTTAACAGGTCAAAAACTTCAGCAGACTTCATTGCTACAACAGATCTGGTAAACAAAAGAAGCTCACTTATGAGTTCGTCTATTTGTCCAGTAGAATTGAAGACACCGGCATCAACTAGATTTGAGAGAATTCTTAGTGACTGGTTTGAAGCAGGAAGATCCTGATCACTGTAGATTATAAAAGAAAGACTTCAGAGAGAAATAATTTTGGAACAAAACTAAAAACATACTAGGGCATTGAAGTCAAAAGAAGGTTCCCTATAAGATAATGAACAAAATCTCAATAAATAAAAATATTCAATAATGTTGAGTAAGCTCGAGACATTAAAACCAATTCAATTTTAAGTGGAATTCATGAGGACTCCAAATGCAAAATCAAAAAGTTTTTAAGTCTGCACCACAAACATACCTGCAAATATTTTGAGATCCCTTCGACCATCTTTTCAGGGGTTGTAGAACAAATCCATATGCTTCATTGTCTTGACCAATTACTTTTGCACCTTTAACAGTGCGAGAGTTACTTTCAAGTCTGTCCAGTCTTTGGCAGCCTGCTCAGAAGCATTGACAATCACATAATTCCAGGTGTTTATTTATTTAAGATGAAGAGTATATTAATAATGTGTGTGTGACTATGTGAGTGTATATGTATACATTAATAATATCATTTTGACTTCAATGCCCTAGTATGTTTTTAGTTTTGAAGTCAAAAGAAGGTTCCCATACAAATAAGCAATCATGGAATAAAAGAAAGACAACAATACCTGACTCTGCTACATCATTTTGGTTTGAAAATCCAGGAGACTCATCAAGCACTTTAGAATTGGTTTTGTTCATGTTAGGACCATTTAACTGAGCTTCATTCTGAAGTGGTGAAGAAATATGCTCTGTCAAACCTGTTTTGTGATTGTTTTTTCCTGTGACAATGGTAGATTATTATATGGAGGGAAAGAGGAAAAATGTAGAGACATCTAATAGACAATTTATTGATGCATAATAGTAGAGTAGGAAGTATCATCCTGCAATACTAAAAGTTGCTGAACCTGTTGAAGTTTGAATGGTTTTTCTGTCAACCCTCTGTGTTGTATCACTGTCCTTTGGCGAACCACTTTTCTCATGCAGTTCCTGAAATAGTTCAATGCATATTTTACTAAATTAATTAACTGAGAATACTCAACTTTGTTACAACTCCAATGAACATCTTGCCCAATGCTGAATTGTTTGGCATAAAGTTTAGTATACCTACCCTGTCCTCAATTTCGTTGTTAGTTTCTTTAACAAATGGGTGTTCAAGAAGAGCAGGCCAAGTTAGTCGACTTTCTGGTGCCTGCTTAGAACAAATTAGGAAACTAAAGTGTATGAATTCATTGTGGTTAAAGTAAAATCTCACAAGGTAGAAATGAAAGGGAAATGTTCAGCAGTGAACAACCTTGTTAAGCAAACCCTTTAAAAAGCTTTTGAAGCTTGGAGTCATGCTATCAGGATATTTAACCGGATCCTGGATCATTCAATTAGTGATCAGTACATCCTTCAGTATAATAACATAAGTGATTGTATAACAAACCTTGTCCGATTGAAAAATGTACCTTAACAATGTGTCTGATGAGAGCATAAACAGAGTTTGTGTAAAATGGTGGTTGGCCTACAAATAACTCATACCTGTTATAGGCAACAACAAAAAAAGGCTTCAACTCATGTGAATAACAAACGTTGAGAGTGTGAAAGCCCTGTTCAAACACCACTTGCTACATAACTAATAGTTAGATAATGTCATCATTCAGAACACTTTTGCATATTGCAACAGGTCTGGTCATCACTAAAAATGAGAAAGGCAAAGCTTGAGTACCACAAGCATGAAGTTGGGTAAAGAATCTGATGTTATAAAGAATAAGGATAATACAAATAGAAAGTAACTATATAAAATTCAGGTCTAATTGGTATATGAGAAAATGAATGACCAGCTTAAATCATGTAAAGGCATTTGATATCAAGACACTAGGCCTTATTTACATTGACAACTACCATCCACGAATGCATAACTGAATACCAATAAATGTGTTATTAGATGCAGATAAAAATAGATAGAGATATCCAACATACAATATAACACCAAGAGACCATAAATCTACTGTGTGGTTGTAAGGTTGTTCACGGACAAGTTCTGGAGCCATGTATAATGGAGTGCCTGAAAAGCATAAAACAAATTCCGATCCTCAGAATACAAGCAGCTACACACAAGCTACATTACTACAATTGAGATTAAAATCCAACAAATTGTGTTATGATGAGCCCAACCTTTTATAGATCGCAAAACAACTGTGTTTGTGGACATCGCACGTGCAAACCCAAAATCACAAAGCTATTGGATATTCAGAAAATATATATAAATTAGAGCATGATCAATTGTACTTAAAGAAAACTAGAAATGAAAGTCATGCCATCAGTGAGTAAGATTAAAAATTAATATGATGGGTATTTGAATTAACTTAGTGATAAAAATAAAAATAAAAACTTGTCTTTTAAGGGGCATTTCAACAATCAAGGGATGTATATTATATTCAATGCCACCATTCCTTGAAATAACTTTTTTCCGTAAACAATAATGGGATTCTTATTCGCAGGATTTTTCAAAAAAGTGTTTGGATAACACTTTCAACATCACTCAGAATTATTTGCAAGAGTGGGGTGATAGAGGTTCCTACACAAATTTCATTCCCCATGGGAAATCTTTTTCTCAACCCCTCCCTTGAGAACAAAACCATAGGAATGTGGTAGTTACTTCTTTCATGAGAATCTTCCATACTCAGGAATGCAATTTTGCAGCTTTGCAGTAAACATGGGAATACACATTTCTTACACATATATTCTTGAATATGTAATCAGGATACTTGAAACAAACATTCTGTTCTAACCTTATTGGAGAGCTTTCTCAGACAAATATAATTTCACTTAAAAAGATGAGCAAAACATGTATACAATTCCCCCATGGAGGAGTGTGTTTACAGGAAAATTATGTTAGATTATTCAATGAAAATAAGTCTTAATTCGGTGTGCAATATAAATCGTAACAATAATGACAGAGTGTGACAAATATCTACTGCATGAATCAAAAAGAAATGTTTGGTGCATGTTTCTTCATGTGAACAAAGAGTTAAATCAACCTTGACAATAGATTCGGAACCAATGAGGATATTTTGCGGCTTCATATCACGATGGATGATCCGGTTGGAATGCAAATAATGTAAGGCTCTTACCTGTATAATCCAAACCAAAAAAGATAAGACATTTATCCTTGTAATTCTTCCCCTAAATTGTGATAGGACAAATCGTTTAGAATAAAAATTACCAATTGCTTTGCAATTGCTTGAACTTGTTCTTCTGGAAGGCATTTGTCATCCTCAAGAATCTCAAATAGCTCACCCTGACAAATATAAACTATCATCAGCATGTCTCATGATTCAAACTTCCTTGTTCCACTATAAGCTGGTTGTGCATGCTTAAATCAACTATTAATGGATAAGTGGTGGTAAATTTCATAGATTTAGAGTACAACAAATCCAAAATCACTCAAACTACAAGCTGAAAAATGGCAGAAAATATAGATGGTTTACTTGTGCGAATTCTGTGACAACACAAAACTCCTGTGGGCTTTCAAAAGAATCAAGCATTTGAATAATATTTTCATGCTTCAACTTCCTTAATATCTGCAAAGTTCATGAATATCAAATGTCAACAGTTACCACAGCCATTTATTAGTAACTAGTTAAAACCAGTGTTATCAATGGCGGAGAGCCAAAAAAACAGCCACCGATATCCACCATGTGACAACACTGGTAGATAGAAACAACAAAAGCTAAATCCTGCTAGGTGGAGTCAACTATATATATGAGTGAGCGGGGCTCTATGAAAAACTAGATCTTCAATAAAATCATCTAGAACAAATTCTACTCGTGATCAATTGTTTGTTTCTTCTTTCTCCAAATTTTCCTTCAAGTTTTAACGTTTATTATACAGGTAGAACAAACTTTAAAAACCAATGCACATTGTATATTTTAGTCAACATATTTTATATAAGCAGTCACCAAAAATTGATATCAGGTGTGCCATTGTATTCGTGCACTCCGATGATTTTATTATATTAAAGAGTTATAAGTTCTAGCCTTCTTGATTAAGTTGATTAAACAATATGATTTTCTCACTAGTCACACAAATCATATAATTCACTTTCTACATTAATCCGTTAAAAAAATTCAAAAATTTCCAAAAAAAACACATTTGACATTATCAATATTAGTTCAACATGTGAAATTATTTCCTATTATTGAAGTATATGGAAATCACTATTCAGGACAAAGAATAATGGCAGACCAGATCTATGAACTCAACATTAATAATGATTTCTATTTTTACTTTTTTTTAGGGAAACAGTAGAAATAATGAATTTATTTACTTATTAATTAACTTAATACAAACATAGCAACAGCGATTTAAGAACAATTAGCGGTAGATTCTTAATTCCACACTCCCGTCCTAACGACCCTAACTCTGGCGCAACATTCTCACTCTATATACATTAACAGAAACCCTAACTATTGCAAAATTCTCACTCTATATACATTAACAGAAACCCTAACTATAGCAAAGAATCAAAGAGTATTGTTTAAAACGAAAACAAAATTTATGAATGAATTAACGAATCACCTCGATTTCTTGCCTCAAATTGTGAATATCCTTTTCAGTTTTACCGTGCTTCATTATGAACTTCATCGCAACAGTCTAAAACGAAGAAGAATGAAAATCAGAAGTTAGAAAATGGAAGGAAGTGGGAATGGTTGGTTTTAGAGATAGGAGTAACCTGTCCAGTGTGCTTGCGTCTCCCTTTGTAGACTTTGCCGAAGGAGCCCTCGCCGACTAGCTCTATCACGTGGTAGTTCTCCACAGAACCCATTGTTGAATCGGAAGAATGTGGAGCTCAGAGAGAGGTATTTGAAAATGGGAATGTTGTTGAATGATGAGGGAGAGAGAACAGAGAAGAATCAGAGATCGCAAATTTTGAATTTCTATTCCCGCTCCACTCAACCCTTTCTCGTTATTATCTTTTATTTTTATTCTTTTAAAATAATATAGTATTTCCTCCCTTATTTTCGAATTTATAACATATAACTTAAGCTAATATCACAATTTAGATTTGTTTTGTAAGTAAGAATCTTTTTATATGAATTTATAGTTTATTTTATTAATTTATAATTTATTTTTTATTCGCTATTTTAAATAGTATTTTATCTTATATTTTATAATTTATCATCTTTTCTTCCATTTTTATTTTATTATTTTAATAAAAATTCTTTTATTTTTTATATTGTATTTTAATTTAAATTAAATAAATATATATTAAATGTCTTTTACATTATTTTATATTTATAAGTTAGTTAATTGTTAATTTTATTAAATACTTCAATTAACTTATTAGTTATCCGTTATTAACCATCAACTATAAGCTATCAGTCATCAACCATCAACAATAAACAATAAATTAACTTATCAGTTAAGCACTATTTTTACCAAACATAATCTAAATAAAAAAATATGTTATAAATTATAGACTAGAGACTCGTTTTGTTCCCTCACAAAAATTACAAAAAATCTAAATTAATTCTCCAACAAAAAAAAAAGACCTGATTTAATCTCTTATAAAATTTAACTGAGTCATATTAATCTCTTTATTTTCAAATTGGTTTTTTTCTTACTTTTAAAATGTGACTGGATTGTTACCTTGAATTTTATTATTTATTTTTTAAATACTAAGAATATAAAAATTTAAAAAATATATATAAAAAAATTGTTCCTATAAGAAATCAAACATAGAGACCTTTAAGTTAGGTTATAACCCATGAATCTCCAACACAAAAATTCCTTTGGGTTAAATGGTAGTAATTTTACAGCTAGACCAAACAATATTTATTATTAATATTTTTAATGAAGAATACTTAATTTAATAATTCAGAATAAACATTTACTTACTTACTTGTTTCAAACAATACTCAATTTTTAAAAAAAATGATTTTGATTGACTTTGATAGAAATTTTACAAATTTATTATTAAATGTTTTTTTACATCGATGGTATGATTTCCTTATCAAATTGGGTGACTAAAGGTGAGATGAGAGACAAGTTTAGTATTTATGTTGTTGGAAGAACTTTTCTGAATTAATTGGATTGAAGGAGAGAATAAACATGTTGATCAGAAGAAGAAATGTGACGTTAATTGGTAAGGGTAAGCGATTTGATTCATATGAAATATTCAGTGTGTCGACATGTTATTTGAGGAAAACCAACATAGTAAGTTTCGGATTGTGATGACACTTGATCATTACGTAATATTTGCGAGAAAATTTAGACAAATCACTGAAATTATGAGAAAAAGCCAAACTAAAACGTGGAAGAAGTGAGCCAAAATAACAAAGAGGAAGAAAGTTGGGACTTGGTAAAAATTTGAAGAAAATGGAAGAAAATAAGTGATTTTTCTTATGTTTTTCTCGTGGTCGCGATACTGACACTATGGTTGCGATGATGTCATATCCCGACCGTGATGAAAACCCACACGATTGCGATGCAACGAAATCCTAACACGCTTTTTGAAGCTTTAAAAGGAGATTTTGCCTACATTTTTAGGGGTTTCAAATTTTAGATAGAAAGTGACAGGCAGGAGCTTTGTAACACAAATTTGAAAAGCATTGAAGTCAATGGAGAATATATTTTATTCCATTGATTTTGATGAATACTTTTTATTAACTCATGGTAATTGTTAGTTTCACTATGAGTAACTAAGTTATTTTGTATTAGGTCTTTTGAGACTAACCTATTGTACTATGTTGGACCATACGATTGTTTGTTATTATTTGAATTCCTTTTATGTTATAATAATTATTTAATTGTTCTTGTGTATAATACTTTTTGTATGTTGAAGAGTGCGCAAATTGATATCATATGAGTAGGGATTATTGACTGTAAGTCTACCAATCCGAATTAGGGCAATTATTCAACTCAGTAATTAACTAGGAATAAGTAACTATAAATTGTGGCTTTTGAATTAACGATTTTAGAAATGTCTGATTTTACTTTTAATTAACCTAAGAAATTAGAGAATTATTGTTTAAATTAGTGAGTTGTACACTAACGAATTGGGTATAGTGAATTTGTTAATTTGCCATGAGATTATAACTTAATTGTAATTCATTTGATACATAATTCACCAACAAGTATAATTAGGGGATCGATAAAAAGATATAATCGCTTCTCTTTATCTAGCTTTACTCAGATAATTTTCTCATCTTATTTTTGTACCAAATCACTACTGACCCCTTGATTCTTTAGTTTAAATCACATTGTATTACATTGTTTTGATTCACAACCAATGTGAAGATGAATCATTTTATTACTTTGACGAGACTAGTACACTTGCTAGTTTATCCCATCAGCCCCCTCTTGGGGATGCAAGAGTTTTCTTTGCATAACACCCCCAATACCAAGACAGGAAGGTGTTTGGAAGCTTGAAAGATGGAAAGGCATATGAGTGACTACCTAAAGTTAATCTTTCAGAAGCAGGACATGGTGTCTAAGAATTTTTATATTAATTGCCTTCCACAACTTAGTTTTTACCACGATCCCTCTTAAAGGTTCCACCAGTAGCAGATGAGGACCATTCGCGAGACTTCTTTCTTTGACTCTCATATGGCGGGTGCCCTGTGAAATTCTGGTAATCAGATATCAGATGTCGTATGCGATGTCACGACACTAATATCAGGACTTCACACAACAATAATAGTAAGTAGATAACAGATGTCGTATACGATGTCACGACACCAGGTTCAGGACATGCCACACCAGAAACAATAACAGTATAAAAAGCAGGAAGAAAATAACACAGGTCAATTGTTAACCCATTTTGGTGCAACATCACCTACATCTAGGGGTATCAAAGCCAGGAAGGAATCCATTATAACAATATTAGTTTGAAGTTAACACACTTCCAATGAAACATAATGCACTCTTGCTTAAAAGCTCATGAGTGATTCATAATTACAACTCAATAAACTGAGTCCAATTCAAGTATCAAAGAGATACTATAATGACTCACAAATAACAATGACAACTAAATCTTAACCAAGACAATTTTCAGCACTTCTTCTTCTTGTCAATTAGGTTTAGTAACGTCCTTTTTAAATAGGCTTTGGTAGGCATGGGCTTCGGGCTAAAAAAATAGTAGATTAAAACAAACTAAATCAAATCAAATCTGATGTCTCGTTAAATGTTTCGACATCTAATATGCATAATCAAATGTTTCCTTAAATATTTCGACATCTATTATACATAATCAAGTCTGATGTCTCCATAAATATTTCGACATTTGTTCAACATAATCAAATTTGATGTCTCTATAAATGTTTCAAAATCCAGTCTACACGATCAAATGTTTCTTTAAATGTTTCGACATTTTGTTCTGCAAAACCAAATTTGATGTCTCCATAAATGCTTCGACATCTGTTCTACAGAATCAAATTTGATGCTCCATAAATGTTTTGACATCCAGCCTGCATAATCCTTTTCAGAATCAAATCAAATATGATCTAATGTTTCCTTAAAATATCTCAACATCCCTTTTTATGAAACAAGTGCACAGCTGGAAACGAAACAAGAGTTCCTAAAATAAACCTTCTTGGACAGTCAGATATGATAGCTAAATATTCAGAGAATCTTCAAATACCTCATAATAAAATAAGTCTTCCAAGAAGTAAAACAAAACATGCAAATATGTCTGATCAACATGTCATGACATCTTGCTCAACATCTTGCTGCGATACAAGTTTTAACAAACTTGGTGTCAATCATAAAAACACATAACTAACAATCTCCCCTTTGGTAAATTTTGGCTAAAACAACCTTTGCATCATATAGTTGGAGAAAAGATAAAATAGCAACAATAATCACAAGCACAAAAATCAAACACTTGGTATAATACCAAGACATATCAGAGGCACACACAACATAAGTAAGTAGTAGAAACCCAGCCTCACAAAAAATACATCGAGAGAAATAAACTTTCACACTCCGAGCCTCATTCAGAAACAAAATGTCAAGACATTTTGTCTGACATCACAACAAGCACACAACAGCCTAAGCACAAACAAAATTCTCTGAAACAAGATGTCAGCATATTCAGTCTCACATCACAACAAGTACACAATAGCCTAAGCACAAACAGAATTCTTTGAAACAAAATGCCACGACATTTTGTCTGACATCATAGCAAGTACACAACAGTCTCTGTACAAACGAATCACACACCCCCTGAATGTCATGAACAGCAACACATAAATAACTCCCCCTATCACACAGGAAACATACTCCCTCTCAAATAAACAACCTTCACATAGAGAGAAAAATAAATCAATAGCACAACTCTTCACTATCTACTCCCCATTTTTAGCCAGAATATGACAAACCAAGTAGACATTCATCAAAGGCAACAAAACAATAGAGCAAATCAGTAGCAGAACATGTGAGTTAGAGGTACAGACTATGGCATACAGAGGTGCAATACTTAGGGAAAAGGCTCACAAAAAACATGTAAAATCAAACAGAAAAGCAAACATCACAAATGTCAGCAGAAGCATTTGATTTATTCCTTTCTGGAACAATGTGTTGACTCAATGTTTTCCATATTTTCTTAAGCATCAGTCTGTTAAGATGTTGTTCCAACATCTTCATCGATATCAGTCCCTTTTATAATAATCGAATCATCAAAAACAACATTAATGGATTCCATCACGCCCTTGGTTCTGGAGTTAAATACTATGTAAGCTTTACTGTTTGTAGAGTAACCAAGAGACATCCCTTTAAGATTCAGATGTTCCTAGTGCCACAACTTCACTTCATCTTCCTTGGACATTAGGCATGTGGAAGAATAAGTAGTTTCATGTGGAACAACCTTGGTGTTCCACTCCTTTCTAGTTTTAATCATTACATGATTAGCCCTAGGATGTGTTGGATGTTTTGGATAACCATGTAATCTGTAGCAAAAAGGCTTATGTTTATATTTACCACAATAATGACATTTCAAAGGCAAAAACTTGACTTTAGTTTGAGTTTCCTGATGTCTTGCAGGATGTTGTAACATTTGGTCGGACATCATTGGCTCATACTTCCTTTCTGGAGGAATAAATTTTGTCACATGGGTTTTTCCTTGTTTATTTTGATATTGGTAATTAAAATCTATACCTTTTAAGTTTCCAACATCTTTTCCAACCTGAAGATTTTCATCTAGCATATCAGACCCATTATTCAACATTCTTATAGATTTGGTCATGTTTTCAAGTTTAGAAGACAATAAAGTTACCTCATCTTCAAGATCAATTACAGTAGATAAAAGTTTCTCTTTTTCAGCTTATAGTTGAGTTATGATTCTCTTTTGCTCTTTTTATATCTTACACACCTCTTCACTTCTGACATAAAGCTCTTTGTATGAAGCAACCAATTCTTCATAAGAAACATCCCCATCACAAGAATTTTCATTAGATTCATATTTACTAGTGACGTTGTAACATGCTTAGCAATTTCATCATCAGTTTTACCTTCGGAATCATCAAACAAAGAAACAGACAAGCCCTTCTTTTGTTTCTTGAGATATGTGGGACATTCTGATCTAATGTGACCAAAACCCTCACATTCATGACACTAAATACCTTTTCATTGATCGGGCTTTTCTTCTGTTCTTGCTTTTCTCTAGTAATCATTATTCTTACTAATGTCTGTTGTACCCCTAAATTTTCCCTCCCCTTTCTCACCTATGCATTCAATCACTGGATCAGGAAATGACTTGCATACATTCATAATTCATCCACATGCATAATCCATCATGGATTCAGAAGAAACTTGGGCTCATAAAGTTAGGGTTTACACATATATCAAAGTCCAAAGGCATGGTTTGATCACATCATCAGCATAGGGGATGTGAAACCCTAAGGAGGGTGGTGAAGGTTTGATTTCAACAAAGGTGAGACCAGACAATCTAGGGCCTTCAAAACCCTAATTCCTCAAGGCATGACTTTATGGAGCTTCCTCAGGCCTTATCTTGGTCTCCAAAACCCTAATCAAGGAGATGATGAATCTGATTGACTTGGTGGTTTGACTTTTCATCTAGTGACATTCATAACCCTAAATGTCACTCATTTTTCTACTATTGTCAATGCACTTGGTCTTGAATACATCTTGGTTTCAATGTCCCATTGTTTGGTCCATCTGAGTGTTGGTGCATCTTTGGCCCTGGTAATCCAAACAACCAAACCTATTGTGTTACAATCAAGGTATAGGTCATGCCTATTGACTCATGATGGTTATTTCAGTCAAACCTTAATATTATTCCACCAATTCATATCGTTGTTCATGAACCATGTTAATGTCTATTACCAGTCAAGCCATATCCTTTCATTTCAAAATCAAGCATTCATGTACATAAAACAAAACAACTTGGAAACCAATTTCAAACAATTTGTAATCCATTTCAAACCATTCTAAACCATCACATTGATTTTACATGAAAAATTACAAGTATTGACAATTTTTGACCTATTGTTGACTTTTTGGTCAACTTTGGCCAAAGTCAACCCAAATTCCCTAGACCCTAATTTTCACCATAATCATCACTCCATTGTCCATTTACAAGAAAAAACACAAAAAAAGTGAATCTTGACAAGTTGTTGACTTTGGTCAACAGTTAATTTTTTGGTCAACTTTGACCAAAGTCAACCTAGGTCCTTGACCATCCCTAACCACTAAATGACTGGTCCTAAGCTCCAATTCCATCCCCCATCTCTGTTTTGACCTTAAGTTGGCTATGTGGATTTTATTTCTCATTAGTTTCATGCATTTCCATGTCTTAGGTTTTGGTCTTGCAACTTTGCCACAATTGAGCTTTGCACCAAAAGAGAATCCTGCAGCCAATTCATAATAGATGGTACATGATACATCAGCTAGCGTTTGAAGATCTACCATGGCATATACCTCTATCATGTTGCAGCATGCACCTTGCATCTCAAATAGGAGGACTGCTATATCAGACCATCATCAATACCATCCTGCATTAGGTCCCAAGTGAAGGCAGAAGCAGGGCACTCTATCGAACCAGTCCAGCCATTGAACCTACATAAACATACCCAAACCAGAACCAATGTGCTTAACATGGGGCAATTATATCATGCCAAAAAGAACTAGTGAATCAAAATGTATGACATGACACACTTCAGTCAAGATTTATGCACTAACAACATCTCCATCAAACCTAAACACACATCACACAACAAACTACAATAGTCCATATATTGAGGTTGCAACATCATGTCATCATGGCATCTCAAGCAATGCAAATCATCAGCTCCTCAGCAACCCAAAATCCTGCAACATTCAAGACAACAACATCATAAACCATCCAACCCGACCAAGGCATCAAGACCCTGCAACTTGCAGTAATAACAGGCAATGTATATCAATGTCAAATACTAAGCTATGAAGTCAAAAATGGGGCATTGAATAGACATGTAACACACTTGTTGTAATGACATGAAACATGAACCAAATATAACACCAAACTTGCTACCACCTGAGTAAATTCCTAAATCCTGCTAGCAAGACAACTGGTTATGGCAGTAGAAACAAAATTTAACCTGCAAACTGCAAACATGATTACCACATGATCAAGCACCTCAAGGATAAATTCATAGCATTACATTGGTTCACATACCCTGCACAAAGAACATAACCTATCTCCGTTCATGCCCTTGTTCTAAACCCACATCAAAACATCAATCCAGGGAAGTGCAAAAGGAAGCAAGAGATGGGTACAAACAGTGGGAAAATAATCAGGTATGAGTTTGTAGAGCAAATCATAGGCCAAAACCTAACAACCTACCATATGTTGAACTGGAAGAATGATCCAACATGGAATTGTAAGACCAAGTGAGTAGCAGTACTATACCTTAATTACAGTGTGCACACCTCAAAGCCAAACAGTTTCAAAGCTTGTATCAAAAAGCTACCATGGCTAAATGCTGGTTTGAACATGTTATGCCAAGTTCATGCTGCAGCAAGAGAAACAAATGAGAGCAGGATCTGAATACAAACAGTGAGAAGGAATAAGCAAATTTTGAACCAAAACAATCCATTCATCACTTCAAAATTTAATCTAGAGCATACTTGCCCTTGACCATTACCAGTTCAACAGGTTGTTTTTGGTATAATGGCTTCATCACCTAACTATAATGTTACCTGCTACAGTTAACCTATTAACACACATACCAAAGTTATCCTTCACTTCAAACAAAACCAAGTCACTTAGGTCCAACCTGCAACAAGTGCAGCAGGTCACCAAAGAATCAGTTTCAGAACTTCAGTCTAATTCTAACCTGTTATCACCAGTCTAACCTCAAGTTCACTCATTCACTAATCAACCTAAACTAACATAACTAACTGAGTTTCAACTTCACTAACTAACTGAGTTCTCACTTGAATCAGTGAGTCAATACTAACTAATTCCAAGCCAACACTAACTAACTCCAAACCTGAGTCCAAAGCTACCAAATTCCCAAACCTAAAACCTATTTAAACAATGCACCTCTCTCATTTTCAGAACCCTTTGAACCCTGTGAATTTGTGCACACTCTCTCTGCAACTTTTCCCTCTCCCTCACTAAAGCTCTAACTCTCACAAAAAGCCATTGAAGCTTCAATATTGCTTGAGCTTAACCACTGCCATTCCATTTCTGGTACTCACGATTCTGAAGTTCAAAGGAAGGAGAAGGAGAAAAAGGAAGAAAGACAGCGTGCAAGGCAAAGTCAAGAACTCACCGGCAAACTGTTATAATCGTCTTCTCCGGTATGTAGTTTTGCTTCACTTGCGTTGAGCTCACCTGTTAGGAGATATTGGTATGAGAAACAGAAGCCCCATAGTGTAGGAGTCTAATTGATCACCAACGCCATTTAATTCGCACTTAGAATTCTAGGGTTCTTCCCAAGATCCTCTTGATTCGGTTGATCCATGAATCTTTCCCACAAATGGACCTCATTCTTGTTACCAGCGCGTCTTTGCGCATAATTTGGCAATTAGAACTTAGGTCTTGGGATGCCATCGCCGTCGGCGCGGTGGCTAACGGCTAGTGACGGTAAGCTTTTGAGCGCGCGAGATTTACTAGTTCAAACCTGTTGACTTGTACAAGTCAACAGGGAGGGTATGATGGGCTCGGATTCTCAAGGCCCATGGAACTTCATCCTTTCACACCACTTCTTGCTAACGCACACCCTTTTTTTTAGTTTACAAATAAGTGAATTAGGCTTCTACAGGCCCATGGATATTTTGTTGTTTCCACTCTTGAACTTCTAATGCACCCCCCTCGGGAATGGACATTATTGCATTTTGGGCTTAGAGGCCCATCTCCAGTTTATTACATGCGCCCCCTGTTTGGAGTGATGGGAGTGTTTGGGCTCAAGAGGCCCATTCACGTTTCTACTGTTCGCACCCCCCAGTTTTTGTTTTTGCCAGTGGAACAAAAAAAATTGTATTGGGCTCTTGCTGAAGCCCATCAACCCAATTCTGTTTTACACTCTCTTTTCCAATTCACGCCTCCTTTTAATTTTTTTCTTAATTTTTTTCTTGCAATATAATTAGAATATAATTGGGATATAATTAGGATTAATTCACATTTTAGAATATAACTAGGATTAATTCACATTTTACAATTTAATTAGGATTTAATTAGGACTTTACATTAGAATTTTAATTAGGACTTTTAATTAGATTTTGATTAGAGACACTTAGGTTTGATCAAATTTAGAATTACCTGATTTTCTCAACATTAGGTTAATTTCTCAACTTTAGGGCCATGATTAAACTTATACATACTTTAGTAAATGACCATTTTGCTCTTATGGGCTTATTTTGATATTTTGTGTTGAAATTGCATGCTCCCCTTAGGATTAGAACTCGATCATTTCCTAATAATTGTAGGACTTAACACAGAATTTTAATCATGATTTTGATCAATATTTTAAATGCTCCCTTAGGACTTCTAACTTAGAATATTCAATCAATTTCTAATGCATGATCCCTTAGGATAGTTTCTAACAATTACTAACTTTAACTAGATCCAAAATTAGTTCCCCACAAAACTAAAACAAAACCCCTGATTAAATTGATCAAAAGCGATTTTGATTAATTAAATCCTTTGAACTTGTATAATCCCCTAGTCTAATTTGAGTGAACAAAAGACCCTTGGTCACTTAATAAGACTTTTCTTCCAAGATGTGGAGCTCAAGGCCTCAAGACAAGATCTTCAATCAAGGCATCCTTAGTCATACCAAGCAGCGGATTATTCAAGCACATCAAAGGTGGCATCTTCAACACTTGTTAAATCAAAGTTAGAAGAGTGTGACACGAGCCTTAAGCAATAGAGAATGAGTGGGACTGGAGTATTCCTACCCCCATTCTGAGTATCTTTGGGTATGGGACGTATGACCCAACGCTCATCGTATTCACCTCTATTCATAGACTTTAACACAGTTCTAATCATACGATTGACAAGTCTCTCTTCACAACAAAAGCAAAAAAACAATAAAAGCAAGGACAACAATCAACAACTTATCAATCATGAATCAAGTTGTACGATACAAGCCTTAAGTAATGGAGAAAGAGTGGGATTGGAGTATCCCTACCCCCATTCTGAGTATCTTTGGGTATGGGACATATGACCCAGCGCTTACCGTATTCTCCTCCATTCTGTAACACCTCAAAATTTGCCCTCCTTTCTTGGGACTAGCATTAACATATTTGCATATCATTTTAGGGCATTAGGCATTTCATATTGCATAGCATGTGGTTACATTGTGCAAGCCATTCTCCCAAGTCTTGATCAGAAGATGGAGAGTCCAAGTGCAAGCCTAGGGTTTGTTGATTGATCATGGCCATCTGAGGATTGGGCTGTGAGATTAGGGTTTCATGATTCTCAATGGATGTTGGTCTTCATCTTGATGGAATTGATACATCATCATCATCATGGTTGTTTGTCATCAGAAGATTGAAGAGGATTCCTTGAGATTAGGGTTTTGACCACTGGTCAACCCTAATCAGTTGCATTGGGCCAATCAGGGCTGGATCAGGAGAGGAGGCTTCTGATGGTGATGGGGTTCATAATGTGATTATATGGTGATTATTGAGGCTAGGGTTTCACCCTTGAGCCATTTCAGTTGAAGATTGGGGTTCAATTTGATCTATGCATTGCCAGGTTCATCTATCAGTTGAAAAGTCAATTGTGGTCAACTGTACATGATCTGATGGATTTGGAGGTGGAAACAAGTGGGAGACACTTCATTCATGTTGGAACAAGTGTTAAATGATATCTCAAAGCTTAAGAATGAAGAAAATCAAGTCAGGACAAAAACTGCCAAAAATAGAAAGTGACTTGTAATTGAAGTTTCCAAAAATGGAAAGTTTTTGACCTCAAGGCCACGTGTCCAAGGAAGCTTCAAATGAAAATTTGTTCAACATGAAAGTTGTAGATCTTGTTCTCACCTTTCCAAAAAGTCCAAGAACTTGAAAATCCCATGTATGGTTGGAAAATTAGGGCTCAGTGAAATTCAAAAATGACCCATAATCAGGAGGCCATAATTTCCACATGGTTTGTCCAAATTGCAAGTTCTTTATATGCACAAACTCCATTTGACATGTACTTTCATGGTGCATAATTGGATTTTTCCAAAAATGGTCAATGCAAAAAGTCAAATTTCAATTGGACAGTTAAATTGGACCAAGGGCAAAATTGTCCAACTTGTGAAATAATTGGAATTTTTGAGTGGGGATTTTTGCTACACCTCATGAATGGCATTTAAAATTTGTTGGAATCATCACTTCATGGCTAGGCTTCATGGTTTGGGATTTGGTTTGAAAAATGGAAGTGCATAATTGGACAAATTGCAAACACAAGGTGAAAATGAGAATGGTGCATCCAATAAGCATGAGACAAGTTTCTACAGCTCACACATGACATTTGGAAGTTGTGTGAGCTGTCAAAACAGGTGGCATTGGCTGTTATGTGGAAATTCCAATTTTGCCCCCACTTTGAAAATGACATTTACATTAACAATGCATTTGGTTGATTAAACTTGATTAAGGGATAATTAAGCATTCATATATAAACAAAAACACATTCTAATCATAACTGATTTTCACATTTCCCCAAATTGGATCTGAAAACCTCTTGCAATTCTCTCAATTTCATCAAGAACTCAAGAACCTTCAAATTCATCAATCTCCTTCGATTTCAGATAAAACCTTGAAATTCCTTTTGCACTCAACTCATATCATCTTCTTCTCCATCTGTTCGAGCTGTTTGGAAGGAATAGAGTGCTGCATCGCAACTGTTGCATATGCATCATCCATGGTGAATTGAAGAGTTTGAGCATTAGGAGCAAAATCGAGCGCAGCTGAGCATAGCATCTCATTTCCACAAGGTCATAGCTCATCTGTTTGAGGAAGAAAAGCTCGAAGAACACTGATTTCACTGCTGCCATTTCCAGGTTTGAGAAAATCCGAATCTCATAGTTTGCTTCAAGCTTATATGCGTTTTGTAGTTCATGTTGTGTAGATTACAATGATAGGTTTGGATTGTGAAATGATGAACCATAGCGTAGTAAATCTGGATTTGAAGTTATGAACACAAACCCTAACTTGCACGATTCGTTCGATTTAGGAACTTTTAGCCAAACATAGGTTGATATTCGTGTTCCTCATGCTCGTACGGTTCGAATGACTATCCACTTGTTCATTTCCATGGTGATTTGTTGTTCTTCGTTTTTTTGGATTCTGGAAAATTCTTGGCTGAAAACGATGATAGAGCTTGGTTTGATCCATTTTTCTGTTCAAATATTTGAAATCCATGTTTACCGCCCGCGCCATGTTTATTTACAGAAATGCCATTGTGTTAATTCAATTAATTCCAAATAATTCTAAAAAATACATAAACATGTTAAATAATTCATAGAAAATTGTAGAAAAATCAGAAAAATATGGAAATTGTTGTGTTGACTTTGTTGATGACTCTAGGATTTTTTGGACCTATTGGTCAAAGTTGTGCATGGTATAATTATTCTTTGACCTAGGGATGTTTAACATGTGCTACAATTTGATACATTCTACCAATTCCAATGTGAAATGCTCATAGTGTTAAATAAATTCTTGAAATTTTTTGTGGTAATTATGGACTGGTTGATGCTTGTTTACATGTAAATTTCATGAATTTTTGATACCTGGCCATTGAGATATGAATTTTGGAACTTAGGTGTGACAATTTGTGTCACACCTCTTGATGTCAATTTGCTGGATTTTATTGAGTGACCTATACATGTTGAAATGAAATGAAATTTTGCATGGTGGTTAGTTAACATGTTAGGAGGCTATGAGAATTTTTGTGGAATTTTACATTGCATTTTCTATTTGATCATGATTTTTCATCTCTGTTGGTCACAATTGCAAGCTCATATGATACATGTTGGTAGATTGATTGGTAAATGCTCATGTGGTATTGTATGATCATGAAATTTGGCATGCTTGTAGTAGACACATGTTAGGACCTCCCTGTTTTGGTCTCATCCATTTCTCTTTTGTTTTCATTGAGTTATGAATCTTTGAAGTGAGTTCATGCATTGATGATGTGGTTTGGAGCATGTTATTGTGACTGTTTTTGTTGATTTTCATTGACATGGTTCCATTTGCCCAATTGAGCTCAAATTTGACATGGTAGACCTTGAATGCCCCCTGTTTAGGTGTAAATTATTTGAGAATTTTTAGAATTGTTTTGATGTGGATTTGAATGCAATAGTTCTGTTTGTATGCTTGGTGCTTCATTTGAACTAGTTTGCCTTATTTTGTGCATAGCATGAGCATAATGAATGATATAAACATGAGGCCAATGGTGTTTGCTCTTGTTTGACTTTAATTTGAGATTGGTTGGTGGATACCTTGCTGTTTAGGATTTTTTCCTTGCTTTGGACCCTAGGCTTAGCCTAGTGGTCCAGTTGCTAATGTTTGCTTGATTTTTCAGGATCAAAGGCATAATGCACATGGAGAATGATCCAAATCAATTTTAATTGATGTTGTTGATGTTTGTATACTAACATAACATTGTTTTGTAGGTTGTGGAGCTTAGGCTTGAGCCTTGAGCTTGCCTTGTGTTGTGCATTACTTTGTATAGTTTGACTGATTGAACTTTTGCTGTCTGTTTCTGTCTGTCTGAGTACTAACTGTGTTTGACTGTTTCCAGGTACTTTTAGTTGCTCAGTTCCTTGTGAACTTTTGCTTTGCTTTGCTTAAGCAACTTGCATTGAGGTATAGCTTCCTAAACTTCATGTAGTCTGGAGACCCGGCTGTTACCGGGCCGGGCAAATGTCTGAAGTCCTCCTTAAGAGGCAATGCTTGTGTATGTTATTTTTTAAGCCCAAGCAGGTGAAAGTCCTTTAAATAAGGCAATTGGTGGAAGGTAGGGATATGCAGTCTATCCCCCACTATTCTGTGAATCTTCTCCTTGCTCCCATTACATGGTTGTAGCATTGAGATCAAAAGCCCAAGATCCTGTGCAGTGCACATTGTGTCAGAGTCTTCGAGTATAGAAGGGTTCCCCTATTCTGGACCCATGCTCATTTGTCAGAAGCTCTCCCTGGTTAGGGATAAGAGCTGTGAGGTCTTATCCTCACTTCATCCTTTCATTTGCTTCACCTTAGCCTCGTAATGGCAAGGTTAAGAGCAAACACAACCTGTACAGACGACTTGCTTAGGCAGTCAAACCTATTGATTGAGCCCCCTTGTTTGGCTATAGTGGGTGCTATGTGGATATCTGATTGACATGCTTGTTTGAGATGCCTGTTCTCATCTGCTGTATGCTTGTTTGTTGTTTGCTTGTGTATTTGCTTCTTTCCTGGTTAGGATAGTTTGCTTATGCAAGTAGGATAGAAACCTGAACTTAGGGCGACTTTGCATGACAACATCTAGGCTCGAGTCGTAGTCTCCCTAGTGTCGTGTCTTCCCCTGGTTTCTGGTTAGGAGAGTTTCTCCCCTGTTTAGGGGAACTACATCGCCCTGATCCTCGTTCCAGACGAGGTATGTAGGCAGGTGGTCGTGCGAGACCACTCCGGGCGCCTTTTTCTTTTTGCGTGTGTTGTTTGACAAATGCTAGGCTCGAGTCCCCGACTCCTTAGCATGTTGTTGTTTGTTTGTTTGCTTGTTGTATGTTGTTTGGTGTTTTGGGTTCGGATGCCGACATAAGCCCAGGATTGGCTGTCGGGCTCCATGTTTGCCCTTTTGAGTGTGTTTGGGTTCGGATGCCGACGTAAGCCCAGGATTGGCTGTCGGGCTCCATGTTTGCCCTTTTGAGTGTGTTTGGGTTCGGATGCCGACGTAAGCCCAGGATTGGCTGTCGGGCTCCATGTTTGCCCTTTTGAGTGTGTTTGGGTTCGGATGCCGACATAAGCCCAGGATTGGCTGTCAGGCTCCATGTTTGCCCTTTTGAGTGTGTTTGGGTTCGGATGCCGACATAAGCCCAGGATTGGCTGTCGGGCTCCATGCTTGCCCTTTTGAGTGTGTTTTGGTTCGGATGCCGACGTAATTCCATTCAGTGGTTGTCGGGCTCCATGTTTGCCCTTGTTTATTTGATTGTTTTGTGTTGTTTGGCGTGCGTAAGCCGAACTACAGTGGCTCTGATTCTTGTTCCCGACAAGATATGTAGGCATAAGGTGCGATACCTTATCGAGCTCGTTCCTCTTAACCCCACCTGCGTTCCCCGTGTGTGTGTGTGATGTTTAGCAACCTATTCTTTATTTTAGAACGTGGATCCCTAGGAGTACCTATGACGTGAGGGGTGCTAATACCTTCCCCTTGCGTAACCGACTCCCTTACCCATCCTCTTTGGTCGCGAGACCATGTCTTTCCAGGTTTTTCTGAGCGTTTCCTTTCCCTATCTTGGGATAAATAACGTTTAGTGGCGGCTCTGTGTGTTTTTATTTTCGAGTCTCGCCGGTTGTTTTTTCGCAGGATGCGACAGCTGGCGACTCTGCTGGGGAAAAGAATAGATGTTGACCTGTGCTGGTCCATCTTCCCTAAGCGAGTCTCTCCTAGCGTTCTAGGATAGTTTAGGTTACTTGTTTTGTTTTATTTATCGCATTTATTATTCTGACTGTGTATATATTTGCATAAATATTTGCATGCATCATACTATCATGTCGCTATCCTCTGTACAGGTGGTTCCACTGTTTTGGGGTGGGAGTTACTCGAGGTAAAATGCCCAATACCCAGGCTATGAGTGAAATCTAGGAAACCTAGGAATAGAGTGATTCATGGGAAGCGGGTGGTATGCGCCACTTAGCGGAACATTGATATCACGAGCAGTTCAGACCCTGGTAGGATATTATCGTTACATACTTCGGGTGTGTATATGATGGTATTCTGCGAAAGGTTATTTATGCTGCGTTTCTCTCGACCTTACCCTGGCATAGATGACACCCGTGAGTGGGGAGGGAATGATCATTTTAACAGGTACAGATGGTGACTGTTGGTGATTGATGGTGACTCAGATGGTGACTTTTTGTTCCGTGGATCCGAGTCATATTTATAAGTCGGATTTATGGCCGTTTATTGCCGAGACGCCGGAGTGCTGTCCGTGATTTATCAGTGGGGATCCGTTTATTTCAGGATTCCCCGGGCCGAGATATTTATCAGTGGGGATCCGTTTATTTCAGGATTCCCTGGGCCGATTCAGATGATTGTGGTATCTGCTCAGAGATGGTGCAGTGATGATGATGATGTATCTGTCTTCCGTTTATTTCGGAACCCGTGGGTCTGATTGATGATTGTACACTCCTCAGATGGTTATGATCGGTTCAGAGATCCGGGCTGTGATTCAGAGCAACAGAGGATCAGATGACTTGGAGGATGGCCCAGTGCATTGCATACATCTGCATCATTCTCATTTTGCATTCATCTGCACCAAACCTATGTTTAGCCATATGGGGAATATTATTGATTGAGAACCTGGTTGAGAGACATCCGGATGTCAGAATATTATTGATGAATTTTTATCTGTCTCGATGAAACCAGAATCAAAGGACAGAATCTTCCTCATATGGATAGACGTTGCATCCATGCATATTAACCTGTTTGCTGTTTTGCAGGAATCATTGCTCGTGCTCGCAGAACTGTACCTTTGCACTCGACCCGTCCTCACAGATACTTCACCCGGCACAAATTCAAACTGATGGATCCGTCCAACGCTGACATTCTCGAGCTGAAAGAGAAGATGGGAGAACTGATCAGTGTCATGCAAGAGTTCGCCTTAGAGCAGAAAGTACTTGCCGAAAAGGTGAGGAGGATTGAAGACTGGCTGGAGATGGGGAACGTGCAAGAAAACGCTTCGTTGTCTGGACCGAAGAAATCCTTTGGTAATGACCAGCGCAAGGATGAGGGTGGATCGAGTGCTGTGTACGCCCAGAGAGGATACGGTAGGGGTCGTTACTACCAGCACACCGCTGCGGTAACTATTCCTGCTGACAAACAGCCTGCACAGCAGCAACAGCAGCGTCAGCCATTCCAGCAGAGGTCTCAGAGGGTAGGATATCCAGTCAGGAGGAGGATGAGTGATCGGCATTTTGACAGGCCGCCTGTGACATATTCTTTCCTATTGAAAAAGCTGAAAGATATGGGGCTGGTACAGTTGAGGACTTTGGCACCTATGAGACCTGATCAGAGGCCAGCCAATTTTGATGAAAGTGTCAAATGTGAATTCCATTCGGGTGCTCCTGGGCACAGTGTAGAGGGCTGCAAAGCTTTTAAGCACGTAGTCCAAGACCTGGTGGAGTCCAAGGCCCTCCATTTTTCACTATTGTCAGATGTTAATGCTAATCCCATGCCGGCGCATGGTCAGGCGATGGTGAATGCAATTGCTGAAGATTCAGATCGCGCCTGTGCAGTAGGTGGAGAGACTGACAATGACTGCAAGTTCAGTGGTTGGATAAAGCCGTGCGCACCAGGGAGCTGGGAGGCCTAAAAAGATCAACACTGTTACTCAGCCTGAAGAGTAATGATTTCTGTTTTGATTTTATCTGCATGAAAGCCATACGTGTTGCCCGACACGTAATGGTTCATTGTAAGGGCCACCTCATGTTTACATTTGCAACATTTCTGCATCATTAATAAATGGATGTTTTTCAGTCAAAAAGCGGTGTTCCCTGTTTTTCATTTATTTTTGCAGTTTAAAAACAAATAAAAATGGCAATGGTTATTTTCATTTTCTTTTTGATTTGTCTCGTCCCAAATTCAAAAATAATTCTCCGGATCTCATTGATAACAATCCTGTTACACCTCATATGACTTCGACAATCCGAGCGATCAGGCTGAAGAAGAAGACGAAGAAGATCGTGATCTGCTGGAACTAGCCAGATTGCTGAAACAAGAGGAGAAGGTGATTCGGCCGCCTGAGGAGCGGATTGAGATTGTTATTCCAAGCGCCGCCAAGGTCAGGAAGGAAATGAAAATCCGAGTCGTTTCAGAGGCGAATCGAGAGCAGAATGGTAACCTTGTTGAAAGAGCATGTGGATGCCTTCACCTGGTCGTGTCAGGATATGCCAGGGTCGTATACCGGTGTCATTGCGCACAAGCTACCATGGAAAGGAGATTGTCCTCTAAAGAAGCGAAACGCCAGTGCTACTTGTCAGAAAGCCATGTTGACTTTGTTTCATGAGATTATTCATCATGAAGTTGAATGCTGTGCTATGACATGATAGCAAAGTCTCAAACAGGAGTGGGGCATCTGGTGGAGATAATTCAGACTGAGGTTGAATTCAGATAAGTGCACTATCAGAGTGCGGGCCGGTAAGCTGCTGGGGGTTTATTGTAAATAAAGGAGGAATCGAGGTTCATCCTGCAAAAAAAAAAAAAAAAAAAAAAAACGCCTGAACCGAGAAGAAAAAAAGAGGTGCGTGGTTTCTTAGAAAGATTGAACTAGCTGTCATGGTTCACATCTCATCTAACAGCCACGTGCGAACCTATATTCAAGATGTTGAAAAAGAGATCAAACGGTCAGGTGAAATAATGATTGCCAAAAGGGGCATGAAAAAAAAAATAAAAGAATAAGTTGCAGGAACCCCCGATTCTGTTGCCTCCCTATGGAAAGAAACTGTTAATCTGGTACTTGACGGCCTTCGAGGGGTCTACGAGGTGTATTGGGTCAGCATGACGCGTCTTGTCGAAAAGAGCATGCAATTTACCTAAGCAAAAAGTTTACCGACTGTGAAACAATACATTCACTGTTCGAGAAAACTTGCTATACTTTGGCATAGGCTGCTCGCCGACTGAGACAGTTTATGCTGGTTCATGCCACTTTGTGGATTTCCGAGATGGATCCGATCGAGTATGGGTTTGATAAGCTAGCATTGATCGGACGGGTTGCGAGAAGAGCAAAAGAATGTTGACTGATTTGTGACACTCTCAGAAAGCAATCAAGGGGTGTGTTGTCTGATTACATCTCCCAGCAACCCGTTGAGATTATCAACCGGTGAAGTTTGAATTCCCTGATGAGGACATCTCGAGGTGCTCTAATCGAAAGATTGAGAGTAACCGATCCCGGAGGAGGGGCCTGACCCTGAATCCGAACGGATTCTGATGTTTGATGGGGAGGTTAAGGTGAATGAGCTTTTGTTGCCCGGATAACGTTTGAATACACCAACGACGGTGTGATTGAGTAGGAAACTGGTATCCTGGGTATTAATCTTCGGTGTGTCTACTGGGGCAACTCCTTTCTCATTGGTATATGGAATGGAGGCGGTATTACCTGTTGAGGTTCAGATTCCCTCTTTGAGAGTCATGATGGACGTGAAATTGCAAGAGGCTGAATGGGTAAGAACCCGGTATGAAGAGTTGAGCCTGATAGAGGAAAAGAGGCTAGCAGCCATCTGCCATGGGCAGTTATACCAGCAAAGGATAAAGCGTGCTTTCGACAAGAAGGTGCGACCTCGGGTATATCACGTAGGTGATATGGTGCTGAAAAGGATCCTTCCTCCTCAAAATGATCGAAGGGGCAAATGGACACCGAATTATGAAGGTCCATTCGTGGTCAGGAAGGTTTTCTCTGGCGGAGCCTTGTTGCTAACGACCATGGATGGTGAGGATTTTCCATCCCCTGTGAATGCGGACGCAGTTAAAAAATACTTCGTATAAAAGAGACCCGCTGGACGAAAAGAACAAAATAGTCCAGGCAAAAATGGGCATCCCGGCGAACCAAAAACAGAAAAAGGTTCGGGCAAAAATTAGGGATAAAATGAGAAAATTGTACACCCGGCAAGTCGAAAACCTGAGAAGGCGACTTGGGCAAAAAAGGGTATCCCGGTGGACTGAAAACCCGAAAGGGCGGTCCAGGCAAAAGAGGGATTGAAACGAACAACTGCGTCCAGCATGATCGTTTGCGCTTTGGTTAAAGCATCACGGATAATACCCGGTAGGGATCAGTCGGAATCATCTTGTTCAGAAGGCGGAAAGCATGGAGAGTCTGAGGACATATGGGGTGTATCCGAGTTGGAACTCGATGAGATCACGGGTTTCACATTGCCATTAGGATAGATTTTTCCTTCTGTGCAATTACCTCTTTTCAGGAATTGCTTCCTTTGTATTGCTCATTTGAGCCACACTTTTCCAATCAATAAAATGCACATTCAGTCAAATAATTTTGTTTTTGTTTTTCATTACCGCTTTGATTGCAAAAACATCCAGATATTTTTTGATAAAGAATTTTGCATTTTAAGACATACAGGTCCCTTCCAATGCATGTTTATAAGATTGAAAGCTTGAAATCTTATTTGGAAGGTTGAGGGACCCAAGTGTTGAAATCTTGACACGCATGGGGCACGGTTTTATCTGACGATCTGTTTTGCAGGAACGGTTCGGTATTCGTCACTCACTTGCAGGTTGTGATGTGGAAGCTGTTGATAAAACAGATCCCCAGAGAGTTCACTCGGGGACGAATGAATGAAGAACGACGAAGTGACGTTGAGACGTACGACGATCCTTGATAATAATCAAGAAGACTCTTCAAAGTCGGAAAATTGAAATCTCTGTATAAATCCCAGGAGTACGTCCCGTCAATCGCGGCGCGACTTGGAATACAAGATGATGGAGCAGAAAAGGTCCAGACGAGTCTGGGAATTCTCAAAAGTGGAAAGCTGATACGAGATTGAGAGGTGGATACCATGGTTCGACGAGTCGACGGGTGTTCTGTACCAACTTTTCTCATTTCCCAGCTAGGTCCCCAAGCAGAATGAGAGGGCCAACTTCCCAGCAGATCCAAGGTCTGTGGATTCCTCAGCCGAGTCAGGATGGTTATCCCCGGCAGGTTTACAACGGTGTTTCCTCAGCAGCCAGGCCAGAAGGTTGCTATTCCCCGAGTGGAGCGGGTTCAATGAAATATATCTCCAGCAGTTCCCCGAGTGGAGCGGGTTTCAATGATATATATCTCCAGCAGTGTTCATCCTACCAGTGGATTGGACAAGTTCCCGTAGCGGACGGATTTTTGCATCCTCAGCTGAGTTGATTCTACCTATGGGTTGCATGGGTTGTCCCCAGCGGAGTAGCATTCGCTTCCCTAGCAGGGCCAGGATGGTTATCCCCCAGCAGGTGTCAGATCGATGCTTCCCCAGTTGCCAGGCCTGGGGGTGGCTGTTTCCCAGCAGAGTATCTGTGAGCATTTCCCCAGTGAAGTCGTCAGGTATCTGTGAGGGTTCCCAAAGCCGAGTTGGGATTGATATCCTCAGCAAGTCAAAAATTGTTGTATCCCCACAGAGTGTTGGTGGTGCTTATCCCCAGCAGTTTCTCGAGCGGATTGGGTGCAAAGGAGGTGTTTCCCCAGCAAGGGTTACCTTTTCCCAGCAGCAGTGGTATTCCCCAGCAGGGTGGGAATCGGAGTATTGACGAGTTCCTCAGCAGAGTGTCTCGTGCTCCTCAGAAGAGTCCCTTGAGGGGGATACCTTTTTATGCATTCATCATGTAGAGATAGCATAGCATATTACATAGAAAAAATAATAAATCGCGTAGCATTTCCATAATTATGGAGCATTACGCAGAAAAAATCAATCATGCATCATTGCAAGCATGAGCTAGTCTCAAGCCGTGGTTACCGTTTGAGAAGTGGTTGTGTCAGACAGTGAAGGTGTTACTCCGAAGAGTTTAGCCTCATGATTGGATCAGAGATGTACCCCAGTAGTGCGATACTGGAGGAAGCTTTTCCGTCGGGCCGAGATGGGAATGAAGATTGGAGAATGTTACGCGATCAGCGCGATTCGAGCCGTGGTTACCGCTTGAGGATTGGTTTTGCCGGACAATGAAGACGATACTCCGAGGAGTTCAGCATTGTGAGTTTGGAACAACAATATTTCCCAGTCATCAGTAAGTGTCTGGTCGAGCTTTCTTTGGTGTCAGTAAACATCATCATTCGATGTCCAGTAAACGTCGAGTTATTTCCCAGTCATTGTTTAATGTCTGGTCGGTCATTGTTTGATGTCCTGTCAACATCCTTGTTTGATGTCCTGTCAACATCCTTGTTTGATGTCCTGTCAACATCCTTGTTTGATGTCCTGTCAACATCATTGTTTGATGTCCTGTCAACATCCTTGTTTGATGTCCTGTCAACATCATTGTTCGATGTCCTGTCAACATCCTTGTTTGATGTCCTGTCAACATCATTGTTTGATGTCCTGTCAACATCATTGTTTGATGTCCTGTCAACATCATTGTTCGATGTCCTGTCAACATCCTTGTTTGATGTCCTGTCAACATCATTGTTTGATGTCCTGTCAACATCCTTGTTTGATGTCCTGTCAACATCATTGTTCGATGTCCTGTCAACATCATTGTTCGATGTCTGTCAACATCATTGTTCGATGTCCTGTAAACATCATTGTTCGATGTCCAGTAAAACGTCGAGTTTCTTCCCAGTCATCAGTCAGTGTCTGGTTGAAAGTGTTACTCTGAGGAGTGTGGTACCATGGCGTCAGATCAGCAGTGTTCCCCAGTAGTGCGATATTGGAGGAAATGTTTCCGTCGGACAGAGATGGAAATGATATCTGAAGACGTTACGCGATCAGCGCGATTCCGGGGTTCAAATGGAGAAAAGGAGATGTTGCGACATTTTCTGGAGATCGGGGTTCAATCAGAGAAAAGTATATGCTGAGGCATTTTCTGGGGTTCAAATGGAGATAGAGTTGAAGATTATATCCAGGACGAGGTCCTTGGGATTATCTTCTGTTCATGTGTTACCTTAGACTTTGGCGGATGCCAGTGGAGGTCGTTACGGGTGTCTTCGGAAGAAGAGATGCACATGTTACCTTCCTTTTGTGAAGGTATACCCTCTGACATGTCGCCCTCAGAGTGGTTTGGTGTTATTTCCGGCGTTGCCAGCGGAATTATCACGCGAGATTGGAGAACACGGTTCAAATGGAGAAAAGAAATGCTGAGGCATATTCTGGGGTTCAAATGGAGAAAGGGAGATGTTGAGGCATTTTCTGGAGAACGGGGTTCATATTGGCGATCGTGAGTTATCGTCAGGCGACTGGGATTCAAACTGGAGATTGGGGTTCATTATTTTGGCAAAAAGGAGTGCTGAGGCATTTTCGGGGGTTCAAATGCAGAGATCTGAGGATCGTTTGCGCAGAGAAAATTGCGGGGTTCAAGAAAATGAAGAAAAAGAGGAGAAAACCTTGGGGTTCAAGAAAATAAGAAAAAGCAGAAAAAATAATAATCCCGAGTGGACGTGTGGTGTTCAGACCATGGTTATCCCTGAGTTACCATTTATTTTGGTATCCAGGTCGACGTCTTTTCGTTTTTGAGATTGTTTCTTCGCTGATGCTGACGGGCGTTGTTAATTATCATCCCATCAGAGTGCAAATTGTGCGTCTGTTCTTGGTATTCAATCACTCTTCATCCTGATCATCCGAAAGCCGAGGCTATTTCGTATCGACAGGTTCACAGTGGATTGAATAGGGGCAGCTGTAACACCTCAAAATTTGCCCTCCTTTCTTGGGACTAGCATTAACATATTTGCATATCATTTTAGGGCATTAGGCATTTCATATTGCATAGCATGTGGTTACATTGTGCAAGCCATTCTCCCAAGTCTTGATCAGAAGATGGAGAGTCCAAGTGCAAGCCTAGGGTTTGTTGATTGATCATGGCCATCTGAGGATTGGGCTGTGAGATTAGGGTTTCATGATTCTCAATGGATGTTGGTCTTCATCTTGATGGAATTGATACATCATCATCATCATGGTTGGTTGTCATCAGAAGATTGAAGAGGATTCCTTGAGATTAGGGTTTTGACCACTGGTCAACCCTAATCAGTTGCATTGGGCCAATCAGGGCTGGATCAGGAGAGGAGGCTTCTGATGGTGATGGGGTTCATAATGTGATTATATGGTGATTATTGAGTCTAGGGTTTCACCCTTGAGCCATTTCAGTTGAAGATTGGGGTTCAATTTGATCTATGCATTGCCAGGTTCATCTATCAGTTGAAAAGTCAACTGTGGTCAACTGTACATGATCTGATGGATTTGGAGGTGGAAACAAGTGGGAGACACTTCATTCATGTTGGAACAAGTGTTAAATGATATCTCAAAGCTTAAGAATGAAGAAAATCAAGTCAGGACAAAAACTGCCAAAAATAGAAAGTGACTTGTAATTGAAGTTTCCAAAAATGGAAAGTTTTTGACCTCAAGGCCACGTGTCCAAGGAAGCTTCAAATGAAAATTTGTTCAACATGAAAGTTGTAGATCTTGTTCTCACCTTTCCAAAAAGTCCAAGAACTTGAAAATCCCATGTATGGTTGGAAAATTAGGGCTCAGTGAAATTCAAAAATGACCCATAATCAGGAGGCCATAATTTCCACATGGTTTGTCCAAATTGCAAGTTCTTTATATGCACAAACTCCATTTGACATGTACTTTCATGGTGCATAATTGGATTTTTCCAAAAATGGTCAATGCAAAAAGTCAAATTTCAATTGGACAGTTAAATTGGACCAAGGGCAAAATTGTCCAACTTGTGAAATAATTGGAATTTTTGAGTGGGGATTTTTGCTACACCTCATGAATGGCATTTAAAATTTGTTGGAATCATCACTTCATGGCTAGGCTTCATGGTTTGGGATTTGGTTTGAAAAATGGAAGTGCATAATTGGACAAATTGCAAACACAAGGTGAAAATGAGAATGGTGCATCCAATAAGCATGAGACAAGTTTCTACAGCTCACACATGACATTTGGAAGTTGTGTGAGCTGTCAAAACAGGTGGCATTGGCTGTTATGTGGAAATTCCAATTTTGCCCCCACTTTGAAAATGACATTTACATTAACAATGCATTTGGTTGATTAAACTTGATTAAGGGATAATTAAGCATTCATATATAAACAAAAACACATTCTAATCATAACTGATTTTCACATTTCCCCAAATTGGATCTGAAAACCTCTTGCAATTCTCTCAATTTCATCAAGAACTCAAGAACCTTCAAATTCATCAATCTCCTTCGATTTCAGATAAAACCTTGAAATTCCTTTTGCACTCAACTCATATCATCTTCTTCTCCATCTGTTCGAGCTGTTTGGAAGGAATAGAGTGCTGCATCGCAACTGTTGCATATGCATCATCCATGGTGAATTGAAGAGTTTGAGCATTAGGAGCAAAATCGAGCGCAGCTGAGCATAGCATCTCATTTCCACAAGGTCATAGCTCATCTGTTTGAGGAAGAAAAGCTCGAAGAACACTGATTTCACTGCTGCCATTTCCAGGTTTGAGAAAATCCGAATCTCATAGTTTGCTTCAAGCTTATATGCGTTTTGTAGTTCATGTTGTGTAGATTACAATGATAGGTTTGGATTGTGAAATGATGAACCATAGCGTAGTAAATCTGGATTTGAAGTTATGAACACAAACCCTAACTTGCACGATTCGTTCGATTTAGGAACTTTTAGCCAAACATAGGTTGATATTCGTGTTCCTCATGCTCGTACGGTTCGAATGACTATCCACTTGTTCATTTCCATGGTGATTTGTTGTTCTTCGTTTTTTTTGGATTCTGGAAAATTCTTGGCTGAAAACGATGATAGAGCTTGGTTTGATCCATTTTTCTGTTCAAATATTTGAAATCCATGTTTACCGCCCGCGCCATGTTTATTTACAGAAATGCCATTGTGTTAATTCAATTAATTCCAAATAATTCTAAAAAATACATAAACATGTTAAATAATTCATAGAAAATTGTAGAAAAATCAGAAAAATATGGAAATTGTTGTGTTGACTTTGTTGATGACTCTAGGATTTTTTGGACCTATTGGTCAAAGTTGTGCATGGTATAATTATTCTTTGACCTAGGGATGTTTAACATGTGCTACAATTTGATACATTCTACCAATTCCAATGTGAAATGCTCATAGTGTTAAATAAATTCTTGAAATTTTTTGTGGTAATTATGGACTGGTTGATGCTTGTTTACATGTAAATTTCATGAATTTTTGATACCTGGCCATTGAGATATGAATTTTGGAACTTAGGTGTGACAATTTGTGTCACACCTCTTGATGTCAATTTGCTGGATTTTATTGAGTGACCTATACATGTTGAAATGAAATGAAATTTTGCATGGTGGTTAGTTAACATGTTAGGAGGCTATGAGAATTTTTGTGGAATTTTACATTGCATTTTCTATTTGATCATGATTTTTCATCTCTGTTGGTCACAATTGCAAGCTCATATGATACATGTTGGTAGATTGATTGGTAAATGCTCATGTGGTATTGTATGATCATGAAATTTGGCATGCTTGTAGTAGACACATGTTAGGACCTCCCTGTTTTGGTCTCATCCATTTCTCTTTTGTTTTCATTGAGTTATGAATCTTTGAAGTGAGTTCATGCATTGATGATGTGGTTTGGAGCATGTTATTGTGACTGTTTTTGTTGATTTTCATTGACATGGTTCCATTTGCCCAATTGAGCTCAAATTTGACATGGTAGACCTTGAATGCCCCCTGTTTAGGTGTAAATTATTTGAGAATTTTTAGAATTGTTTTGATGTGGATTTGAATGCAATAGTTCTGTTTGTATGCTTGGTGCTTCATTTGAACTAGTTTGCCTTATTTTGTGCATAGCATGAGCATAATGAATGATATAAACATGAGGCCAATGATGTTTGCTCTTGTTTGACTTTAATTTGAGATTGGTTGGTGGATACCTTGCTGTTTAGGATTTTTTCCTTGCTTTGGACCCTAGGCTTAGCCTAGTGGTCCAGTTGCTAATGTTTGCTTGATTTTTCAGGATCAAAGGCATAATGCACATGGAGAATGATCCAAATCAATTTTAATTGATGTTGTTGATGTTTGTATACTAACATAACATTGTTTTGTAGGTTGTGGAGCTTAGGCTTGAGCCTTGAGCTTGCCTTGTGTTGTGCATTACTTTGTATAGTTTGACTGATTGAACTTTTGCTGTCTGTTTCTGTCTGTCTGAGTACTAACTGTGTTTGACTGTTTCCAGGTACTTTTAGTTGCTCAGTTCCTTGTGAACTTTTGCTTTGCTTTGCTTAAGCAACTTGCATTGAGGTATAGCTTCCTAAACTTCATGTAGTCTGGAGACCCGGCTGTTACCGGGCCGGGCAAATGTCTGAAGTCCTCCTTAAGAGGCAATGCTTGTGTATGTTTATTTTTAAGCCCAAGCAGGTGAAAGTCCTTTAAATAAGGCAATTGGTGGAAGGTAGGGATATGCAGTCTATCCCCCACTATTCTGTGAGTCTTCTCCTTGCTCCCATTACATGGTTGTAGCATTGAGATCAAAAGCCCAAGATCCTGTGCAGTGCACATTGTGTCAGAGTCTTCGAGTATAGAAGGGTTCCCCTATTCTGGACCCATGCTCATTTGTCAGAAGCTCTCCCTGGTTAGGGATAAGAGCTGTGAGGTCTTATCCTCACTTCATCCTTTCATTTGCTTCACCTTAGCCTCGTAATGGCAAGGTTAAGAGCAAACACAACCTGTACAGACGACTTGCTTAGGCAGTCAAACCTATTGATTGAGCCCCCTTGTTTGGCTATAGTGGGTGCTATGTGGATATCTGATTGACATGCTTGTTTGAGATGCCTGTTCTCATCTGCTGTATGCTTGTTTGTTGTTTGCTTGTGTATTTGCTTCTTTCCTGGTTAGGATAGTTTGCTTATGCAAGTAGGATAGAAACCTGAACTTAGGGCGACTTTGCATGACAACATCTAGGCTCGAGTCGTAGTCTCCCTAGTGTCGTGTCTTCCCCTGGTTTCTGGTTAGGAGAGTTTCTCCCCTGTTTAGGGGAACTACATCGCCCTGATCCTCGTTCCAGACGAGGTATGTAGGCAGGTGGTCGTGCGAGACCACTCCGAGCGCCTTTTTCTTTTTTGCGTGTGTTGTTTGACAAATGCTAGGCTCGAGTCCCCGACTCCTTAGCATGTTGTTGTTTGTTTGTTTGCTTGTTGTATGTTGTTTGGTGTTTTGGGTTCGGATGCCGACATAAGCCCAGGATTGGCTGTCGGGCTCCATGTTTGCCCTTTTGAGTGTGTTTGGGTTCGGATGCCGACGTAAGCCCAGGATTGGCTGTCGGGCTCCATGTTTGCCCTTTTGAGTGTGTTTGGGTTCGGATGCCGACGTAAGCCCAGGATTGGCTGTCGGGCTCCATGTTTGCCCTTTTGAGTGTGTTTGGGTTCGGATGCCGACATAAGCCCAGGATTGGCTGTCGGGCTCCATGTTTGCCCTTTTGAGTGTGTTTGGGTTCGGATGCCGACATAAGCCCAGGATTGGCTGTCGGGCTCCATGCTTGCCCTTTTGAGTGTGTTTTGGTTCGGATGCCGACGTAATTCCATTCAGTGGTTGTCGGGCTCCATGTTTGCCCTTGTTTATTTGATTGTTTTGTGTTGTTTGGCGTGCGTAAGCCGAACTACAGTGGCTCTGATTCTTGTTCCCGACAAGATATGTAGGCATAAGGTGCGATACCTTATCGAGCTCGTTCCTCTTAACCCCACCTGCGTTCCCCGTGTGTGTGTGTGATGTTTAGCAACCTATTATTTATTTTAGAACGTGGATCCCTAGGAGTACCTAGGACGTGAGGGGTGCTAATACCTTCCCCTTGCGTAACCGACTCCCTTACCCATCCTCTTTGGTCGCGAGACCATGTCTTTCCAGGTTTTTCTGAGCGTTTCCTTTCCCTATCTTGGGATAAATAACGTTTAGTGGCGGCTCTGTGTGTTTTTATTTTCGAGTCTCGCCGGTTGTTTTTTCGCAGGATGCGACACATTCATAGACTTTAGTGCAATTCGAATCTAACGGTTGAAAAAGTCTTCATCATCCATGCAAGAAACAACTACAAAGACTCTTCTCTTTCCACTTGAAAGTTGGTGTGATTCTCTTCATCAAGTAACTATAAAGTCTATCCATCTTTCATTTCAATCAATTCTACTTCTTTAGCCTCATCAATCATTCTTGCTTTCAGCCCTAGTGGGTCGAACTACGAAAGCTCTGATTTCCTCATTGCACAATGAGGGTACGTAGGCAGGAGAATCCAGTTTCTTCGCGAGCTATCTTATTTATCAATCTACATAATCTATTGCTACCCCATTCATGCAATATATACCATCCTTTTGAGATTAGTCATACTTCTCCTTTGGACTCATTGTCCATCCTTTTAGGACGTCCTGATGACAATCCATCTCTTCAATCAAGAGTTGTTTGGGCAAACATCCCCAAACACTTAATTCAATATTTCTTTTTGGCTTTACCTTATAGTGGCGGCCTGCTAGTCCACGTATTGGTAAATTCCTACCTTGCTCTTCAATTAAGAGTATATCCTTCTCTTGGATCCAATGTACTATCCTGATTTGATCTCGAATTGTCGATTCCTCAGCAAGTGACACACAACTCCTTGCACTCCAATACCACAATCCTTCCTTGAAGAGGTGTTTGTCTTGTGAGTCCCCGTTGCTTAGACAAATCTCTCTCTCTCTCTCTCTCTCTCTCTCTCTATATATATATATATATATATATATATATATATATATGTGTGTGTGTGTGTGTGTGTGTATATATATATATATATATATATATATTATATATATATATATATATATATATATATATATATATATATATATATATATATATATTCTCGTAGTTCCTTGAACTACGATTGCTCTGACTTTCTCATTACACAATGAGAATACGTAGGCACTAGGATATGAATCCTTGGCGAGCATACCCTTAATTATTCCTTCTTTGCCTTAGGGCACCATCCATATCTTTCACAATCCACTATCTACCTTCGATCATAAATCGTTCACCCAGTGACATACTGTCTCATCGACATCGAAATATACTTTCTTTGGAATTCCATATACATCCTTTTAGGACACCTAATGTAGTTCGCCCTTCTACCTAGAGTTGTTTGGGCAAACAACCCCAAACACTTAATTCCTTCCTTTTTAGCCAAAACCCTACAGTGGTGGCCTGCTAGTCCACGTATCGGTTAACGTTGTTTCCCTCTATGGTAGAAATCTCATTTCTCTTATGGATTCCAATACACTTTCACCTTTCGATTTCAAAATATACCTTTTCAGTCACTTACCACCAGATACTATATTATGTGACTTCGGTCACTTCACTCCATTCATCTCCATGATGCCTTCATAATCTACCTTCATTCACTCCATGTGATATACCTATTATTTGAGCCAAATACACTATACCTTTGTGCTCCATCTTATACCCTTTTTTGTGAACCAAGAGCTGATTTATTCGTCTTGTCAGACCCTGTAGCTTAGACAAACATCTCCTTACTTTCTTTGCAGACGTACTTAGGCAACCCTTTCTTTTAGGTTATTCCAATACAGTGATACAAGTGTTATACGCCCTCACTTGTTGGTTCACACCAGTTTTACTCTTGGGTTCACATTTTCACCCCTTGTTGGAGTTCAAACAACATTATTCTTTGGTTTAGACCATACTTCTATCACACTTCCTTTTCACCTCCCACTTCTAGTTCCTTGAACTACGAAGCTCTGAATTCCTCATTGCACTATGAGGATATGTAGGCATGAGGGTCTTAATCCTCACCGAGCACTTTATCAATTTCTCTTCCTTTCCCTTCATTCTTTTGCGAGTAATCTTTAGTTATCACACTTATTCGAGCGAGAACAATCAAAATAGCTCCGATGGAGTACCATGGATGTTTGGGGTGCTAATACCTTCCCCTTGCATAACCGACTTGCTTACCCAGTATATCTCTTTCCCCCAGGTTTTATCGATGTTTTCCCTTCCCTTTGGGGATAAATAAAGTTTGATGGCAACTCTGTTGTATGTTCGACCGTGCGATACGTTCGGGTATATTTTCGCTAACTTCAACTGGCGACTCTGCTGGGGAGTACTTCGTTACTGGGAGTATTTCCTAGCTGCTAAAAGGAGTCGAGCCTAGTTTAGGTTGTTCCCTCGCTAGTTTTAGGTGTATCCTTATAAGCTTTACTCGCTTTTATTTATCGCATTTCTTATTCGCTTTATATTATGGATATATTTATTACACTGTTGTTGGGATGGGTTAGACTACATGAGAGGAAAGCTCTATGCCCGAGCTTAGTATACACATATGTTAAACTCGTGGATAGTGGTTTACATCTGCGTTTCCTGCGTTGGGTGTCACGAGAACCACACCCAGACTAGATTCACTTGGAAGTACTTTTGTTCTGTGAGTATTCACTACGGCAGGGTATTTTCATTTCGAGTTGATGACTCTGGGAGACCTTATATGGACCACCTTGGAGCATACTTCACACCTGTGAGGGGGATATGGGTTTTTATTACAGGAAACAATAGACTCTACCTACCTGGATACTCATGTTACGTCGAACTTTGAGCTTGCAACATGAGGCACTTATAGATTGTCCAGAACTTGCCAGAGTTTCGAGTCCATGTGACTTATTATCATCTCATCATTACATTATCATTCATCATGGCCAAATTTTTGCATATGCATGTCTTTTCCAGGAATCCAAGAGTCAATACTATTTACCAAGCAATTGAAGCGAGGCATGAATCCCGAGAGAAAGAGCATCCACAATTACAAGTTTATGGAACCTCCATTGGCTGTATTGAGAGGACTTGGGGCACGTTCAGACCTGACTCACAAAGAAGCCTTCAAGGAAGCATATGGTAATCTGCTGGGTATTCTGAACACCGAGGTCAACATCACCGTTGTGCACACCTTGGTGCAGTTCTACGATCCACCACTAAGGTGCTTTACTTTCCAAGATTACCAGCTAGCGCCGACATTGGAAGAGTACTCTCATATTCTGGGTATTAGGATTAAGAACCAAGTGCCCTACATCCGCACTAAGGAACTTCCTGAATATCGAGAACTTGTTGAAGCTCTGCATATAGGAAAGAAGGAAATAGAATTGAACCTGAAACCAAAGGGTGGAATCCATGGCTTCACCTCTAAGTTTCTCGTAGACAAAGTTATCACCTTCGCTGAAGCTGGAAGTTGGATGACCTTCAATGCCCATCTAGCTTTACTTATCTATGGGATTGTCTTGTTTCCGAATATGGAGGAGTTCGTAGACTTGGCTTTCATTCACATCTTCTTGACTTAGAATCCGGTTCCCACTCTTCTTGCCGATACTTACTATTCCATCCACGTGAGAGCCCAGAAGAAGAAAAGGACTATCGTCTGATGTACCCTTTTACTGTATAGATGGTTTATTTCGCATTTACCCAGTGAAGGTCCTTTCGTTCAGAACAAAGATAACTTGAAATGGTCCCATAGGATCATGTCCTTAAAAGCCGAAGACATTCCTTGGTATTCTCGAGTGTACGATGGTGTCAAGCTCATCCTCAATTGTGGGGATTTTCCTAATGTACCATTTCTTGGTACCAAAGGAGGAATTAACTACAACCTGAGGTTAGCATTGCAAAAACTTGGGTATCCTATGGTGGACAAACCTGATCTCGAAAGTGTAGAGGGTTTTGTTTTATACGAAGGGGTCGAAGAGTCAGAGTTGATTAAGAAGATTTTCAAGGCTTGGGGGTCAATTTGTCCTCAAGGAAGAGCAAAGATGGGTAAGAAGAACTGTATCGCCAAGGAAGCTTACACCAGTTGGGTCAAAAGCAGAGTTAGTGAGGTCTTGTTACTGTTCCTGCCCGAACCATCCATGAACCTCCAACCTTCTGAGCCAGAGAACCAGCCAAATTCTGAAGTAGTTGAATTGAAGAAGGTTATCAAGACTCTAGAGAAAGAGAATGCTGATCTCAAATCTAAGCTTGCTAAAATCTCATTGGAGAAAGAAACCTTGAAATTCAATCTAAATCAGAAGAGAGTTCGTGCTCGTCAAGCAAATTATGAGGTACAGACATAGGTTTTCAAAAGACTCAAAGTGGGTGACACCCTCAAAGGGACTTATGCCAACCTGGCAACCAAAAAGAAGCAGTTGGCCGAAGCCTAATACTGAGCTGGTAAAGCAGAACTAGAACACATGGAGCAAACGAAGAAACTTCAAATCCTGCTAGAAGCTTGTAAGAAAGAGTTGAAGGATGAGAGAAGCCGCAACAAACAACTAGAAGTCACCCTTCGCCAAAACCAGTACGAGCTGAATCAGAGACTAGAAGAGATCCAAGAGCTGAAGGAACAATCATGTGGGAACTTGAAAGACAACAACATACAATCGAACAAGCATCTTGAAGACCCCTCTAACTGAGGGAAGACAGTTGTGAACAACATTCCAAGCAAGCCAGATCACAACCCCCACCTGAAGGGAGTGCGATGTTGAGAAAGTGGGGCGCCCGCCTGTCTCCCAAATCTCAAGCTTACTACGAAAAGTTGTTATCCAATTGCTTCTAGTCGCTTGTAATTCACTAGATTGAGGTCTAATAGAACTAATGTGACCTTCTTGTAGCCGATGGGCATTTATTTGATGTACTTGTATCTTGCTTTATTGACATTGAATAAAAGAGTTTCTCGATTATTGGCTTCATAAACTGTCTCTCTTTATTCGCTTTATACATGCTTATGTAAAATGAACTTGCGAATTCCCTGGAATTGTTTCCTTTACAAAAAATAATGATAATGGTTGAATGCACATATAAAATCTTTTTGCATACATACATGCATCCACGCATTTACTTGCCAAAAGCCGTCAGAAAACAAAATGCTTACACTTGCCGTTTTTCCGCAGCAACAACGACGACTCGTCATCCGTACTACACACGTTCCAGCAAATCCAGAATCATGGTCGAATACGAAGCCGACAACGCTGTTGTCCGTGAATCCCTTGCCCAGGTGCAAGGAGAGATGAATCTATTCAGGGGCAATATGGAGACCATCCTCAAGATCCTCCAGTCTCAGAGGAACCCTGCCTCTGCTGCTGCCAACGTCACCCGTGCTGCTGGGGTGACCATGCCTGATACTGCTGCTGGCACTACCGTCGACACTCCAGCGGAAACTGCGGCTAACTCTGGGAACCGTTAGGTGGTCCCTACAGACCCTGCTAGGCTTGTTGCTGCCTATCCATGGGGAATGCCTCCTCATCTTGCTGCTAGCCTCGCCTGTGGGGGAGCTTTCTTCCCTCACCCGACTCTTGCTGCTGCTGCTGCTGCTGGAAACACTGGTTTTCCTATGGGTTCTCCCCACTCTCCAAACTACTTCGTTTAATGTTGCTGATCTGGATGACAACCAGGGTCAGGTCCCTGACGACCTCCCTAATGATGAAGAAGACTACCGAGGCCCGCGCCTCCACTTTCAACTTCCCAATCAGACTGCTCAAGTTGCGAGCACTAGTCAGGTCCCAACCATTCCCTTTGGTTATCCAGGGGCAAACTCTGTGCCCATGATGACGTACCCTGCATCCCAGTACGTGCAAACAGGGGTACCTGAGTGTTGGTGTAAGCCCTAGAGGCCAATACTTTTGGTACTTGTATCGAATTATTTATTAATAATAAAAGGCTTTTTCTTTATTATGTTTGTTTAATAAAGTCCCTAGAATAGCTAGTCCGTTTAATGTATCAAGTATGACTTAATCATGAGATCACATTAAACATAAGGACACTATTCTTAAAGTATCCGTAGTCGAGCTTTATTGTGAAGTGGGATAACATTACAACATGAAGACTATTATGTTTATAGACTGATGATCACATCTCATGGATCATGGATAAGGAATTATCAAGTGTTAAACATAGGTATGAATATTAAGAGTAATATTTATACTGGATTGACCCGCTATGAGAATACTATATAGAATGTTATGCAAAGTGTCATAAGTTATTCTCATGGTGATAATGGTGTATACCACCCTTCGACCTGAAACCACTATGAACCCTAGATGTAGAGTCGAGTGCCTTATTACTGATCAAACGTTGTCCGTAATTGGATGACCATAAAGACAGTTGATGGGTACTCCAAGAAGCATGTTAAGGGACATGAGTAACCTAGATGGAATTTGCCCATCTTGCGTAATAGGATAAATGTCTATGGGCCCAATATTGATCTGGACAAGGATGACACGGTCTATGTCTTGTGTTCAATATAGACATAAGGGCAACATGGTAATTGTGCATATTAGTATTATCACAAAAGGATTTGTCAGATCACATGACATTTTCGTGTCTTGGGTAGCAGTGATGTGTTGCTAGATACCACTCACTGTTTATTATGTTAAATACGTGATTTAATATAATTGTCAATGCCGTGAAAACCTACAGGGTCACACACAAAGGACAGATTGATGAGAGATAGAGTAACTAAGGAACACCGTAAGGTACGGTGCACTTAAGTGAATTGTAGAACATCGTAAGGTACGGTGTGTTGGTGTAAGCCCTAGAGGCCAATACTTTTAGTACTTGTATCGAATTATTTATTAATTAATAAAAGGCTGCTTTTTCTTTATTAATGGTTGATTAATAAAGTCCCTGGAATAGATAGTCTGTTTAATGTATTAAGTGTGACTTAATCATGAGAGCACATTAAACATAAGGACACTATTCTTAAAGTATCTGTAGTCGAGCTTTAGGGTGAAGTGGGATAACATTAAAGCATTAAGACTATTATGTTTGTAGACTGATGATCACATCTCATGGATCATGGATAAAGAGTTATCAAGTCTTAAACATAGGTATGAATATTAAGAGTAATATTTATACCGGATTGACCCGCTATGAGAATACTATATAGAAAGTTATGCAAAGTGTCATAAGTTATTCTCATGGTGATAATAGTGTATACCACTCTTCGACCTGAAACCACTATGGATCCTAGATGTAGAGTCGAGTGCTTTATTGCTGATCCAACGTTGTCCATAACTGGATAACTATAAAGACAGTTGATGGGTACTCCACAAAGCATGTTGAGGGACATGAGTGTCCTAGATGGAATTTGCCCATCCTGCGTAACAGGATAAATGTCTATGGGCCCAATATTGAACTGGACAAGGATGACACGGTCTATACCTTGTGTTCAATATAGACATAAGGGTAAAGGGGTAATTATACACATAATTATTATCACAAGAGGTTTTGTCAGATCACATGACATTTTCGTGACTTGGGTAGCAGTGATGTGTTGCTAGATACCGCTCACTGTTTATTATGTTAAATGTGTGATTTAATATAATTGCCAACGTCGCGAAAACCTACAGGGTCACACACAAAGGACGGATTGATGAGAGATAGAGTAACGAAGGAACATCGTAAGGTACAGTGTACTTAAGTAAAATACGAAGTATGGTAAGGTACTAAATACTTAAGTGATTTTGGCATATTATGAGATATGGGCCAAAATACACTTAAGTGGGCTTTTTGGCTTGAAGCCCACACAAGTGGTTCTATAAATAGAACTCTTGTGTAAAAGCATTGTATGGGAATACAACACAACTGAAGAGTTGGAATTTCGTATCTCTCTTTCTCTCACTCAAAGCCTTCATTCATAACAGCTAGCACTGCGATTGAAGGAATCCGTTCGTGTGGACTGAGTAGAGACGTTGTCATCGTTCAACATTCGTGATCGCCCCGTGGATTTGTATCCAAGGTTTTGATCGTTACAAGAGATCTGCACCAAAGGTTCGTGATCGCCACAAGAGGTAACGATTCTATCACTGATCATGCCCATTCGTAAGGATCACTAAATGGAGAAATTTTTAAATTTCGCTGCACCTTGGATGGCAATTCTCCTTCACAGTGTACTTAAGTAGAATACGCAATATGGTAAGGTACCACGCGCTTAAGTGAATTTGGCATATTATAAGATATGGGTCACATACACTTAAGTGGGGGTTTTAGCTTGAAGTCCACACAAGTGGTTCTATAAATAGAACCCTTGTGTAGAAGCATTGAGCAGTTGCAATTTCGTTTCTCTCTCTCTCTCTCTCTCTCTCTCTCTCTCTCTCTCTCTCTCTATCTCACTCAAAGCCTTCATTCGTAGCAGCTAGCACTGAGATTGAAGGAATCCGTTCGTGTGGACTGAGTAGAGGCGTTGTCATCGTTCAATGTTCGTGATCGCTCCGTAGATCTTCAATAAAGGTTACAATCGCCACAAGAGGTAACGATTCTATCACGGATCATGCCCATTCGTAAGGATCATTAAAGGAGAATTTTTAAATTCCGCTGCGTTTTTTATCGCCCTTTCTCCTTCACTTAGGCCCCCAATGCTCAACCTAGAATGCAATACTTTCAGCGCGCTACTACTGCTCAGACTGTGCCAACGGGTTTCTCCTACCCGCTGAAGATGTGGTTCACCCCAAACATGCCCGCACTAATTGCTCCTGAAGCTTCTCGATCGGTCAGTCAGGTCGCTCCTCCCACTGTTGATCCGGCTAGACCTGCGAATTTCCAGCTCTTGAACGACAGAATAAGGGCCATCAAAGGTTTCTCTTCCTTCGGCATAGATGCTCGAGACCTCTGCTTGGTCCCGAACGTGGTGTCACCCCAATAATTCATGGTGCCTGACCTTCCCAAATACAAAGGCTTTAGCTGTCCCCGCAGTCATCTCACTATGTACTGCAGGAAGATGGCTTCGCACATTGATAACGACAACCTCTTGATTCATTGCTTCCAAGATAGCCTGACTGGGGCTTCCTTGGATTGGTACATGAGTTTGGAGCGTTCGAAGATCCGGTCATTGAGGGACCTCTCAGAGGCATTCTTGGAACACTACAAGTACAACCTTGACATGACTCCAACAAGGCTTCAATTATAGAATCAGTCATAAAGTTCTAATGAAACCTTCAAGGAGTATGCTCAACGTTGGCGCGAAATGGCGTCTAGGGTTCGGCAAACATTATCTAACAATGAGTTGGTGGACATCTTCATGGGTACGCTGCAAGGGCTGTATTTTGAAAAGATGATTGATAGTTCATCAACAAATTTCGCTGACATGGTTACTATTAGGGAACGTGTTGAGAGTGGGCTAAAATCAGGGAAGATAACAGACACGACCACATAGAAGACACCAATAAGAGGCCGCATGGGGGCTTCGCTAAAAAGAAGGAGGGGGAAGAAAACGCTGTAACAGCAAGGGCTCGCCCCCAATATCAATTTCCGACAACCCTTATGCCGTATTATCCATATTTGTACGTTACCGCAGCTCAATACCAACAACCGCCTTTCCAGTATCAATCGCAGAAAGACAATCGACAATCAACACCCGCTCAAAAAAATCCAAACCAACAATATAATCGAGCACAGAACCGAGGAAATAATTTTGGGAATCAACCCCAAGTTGACAATATCCCGGTGCCGTACTCCGAGTTAGTCCCCTATCTAATTCATGTAGGGGCGATCATACCAAACGAATTGCCCGCGACCACTCCTCCATTCCGCGCCAACCATGATCCTAATGCTTCGTGCATGTATCATGCTGGATTCATAAGGCACTCTATAGAAAATTGTTGGGCACTTAAATACAAAATTTAAGACTTAATCAACCAGAACATCCTGACCTTCTCCAAAGAAAAACCGAATGTAAAGATAAATCCTTTGCCAAATCATAGTGGCGCGTTAGTCAATGTCATGATTGAAGAGGCAAGTACCGAAGTCATACTGAAAGTCGAAGAGGTGAAGACTCCGATGTCCGTTGTATTACAAAAGCTTGAATAGTTTGGGTTTTTAGAAGAGGTACATAATGATTGCAAAGTATGCGAGTTCGATCCAGATCTTTGCGAGCAGTTGAAAGGGTACGCGCAGGCACTAATGGACCAAGGGTTAATACAGTTCTCCAAATTTCAAGCAGCAGAAGAAGTGGCCGTGATTGAACCAATAACAATCGTATTTAGGAAGAAGAAGGTTGAAGTTCCTCCAAAGAGGATTCAGCTGATTCATTTCCGTGTTCCAACTCCGTTTCCGTATCAGAATACTAGGGCAGTGCTTTGGAATTATGAGACGACAGCGTATTTCGGAGGGAAAAAAATCCACATTCCTGATACAGAAATCCTTAACATCACTAGAGCGGGAGGCATGACTCAAAGTGGCTGTGTATTCGCTCTTAAATACACTCCTAGGGTGTCTCCAGCATCCACAGTCGTCTCGCCTAAAGAGAAGGCAACTCCTACGCCGACTCCACGGGCAGAGGCAACTGTACTCGCCACTCCGACCATGACGACTACTCCAGTGTTGACGAAGGTTATTGACAATAATAAACTTGTCGAGGCCGAGGCATCCAAGGGTAAAGGGCCGATGGTTGTGAGAGAACAGTCTGATGATCACAAGAAGAGTATCACCTTCGAGGAAAGTTAGGAATTCCTCAACTTGATCAAGAAAAGTGACTTCAAGATTATTAAACAATTGAACCAAACGCCTTCCAAAATATCAATTTTGTCTTTGTTGTTGACTTTTGAGGCTCACTGCAAAGCATTGTTGAAAGTTCTCTAAATACCACTCATGTGATGCAAGATATCACAATCGATCAATTTGACGACGTGGTTGCCAACATCATCGCCAGTAAGTATCTGGGATTTAATGAAGCAGAGTTACCTCCTGAGGGAAAGGCCCACAACAAAGCACTATATATTTCGGTCACGTGTACTGACTCTCTCTTATCCCAAGTCCTTGTTGATACTGGATCCTCGCTTAATGTACTACCAAAGTCCATATTAAGCCAGTTACAGTTCAAGGGGCCTGAAATGAGAACTAATGCTTTGATTGTTAGAGCTTTCGACAGTTCCCGAAGGCAGGTAATTGGGGAGGTCGATTTGCTTATCTATGTTGGACCACATCAGTTCGACATCACATTCTAAGTCATGGACATCAACCCAACCTACAGTTGTTTGTTGGGTAGACCATGGATTCATGCCGCTGGGGTAGTCACTTTTACGTTGCACCAGAAGCTGAAGTACTTGATAGATGACAAACTGGTAATTGCATGTGGGAAGAAGATTTGTTGGTCAGTGAACTCTCCTCCTTCAGATATGTTGAAATAGATGAGGGGATCATCGAGGTTCCGCTACACTATCTAGAATTCGAAGATGTCAGTTCCGCCTCCGCCAACAACAATCAATCATCTGCTACCATCATATCCTCAACGAAGAGTGCCAAGCAGACATTGGAGAGAGACCCGCTTCCCGGTTGCGGTAAGATCGTCAATGTGGCAGAAAAACGCGACAGGTTTGGTATCGGTTATCACCCGACAACATGCAAGGTGAGTCCGAAGAGAAAACAATTCAACCCGGTCAAGTTCAGTAGTGTCGACTATCAAAGTGAGCATACCATGGCGGTCATTGGAGAATCCAGTGGTAACAAGCCAGGGGCACCCAACTTCGTTCGTAGATGTCCTCCAGGATTCAAGCTTCCCAATTGGACGACTACCGTGATCCCTATGGTGTACTCGGAAAAAACATAATGCATTTTGTTTTCTCCATCCCTCTGGAGGAGAATTGCCATCCAAGGCGCAGCGGAATTTAAAATTTCTCTGTTTAGTGATCCTTACGAATGGGCATGATCAGTGATAGAACCGTTACCTCTTGTGGCGATCACGAACCTTTGGTGCAAATCTCTTGTAACGATCAAAACCTTGGATATAAATCCACGGGGCGATCACAAACGTTGAACGATGACAACGTCTCTACTCAGTCCACACGAATGGATTCCTTCAATCGCAGTGCTAGCTGTTACGAATGAAGGCTTTGAGTGAGAGAGAGAGAGATACGAAATTCCAACTCTTCAGTTGTGTTGTATTCCCATACAATGCTTCTGCACAAGAGTTCTATTTATAGAACCACTTGTGTTGGCTTCAAGCCAAAAAGCCCACTTAAGTGTATTTTGGCCCATATCTCATAATATGCTAAAATCACTTAAGTATTTGATACCTTACCATACTTCGTATTCTACTTAAGTACACCGTACCTTACGATGTTCCTTACTTACTCTATCTCTCATCAATCAGTCCTTTAGGTGTGACTCTATAGGTTTTCGCGGCGTTGACAATTATATTTAATCACGTATTTAACATAATAAACAGTGAGCGTTATCTAGCAACACATCACTGCTACCCAAGACACGAAAATGTCATGTGATCTGATAAAACCTCCTATGATAATGATCATGTGTATAATTACCCCTTTGCCCTTATGTCTATATTGAACACAAGGTATAGATCATGCCATCCTTGTCTAGTTCAATATTGGGCCCATAGACATTTATCCTGTTACGCAGGATGGGCAAATTCCATCTAGGTCACTCATGTCCATCAACATGCTTTGTGGAGTACCCATCAACTGTCTTTATGGTCATCCAGTTACGGATAACGTTGGATCAGCAACAAAGCACTCGACTCTACATCTAGGGTTCATAGTGGTTTCAGGTCGAAGAGTGGTATACACTATTATCACCATGAGAATAACTTATGACACTTTGCATAACCTTCTATATAGTATTCTCATAGCGGGTCAATCTGGTATAACTATTACTCTTAATATTCATACCTATGTTTAAGACTTGATAACTCTTTATCCATGATCCATGAGATATGATCATCAGTCTACAAACATAATAGTCTCAATGCTTTAATGTTATCCCACTTCACAATAAAGCTCGACTACGGATACTTTAAGAATAGTGTCCTTATGTTTAATGTGGTCTCATGATCAAGTCACACTTGATGCATTAAACGGACTAACTATTCTAGGGACTTTATTAAACAACCGTAATAAAGAAAAAGCCTTTTATTATTAATAAATAATTCGATACAAGTACCAAAAGTCTTGGCCTCTAGGGCTTACACCAACACCCTCGTCCTCGCCTGAGACGAGAGGATAGCTTGTAAGGGCCCCCATGTTTAAAAGTATTATGTGAATAAATAAAAAGTACTTTTTGCATGCAAAACTTGTGTTCCATTTCTTTCAGTTATTTTCCGTTTTCACTAAAAACCACAAAATGGCAAAAGATTTCCTTTTTCTTTTTTCCACTTCTTCTCAAAAAAGAAGCATACTAAAACAAGTTCATCATATGCAGAGCAAATAAAACCATTGATTACGACATGGCTAAAATCAACTATGAATCTGGATTTCCAATCAACCAAGCTGAAGACGACAGTGAGGAATATTGCGAATTACCAATTGAACTAGCACGACTCCTTGAGCACGAAGAGAAAGAGATTCAACCATACAAAGAACCAGCGGATGTCATTAACTTGGGCTCTGAAACTGACAAAAAAGAGGTAAAAGTTGGGGAATCTCTTGCCAAGCATGTACACTCCGAGTTGGTAGAATTATTACGTGAATATGTTGACGTCTTCGCTTGGTCGTATCAAGATATGCCAGGGTTAGACACCAACATTGTTGAATATCACCTACCGCTCAAGCCTAAATGTCCTCCAGTCAAGCAGAAGCTCAGAAGGACCAGACCCGATATGGCACTCAAGATCATGGAAGAGGTTAAAAAGCAGCTAAATGCTGACTTCTTAGCCATTTTTGAGTATCCGCAGTGGGTTGCTAACATCGTTCTAGTTCCTAAGAAAGACGGTAAAGTCAGAATGTGTGTAGATTATCGAGACCTCAATAGAGCCAACCCAAAGGATGACTTCCATTTGCCTCATATTGACGTCTTGGTCGACAACACAACTCAATTCTCCGTCTTTTCTTTCATGGATGGGTTCTCCGGGTACAATCAGATAAAGATGTCACCAGACGATATGGAGAAGACAACTTTTATCACACCTTGGGGAACTTACTGCTACAAAGTCATGCCATTCGACTTGAAGAATGTAGGGGCAACATATCAGCGCGCCATGGTTACACTCTTTCACGACATGATTCATGAAAAGATTGAGGTTTATGTGGACGACATGATTGCCAAATCCAGAACTGAGGAAGATCATCTGGTGAATTTGAGAAAGTTGTTTGTCAGACTCCGAAAGTTTAAACTACGTCTGAATTCGGTTAAATGCACTTTTGGGGTTCGACCAGGTAAACTTTTGGGTTTCATAGTCAGTCAGAAGGGTATCGAGGTTGATCTCGACAAAGTTCGAGCCATCCAAGATATGCCAGCTCCCCGAACAGAAAAAGAAGTATGCGGCTTCCTTGGGCGACTTAATTACATCTCCAAATTCATATCTCATCTAACGGCTACCTGCGAACCGATTTTCAAATTGTTGAGAAAGAACCAATTGATTATGTGGAACAACGATTACCAAGGGGCATTTGATAAAATAAAAAAGTACCTGCAAGAACCACCAATCTTGGTGCCACCGGTTCCCGGTAGGCCGCTCATTATGTATCTCACGGTGCTGGATGAATCCATGGGTTGTGTTTTAGGTCAACACGACGACACAGGTTAGAAAGAACATGCTATCTACTATCTCAGCAAGAAATTCACTAAATGTGAGACCCGATACTCGCTTTTGGAGAAGACTTGTTGTGCTTTGACTTGGACTGCTCGACGCTTGAGATAATATATGATCTGCCACACTACTTTATTGTTATCCAAGATGGATCCGATAAAGCATATATTTGAAAAGCCTGTTGTTACTGGTAGAATTGCCCGGTGACAAATGTTGCTAACCGGGTATGATATATAGTACGTGACCCAGAAAGCAATAAAAGGGAGTATTTTGTCTAATTATCTCGCTCACTTGCCTGTTGAAGGTTATCAACCGTTGAGGTTTGACTTCCCGGATGAAGACATCATGTTTATCAGAGACTTTACTATGCTAGGCTTCGAGGTAAGCCCTGACGAAGGCCCCGAACCAGGATCGCGATGGACGCTCGTGTTCGACGGTGCTTCCAATGCCCGAGGTCATGGTATAAGTGTTGTTATCACTTCTCCAACTGGCTTCCACATTCCCTTTACTTCTAGATTGTGTTTCGACATCACCAATAACATGGCAGAATATGAAGCATGTATCTATGATTTAGAGGCGACAATCGATCTGAGAATCAAAATACTCGAGGTATTCGGTGATTCAGCTCTGGTAATCAGTAAGGTGAAGGGCGATTGGGAGACTCGGGATAGCAAGTTGATACCCTATAAAGAGCACATCAGAAAACTGATACCCTATTTTGATGAAATATCCTTTCACCATATTTCTAGGGAAGAAAATCAGTTAGCAAACGCTCTAGCCACACTGACATCTATGTTTAAAGTCAAACGGAAGAATGAAGCACCATCCATCCAGATCGACCACTTAGATAAACCAACACATTGTCTAGTAATTGAGGCTGATCCTGACGATAAGCTTTGGTTCTACGACATAAAGACGTTTCTGGAGAAACAACAATATCATCCATCACCGATAATAAAGTTCTAAGAAGACTCTCTTCCAAGTTCTTCCTTAACGGTGATGTACTATACAAGAGGAATTATGATTCTGTACTGCTCAAATGTGTGGATAGACACGAAGCTAGTACAATCATAAAGTCCATACACGAGGGATGCGAGGGTGTACATGTGAAGGGTCCTGCTATGGCCAAAAAGATTCTCCGAGCTGGTTATTATTGGACGACAATGGAGGTTTATTGCTACAACTTTGTGAAAAGATGCCATAAGTGCCAGATATATGCTGATAAAATATTTGTGCCACCAACTCCGTTGAATGTTCTAACTTCTCCATGGCCCTTTTCTATGTGGGGCATCGATATGATTGGGATGATAGAGCCCAAAGGTTCCAATGGACATCAATTCATCCTAGTCGCTATTTATTACTTCACGAAATGGGTCGAGGCTGCTTCATATGCTAATGTCACTCGACAAGTGGTTACCCGGTTTATCAAGAAAGAGATAATCTGTCGCTATGGAATACCTAGCAAGATCATCACTGACAACGCCAGTAACCTCAACAACACTATGATGAGGGAGTTGTGCGAAGAATTTAAGATCGAGCACCACAACTCTTCACCATATTGTCCCAAGATGAATGGCTCCGTAGAAGTAGCTAACAAGAATATCAAGAGAATCGTCCAGAAGATGGTCAAGACATACAAGGACTGACATGAGATGTTACCTTTTGCTCTGCATGGTTACAGAACCTCAGTTCGCACATCCACTAGGGGAACTCCGTACTCTCTGGTTTATGGGATGGAGGTCGTCCTACCGATCGAAGTCGAGATTCCTTCACTCAGGGTCATCATGGAAGCAGATCTTGATGAAGCTGAATGGGTTCAATCTTAGTATGACTAGCTGAATCTAATTGAAGAGAAGCGTTTGACGGCCGTTTGTCATGGTCAGTTATACCAAAGACATCTCAAGCAAGCTTTTGATAAGAAGGTTCTTCCTCGTGCATACCACGTTGGATACCTCGTGCTCAAGAGGTATTCTGCTATTCACTCAGACCCGCGAGGCAAATGGACTCCCAACTATGAGGGACCTTTCGTAGTCAAAAAGGCCTTCTCAAGTGGGTCTCTAATCCTCACAACAATGGATGGGGAAGATTTGCCTTCGCCAGTGAATGTAGACATAATCAAAAAATATTATGCCTAAAAAGAAATGATGAAAGCCCGCTAGATCAACCTCCGCAAGGTGAATCTAGGCAAAAAAGGCTATCCCGATGGACCAAGAAATGATTTGTCCATGCAAACGTTAGGGAATATATATGAAGCTCGCTAATCCGAAAACCCGAAAGGGCGACTTAGGCAAAAAAGAACATCCCGATGGACAAAAAGAATTGAAAGATCCAGGAAAAAATTAGGGATAAAGGAATTGACTATGATCCTTGAGTCTACACGCTGCAAGCTAGATATCAGAGGGGCAAGGACCGATCCAATCACCGTCAGCCGAAGCAAGGTCTTGGCATTCAGATTATATGGTAGACTAAGGCCAATGTTGTAATCAATGGAGAAAATCATACAAAAATATTTTCCATTGCCATTTCAATTATTATTTTTCAATTTTGCAACGTCCTCATTAAGGGCGTTTGCATCCTTGTACTCACAATATGTACAGATTCTATATCAATAAAATTCAGTTTATTCCATCAAACGTGTTTGTTCTATGTTTTATATGGAAAATAACTGGCTTGTCTTACTCACATAATGCTTTAAAATTTCGGGGAACAATAAAAAGATACATTAAAGAGAAACACTTTGCATTACCGTTGGAACCCGATAAACCTGGTAGGTGATCGGTGACTCAACAGTAATGTTACTTGAATACCTGTGACATTCAATCGACTGGGGCACCATGGGAACTCCAGCCTTTCAGTGTTCCTTAACAGGCAGGGGATTCCGTGATGGCAGCATTAACACCAATTAAAACTTCTCAACAATCATGTTCTAATTCTCGATGACGAGTCGGAGTTCACACCATAATAAAGACCCATCCCTACATACGACAAGCAAGAAAAAAACATGCATCATAAAAAATAATAAGCATACATCATGCACTACATAAAACATATCCCCCACACTTGTAATAAAGCCAATCACCTGGTCCAGCAAATTTCGGGCACATAGGTATTTAACCCTCTTCTACCTTGAATACCTGAAAAGCTTCCGCAATTCCAGTATTCAGATCCAAGAAGATTAAATGGGAGCAACTGTTGTACCCCTAAATCTTCCCCCCCTTTCTCACCTATGCATCCAATCACTGGATCAGGAAATGACTTGCATACATTCATAATTCATCCACATGCATCATCCATCATGGATTCAGAAGAAACTTGGGCTCATAAAGCTAGGGTTTACACAGATATCAAAGTCCAAAGGCATGGTTTGATCACATCATCAGCATAGGGGATGTGAAACCCTAAGGAGGGTGGTGAAGGTTTGATTTTAACAAAGGTGAGACCAGACAATCTAGGACCTTCAAAACCCTAATTCCTCAAGGCATGACTTTATGAAGCTTCCCCATGCCTTATCTTGGTCTCCAAAACCCTTATCAAGGAGATGATGAATCTGATGGACTTGTGGCTTGACTTTTCATCTAGTGACATCCATAACCCTAAATGTCACTCACTTTTCACCTATTGTCAATGCACTTGTGTCATACGGTGAACTGACTTTGTGTGTTTTTGCTTTGGAAAGCAAATGTTGCGGATAGCAAGAGTCGCCACCGACTTTTCTTTTATCCAATAAGGAAAGGTGGAAAAGAACAGGAAAAACCTTAATTAGATTTTGGATCCGGGAGGTACATTATACAAAGGGAAGGTGTTAGCACCCTTTGTATCCATGGTTATCCATGGGCTCTTAATTGCTTGATCACTTATGTTATTTTTCTTGTCTGAAAAAGTGTTTGTGAACTGCTTAGAAAATGTTTTGAAAAAGAGAGTTTAACTTTGTAATGATTCTTGTACAAATGTATACAAAGTGTTTATCTCGTTTAATTTTGAAAGTTGTTTAGAAAAATATAACTTGGCAATGATTCTAGTATGAATGTATACCAAGTGGTGATTTTCTAGTAGATGTTTTGCAAAGTGTGATGTATGAAAAATGTTTTAGGTTGTGAGTCAGCAATTAAGAGTTATACCTACCCAAGGTCTTTATGGCTATTTCCTATCCTTATGAGGGTAAAACTGTCCTTACTATTGAGAAGTAAGTAGTTTTATCCTTTGGATGTAAAAGGGACATCGTAGGGTCATCGATTGGTCATTGAAGGCAACATTTGTAAGGATACTTTAGCATTCGAAGGGACAATCATCATTTAACCGTAGGCTACAACGACGGGTCATCGAGGGGTAAAATCATATATTTGTAGGCAACATCCGAGGGACGATGATTTATTTTATAGGGACATGATGATTTAATCGAAGGGTCTTTGCTAAATGTATCCCCACATTCGCGGGACATGACCATAATACCGTAATACCGTAAGGCAACAAAGAGAGGTCCAAGATCACATATTCAAAGGCAATATTTTATAATCAATTAGGTAATTAGGATGAATCTCCACATTAAAATCAATTAAGTAATTAGGATGAATCTCCACAAGGGTATCCCACAAATAAAGTGGAATACTTAGCAAGCTACCTTCTCCGGGAGTATGTGAACCCTTACAAAATTCAGCAAACAGGTCAGAATACCAAATCAGGGTGCAATCGGGAATTGCACCAAACAAAAGGAATCACAACAGTACTGATGTCAGGTAAACAATGCATGGTGATAATAAAACATGTCAGATGAGCAAAGATCAGAACAGAAAAGTCAGCGACTGTCATGTTCGCTGCTGCCTCGCCTAGCGAGGGCCTAGCGAACACTCGTTACATGTTCGCTTAGCGATGTGCTAGCGAACGGCTGCGGGTTTTGAATTTTAGAACAGTACGATTTCAGCAAGCTTCAAACCCTATGGCATCCATTATAGCAATTACATGGTTAAACATTCAAGATATTCAGACATATTTAAACCCACAGACAAAACCTCAAATATATTTATGAATTCAATTATGATATCACATGTAAATTAAGAACATAAAGCGATAATAGTAATGCAAACCTGTTTGCAATTGAATTGCAACCTTGAATTGGCAAGTCACTTTTAGGGTTGGCGCTGGATTGAATTGGGCGGAGGTAACCTTTGTGCAGATGAGTTTCCTTCAGGGCTTCCTTTAGGGTTGCTCTGAATTCTCTGGGTTAGCCTCCAGGGTTTGCTGTGCCTTCTTTCTATCTCTCTGTTTTCGTTCTCCTTTTCGTCCCCCCCTCTTCTGACTGAGGTCTTGGTATTTATAGTGATTTTTTGTGACCTAATGGGCTTAGAATGAAGCCCAAAAATTCTGGTATTCGCAAGCTTCGCTAGGCGAGTGGTGTAGCGAAGGGTTCGCTAGGCGAAGGATTTGCTCGCCTAGCGAGCAAGCCAGTTTAGGCCATTTTCTGGATTTGGTCACCTGTATGCTGGGTCTTTGTTCCCTTAAGATCAATGTCTTGAAAAATAAGTTGGAGTGCCTTGAAAAATGCCTAATAATATTAACGGGCAAATTTTGGGGTATGACAGCTGCCCCTGTTCAATATTCTTGAACCAAGAGAGTTAGAATGATATGTACGTCATTCGTGGTCTGGAGGTGGAAGATTATTGAACACTTAGAATGCCCAAAAATTTGCGCTTGCTAATTAGAAGTTAGTCCTGATGGAGATGGGCTTAGAGATGCCATCTGGGAAGTTTGATGATGAAAAATCGGAATGGATCATACGCTGCTGGGGATAAAGGATCGGAATGGACCATACGCTAGATCATATCTGAATTGCAGAATGAACCGTCTATTAGGCTGTATCTGGAGAAATAAAGGTCAGAATGGATCGTACGCTAGATCGCATCTGAGTAGCAGAATGAGTCGTCCGTTAGGCGGGTGACTTCGCTGGGGATGAAAGATCATAATGGATCATACGCTAGATCGTATCTGAGTTGCAGAATGAGCCGTCCATTAGGCTGTATCTGAGGATGAAAGGGTAGTCGTACGCTAGACCACATTTCAGAATGTACCGTACGCTGGGTAGTATCTGAGGAATAAAGATCAGAATGGATCGTACGCTAGATCGTATCTGAGTGGCAGAATGAGCCGTCCATTAGGCTGTATCTGAGGATGAAAGGGTAGTCGTACGCTAGACTACATTTCAGAATGTACCGTACGCTAGGTAGTATCTGAGGAATAAATATCAGAATGGATCGTACGCTAGATCGTATCTGAGTGGCAGAATGAGCCGTCCATTAGGCTGTATCTAAGGATGGAAGGGTAGTCGTATGCTAGACTACATTTCAGAATGTACCGTACGCTAGGTAGTATCTGAGGAATAAAGATCAGAATGGATCGTACGCTAGATCGTATCTGAGGGGATGAACATCCAAATGGGTCGTATGCTAGACCGTATTGGAACAGTTGGAGGAACCATATGTTGGGCTGAATCAGAATGAACCGTACGTTAGGCTATATCTGATAACATTTGTATATGTTGTATTTGCCATAAATGTCTGGGATGGGCTTAAAGATGCCATCACTAGGAGGATATCATAATGCTTGTCAGAATGAATGTTCATATGGATTACATCTGAAAGATGTAATTGAACCTTGAATGTAATCAATAAGAGTATCCGTCTGAATGGATCTTTATTTTGACTGTACCAGGAGGATGATTAACCTGAAAAGTAAAGTTAGCTTCATGCCATGTCATGATGCATGAGATGTGTTATGCTTTCGAAAATAAATGCGAACATTGCATGCATGTATATGATGTGAAATGATGCATGAATGAATTATGTGTCTGGGAAGTTCTGCCAGGGGAAAATAAATCCCGAGATTCCGGTTGGAGACATTTGTGTTGACGACCCTTTCTCAGCTGGGGGTATTTGATTTCTGTCTGATGGTAAAACATTCAACCGGACCTGGCTGGGGATGGAAGAGATGACCAGTCTGTCTAATGATGCCAATTTCTTCTGGGGAATAACTGGTTTTGCTGGGGAAAGGATTTGTAACCGGACTTGTTGGAAAGCATGGTTAGACCTTATCCTCGACCCTAAAGTCTTTTAGTAATTACTATTGCTATTTTATGCATGTATTTTTGGTAAGCATCAATCATGTTCAAACGCATATACTCATTCGAATTAAATCAATGGACGTTTATGCAAACAAACAGAGAAAGTAAAACAAAAGCATCTTTTTTGGAAATAAAATTGTATTGATTTTGAAAGAGGGCCTATAAACAGGCAATTTGTGTACAAGGAGACATAAATCCTAGTAAGAGGAAGTTGTCAAGAAAACAAAGAGAAAGCTATGCAGGAAAAGTCCTATTGATTTTAATTCCACCACTGTCATTATGTCTTCAAGCCTCTCATCTCCTGCTGTCGGATAAAAGTGATTGGCTTGTTCAGTCCCTTTGTCTTGGGTGAAGCTGACTGAGAACGGGACATAGTCATACGCTTTAATCCCTAATTTTTGCCTGGACCGCCTTTTCAGGTTTTCAGTCCACCATGATACCCTTTTTTGCCCAAGTCGCCTTTTCAGGTTTTCGACTTGCCGGGTGTACATTTTTATATGTTTATCCCTAATTTTTGCCCGAACCCTTTTGGTTCGCCGGGATGCCCTTACTTTTGCCTAGATACATCGACCTAGCGGGTCTCTTTTATGCGTAGTATTTTTTAACTATGTCTGCGTTCACGGGATGTGGGAAGTCTTCGCCGTCCATTGTAGCAAGTATCATGGCTCCACCAAAGAATACCTTCTTAACTACAAATGGCCCTTCGTATGTGGGAGTCCATTTGCCTCTGGGATCACCTTGTGGTAGAATGATACGCTTGATCACCAAGTCGCCAATTTGATACACCTGTCTCTTGACCTTTTTGTTAAATGCCTGGGTCATGCGCTTCTGATATATCTGCCCATGACAAACAGCCGCAAGTCTCTTTTCATCAATCAAATTTATCTGATTGAGTCGAGTCTGAACCCATTCATCCTCGTCTAAACCCGCCTCTTTCATGATTCTTAGAGAGGGAATCTGAACTTCCACTGGTAAGACGACTTCCATTCCGTAGACTAAAGAGAAAGGAGTTGCCCCTGTCGAAGTGCGCACTAAAGTGCGATAACCATGGAGAGCAAAGGGTAACATCTCATGCCAGTCTTTGTATGTTACTGTCATCTTTTGTATGATCTTCTTGATATTCTTATTTTCAGCTTCTACGGTGCCATTCATCTTAGGCCGGTACGGAGAAGAGTTATGGTGTTTTATTTTGAACTACGTGCAGAGTTCAGCAATCATCTTATTGTTCTTCCGGAGAGGGCAGGTTTCTCAGATGTATATTTGGTAAGATCCATCTTAGAAATCAATAAAGTGGTATGATTCAACATATACTGTCTTAGTCGGCGAGCAGCCCAAGCCAAAGCACAACAAGTTTTCTCGAGCTGTGAGTATCTTGTTTCACAGTCGGTAAACTTTTGCTAAGGTAGTATATTGCATGCTCTTTTCGACCAGACTCGTCATGTTGCCCCAACACACACCCTATTGAATTTTCTAACACGATCAAATACATGATTAGAGGTCTTCCTTCAACTGGTGGCATCAGAATTAGAGGTTCTTGGAGATATTTCTTGATTTTGTCAAAAGCTTCTTGACGTTCATCATTCCATGTTATCTCTTGATTTTTCCAGCGAAAACCTCTACATAGTCATGTACCATCTGAATCAATATTTCTTTGACACTGTTTTCCAAGCCTGCTCCTATTTTGACTTCTACTTCAGTACCCAGATTTACAATTTCAATTGATTCCTCATGCGGCTGTATGGTCTTTTCTTCTTGCAGTAACAGTCTGGCAAGTTCTCTAGGGACTTCACAATCTTCCTCACCTCTATCCTCGGCTTGGTAGATCGGATTTTCAAAGCCATAATTAACAGTAGCAGAATTATTATCAACAGGATCCAGAGTGGATATGGATTTGCAATTCGTTACGTGAGTGTGTGTAAGAAAACATAACTTATTTAAAAGATGACAGGAAAGATAAGGAGCACAATATTTGAATGCAAAAAGTCCATTGATTTATTGAATGTGAATATGCTTATGAATATGACAAAACCTTTAACAAAATTTAATACATTAAAATAAGCAATAACAATTACTCCTGACTAAAGGAAATCAGGATAGTGTCTTCAGCCTTCCAATTATTGAGTCCGTCACCAATTGTTGGGAAAATCCAGCTATCCAAGTCGCAATCGCTATCAGCATCTTCCACAGCATTGAAAGTCTTGTCATGATTAGGCAGAGGAGCAGTGATGACATTAGGAGTCTCCGGAGGATCAGAGGTAGCCGCCTGTATCTTTCCACTTCGAATGTCGCTTTCAACATGTTCACCTGTTAATATAAGTTCAGTGAAACCCGATGAGGAACTTCTCAATAGATGGCTGTAGAATGGGCCAGTCAGTGTGCTCATGAACATGTCCACTAACTCTCGATCAGTCATAGGGGGTTTGACTCTGCCAGCCAAATCTCTCCATTTTTGAGCATATTCTTTGAAGCTTTCTTTAGATCCCATAGTCATATTCTGCAACTGTAGCCGAGTAGGCGCTAGTTCAGAATTATACTGGTAGTGCTTGTAGAAAGCTGTCGCTAAATCAGTCCGGGTGCGGATGTTAGAGCTCTCGAGCTGATAGTACCATTCTAACTGTGTGCCAGACAGACTCTCTTGGAAGAAATGGATCCATAGCTTCCTATCAGTGGTATACGGCTGAATCTTTCTCACATAAGCTCTCAGATGCATCTGAGGACAAGACACACCATCATACTTAGTGAAAGAGGGGACCTTGAATTTGCGAGGAATGACCACATCAGAGACCAGACCTAAGCCTTCGAAATCCAGGCCGGGCGCCTTCTGACCCTCCATAGCTAGCATGCGTTCTTCCAGCAACTTATACTTGTCATCTTTTGGAGAGTACTGTTCATTCTCATAATCTTCATCTTCGTCCTCCTGGCTGAAAGGGTCAGCATTCTCATCTTCTGAATCTGTCCCCTCTTCTTGATCCTTCGGAATTCTAATCTTGACTCCTGCAGCCTGTCCTTTAAGCCTTCTTCCCGGGTTAATGTAACTCACAGGTTTCTTGTCTTTTTTCTTCTCGAGCAAGAGAGCCTTCAGTTCCTCCTGCCCCTTGGATAAGCTCAAGATCATCTCCTGGAATTGAGCATTCTGAACCTGGAGATCTTTGACAGTTTGTTCAAGGGCCATTTTTCTGTTTGCAATAGGAAGACCGTGAGAACATTGATCCCCTTAGAGTACCTGTTATGCAATGTTATGTTATGCTATGCAATGTATGAAATGTTTTCAATGTTTAAAGTCTTTGAAATGGTTAGTACAATGCCACGATGTCATGATGTTATGATGTTATGATGTTATGATGTTAAGTAAATAACAAGCACAAGCAAGTCACACAACCATCATTCCTAAGTTTTAAGGCTTGCATGAGTTCCATAGGTAAGTACCCTCCCCACTGAAGTTTGGTTGGTTCAACCTGTCCTAGAATAGTAACCGGGTTCTAAAGGATCTCCAATCATTGACCTTCCCTTAAGTCCACTCTAGTGCAACACCAAATGGTTGACCAAAGCTTCCCTAAAGTCCAATCTCAAAGAGTGTAGTATCGAGTCTCAACCAACCCCAGTCGGAACCGAAGTCAGTTATCTCACTACTTTCTAATGGCTAGGATGAGTCAATTAGGGTTCTAAAGGTTTGGTTAATGCTTTGATGACACCACACAGACGCCAAATTTCTCCTCAATTAAACATGAGGAACATCAGGACATCTAAAGTGTCACATTAACCGTAGCCATCATTTTAACCATTCCAGTATACGCCGGATAGTCGCGATGATCTCTTGCTACTTACCTAAGGTACACTAGATCCGGGTGTAGGATCTTTCACTCAAGCATGAAATACCCAAGCAATCCCTTAAAAGTAAATCAGACAATTCAAATAAGTGATCTTTTTTTTTATTATTTTTTTTTTAAGGTAACCTCTCTTTTTATTATCCCCAGCAGAGTCGCCAGTTCTGTCATACGGTGAACTGACTATGTGTGTTTTTGCTTTGGAAAGCAAATGTCGCGGATAGCAAGAGTCGTCACCGACTTTTCTTTTATCCAATAAGGAAAGGTGGAAAAGAACACGAAAGACCTTAATTAGATTTTGGGTCCGGGAGGTACATTATACAAAGGGAAGGTGTTAGCACCCTTTGTATCCATGGTTATCCATGGGCTCTTAATTGCTTGATCACTTATGTTATTTTTCTTGTCTGAAAAAGTGTTTGTGAACTGCTTAGAAAATGTTTTGAAAAAGAGAGTTTAACTTTGTAATGATTCTTGTACAAATGTATACAAAGTGTTTATCTCGTTTAATTTTGAAAGCTGTTTAGAAAAATATAACTTGGCAATGATTCTAGTATGAATGTATACCAAGTGGTGATTTTCTAGTAGATGTTTTGCAAAGTGTGATGTATGAAAAATGTTTTAGGTTGTGAGTCAGCAATTAAGAGTTATACCTACCCAAGGTCTTTATGGCTATTTCCTATCCTTATGAGGGTAAAACTGTCCTTACTATTGAGAAGTAAGTAGTTTTATCCTTTGGATGTAAAAGGGACATCGTAGGGTCATCGATTGGTCATTGAAGGCAACATTTGTAAGGATACTTTAGCATTCGAAGGGACAATCATCATTTAACCGTAGGCTACAACGACGGGTCATCGAGGGATAAAATCATATATTCGTAGGCAACATCCGAGGGACGATGATTTATTTTATAGGGACATGATGATTTAATCGAAGGGTCTTTGCTAAATGTATCCCCACATTCGCGGGACATGACCATAATACCGTAATACCGTAATACCGTAAGGCAACAAAGAGAGGTCCAAGATCACATATTCAAAGGCAATATTTTATAATCAATTAGGTAATTAGGATGAATCTCCACATTAAAATCAATTAAGTAATTAGGATGAATCTCCACAAGGGTATCCCACAAATAAAGTGGAATACTTAGCAAGCTACCTTCTCCGGGAGTATGTGAACCCTTGCAAAATTCAGCAAACAGGTCAGAATACCAAATCAGGGTGCAATCGGGAATTGCACCAAACAAAAGGAATCACAACAGTACTGATGTCAGGTAAACAATGCATGGTGATAATAAAACATGTCAGATGAGCAAAGATCAGAACAGAAAAGTCAGCGACTGTCATGTTCGCTGCTGCCTCTCCTAGCGAGGGCCTAGCGAACACTCGCTACATGTTCGCTTAGCGATGTGCTAGCGAACGGCTACGGGTTTTGAATTTTAGAACAGTACGATTTCAGCAAGCTTCAAACCCTATGGCATCCATTATAGCAATTACATGGTTAAACATTCAAGATATTCAGACATATTTAAACCCACAGGCAAAACCTCAAATATATTTATGAATTCAATTATGATATCACATGTAAATTAAGAACATAAAGCGATAATAGTAATGCAAACCTGTTTGCAATTGAATTGCAACCTTGAATTGGCAAGTCACTTTTAGGGTTGGCGCTGGATTGAATTGGGCGGAGGTAACCTTTGTGCAGATGAGTTTCCTTCAGGGCTTCCTTTAGGGTTTCTCTGAATTCTCTGGGTTAGCCTCCAGGGTTTGCTGTGCCTTCTTTCTATCTCTCTGTTTTCGTTCTCCTTTTCGTCCCCCCCTCTTCTGACTGAGGTCTTGGTATTTATAGTGATTTTTTGTGACCTAATGGGCTCAGAATGAAGCACAAAACTTCTGGTATTCGCAAGCTTCGCTAGGCGAGTGGTGTAGCGAAGGGTTCGCTAGGCGAAGGATTTGCTCGCCTAGCGAGCAAGCCAGTTTAGGCCATTTTCTGGATTTGGTCACCTGTATGCTGGGTCTTTGTTCCCTTAAGATCAATGTCTTGAAAAATAAGTTGGAGTGCCTTGAAAAATGCCTCATAATATTAACGGGCAAATTTTGGGGTATGACAACTTGGTCTTGAATACATCTTGGTTTCAATGTCCTATTGTTTGGTCCATCTGAGTGTTGGTGCATCTTTGGCCTTGGTCGTCCAAACAACCAAACCTATTGTGTTACAATCAAGGTGTAGGTCATGCCTATTGACTCATGATGGTTATTTCAGTAAAACCTTAATATTATTCCATCAATTCATAGCCTTATTCATGAACCATGTTAATGTCTGTTACGAGTCAAGCCATATCCTTCTCATTTCAAAATCAAGCATTCATGTACATAAAACAAAACAACTTGGAAACCAATTTCAAACCATTTGTAATCCATTTCAATCCATTTCAAACCATTCTAAACCATCACATTGATTTTACAAGAAAAATTACAAGTATTGACAATTTTTGACCGATTGTTGACATTGGTCAACAATTGACTCTTTGGTCAACTTTGACCAAAGTCAACCCAAATTCCGTAAACCCTAATTTTCACCATAATCATCACTCCATTGTCTATTTACAAGAAAAAACACAAAAAAAGTGAATCTTGACAAGTTGTTGACTTTGGTCAACAGTTGACTTTTTGGTCAACTTTGACCAAAGTCAACCTAGGTCCTTGGCCATCCCTAACCACTAAATGACTGGTCCTAAGTTCTAATTCCATCCCCCATCTCTGTTTTGACCTTGAGTTGGCTATGTGGATTTGATTTCTCACTAGTTTCATACCTTGCCATGTGATCGGAAAAATAGCAAGTGTACTATTTTTACCGATGTAGTAATAAGGAGTTTGATTCCCAAGTATCGATCTCAGAGATTGCGTAGGAAATACTTATTTTACTTCTGATTCTATTTGAACAAAAAGACAATGGTTTGGTTGGTTTTGGGAATTTATAACAATAAACACAAAAAGATAGTAAAAAATAATTGATTAAGATGAAACATGCTAGGGTGAGTGGTTGATTTAACAAGTTATGAATTCAAGTCAAGATTTCCTCAATACACATGAAACATTCAATTACCTAACCTCATAGTGTTCTTCCTTAAGTCCTTAATGAAGAAACTATTAAACTACCAATTCTTACTCAAATGTCCATTTAACTAATCATTGGTTTTAATCGTAAATAATATCAAGGTTTATGGTGAATTACAAAAGTTCCTAGTCCTAGGTGATGCAATTATAAACCCAATTGTGTGAAAACCCTAACAATCACAATCCTGTTATTGATAGTCATAAATCTAATTGTATTTGTCCGATACAAAAGCATAAGCACATCACACAATTGAATTGAAATTCGTAACATAGTAATAAGGAAATCCATAGTTAGAATTCATAAGTCCAAAAAGTCCAAAATACCCTTAATGAGCAGAGCAGATCCACACAACAAAAAGTAAAGTTTCTCAGCCACGCCCATCAACACGGGCCGTGTGGATTTACACGGGTGCCCATGTGTGCTCTTCAACAGTTGTATTTTCAGAGCAAGCTACAAAGGCATCAACACGGGCCGTGTTGATTTACACGGGTGCCCGTGTTAACCATCTGTTTTACCCCTTTGAGTGCTTGTTTCCTGACAAATAACACGAGCCGTGTTGATGTACACGGGGGCCCGTGTTGACCTGTTGTATCTTCATATTTTGGCCTTCCGGAGCATCCAATACTCAGCTATCAGTCCTTTGGAACCTATGCAACAACCTGCAACATTCACACTACCAAATTGAAGCATAAAAAGAGACTTTTTGACACAAACATGTAATAAAATTGCAATGCCATAATAAACTAACAAAACATGTTAAATGACTTTAAAACAACTAAAAACAACCACAAGTCTTACCAAAGTGATGAAAATATGTGGGATAAAAGGTGGGAATTCAATGGAAATGGTGACCGATCAGTACTCGTATTCCACATTAAACATTCTAAAACAAACGATACCTACCGTGCTAGCAGTGCCAGAGTAAACAGTGTAAATTAGGGAACTCAAAAATTCCCTAGTCATCTTATCATAGGTGGGTGCTCTATTAGAAAAAATATCGTGTAATCCTAAAGTATCAAGCATATGGAAAACACTATGGTATGTCCCTAAAGTATATAAACAATCTTCGTCTACATACCTGGTAGCGAGGATTTCCCGTGATTGCAATTTTTGTAAAATCTTGTTTTGTCGCTCTCTGGGTTTTCCTCCGTGAAGAATGATGTTGTTGAACTCCATTCTGGCCATTAATGGTGAGTGAAGAGAAAAATGGAAAATGGGTTTGGTAGAGTTGACAGAAATGTCTTATATCTTTAAAGAACTTCTTCTTCTGTTGATAGTTAAGGTCAGGTGGTATGATATCAACAACTAGATAATTCACAAAATCAGCGTACCATGGTACTCTGCTAATTTCTGAAACTGTCCCAAGGTTGTCTCTATCAGGTTCAAGGGGAACGATATCTAACTTAGATATCAATCTGTCATAGGTAAAATCATCATTTATAGGTAAATGGTCTAGCTTCAAATGCTCTAGTCTGGAAAGATGGTCAGCAACTATGTTTTTTTTGTCTCTAATATCTAAATCGAGTTCTTGTAGCAAAAGGATCCATCTGAGTAATCTAGGTTTCACGTCCTTTTTTCTTAGAAGGTAACAGATAGTTGTATGGTCTGTATAGACTATAATCTTAGATCCGACAAGATAAGACCTAAATTTATCTATTGCAAAGACGACAGCTAGAAGTTCCTTCTCTGTTGTTGTATAATTTAGTTGAGCGGCATCTAGGGTTCTACTAGCATAATATATTATATGTAATTTCTTATCTTTTCTTTGCCCTAAAACAGTTCCTATAGCGAAATCGATAGCATCACACATTATTTCGAAGGGTTTAGTCCAATCCGGAGTTTGTAGAATGGGTGCTGAAATTAGTGCTTGTTTTAACTGATTAATGGCTTTAATACATTTTTCATCGAAAATGAATTAAATGTCTTTCATCAGAAGGTTGGTCAGGGGTTTTGTTATTTTAGAGAAATCTTTGATGAAGCGTCAGTAGAAACTGACGTGTCCAAGAAAACTACGGACTTCTCTAACTGTCTTAGGAGGGTTAAGGTTTTCTATAACTTCTATCTTTACTTGGTCGACCTCAATGCCTGTTTCAGATATTATATGTCCTAACATTATGCCTTCTTTAACCATAAAGTGGCACTTTTCCCAGTTTAACACAAGGTTCACTTCCACGCATCTCTCTAGGATTTTCTCAAGATTAATGAGGCATTTCTCAAAGTCGAACCCACATACCGAGAAATCGTCCATAAATACTTCCATAATTCCGTCGAGATAGTTTGCGAAGATTGACATCATACAACATTGGAAAGTAGCCGACACATTACAGAGTCCAAACGATATTCGTCTGTAAGCAAAGGTTCCGTAAGGACAGGTGAAGGTAGTTTTCTCTTGGTCCTCGGGGTGTATGGGTATTTGGAAAAATCCAGAATATCCATCAAGATAACAAAAGTAAGAGTGTATGGCAAGACGCTCAAGCATTTGATCTATGAATGGAAGGGGGAAATGGTCTTTCCTAGTTGCCTTATTGAGTTTCCTATAATCTATGAACATACGCCATCCACCTTCTATACGTTTAGCTACATGCTCGCCCTTCTCGTTCTGCACGACTGTGATGCCTCCCTTTTTGGGTACCATATGTACATGACTTACCCATTTAATATCAGAGATTTGATAGATTATGCCAGCTTCTGGCAATTTAAGGACTTCCTTCTTGACCCCCTCACTCATTACAGGGTTGATTCTTCTATGATGTTCTCTGGAAGGTTTTGAATCCTCCTCTAGCGAGATCCTGTGCATACACACTGATGGGCTTATACCTTTTAAATCAAAGATTTTGTATCCTAAGGTAGAGGGGTATCTTCGTAAAACATTCAAGAGTTGGTTTGTCTCATCTTGGTTTAAGGTGGCACTAACTATTACTGGGTGGTTCATTTCCTTATCCAAAAACTCATATCTTAGGTTCTTGGGTAATTCCTTAAGTTCTTGAGCTGGTTTTTGAGAATTTGGTGAAAGGTCTGGAGTAAGATCCAAGCATTCGTTAGTGTGAGGTTCCGTTTCCTCTAGCTCGTCATCCTTTTCATTCGGGTTTGAAAATGGTTCGATCATAGATTCTTCTTGATCAAATTCCCTTATGCATTCATCTATGATATCCATCGCGTAACATGTGTCTCCTATGATTGGTGCCATCAGGAACTTTGAAAGAATAAACTCTATCTTTTCATCCCCTACTTCGAAAGTTAATTTTCCTCTTTTAACATCTATTATAGCTTCGGCTGTTGATAAAAATGGTCTACCTAAAAGGATAGGGATATCGTCGTCTTCCTTGATATCCGTGACCACAAAGTCTGTTGGGATTAAAAGTTGACCGATCCTAACTAGGATGTCTTCTAAAATGCCTATAGGGTACTTAAGAGACCTATCGGCTAATTGGAGGGACATCTTAGTTGGTTGTAATTCTCATAAGTTTAACCTTTTACACACAGCTAAGGGAATTAAACTCACACTAGCGCCTAAGTCTAGGAAAGCTTTATCGATCACTTGACTCCCTAGAATGCAAGGTATAGAAAAATTTCCAGGGTCTTTCTCCTTCTTAGCAAGTTTATTCTCGGAAATAAAGTTGCATTCTAAGGGTTTGGGATCGTCGAGCCTACGCTTGTTGGTTAAGATGTCTTTGAGAAATTTGGCGTAAGATGGAATTTGGGTGATGACTTCGGTGAAAGGAATCTCTACATGAAGCTTCTCTATTACTTTTATAAATTTTTGGTATTGGTTATTTATTTTGGTTTGTTGAAGTCTTTGCGGATATGGGATTGGTGGTTTGTACGGGGGTGGTGGTTTATAAGTTTTATCCTTGGCTTCTCCTTCTTGATCGATTTGTTTTTCGGGTTCCACCGGTTCCTCTTCTTGGTTGGTAGGTATATTTTCTTTAGAAGCTTTTGACTCGCTCATTGCTGGGTTATGAGGCCCTTCGTAAGCGGTCCCACTTCGTAACGAGATAGCGTTAGCTTGCCCTCGAGGGTTTGGTTGAGGTTGTCCAGGGAATTATCCTCCAGGTGTAGTTTGAGGGGCTTGGTTTTGTGCTACCTGTGAGATCTGGGTTTCAAGCATCTTGTTGTGAGTGATTATCTGATCAACCTTGGTCCCTAATTGCGTTATCAGTTCGTTTACGTGAATGTTCTGGTTTAGGAATTCTTTATTTTGCTGAGTCTGACCTGATATAAAGCTCTCCATGATCTTCTCAAGGTTAGGCTTCTAGGGCACAACTTGCATAGGTTGATTTGGTTTTTGGTCTTGATAACCTTGTGGTCTCTAAGGTGCATAATTTTGGATAGGGTTTTGGTTTTTATAGGAAAGATTCGGGTGATTCTTCCATCCAGGGTTGTAAGTGTTTGAAAATGGGTTACCTTGGGCATAATTTACTTGGTCGGTGTTCAGGTCGTTCAAAAGGTTACTGTCATACCCCAATTTTGCCCCTTATTCAGTAAGTCCATACACTCATCATGTGTTTCACATCATCTGCACATTGTAGCATGCATTCCATACCGCATAGTGCTTAGAATATCAGTCGAAATAACTTTTTTGGATCTACAGGCAAACTTTTTTGGATCTACAGGCAAATCAGTAGACGAAAAATTTCCAAATCAAGCTTGTAAATACCAGTTTTATTAATCTATGTTTCACGTAGTTTAATCTGGTATGCTCGATTTATTTTTCGGCTAAGTTTTCGGTCACCTTTTGACTCGCCTGAGCCTTTTAACCAGTCAGAATTTATTTCAAAATTAAAAGAAACGTTGTATTTTTCCAATAAGTTTATTTTGCACTGGTATTTTGGTGCATTTATTTTAATTTTTCGATCACTTTTACGCTCGACTTTTTATTCATTTTACCCCTTTTATTTTTTGCATTTTTGTCAATATTTTCTAAATAAGTAAATAGTTTTTTTTATAACGTTATTTCAATATTATTTTACTATTTTACTTTTTCTAGTATTTTTAGTTCTTCACTTTAACTCTTTTTAAACTTTTAAAGGGCATTTTAGATATTTTATTAATTTAGTAACCCTAACTTGACATGCATATAAATTAATCCATTTTCCGGAAACGAGAGGAGAAAAAGGTTAGATAGCGGCTAAGAAAAAACCCTAAAAATTTTAAGACGAAAGAGAGAAAGAGAACCTGGAGGCGGCGCCCTTGATCGGTCACCAATTCCATTGAATTCCCACCATTAATCCGACGTATTTTCATCACTTTGGTAAGATTTGTGTTTGTTTATAGTTGTTTCAGAGTCATTTATCATGTTTTGTTAGTTTGGTATCGCATTTCATTTTATTACATGCTTATGTCAAAAAGGTCTCTTTTACGCTTCGTTTTGGTAGTGTTATTGTTACAGACCGTTGCACAGGTTTAAAAGCACTAATAGTGGAGTTGGGGATACTCAGAAAAGAAAAAATATGAAAATATAGCAGTTCAACACGGGCACCCGTGTGCCACAACACTGCCCGTGTTGTTGGTCAGGCAAAGCAAGCTTGGGGAGGAAAAAACAAAGAGTTAACACGGGCACCCGTGTGTAGGAACACGGACCGTGTTGATGCCCTTGTAACTTTATCTGAAAATAATCATGTTGGAAAGCACACACGGGCACCCGTGTGTACACACACGACCCGTGTTGTTGGGCGCGGCCTAGAAACTTATATTTTTGCCATGTGAATCTATTCTGCTCATTAAGGGTAGTTTGGACTTTTTGCTTTGGGAAAATCCATCTGAAACTATTAGAAGGCTTGGGAGAGAAAGGAGAGGACACTTTTTGACGTACGAAAGAAAACACTGCATTGAGAAGATAGCTACTACGGAGGATTCGAAGACGGCGAGATTCAAGGGTTTCGACCATTGAAGATCAAAATCTCCTAGTTCTTTGTAATGTTTAATTTTCATACTGTGATTTTGTTGAATACTATGGGAGGCTAAACCTCCTATGTTAGGGGGGTGGTTTTGATCATATGTTATGAATTTGAACTAATGATTTCCTTATTACCATGTTACTTATTTCAATTCAATTGTGTGATGTTATTATGTTTTTGTATCAGACAAATACAAACTGATCTATGACTATCAATAACAGGATTGTGATTGTTAGGGTTTTCACACAATTGGGTCTATGATTGCATCATCTAGGACTAGTAACTTTTGTAAACCACCACAAACCTTGATATTGTTTATGATTAAAACCAATGATTAATTGAATGGACATTTGAGTAAGAATTGGTAGTTTAATAGTTTATTCCTTAAGGACTTAAGGAAGAACATTCTGAGGTTAGGTAATTGAATGTTTCACATGTATTAAGGAAATTTTGACTGAATTCATAATTGGTTAAATCAACCACTCCCCCTAGCATATTTTATATTAATCAATTATATTTTACTGTCTATTGTGTTTATTGTTAAAATTCCAAAACAACCAAACCATTATCTTTTTGTTCTGATAGAATCAAAGTAAAATAAGTATTTCCTACGCAATCCCTGAGATCTATACTTGGAAATAAAACTCCTTATTACTACATCGGTAAAAATAATACACTTGCTATTTTTCCGATCAAGTTTTTGGCGCCGTTGTCGGGGATTGCCATAATACATATTTTAATTTTTATTCTATCGAAATTTTGTTGCTCGTCAACCAAAATTTTATCTGTGACAATTTTGTTATTCAATTCTAATCTTTGTCTAACTTGTTTATGCGAGGTAAGGCCTTAGCAGATTTTTCTTTTGACGCAGATCCAGAAAGAACTCTTCGCGCTAGGCTGAGACAAGCTAAGAGAGAAAAACTGGAATTAGCAAAGAAATCAGAGGAGGAAGTTGTTTCATTGCACTCAGATAATTCAGATTCAGACGCGGAAACAGTTCCTGAGATCATGGCTGCAAATCCACCACCACCACCACCACCAGAGAGACTTCTCAGTGACTATGGTGGAAACAACACTGCAGGTGGTCGGATGACAATTGTCAACCAACCGGTTAATGTAGAACAATTTCAGCTGCATCCCAGCATAATTAATCAACTTGAAAGGCGGTCCTTTTCTGGAAGAGTGAATGAAGATGCCAACAAGCATCTCCAAATGTTTTTGACTATGCGCACAGCGTTGAAAATGCCTGGACATAACGAAGAAGCAATAGGGCTTCGTATGTTCCCATTCACTTTAGCAGATGAAGCCGAAGAGTGGTTATATTCCTTACCTGCTGGCAGTATCACTACATGGGAGCAGATGGAAACAACATTCTTGCAGGAATATTTTCCCGCATCTGTGCCACTGAGAAAAAGATACAAGATCCTAAACTTCAAGCAGAAGGAGGGTGAGTCACTAGGAGATGCCTATAAAAGATTCAAGAGAATCCTAGTGGCTTTTCCTACTCACAACATGGATGAAACTGAGCAAATGCAAATGTTTGTTAATGGTCTTCGAATTCAAACTAGACAAATCCTTGATTCAGCAGCGGGTGGCTCAGCTAACTTTGCAACAGCCACCGGTATGAAGAAGATAATTGAAGCAATTGCCTCAAATGAGCATCTGGAGTTGTATGATAGGGTGTCAAGCAAATCTGCAGTAATTGATTTGAAGCTTGAAACAAACAAACAGGTAAAAATTGAAGAAGTAGTTGCTGCAGAGGTGGAGAAAAGGTTGAAGGCACTAAACATAGGTGCTCAGAAAGTGGCTCAAGTGCAACAGGCACCAAACGATGTGTGTGGCATTTGTAATGGACCATACAATACTGTTCATTATTTTGCAACACCACAGCAGATAGAAGATATCAAGTTTTTAAAGCAAAACAATCCCTACTCCAACACATACAACCCGGGGTGGAAGAATCATCCCAACTTTACATGGAAGGATCAGAAAGGGAATGTGCAACAGCAGGTACAAGGTCAATATCAAAACCAATATCAGCAACAGCAACAACAAGTCCCAAAGAAGGCAGATTGGGAGATTGCAATTGAAAAGATGGCAGCTCAAAATGGGCAATTTGAAGAAGAGACTAGAAACAATCAGAGACACACCGCCGCATCCCTAAAGAATCTCGAAGTTCAGCTGGGGCAGATAGCCCAGCAACTGGCAAGTTCTCGAACACCAGGTTCCCTACCAAGTGAAACAGTTCAAAATCCGAGAGGTCAGGAGAATGTTAATACTGTCACGACAACAGAGAAAAAGGCGGCTAAAAAGGAAAAAATTACATCACCAAGCGAGCCGATTAAAGAAGAAACTACCAAAGGAACTAAACCGGTGATTAAGTTGCCATATCCTTAGAGAATGACAAAGAAGGAACCTAGTGAGTCAGACTTGGAGAAATTCATGACAATGTTTAAAAGGATTGAGGGTCATATGGCTTTGTTTGAAGCACTTGAAAGGATGCCCATGTACAAGAAATTCTTGGAAGAGGTAATGGCTGAAAAGAAACCAATCACTGAAGAACAAGTATCCGGTAAAGAACAATATAATGCAAACTCCATGGAAAAGAACATTCCTAACAAACAAAAGGATCCAGGAACCGTCACAGTATCATGCACAATCAAAGAAAGAACCTTAAAAAAGGTACTAATAGATTCAGGAGCTAGTGTGAATCTGATGCCATTATCGGTCTATCACAGGCTGGGTATTAAAAATATCAGTGATATAAAGACCAATATGAAGTTTGCGGATCACTCAAGAAAAGATGCATATGGTATAGCTGAAGATGTGCTGGTAACAATAGCGGACTTGACTTTCCCAATCGATTTTGTAATCCTAGACATACCTGAAGACAATGAGGCACCCATCATTCTGGGTCGACCTTTCATGAAGACGAGTCGCTGCAAGCTCGACATGGATGAGTGCACGTTAACCTTGAAAGTTCACAACAAGGAAATAACATTGAATGCTATTGAAGACCAGGAGATGGAGGAAGATACAAAATCTCAGTATCAAGTAGGCTTAATCAGGACATTGAATACTATCGAAGTCTCACCACTGCCAGTAGCCACCCTAAACGGAAAGATTCCTAACACCGAAAGGAAAGTTAAAAAGGAATCGTGGCACAAAGGAGTCCACACTGACAAAAGAGACAACTTCCGAGTTGTAGACAAGAGGTGCAACAAGGTTTTGAACCTGAAATACCCCCCATGATAAGGGAAATGAACCGTCGAGCCATGCAACGTTAAACGAAGCGCTTCGTGGGAGGCAACCCACGTGTTTGATTTCTAATTTATTTCGTTTTGCTTTTTCTTTGTGTGTGCTAAAATTTTGTTGTAGGGGAAGAGGAGAATTAGAAGAGCAAAGTCACAAACACCTCAAAATGGAAGGAAACCACACAAGTGCAATAAAACAACAGTAGCCGCTGTGAGTCCCCTTTGTATCTGGATTTAAACATCGAGGTCAATGTTTAGTTCAGGTGTGGGGGGGGGGGTTCCTTTCATGTTTTCCTTCATCGTTTTTGCTTCTATTGTCGTAGTATTGTGTTTTTACTGTTTACCTGTGTGTACAGAGTGATGAGAGATGGTTGGACGAATCCGGGATCAATGGTAGTGGATGAAAGACACCCCTCATACTTATTCTGATAAGGCACCCCGGAAGTTGATGCAACCATGAGAAAGTAAAGTCGGACACAATTTGGTGACACCGGACCAAGAGAGCGGTATGGTAGAACCGAGTCAGAAAAGAAACCACATAACACGAGGAGGCTTCAGAGCTTGCAAGGCTAACCAACATGGTGAGATTAGATAAAGCCAGACACTAAACATCAACATGAGAGTTCAGCCAGGTATGACTCTACCACTCTGATTTTGTGTATGTCCTTTTGACACTTCACAGCATGACAACACACATTGAGGCAAGTTGTTTGTTTAGCCAGGGCCTTTCTAGTCATCCCTATCTGTATGTTTCCCTTCGTGAACCCCGTTGAGCCTTAGCCATTTTATTCATAATAAACCCCATGTTAACCACTAATCATTCATTTCTTCCATCACTCGGCATGATTGTTGTGAGTTATAAGATGTGCATAAAGCTAAGTTTGGGGTGGTAATCTTGAAAGATAGGGCAAGTGCATAATAAGAAATCATACAAAAAGAGATTTGTGTATGTCCAAAAAGAAAAAGAAAAAGAAAGAGAAAAAAAAGAGAAAAAATGAACTTGCCGAGACTTAAGACTCTAACACCTATAAAATGCTCGCAAAGAATTGAGTGGAAAAAGAGTCAAAAGAGTGAAATTAACACCCAGAGTTTAAGTGATGCACGAAAAAAAAAAGAGAAAGAAAAATCACACAACATGAATGCCGAGTTCTAAACCTTTTGTTATCCATTTTTGTGTTTATCCCACCGTACCCAAGCCCCATTACAACCTAAAAGACCTCGTAAAATGTGTGGAATCTGCTGTTGTCGTGAAATTAGAATGTATTCAAATTTAAGAGTTTGGTATTGCATACTGTGCTGAGAGTGCACACACCCTAACCATGAGAGATGTTGTGAGTGTGTGAAAAAGCTTGCAGGTAACGAGGCTTCTGATGTGGAAATGTGGCGAATTGTCTGAGTCGGAGATATCAAAAACTTGATTGGAAAGGAAGAACACAAATTGTGAAGGACAAGGTTGCATTGTGAGAAATGAATTCGTGGGTGACCTTTGTTTGGACTCAATACATCACTTGAGGACAAGCAATGAGACAAGTTTGGGGTTGTGATCGGTCACCAATTCCATTGAATTCCCACCATTAATCCGACGTATTTTCATCACTTTGGTAAGATTTGTGTTTGTTTATAGTTGTTTCAGAGTCATTTATCATGTTTTGTTAGTTTGGTATCACATTTCATTTTATTACATGTTTATGTCAAAATGTCTCTTTTACGCTTCGTTTTGGTAGTGTTATTGTTACAGACCGTTGCACAGGTTTAAAAGCACTAATAGTGGAGTTGGGGATACTCAGAAAAGCAAAAATATGAAAATACAGCAGTTCAACACGGGCACCCGTGTGCCACAACACTGCCCGTGTTGTTTGTAACACCCCGATAATAATATGTATTTATTTAAATTAAATTAATAACATGTTTATTAATTTAATTAGAATATTTGAATTATTATTATTATTTTGGAATAATAATTATTGGGATAATTATTTATTGGAATAATATATAAGTTGGAATTTAGAAAAATCCCATTTTTGGTAAAAAGGTTAATTTCACGTGAAAAGGGAAAAGAGGCAGAAAGGGCAAAAAGCAAAAGAACGAAGGTTGAAGGAAGGGAAAGCTTGGAGCTCAGAGACTGCCGGATTAACTCAGGTAAGGGGGGTTTATCATCGGTTAAAGGGTATTATATGATAATATGTACTGGGTAGTGATAACCATTGGTTGTATCTCTGATTTGATTGATGCATGATGAAATGGTGAAATATTGGATGAATGAAATTGGATAATGAAATTGGATGATAATTGAAAAGAATTCGTAGGAATTAGAAGAGATAATGTTAGGATTGGTGAAGATGAATAGGATATGATTCGTGTAGATGATATGGACGATTATTTTGTGTAATTGGGACTGTGGAAGGTTGGATCGGATAGGTTTCGTAACAGAGAAAGCCATAGCAGATCTGAGAGTTCTGGTTTCTGGTCATACGCGTATGGCACTAGGCAATACGCGTATGAGCTGGCTGATACGCGTATGGTGGAGGCCTTACGCGTATGGGAGAAAAAGATGATATTTTGAACGTAAATTGGTCTCTGTTGGTACGCGTAATGGGAAGTTGTTACGCGTAGCGTACGCGTATGGGATAGGTGGTACGCGTATGAGTTGGGCGAGGAAATGCGCAATACGCGTAAGAGAGTAGGCATTACGCGTATGGAGTTGGCCAGGTGTGGGCAATACGCGTATGGCATGGGCAGTACGCGTATGGGCAGAGTTGGGATTTTCCTGAACTGTTGTTGTGCAGTTTTTGGTTGTTTAGGCTGAGTGATGTACTTAGCTGAGATATGATGTTGTAGGGATCATTTCCCGTTGTTTTGAGTGGTATAGGTATTAGTAGAGCGGGCTAATACCGTGGTTGATTATGTGGCATGATATGATGTGCTTTTGTGATTAATTATGTTGATAATGTGTGATGGTATACATGATGATGTGAATGTATACGTTTGTGAATAGACTGTATTATGGCTTAGAGTGTGAGCATGTGTCTATTCTTGATTATTGTTGATGTTGCATTGCTAGGTGATTAGCATGCATGTTGTGGCCCATTTGGGGTGGTAGTTAATTCCCATGGTGAGGAATTAGTGAGTATATCATTTGATTGTTGTTGTTGATGTTTGCATGCTAGGTGATTAGCGTGCATTTCATGGCCCATTTGGGGTGGTAGCTAATTCCCATGGTGAGGAATTAGTGAGTGAGTCACTATGTCTCAAATGAGTGGGACTAGTGAGCTTGGTAGCCGTGCCTGGATTTGGACGGTGAGGTTGAACTATATGTTCACAAATAGTCGGTACCGCATGCATAGAGTCTCATTGCATAATGAATGTATGGCATATGATATGAATGGATGTATTCCAGTATCATATGTGTATTGTGTGTTGTGTTGTTAATGATTGAATATGATGGAGATTGTACTGTTGAGTATGATGTTTGAATGGATATTACTGTTGCTGAATGCGTAGTCTAATTAGGGTGAATTAATGTGTTAATTACTTGGCATTACATGTTGTTCTATAATGCTTATTATATTGATTGAGGAACTCACCCTTACGCCTATTTTTCAGGTAACGAGAAATAAGTTGAGTAGAAGCTTATGCTTGGAGTCTAGAGTAGTTTCTTGTGGGTCATGCTCTGATAGATGTAACATCGGGAGGGAATGTTTTAATTAATTTGATATTAGTTGTTGGATGATTTACATGTATGGTGTTACATGTTTTACATTGATGTTGAATTTGATTCCGCTGCGAATTATGCAGAAGACCTTATTTTGATTTAAATAAATGAGCATGACAGGATATTTGATGAATGTAGTGAAATGATTGTGTGACACCCTTCGGGGCATAATTACTCTGATGAATATATGTGTATTTTAATTATAATAATTTGGGGTATTTAGAAGGGTGTTACATTAGTGGTATCAGAGCATAGTCGGTCGAGTCGAGTCGTAATTATTCTGTTCCCCTGTACGGGATAGGTGTTGTGTAACCCTATCAGTACTTATTTATTTAGCTTGTTTGGGTTTTCAGAATAGAGATGGCTGGAAGAGGTAGAGATGATGCTGCAATTGCTGAGGCTCTGGGTATGCTAGCTGGAGTACTTGGAGGAAATCCGAATGTTGTGGGAATGGGAGCTGCTCGTCAGTTGAGTGAGTTCCAGAAGAACAATCCTCCAATGTTCAAAGGAGCATACGATCCAGATGGTGCTCAGAAGTGGTTGAAGGAGATAAAGAGGATCTTCAGAGTAACTGAGTGTGCTGATAACCAGAAGGTCAGGTTCGGTACACATATGCTGTCAGAAGAAGCTGATGATTGGTGGGTTGCTACCCGCACTGAGTTGGAAGCTGCTGGAGATGCTGAGATTTCTTGGGCTGTGTTCAGAGAGAGATTTCTGAGGAAGTATTTTCCCGAGGATGTCAGAGGAAAGAAAGAGATAGAGTTCTTGGAATTGAAGCAGGGTAACCGGTCTGTTACGGAGTATGCTGCTAAGTTCACAGAGTTGTCTAAGTATTATACTCCCTATGCTGAGGCTGCTGGGGAATTTTCCAAGTGTGTGAAGTTTGAGAACGGGTTGCGTCCCGAGATCAAGCAGGCGATTGGATATCAGAGGATTAGAGTGTTTTCTGATTTGGTTGACTGTTGCAGGATTTTCGAACAGGATTCCAAGGCAAGAGCTGAGAGCTATCAGCAGAGAGTTGATAGGAGAGGCAAGAATCAGATGGATCGTGGAAAACCGTATGCAGCTGGCAAAGGTTTTCAGAGGCAGAGTGGGACGAAGAGGACTAGTGGGGGAGATTCTAGTGCTCCTGTTAAGTGTTACAGATGTGGTCAGGCTGGACATCGTATCCATGAGTGTACCAGTAATGAGAAGAAGTGTTTCAAATGTGGAAAAGGTGGTCATTTAGCTGCAGATTGCCGGTTGAAGACTGTGACTTGTTTCAACTGTGGAGAGTTGGGTCATATCAGTCCACAGTGTCCTAAGCCGAAGAAAGAGAATCAGTCAGGAGGCAAGGTTTTTGCTTTATCAGGTTCTGAGACTTCTGCAGATGATCGTTTGATCCGAGGTACGTGTTATATTAATGGCTTTCCTCTTGTAGCTATTATTGACACAGGTGCGACTCATTCCTTTATATCTTTGGATTGCGCTGTGAAACTTAAGTTTGAGATATCTAAGATGTTTGGAAGTATGGTGATTGATACTCCTGCGAAGGGTTCAGTAACTACTACTTCAGTTTGTCTAAGTTGTCCCTTGAGTATTTTCGGTAGAGACTTTGGGATAGACCTTGTGTGTCTTCCACTAGTGCAGATTGATGTTATTCTGGGTATGAACTGGTTGGTGTTTAACCGAGTTTCTATCAACTGTTTTGATAAGACAGTGACATTCCCTGAGATTGAGGAAGGAAAGAGTTTGTTTCTATCAGCAAGGCAGGTGAATGAGGCAGTGGCAGATGGGGCAGAGTTGTTTATGCTGTTAGCGACTTTGGAGGCTAAAGATAAACTGGTGATTGGCGATCTAGCTGTGGTGTGTGATTTTCCTGATGTGTTTCCGGAAGAAGTGAATGAATTACCGCCAGAGCGTGAAATTGAGTTCTCGATTGATTTGGTACCTGGTACTAGACCGATATCGATGGCTCCGTATCGTATGTCTGCTGTTGAGTTAGCTGAATTGAAGAGTCAGTTGGAAGATTTGTTGGATAAGAAATTTATTCGTCCGAGTGTGTCACCGTGGGGTGCACCAGTGTTATTGGTTAAGAAGAAAGAAGGTACTATGAGGTTGTGTGTGGACTACAGACAACTGAATAAAGTGACGATCAAGAATCGGTATCCTTTGCCGAGAATTGATGATTTGATGGATCAGTTGGTTGGTGCAAGTGTGTTCAGCAAGATAGATTTGAGATCTGGGTATCATCAGATACGTGTGAAAAATGAGGATATTCAGAAGACTGCTTTCAGAACAAGATATGGACATTATGAGTATTCTGTAATGCCTTTTGGTGTGACTAATGCGCCTGGAGTATTTATGGAGTATATGAATAGGATTTTCCATCCGTACCTAGATCAGTTTGTGGTGGTGTTTATTGATGACATTTTGGTGTATTCGAAATCTGAAGAAGAGCATGCTGAACATTTGAGAGTGGTTTTGGGAGTTCTGCGAGGAAAGAAGTTATTTGCTAAACTCTCTAAATGTGAATTTTGGTTAGGAGAGGTTAGTTTTCTTGGTCATGTGATTTCAAGAGGTGGTGTTGCTGTTGATCCTTCTAAGATAGAAGCGGTATCTAAGTGGGAAGCTCCGAAGTCAGTTTCTGAGATAAGGAGTTTTCTTGGACTTGCAGGTTATTATAGGAAATTTATTGAGGGATTTTCCAAGTTGGCGTTACCGTTGACAATGTTGACTAGAAAGGGGCAAGCGTTTGTTTGGGATTCAAAATGTGAAGAAGGTTTCCAAGAGTTAAAGAGAAGGTTAACTACTGCTCCTATTCTGATATTACCGAGTTCGTCGGAATTATTTGAGGTTTATTGTGATGCTTCATTGTTGGGTTTAGGTGGTGTGTTGATGCAGAATAAGCAGGTTATAGCTTATGCTTCGAGACAGCTAAGGGTTCATGAGAGGAATTATCCGACGCATGATTTAGAGTTGGCAGCTGTGGTATTTGTTCTGAAGTTGTGGAGGCATTATTTGTATGGGTCAAGATTTGAAGTTTTCAGTGACCATAAAAGTTTAAAGTATTTGTTTGATCAGAAAGAGCTGAATATGAGACAGAGGAGATGGTTAGAATTTCTGAAAGATTATGATTTTGGTTTGAATTACCATCCGGGTAAAGCAAACGTGGTGGCTGATGCATTGAGTCGGAAATCATTGCATATGTCTATGTTAATGGTTAAGGAATTGGATTTAATTGAGCAGTTCAGAGACTTGAGTTTGGTGTGTGAGAGTACCCACAATAGTGTTAAATTGGGAATGTTGAAGTTAACAAGTAGTATTCTGGATGAGATTAGAGAGGGTCAGAAATCTGATATGCTTTTGGTTGATAAGTTGACTTTAGTGAATCAAGGTCAGGGTGGTGAATTCCGAGTTGATGAGAATGGTGTTTTGAGATTTGGTAATCGGGTGTGTATTCCAGATGTTACAGGACTTAAGAAGAGTATTCTTGAAGAAGGACATCGTAGTGGTTTGAGTATTCATCCTGGAGCTACGAAGATGTATCATGATTTGAAAAGATTATTTTGGTGGCCAGGAATGAAGAGAGAAATTGCGAGTTTTGTTTATTCCTGTTTGACTTGTCAGAAGTCAAAGATTGAGCATCAGAAGCCGTCTGGGCTAATGCAACCGTTGGCTATTCCAGAGTGGAAGTGGGATAGTATCAGTATGGATTTTGTTTCTGGTTTGCCGAGGACAAGTAAGAATTTTGAGGCTATTTGGGTGATTGTTGACAGATTGACAAAGTCGGCTCATTTCATTCCGATCAGAATGGATTATCCGTTAGAGAGGCTAGCCGAGTTGTATATTGAGAAGATTGTAAGTTTGCATGGTATTCCGTCGAGTATTGTTTCGGACAGAGATCCTAGATTTACATCGAAGTTCTGGGAAGGTTTGCAGAGGGCTTTGGGAACTAAGCTGAGATTGAGTTCTGCATATCATTCGCAGACTGATGGTCAGACTGAGAGGACGATTCAGTCATTAGAAGATCTTTTGAGAGCTTGTGTTTTGGAAAAAGGAGGTGCTTGGGATTGTTATTTGCCTTTGATTGAGTTTACCTACAACAATAGTTTTCATTCGAGCATCGGTATGGCACCGTTTGAAGCTTTGTATGGTAGGAGATGTCGGACACCTTTATGTTGGTATGAGTCCGGTGAGGGTGCTGTGGTTGGACCGGAAATTGTTCAACAAACTACAGAAAAGATTAAGATGATTCAGGAGAAGATGAGAATTGCTCAGAGTCGTCAGAAGAGTTATCATGATAAGAGGAGGAAGTCACTTGAGTTCCAAGAGGGAGATCATGTGTTTCTTCGTGTTACTCCGATAACTGGTGTTGGTCGAGCTTTGAAGTCGAAGAAGTTGACACCTCGATTTATTGGTCCTTATCGGATTTTGGAGAGGATAGGAGAGGTAGCCTATCGTATCGCTTTACCGCCGTCGCTGGCGAATTTGCATGATGTTTTTCATGTGTCTCAGTTGAGGAGATACATTCATGACCCGTCGCATGTTGTCCAAGTAGATGATGTACAGGTGAGAGATAACCTGACTGTTGAAACATCACCTATGAGGATTGAGGATCGAGAGTTGAAGCAGTTGCGGGGTAAAGAGATTGCCTTGGTGAAGGTAGCTTGGGGAGGACCAGCAGGTGGCAATGTGACTTGGGAACTCGAGAGTCAGATGAAGGAGTCTTATCCGGAGTTGTTCGCTTGAGGTATGTTTTCGAGGACGAAAACTCTTTTAGTGGGGGAGAGTTGTAACACCCCGATAATAATATGTATTTATTTAAATTAAATTAATAACATGTTTTTTAATTTAATTAGAATATTTGAATTATTATTATTATTTGGAATAATAATTATTGGGATAATTATTTATTGGAATAATATATAAGTTGGAATTTAGAAAAATCCCATTTTTGGTAAAAGGTTAATTTCACGTGAAAAGGGAAAAGAGGCAGAAAGGCAAAAAAGCAAAAGAACGAAGGTTGAAGGAAGGGAAAGCTTGGAGCTCAGAGACTGCCGGATTAACTCAGGTAAGGGGGGTTTATCATCGGTTAAAGGGTATTATATGATAATATGTACTGGGTAGTGATAACCATTGGTTGTATCTCTGATTTGATTGATGCATGATGAAATGGTGAAATATGGATGAATGAAATTGGATAATGAAATTGGATGATAATTGAAAAGAATTCGTAGGAATTAGAAGAGATAATGTTAGGATTGGTGAGATGAATAGGATATGATTCGTGTAGATGATATGGACGATTATTTTGTGTAATTGGGACTGTGGAAGGTTGGATCGGATAGGTTTCGTAACAGAGAAAGCCATAGCAGATCTGAGAGTTCTGGTTTCTGGTCATACGCGTATGGCACTAGGCAATACGCGTATGAGCTGGCTGATACGCGTATGGTGGAGGCCTTACGCGTATGGGAGAAAAAGATGATATTTTGAACGTAAATTGGTCCCTGTTGGTACGCGTAATGAGAAGTTGTTACGCGTAGCGTACGCGTATGGGATAGGTGGTACGCGTATGAGTTGGGCGAGGAAATGCGCAATACGCGTAAGAGAGTAGGCATTACGCGTATGGAGTTGGCCAGGTGTGGGCAATACGCGTATGGCATGGGCAGTACGCGTATGGGCAGAGTTGGGATTTTCCTGAACTGTTGTTGTGCAGTTTTTGGTTGTTTAGGCTGAGTGATGTACTTAGCTGAGATATGATGTTGTAGGGATCATTTCCCGTTGTTTTGAGTGGTATAGGTATTAGTAGAGCGGGCTAATACCGTGGTTGATTATGTGGCATGATATGATGTGCTTTTGTGATTAATTATGTTGATAATGTGTGATGGTATACATGATGATGTGAATGTATACGTTTGTGAATAGACTGTATTATGGCTTAGAGTGTGAGCATGTGTCTATTCTTGATTATTGTTGATGTTGCATTTCTAGGTGATTAGCATGCATGTTGTGGCCCATTTGGGGTGGTAGCTAATTCCCATGGTGAGGAATTAGTGAGTATATCATTTGATTGTTGTTGTTGATGTTTGCATGCTAGGTGATTAGCGTGCATTTCATGGCCCATTTGGGGTGGTAGCTAATTCCCATGGTGAGGAATTAGTGAGTGAGTCACTATGTCTCAAATGAGTGGGACTAGTGAGCTTGGTAGCCGTGCCTGGATTTGGACGGTGAGGTTGAACTATATGTTCACAAATAGTCGGTACCGCATGCATAGAGTCTCATTGCATAATGAATGTATGGCATATGATATGAATGGATGTATTCCAGTATCATATGTGTATTGTGTGTTGTGTTGTTAATGATTGAATATGATGGAGATTGTACTGTTGAGTATGATGTTTGAATGGATATTACTGTTGCTGAATGCGTAGTCTAATTAGGGTGAATTAATGTGTTAATTACTTGGCATTACATGTTGTTCTATAATGCTTATTATATTGATTGAGGAACTCACCCTTACGCCTATTTTTCAGGTAACGAGAAATAAGTTGAGTAGAAGCTTATGCTTGGAGTCTAGAGTAGTTTCTTGTGGGTCATGCTCTGATAGATGTAACATCGGGAGGGAATGTTTTAATTAATTTGATATTAGTTGTTGGATGATTTACATGTATGGTGTTACATGTTTTACATTGATGTTGAATTTGATTCCGCTGCGAATTATGCAGAAGACCTTATTTTGATTTAAATAAATGAGCATGACAGGATATTTGATGAATGTAGTGAAATGATTGTGTGACACCCTTCGGGGCATAATTACTCTGATGAATATATGTGTATTTTAATTATAATAATTTGGGGTATTTAGAAGGGTGTTACATTGTTGGTCAGGCAAAGCAAGCTTGGGGAGGAAAAAACAGAGAGTTAACACGGGCACCCGTGTGTAGGAACACGGCCCGTGTTGATGCCCCTGTAACTTTATCTGAAAATAATCATGTTGGAAAGCACACACGGGCACCCGTGTGTACACACACGGCCCGTGTTGTTGGGCGCGGCCTAGAAACTTATATTTTTGCCATGTGAATCTATTCTGCTCATTAAGGGTAGTTTGGACTTTTTGCTTTGGGAAAATCCATCTGAAACTATTAGAAGGCTTGGGAGAGAAAGGGGAGGACACTTTTTGACGTACGAAAGAAAACACTACATTGAGAAGATAGCTACTACGGAGGATTCGAAGACGGCGAGATTCAAGGGTTTCGACCATTGAAGATCAAAATCTCTTAGTTCTTTGTAATGTTTAATTTTCATACTATGATTTCGTTGAATACTATGAGAGGCTAAACCTCTTATGTTAGGGGGGTAGTCCTGATTTGATCGTATGTTATGAATTTGAACTAATGATTTCCTTATTACCATGTTACTTATTTCAATTCAATTGTGTGATGTTATTATGCTTTTGTATCAGACAAATACAAATTGATCTATGACTATCAATAACAGGATTGTGATTGTTAGGGTTTTCACACAATTGGGTCTATGATTGCATCATCTAGGACTAGTAACTTTTGTAAACCACCGCAAACCTTGATATTGTTTATGATTAAAACCAATGATTAATTGAATGGACATTTGAGTAAGAATTGGTAGTTTAATAGTTTCTTCCTTAAGGACTTAAGGAAGAACATTCTGAGGTTAGGTAATTGAATGTTTCATATGTATTAAGGAAATTTTGACTGAATTCATAACTGGTTAAATCAACCACTCCCCCTAGCATATTTTATATTAATCAACTATATTTTATTGTCTGTTGTGTTTATTCTTAAAATTCCAAAACAACCAAACCATTATCTTTTTGTTCTGATAGAATCAAAGTAAAATAAGTATTTCCTATGCAATCCCTGAGATCGATACATGGAAATAAAACTCCTTATTACTACATCGGTAAAAATAGTACACTTGCTATTTTTCCGATCAGCCCTGCCGAGAGAACCCTATAGCTTCATCTCGCCGGCGTTTGGACGAAGCGTTTTCCGAAGGCGAAGCAGACGAGTGAGTGCACTGTAGTGGAATCGATTGATGAAGAGAGGAAGATCCAAGCATCACAATTTTAATCGCCGCTTAACTCCGTTGTAACTGACTTTCGTTGTTTGTACCTGTGGAAGGAAGTCGTCTGGTTTAATTAGAAAGGAAGTTCGTTTTCTTTCTTAAGAGGAGGTGAATATTTTATGATCTTTCCTTTCCTTCCCCTTTTCTAGGTTTTTAATATTGTTTTCATTGTTATTAAAATCTCTTCCATTTAAAACGGTATGTGTGCTTTATTTCGCTGCCCAATGCACTGGTTGCTCGCTTCTTGTGCCTTAAATTAATTATGGTCAGCCAATCATTTAATATGGCATTTTCCTTGTTTGAATCAAAAAGTTCAGGCGGCTAGGGTTTGGACCCTTTTGCCCTCTCTAAACATTTCCAGATTTGGGCCTTAAACGAACTTGATACATTTGGCCCTTCTCATTTTTTCTTTGGGAATTTCCGGTCAGCACATAGGTTTTGTTAATCTTAATCTAGCAGTAAGCAAGTCATGGCCGGGTGGAGATGGAGATAGTTCACCTCCTCTTTAGTCCTGGGTTCAATACCCAGGTGTGTTGATTCTTCAACATTTTGATTTTCTCATCTACTTCGTTTGTGCAAATTAATTATTTTTATGTATGAGGTATGTTCCAATCATGATAAATCATCTCAATTTCATTGATAATAAAAAACCATTCAAAAAATAATAATAAACATCATTTAATTCTCGATTCGACGTCGAGTCCCCATTTCCATACCCTTGTGAGTCGATTGCTTTTAAGCATTCCCCTCAAACCTTCACATTAATCCTTCCATTCAAACTTATCCTTTTTTTATTAAAATTTGAAGAAAAAGATTATCCTGGATGGAATATCCAGTTATAATCCCGAATATTAGGCTCAAGCTGTAAGAGCTTGCAAGCCATGCATATTCGTCTTCTCTTCAAAAAACTCCAATATTTAAATCATTTTCTTAATAAAATTGGAAAAAAAAGATTGCCTGGGTGGAATATCCAGACGTAGTCCCGAGTATTAGACCCAAGCTGTAAGAGCTTGCAAGTCACAAGTACTCGCCTTTCAAACTCCAAAGTACTTAATTCCTATCTTAACCCCTTTCAATAAAGATGGAAATGGAACATGGTGGATACCATGCACTCCTGAGATTAAGATTCGAGGCGGATGCCTCGCCTATCTTAGCTCTCGCCATCGTTTAAAATTGTCAATGCGGTTTCTTCAAATCCTTTCTCAATTAAACCTCAAAATACTTAATCTTTATTAAATACTTTTTCAGTAAGATGGAAATGGAACGTGGTGGATACCACGCACTCCTGAGTCTAGGATTCGAGATGGATATCTCGCTCATCCAAGTTCTCGCCATCACTCAAAATACATCCAACCAATCAAACTCTTTTCTTCGCCGCAATGCGGTCTTTAAAACCTTTTCATAAACCAAAGACATGTTGTCTTAAGTTGATGCAAAACAATGTTTCGGCCACGATTGTTGAGTCGAGATAAGTGACGTTTTTCCGAATGTTGATTTGTAAATCCATTCGATGTGTGGTATACGTCCGCTCCTCATCTGTTTTGGGTAAAATAATGTCTTCGTCGATTAATACAATATGGCTTTCGCTAAAATCGACCAACAAACAAACATTTTCTACCCAGAACTACGTAAGCCTTGATTTCTCTGTTGAGATACGTAGGAGCAGGATTTGTAAATCTTGTCAGGCCCACTAATAAAAAACTTAGGTTTAGTCCTTCGTTAAAAATCCAAAAATATTCTCCTCTCTTCTATTCTTTCTTTCCCACTTAATAACTCGAAAAGCCTAACATTTCAACTAACATTAATGCACACAACTAACCTAATGGTTCCCGTTGAGTACAACAGATGTGAGGGGTGCTAATACTTTCCCCTTGCGTAATCGACTCCCGAACCCTGATTTGGTTGCGACGACCATAATCATTGTCGTTCTTTCTTGGGTTTTATCGATATTTTCCCTTTCCTTTTAAGGAATAAATAAAGTTCGATGGCGACTCTGTTTAGTCCATCATGCGAGCGTGCGATTGCGCTTCACTTAAGTCGTGTTCTCGTTTTTCGAGGTGCGATAGTTACATTCTTCTGATTCGTGTCCTTTAGATCCACGGAGTTCACACTCTGTGTGGACTACCGCTGCGGTGTTAGTGTTTGTAGACATATGTTCGACCTTAGGGGCTAAAGCATCCATTTTCGCCTGCATCATGTCCATAGAGCTTATCTCATGTATTCTACCTTGGGTCTCCTTTTTCTCTATTGATGCTCGTTCAGTTCCCCATTGGTAATGGTTTTGGGCCATATCCTAAATTAGATCACAAGCTTCAGGGTAAGGTTTGTTCATCAGCGCACCACTGTCGCGCCTCGAAAATAAAATGCGATCCCTCGCGGTAGGACGCGGAAAAAATTTAGTTTGAACAGAGTCGCCACCGAACTTTATTTGTCCCAATGAAGGGATAGGAAAATATCGAGAAAACCTTTAAAAAAATAGAATAATGGTCGTCGCAACCATATTTGGGTTCGGGAGTGGATTACGCAAGGGGAGGGTATTAGCACCCCTCATGTCCGTTGTACTCAACGGGAACCTTTTAGTTCAATTTTGTGATTTGAGTGTTAACTTATGTTGTTTGTTTTCTTTGAGTAATTAAAGTTGGTAGTAGATATGGATGAAGACCTCAAAAAGGGGAAATGGGAGGTTCTTTATTAGTGTGCTCGTGAAGATACAATAATCTCCTGCCTACATATCCTTATGGTGTAATAACGAAATCAGAGCATTTGTAGTTTGGGCTACTACGCATAATTGATGTGTTTGTTTGATGAACGACTGTGTTGGTCGGTGTTCTAACGGCTAAACATTGGCTTGTCTACTCTCGGCGGAGGCTCTAGCACTAGTTTGTTGTGCGCATTAGAAAGGATTGACAATATTCTTTTGAATAGAGTTTTGGTTACACAGGGGGTGACGAGTTGAGTTAATGTGTTTGATGTTTTGATTGGTTTCGACCGCACGAGGGCGAGAAAAGGATAGATTTGATGTATTGAGATATTTTTGGTTGGATGACGATTACTCGGATAGTTGAGTAAGACAACTCGTATCCTAATAGTCGGGAAAGGGAATAGAAGACTCTAGACCACTTTCTTTTTCATCCTCAATTGTAAAAGGATTTTAATGATAATTAAGGTGTTTTGATTGGATGACGATTACTCGGATAATCGAGTAAGACAACTCGTATCCTAATAATCGAGAAAGGGAATAGAAGACTCCAAACCGCTTTTTGTTTCATCTGAGTGATTATGAAAATAGTTTGTGTATTGTTGATGTATTTTGGAATGAACGACAAGTACTTGGATGGCTGAGTAAAACAACTCATATCCAACCATTTGAGGAGAGGAATCGAAGGCTCAAGACCATGTCCCTTTTCGTACAGTTTGTTATGAAAATGATTTGATTAAGTTATATGTTTGTGGAAAAATGACAATTGTTCGACTGACCGAGTAAGAGAACTTGTATTCAACCAATTGAGGAGAGAAGTTGAAGACTCAAAGTCATCTCCTTTTTCATTTCGTTATTATGAAAGTGTTTTGGTTTAATCAGGGTTTGGAAGTTTGTAAAGAAACGACAATTATTTGACTAACCAAGTAAGAGAACTTGTATTCAAATAATCGAGGAGAAAAATTGAAAACTCAAAGTCATATCCCTTTTCGTTTTTTATTATAAAATGATTTAATTTGTTTGTGCTTAGGTTGATAGAAGTGACGACCATTTGACTAACCGAGTAAGAGAACTCGTATTCAAATAATCGAGGAGGGGAATTGAAAACTCGAAGCCATCTCCCTTTTCATTTCCAAACGAAATGGTGTTTGATTGTGATTGGGTATCTTAATTTGACTTGGATAAAAAATACTCGACATTGGATCGAGGTTTTAAATATGTGCTTATGAATGAAATGAATTTTACTTTAGTGTATTGTTCTTCTACTCGATTAAATAATAACCGAATAGGTCTCATTGTAAGAAAGCCCAGGAGAAAGCTATGTGAGGTTGATGGCGATGCTAAAAGCTATCGACTTACAAGGGTATTTGAAAATAGGCTCGACTTTGAATCAAGAATTATGGTTTGTGTTTTTTTGAAATTTGGTTTGTATTGATGATAAGATGATAATGAAACTATGAGGAAGATAGTGTGAGGAATCAATTAATGTTTAATTATCGAAGTTAATTTAAAATAAAAAATTGACTAAATCAATTAATTAAACTAATTAAAATTAAATATTGAAATGATTGAATAAAGTCAACTAACTAAGTTAATTAACATTGAGTAATCGAAATTAACTAACTAGTCAAAAATAAATTTTAATTTATAATTGAAAGAAATAAGTGACGATGGAAATCGGTGTGCTTAAACTGGTTTGTGCGAAATGACAACGTGATTAATGTCATTCGCAAGATCATAACGCGGTGAAATATTCTATTAATGTATCAAAGCTTTAGCGACATATTGGCATAAAATTGCCAAATTCGCTTTTAATGAAATTTTGTTTTAATGCTACGGAATTATATAGTAACAACACAAAATTAGTTACAAAATGTATGGGGTGTCATGCCCAATGGGCCTAATGTACAAGAGAAATAGCCCAATCAAAAATGAAAAAGAAGAGTAACTCAAATTCTAAGCATGTACGACATTTCCCAAAATCCAAGTTAATGATCAATCTAAATTAATTAAGTATACTGAGATTAATAATGAGAATATCTTATTTGACTTTTCAAATTACGAAACAGACGATGCATATAGGACACGTGGCCGACCAAAAAATGCAGAAAATACATTCCCTCTCTTTCTGGCTCATCTCGCTCGATACCACCAAGAAAGTTCATCATTAAAATTTACAGAAAAACTTTTAAAATCTCATAACAATCCTAATTATGGATTCGAATTTGCCGGAACCATGGACGGTATATACCAGTCTTAACACAAACAAATCCATAATACAATCAACCACATATGCAGTAATAACAACGACTTATAAACAAAATGAAACTTAAATTTCAAAACCATATGCAATTTGATTTCCCAAACGAAATGCAACCAACAGGAAAAAAAAACTGTCAAGCACAAAGCAAACCCAACATGAGCGGTCCACACAAACACAATGCCAAAAATAGCAACAACGTTTACGCCAAAGAAAAACTGTTCCAGATATTTACCATGAAGCCGCGTCGTTCGTTGAATCGGTGCTTGCTATCTGATATCTGTGTGAAGTTATGTCGCCGTGGAAATAGACGTTTGGATCTGAGATTGTGTTGGGGTGATGAATGGAGTTTTGATGGTGGCCGTCGGCGCGGAACGGACGGTGATGCGGTTGGGCTGGAGGTGGAAACGGAGTGGAGAAGATGAACGTGGTTATGGGGATGTTGGCGGTTGGAGTACGAACGGAGGATGGATCTGCGGTGGGTGTCGGTTTGGGAGTTGAAGATGAGGAGCGATGGGGTTTGTGATAGGCATAAGGCGGTTTTGTCGGTAGATTTTGTGAGGTGCTATCGGCGGCGGTGCGACGAGGTTGATGGGGTGGATGTGGATGTCAGAGGTTGCGTTGTGGAAAGTTCGTCGGCAGGACTTTAAAGAAGAAAAAAAGGTGAGGTCACGATGGAGGTGGGTAGAACGGAGGGATTTTAGTGGTTGTGACGGTGGGGTCAATGGTGGAGGGTGAAGGGCGATTATCAGTGCGGTGGTGTTTGTGGAATGAAGAAGAGGAGCAGTAAATGCCTTCCTTTTTTTCCCTTTTTTTGTTTTTTTTTTATCTTTTTTCTTTGAGAGAGTGGAGAGAAGGGTGAGGGAAAGTGATGTGAGAGAAAAGAGAAAGTGAAGGTGAGGTGGCGAGAGATAAGAGAAGGAGTGTGACTGAAGTGGGAATCTGTGAGAGAGGCGTGAGGTAGGTGAGTGTGAGGTGTCGTGTAGTGATCGAGTGTGAGAGAGGAGAGACGTGTGAGTGTGTATTAAATGAGGGGTAGGTGGTAGTGAGAGAGAGATTGACGCGTGTGGGCCCGTGAGAGAAAGGGAGTGAGGCGAGAGAATTGTGAGTGGGTGAGGAGAGAGAGAGCTGAAGAGAGGATGAGTGACGCGTGGGTTCCAGAAAGAGAATGTGGTGTTAGTGTAAGAGTATGACTGTTGGGTGGAATCTTTAGAGAGTTTTTTTTATTTCCTTTATTTTGAAACTACTATTTATTATTTTATTTATCAGAGAAAGTATGTTTATTTAAAACCTTAATCAATATTCACACTACATAATAAAAAATCCTAATTAATAGTATTTGAATATTTAGACAAAGAAACAAAAAAAAAACAACTAAATATGCATAAAAGTCAGGCGCTAATTTTGATCAAAAAATTAAATCGGACGCTTTAAAACAATCATCACAAAATATACTCATTGAAAAAATACAGCATTTCTTCAAATTCTGAAATAAATTTGCACCGGTTAAAAGGCTCAGGCGGGTCAAAACGCAACCGAAACAGCCGCTGAAAAATACAACGAGCACACCAAGTTAAACTATGTGAACCGTAGATTAATAAGACTGGCGTCTGCAATTTTAATTTTGAAACTTTTTACTCGCTGATTTTTGCACGTTTTTGAGAAATGATTCAACCGATTTGTCTGTATTTTCAATAAATTTATTCTGACTGAGATTTTAGGTATTATTCATGACGAAATACATGTCATGCTGTGTATATGATGCAAATAAAAATGAAATCAAATTTACAAAAATTTAAATATGCCCGGACAAAATTGGGGTATGACAGTTGCCCCTATTTAATTATCTTGGACTTAGAAGGTAAGAATGACAACAGTGTTCATACATTCGTGGTGGAAGGTAATTAAATACGAAAAAGACCCAAATTTTTTCCTTTGAAATGCAATGGAGAAATGCAGAAAGAAAATGCAATGGATTCTAACAACACCAAGGTAATAGGGGTAAAATGCCAAATCAATGCCAACCCTTGAGTCGACATTCAAGTCTTGCAAAGGTCATTTCTGATGTAAAGACAACTGTGAGACTAAAACTGAATAGGCTTTCTGGCACCAAAAGGATGACAGTAGAATTAATTGCCAATCACCAAAAAGGATGACAGGAATTTGCCATGCTTTCTAGGATCATTATCACCAAAAAAGTGATGGATAATACAATTTTTAAAGGTAGCCATCATCAAAAGGATGATGATGAGATTATTAACCAAACTTGCTGTCACTAAAAGGATGAAAGTCAGACACCATAAAAGATTTCCATTTCTGAAAGGATAAGGTCCATCACCAAAAGGATGAGGGCTATTCTTATAAAGTTTTCCATTACCGAGAGTATAATATCAAGACTACCACCAAAAGGACGATAGTTAACTCATCAACTTCAAAGATCACTGTCACCAAAAGGATTAAGGTAAGATCCAACAACAAAACTTGTTATCACCAAAAGGATGATAATAAGTCGATATCCACCAATGATCACCGTCACCAAAAGGATGAAGGTAAAGTCACACAACAAACTTGTTATCACCAAAAGGATGATAATAAGTCGAAACTCAATGATCACCATCACCAAAAGGATGAAGGTAAGTTACAAGACAAAACTTGTTACCACCAAAAGGATGATAATAAGTCAAAACAATCACCGTCACCAAAAGGATGAAGGCAAAATTAAAACAGAACTTGTTACCACCAAAAGGATGATAATAATTCACGATACCTTAAATGATAACCATCACCAAAATGATGAAGGTAAGAACAAAACTTTAAAACTTGTTATCACCAAAAGGATACCAATAAGCACACAACGCAAACGATCACCATCACCAAAAGGATGAAGGTCAGATAAAAGACGAAGCTTGTTACCCCCAAAAGGATGATAATAAGTCAACAACTCAAATGATCACCATCACCAAAAGGATGAAAGTAAGATCAAAAACAAATCTTGTTATCACCAAAAAGATGATAATAAACTGACGGTTACCATCACCAAAAGGATGAAGGTACTACGCACAACATAACTCGTTATCACCAAAAGGATGATAATAAGTTACAACAATTTAAATGATCACCATCACCAAAAGGATGAAGGTAAAATCAAGACAAAAACTTGTTACCACCAAAAGGATGATAATAAGTCAAAATAAACTCAAACGATCACCATCACCAAAAGGATGAAGGTTAGATAAAAGATGAAACTTGTTACCACCAAAAGGATGATAATAAGTCAACAACTCAAATGACCACCATCACCAAAAGGATGAAGGTAGGATCAAAAACAAAACTTGTTACCACCAAAAGGATGATAATAAGTCAATAATCACCATCGCCAAAAGGATGAAGGTAAGGTTTAATAACAAAACTTGTTATCATCAAAAGGATGATAATAAGTCAACCATCACCATCACCAAAAGGATGAAGGTATAATTAAAAGACAAAACTTGTTATCACCAAAAGGATGATAATAAGTCAAAATAAACTCAAACGATCACCATCACCAAAAGGATGAAGGTACGATCAAGACAAATCTTGTTACCACCAAAAGGATGATAACTTAAACCAAACTCCATAATCTCTATCACCAAAAGGATGATATTTAGATTGAACTGGACGTCATCACCGAAAGGATGACGATTAGAAATAACAAACGAGATCACCATCAACAAAAAGGATGATGGTTGACCCAAAATGACAAGGATCCCTATCACCACAAGAATCGCCGACACCAAAAGGATGACGGTAAGCTGTAATAATTATAGAGGTCACCATTCACCAAAAGGATGATAGTTTGACCAAAACTCCAAGGATCGCCGACACCAAAAGGATGGCGGTAAGATCAAACGACAAAACTTGTTGCTACCAAAAGGATGACAATAAGCTTTAATAACGAGGGGTCTCCATTCACCAAAAGGATGAAGGATGGACCCAAAACTTCAAGGATCTTCGACACCAAAAGGATGACGGTAAGATCATAAATATCAAGGATTTACCATTACCAAAAGGATAACAGTTATCGTGAACAGGGTGACGATTAATATTATTCCTCAATGAACTTTCACCAAAAGGATGATAGTGAGAAAAATATTTGGAAAAATAAGGCTACTGTTAAAGTTCAGTAAACCCGACTTGTTGGGTAGGACTTGCTTGGGGTATCAACAACAAAAGGTTATAGAACAAATATTCTCTGGGGAGATGTAGTTTCTATCAGTAAAAGGTTACAGGAAACGACTCATTGAGGGACGCTCAACGTGAAACAAGGTAATTGTTTAAAGAAACAATGTTTGACTTAGTTGAGGATAACGTCTTATCAACAAAAGGTTGAAGGATGTAACTCGATGGGGAACGCCCGATAGTAGGGTAGGAACTCACTCAGAGAAAAACAATGACTCAACTGAGGGTTGGCCTGGATGCCTACGACTAAACCTTGGATTTTGCTTCGTGTTTATATGCATAAATGTCATGTATGCGTTATGTATGAGGTGATGCATGTGATGTATGTGATGTATGTTTGAATACAAAGGATAGTTGGTTTGTTTGGGATTGGCCCTCCTTTCAAAGGCGATGCATTTTTGGAAACCAATGATGGTTGTATATGTTTTTATGAAGGTGCCATCAAGGTGGACTTTGGCTTTTCTGGTAATTGCTAATGTGGATTGGAATATCGGTGGGTGAAAGGATCTGACTTCCTGACACTCGGTAGTTGACAAGGTGATGAACACGCAATAGATGTGGATACTCTTGGTGCCCCAAGTTTGGTCTCTTGCTGATATATTGTGTATTTGTCTTTGAGAAGATCTTGATTTCTTCTTCTGATGCATCCGACCAGCCTGTAACTGAGTATAGTGACATGATCAACGCATGATGATTATGCCTTTAACATGCCCTAAAGATTCTTGTCAAGACGTGATGCTGCATTAACATGAACTTTTGACATTTTGGTTGTGGGTTCAAGCAGTTACCAGTGTCTGACGCAAGCTGCTTGACTGACTTGAAGATATGGAGGGAACTTGCCTCTTGCAACTTGCCTTGCCCCCGTCTGTAGGGTGTTCAAAAGAATCCTCCTTGAAAGGAAACTTTGGGAGTGATTATCCGATGACATGGTATGAGTCTGTTTCCTCCAACGTCTGACTCTTGCAATGGTCTGCCTCTGATTAGCCTTTGAGGGGCTTGCCCCAGACATACTGAGTATTGAAGTGTTTCTTCCTCCTTGATCAACTAATGCTTGGAGATTTGTCTTATACTGACTACTTCTTATGTTAACATGATCAGAAGATGCCATGCCCCTGATTCATAAGATTATGAGATGATTTTGATTCGTGTTGGCACCAATGATCAAGTGCCTCTTGAACTGTCCTTTGTTGGAATTTTCTCGATGCCAAGTACTGTCTGACAATTAAGAATTGTTATTCAAGAAATGGTGATTTTAATGCAACGGTTATGCGAGTTTTAAAGAACCATCGTTCATTTGGAGTATTTTGGTAATGTGTGACGAGTGGACCATGAGTCCAAACGCGGTGTTGATTTTGCTAGTGGGTGAGTGATATAGAATATTAGAAAATCTTTAGGAGTCAACTTACACAACCTTGTTGTAATATGCTTTCAGAATAAATCTTACTTCAATTAGGTCTTTTGAGGGCTGTAACGTGGCTTGGTTCATGGTTATTGAAACAAAAGGATATAAGGCTCAAATTTATTTTAACCCACCCCTTCTTCATGATGATCTTCAATCCTACGTTCAGTTAATTCGACACACACTTACTTTTTGCAGGTGTAAGGATAAAGATGGTGATTCAAGGTCTCTTGGAATGGCAGCCACCTTATTTCGTTTTTCATGGATGTTGGTGACCCCTTGATTTTGGTATGGTGGTCACCGATTCTTGTTTTGTTTTATTAGAGACTTTCATTGTCTCTTTCGATTTTTTTATTTTGATCCCTAACTTTTGCATGGACCGCTTGTGAAGCTTTGATCCATCGGGATTGCCCCTATTTTTGCCTAAGTCTCCTTTTAGGGTGTCTGACTTAGCGGGCTCTTTCTTTGATTGATTTTTTTGGAAATTGTGACTGTCAAGTCATTGGTCATTTGAAGAACAACCGACGTAAATTTTGGATTTTGTATGGTTCCTTCGACACTTCTGGATGTGTGCAAAGACTATCATATGATTGATCCTTCGTATGGGATATTTCATCTTGTACTTTGAACGCGTAGTCAGATTAACTGAACACTACCCTACCCCAGGTTAAGCGTAAGGGTTTGTAGATCCGAAAGAAACTCCTACTTCTAGGCTCGAAGTGGTTGACTAGGGATTAACTCCTTATCTCTCCGGTGTTTGGGGATTTGAAATAATGCATGTACCTCATTAGCAGGATTTTATCCGAAAGCATTCAATAAGCAATTATGAGTATTTTGTTTTCGTCATCCTCCTTCCAACGTTTACTAACAATAGTGTGATGAAGAAGGTGATGTGGAAAAGTATGTGTTTGTGCTTTGTAAATGTGATAGATGAGTGAATATGAAATATTGATTCAAAGCATGCATAATCATCCCATTAATAAGACCAAATACAAATAACAATGTTTAAAGCATACAGTATTTAAACAAACAAGAATAAATTACAAAAGTGCGAAATGGTAAAAATGGAATAATGATTGCCTTCATTTGAAGCAACGAGACTTCATCTCTTGGCTCACTGGCGGAATTGCTTTGCTTGTTCAGGACGGTGGGAAATTTTATCTTCGAGCTTCACTCGACTCTGCATGCGCCGGCATGGGGTTTGTTGCAACATTTGGCCTAACTGGTGTGAAAGTAATTGCCTTACTGTCAATTAGGTCCTGGACTTTGTGTTTGAAAGCCTTGCAATTTTCTACTGTGTGCCCTGGGGGCACCCATATGGTACTCGTAGTGAGCATTAGCGTCATAGCCTGGTGGATAGGGTGAAGTTGCAGGTTTAGCTCCTTCAAAACAATTGATCCATCCTTTAGCAGGTAGGGAAGAATCTTGCTGTATGGTACTGGCAGAGGATCAAAATGTCTTTCTGGCCTCCTTGCCCTCTGATGGTTAGGTTGACGTTGTTGTGGAGCACGTTGCAGTTGATTCTGATGTGGCTGCTGGTAAGCTGACTGTTGATAAGGTTGCTGATATTGTTGCTGATATGGTTGCTGATATGGTGGCTGATATGGTGTTGGGATGACAGCGACAACCTGATGGTAAGGCATAGGAACATATGGAGGTGCCCTATATCCTCCTCCTCTCATTATGGCGTTGGTATGGCCTTCTGGCTTCTTTGGGAGATTGGGATAAGGTTTCTTCATCCCACTTGAAGCATTGGCATCGCAAGGTAGCTTTCCCTTCTTGATTTGGCTCTCAATTCGTTCTCCCACAGAGACGACCTCAGCAAAAGTTGGGAAGCTGGATCCTACCATTTTATATATTGAGTATGAAGAGTTCCCATAAACATATCAATTAGCTCTTTATCAAGGAGAGTAGGTTGGACATGAGCTGTAAGCTCTCTCCAACGCTGTATGTATTCCTTGAATGACTCATTGTTGCTTTGAGTCATGTCTTGCAGCTGTGTGCGATTGGGTGCTAGATCAGTATTGTACTGATAATGCCTAAGGAAGGCTTCAGCAAGGTCTCTCCATGATTGGACCTGTCCTCTCTCTAGTTGCATATACCACTCCAAGGATGCCCCACTGAGGCTATCTTGGAAGTAATGAATCAGGAGTTGATCATTACTGATGTGGGCAGCCATCTTGCGACAGTAAGCTCTAAGATGGGTTCTAGGACAACTGGTCCCTTTGTATTTATCAAAGTCCGGGACTTTGATTTTTTGCGGAATCACGAGGCCTGGTACCAAGCACATTTCAACAGCGTCCAAACCGGGAGTAGTGTGAACCTCCAAATACTTAAATTTTTCTTCTAAAGCACAAAGTCTCTCAACAACTGGGTTTAGGAGACCTCCAGCAACAGGTTTGACGGGTGGTGGCATGAAAAAAGCATCATACGGATCTTCCTCACCCATCATGGATCCATGTCGAGCAGATGTAGCAGAATGCTCATGGGGTTTCACATTGTCCATCGGGATCGGAATAAGGATCGGTCCTCCTCTAGGTTGGGCAAGCTTACCATCTGTTCGCTGTGAATTTTGGCGAACAACCTCTGGTTTACCAAAACTTGTAGAATTGGGTTACTTGCAGGATCAACCACACAAATCCTAGGACATGTGCAGATCTAAATGACTTTGAAGATATCTAGAACAACTTTCATCTCTTTCATTTTTGGTTCTCTAAATATTTTATGTCGAAAAATGTTGATTAAAACGTTTAAACAAATGTAAATTTGACAAGATAAGATAAATGACAGAAAGTAACTGACGAAAACATAAAGTGTCGAAAAGAAAGTGCAGAAAGATAATTGACTGGAAAACGTAAAAGGAATTTGTAAAGAACTTTAAACTTTATAGAATAAACTTTGAAGGAATTGGTGTTTGTTTACACATACATGTTCCAAATATGACTCTTTTCTCTCACACGGGTACTTTGAGTATTTTTAGGAATTTTTGTACAAGTAAATTTTCAACCTTTTCCCGATAACAACTACCCTATTTATATACAAATAAAACAACTGTTACTAACGAACAAATCCTAAAACTGTGACACATGGCTTTCTTCCTTTCGCCAGATGCTTCCACGCGTCTTCTACCAAACGTCGCAACTCTTTTAAATTTGAAGTTTACGCTTTACGTCGAAATGACGTCTTTCTCCAGGCTTTGTCGAATTGTCGAAATACCACAACATCCTCCATGTCTGTCAAAGGTGCCTTTCCATCTGCAGATATCTTGTCGAAATGTCGAAGCTTCAATTTTGTCGAAGTGTCGAACAACACTTATCAACCAAACTGTTTATCCCATGTCATCATTTGTCGAAAGAACCATTCTGCATACCAAATCTCATGGCGTCGAAAATGCATGTATACAAATTGCCCCCCAGCAAAGATGTTACGACCATTTTTCTGGAGAAACAGTCATTTGTTGTCAACCAGTGTTTTGATGCCATGTCATTTAATCTTTATTAAATCCATGTTTTGATAATCTCAATTTCCAACACAGACTCATCATTACACTTTCTCCAAAATGTCACGTCTAGCCCACGTTCAGAGTCTACTTCCATCATTTCTTAACATCATGGTCTCTTTTCAACTTCCACCTCTTTAACACCCCTATCAAAATCGGCCACGTGTCCCACTATCAACATTCCCATTTTAAAGTGTTTTTTCATCATCTTCTTCCTATAAATACCCATAAACCTTTTTCTCTAAAACCCTTCCAACGCTTCAGATTACTTTTCTTCATACCCATTTCTTAAGCTTTCATATTTCTCCTGAGAAGAATTCCTAATTTCTTCCTAACAATGGCTCCTCAAAAACCTTCAAGCAGCAAACATTCCAAGAAGAAACAAGATCCAACTTTCTCTCCTGTGCACGATTTGAAAGGACCAGTAACTATTGGAAATCAACAGTATGTTCCAGAACCTCCAAATGAGAAAGAAAAAGAATGCATCTATAAATCCCAGGTATTAATCCCTGTTCTTATTTCTGGAAACTGTCATGCTATGTTAGGTCCTCTCCCAAAGGTCCATCGTAAAATCAACTAGGAAGGATTCTGCAAGTACTCCCCCTGCTAAGCCTCAGTCGAAAGACACGGAGAGTGGGAAATCCAGCTATAACACTGAGATTCCTGAGGTGAGTCTTTATTTCGACTGTATACATTCACCTTCTTTGCATCTTTTTCTTCTAAATCTTAGAATTATTTTCAGGGACAAGTGGCTGTCGAAAGAACACCTGAGAAGATTCTGGAGGAAACAGTCCCAGAAGAAGATATCCCCACAAGTGATCATGACATGCAGACTGTGGCAGAATTCGACGCTACAGTGGGTGAAGCTTCTGAAGATGAATCTCCTTCTCCTCCAGGATTAGATGCTGCAACTCAGGGTGATGATACTGACATGGAAGCTGGGGTCGAAGATGATCATGACGACGAAGCTGCCAAAGATGGGGGTAACCAGTCGAAACACTCCACCTGCTCCTGACCAGACCCAAGGGAGTGGCAAATCAACTGGTTCGACTAGTTTCTCTCGCGAGGAGCTTGAAAATCTCAAAGTGCAGAGACCTTTAGAGTATCTGAAGGCCATGCTTAGCGCCCGTTTTAATTTCCAAGATTCTTCGCAGAGCAGTTCGACCACTTCTGGGGCCACTTCTGAAGCACCATCACTTGGCAACATCTTGACCAAAATTAAAACGAAAATACTTGATGTTGATTTGTTCAAAATTTTGGAAGAGAACTCTCTTGCTCACCTTGAACTTAAGAAAATTTTGAAGCAAGTGAATGTCTTGGAAGCTTCTGCTGAGGTTGGAAGTTTTGTGATGGAGCTAATGACCCTCATTGACTTGGCCACTGCAGACCTTCATCGTCAAAGAGATCTTACCAATGAAATCTCCTCAAAGTCTGAAACTTAAACTGCTGAATGGGATGTTGTTTCGACTTCGACTGACAAAGTTTCAAAGTTGCAAAAGCTTTCTGAAACTTATGTCAAAGAAGTTGCTGCTTGTGATGACAATATCCAAAAATGGGAGAAACAGATAGCAGCACTTCAAGAAAAGATCTCTCAAGAGAAAAAATGTAAGGCATCCATACAATAACCTAAGCAGAGCGAGATTGACGAAGAGTTGAGGGTGGGTATTCGACATGCTGAGAAGGCCCAGCAACTTAGTCAAGAGATTGAGACTCTTTCTACTCACAAAGGTCTTTGTGATCATCGACTTCAATTTCAAAGGCAGAAATTCGCCGCTTTGAAGGAAACTTTTGCCAGTATTAATTTGTAGTCTAATTGATTTAACAACTCTCAGCCCTTTGAGGCTTTCTTTGTAATAACTTTAATGTCATTTTTATTTGGCAAAGCTTATCACAATTATGTTTGCAATTATTCTATTATTATTTTTACTTCCTGCAATATTGGCTTATATTTTTTCAAATACTTGCCATTTATCTTTAGGATTCTCTCATCCTTCCCTATTTCTTCAATCTCATACGCGCCATTTGAAAATATTTTCAAAATCTGGAAAGGTCCTTCCCACTTAGGAGACCATTTTCCCATTAACTTATCTTTTCGATCCATAGGATGGATTACTTTCCAAACGAGATCACCAATTAAGAAGGTCTTGAATTTTACTCTCTTATTGTAAAACTTTTCGACTCTTTCTTTTTGTCTTCTTATTAGATCTAGCGCACGTAGTCTTTCTTCGTCCAGATCAACCAATTCATCCATCATCATACTCCAATATATATCTGATGGGATTTCATGATGCCTTTGCACTCTAACTGACTACAAATATATTTCGACTGGTAAAACTGCATCATGTCCGTAAGTCAACTTAAATGGAGTCGAATTCGTTGCTTCTTTAGGAGACGTTCGACAAGCCCACAAGACTTTATCTAGAGTCTTATGCCAATTTCTAGGTTTTTTCCCTACATGCTTCTTGATCAAATTTATCACTACCTTGTTGGCTGCTTCAACCTGCCCATTGGCTTGAGCATAGTAAGGTGTCGAAGTAAGGAGTTTAAGACCTGTTTCTTGTGCAAATTTCTGCATGTTTTTACCAGTGAACACAAATCCTTGATCTGTTGTTATTGTTTCAGGTATCCCAAATCTGTAAATTATGTATTTTTGGATAAAGTCTATGACTGCTTCTTGATCCATATTTACCAATGGTATAGCTTCAATCCATTTAGTGAAATAGTCTATCCCAACCAAAATGTACCTTTGTCCTTTTGAAGAGGTTGGTCGAATTTCCCCAATCAAGTCTAAAGCCCATCCTCTAAATGGCCAAGGCTTTATGATTGAATGCAGCTCACTTGCAGGAACATGAGGTATGCCTGCATGTACTTGACACTCCTGACATCCTTTTGCAAATTCGACACGGTCCTTCAGCATTGTTGGCCAATACATTCCTTGTCGAAATAATAACCACTTCATTTTGTGACCTGCTTGGTGTGCGCCACACGCTCCACTGTGTACATTCGACAAGGCTATGTAGGCTTCGTCTTCACCTAAGCATTTCAACAGGACTCCTTCTGTAGTCTTTTTGAACAATTCATTTCCCAAAAGTACATAACTCAAAGCTCTGCATTTTATCTTTCTTTCTGCTTTCTGATTTGGGTCTTGTAGATAATTCTTGATAGGCTTTCTCCAGTCTGTAATTCCTGAATCATCTATGTTGAATATCTCAAAGTTTTCTTCGTCACCGTATCCTAATCTTATTGACTCCAGATCTGATGGGGACAACTTGGTGGATACGACTCTTCCTCTGACTTCAATGGCTTCTTCTAACTTTTCCTTCGACACTTTATATCCAGATGCTAGTTGAGCAAGATCGTTCGCTTCTTGGTTCTCCAACCTGGGAATGTGCCTGAAGACCACATTGTCGAACTCCTTGAGAAGTCTATTGGCTATTACAAAGTACATGATTAAATTTTCTTTCACGCACTTATACTCTTTTGTCAACTGATTTATCACCAGTTTGGAATCGCCCATTATTTTGACTCTTGTTGCCCCCAATTTCAACAAGATTTCAAGTCCAGCGATCAAAGCTTCATATTCTGCTTCATTATTTGAACACAGACTTTCAACTTTGTACTTGAATTTTGTTGGAATTCTGTCAGGAGAAATAATCAACATCCCAACGCCAGTTCCATTTTTATGACTGGAACCGTCGAAATACAGTTTCCAAGGTTCTAATTCGACATATTCCACATCTTCGTCTATAGAGTGGTCGGCTATGAAATCAGTGACCACTTGTCCTTTCACGGCTTTTAAAGGCAGATATTTCAAGGAGTATTCTGTTAATGCTAAAGCCCATTTTCCAATTCGACTATGTAAAATAGATTTAGATAACATATACTTTATTACGTCGAAATGGGAGGAAATATATACATCAACAAGTTTTATATAATGCTTCAATTTCATACAAGATAAGTATACACATAGACATAGCTTTTCTATAATACTATATCTAGTTTCAACATCATTCAGGGCTCTACTGAGATAATAAATGGCTCTTTCGACGCCATTCTCATCTTCTTGACACAACATACTTCCTAATGTTTTGTCTGATGCCAAAATTACAATCTCATACTTCTTTTTCTACAAGGAGACATCAGGATTGGGGGACTAGCCAGGTATTCCTTGATTTTGTTGAAGGCCGCTTGCTGTTCTTGCCCCCATGCAAAGTCTTCCTTCTTTAGTCGAAGTAGAGGAGAGAAAGCTTGTGTCTTCCCACTGAGATTGGAGATGAATCTTCTGAGAAAATTGATTTTCCCTAGCAGAGACTGCAACCCCTTTTTGGTTGATGGCGCTTTCGCCTCCATTATGGCTTTGGCTTTGTTTTCATTTATTTCAATCCCCTTCTTGTGGACCACAAAACCTAAGAAATCACCCGCCCTGCACACCAAAAACACATTTAAGTGGGTTCATTTTCAAACCAAACTTCCTCATCCTTTCAAAAGATTGTCGAAGATGATCTATATGACTTTTCCCTAAAACAGACTTAATCACAATATCGTCAATATACACTTGCATGAAAGTCTCAATAAAGTCGTGAAAAATGGAATTCATAGCACGTTGGTAAGTTGCTCCAGCATTCTTTAAACCAAAAGGCATTACTACCCATTCGTACGTTCATATTGCTCCAGGACAACAAAAGGCCGTTTTAGGAACATCTTCTTCAGCGATAAAAATTTGGTTATAGCCAGAGTATCCGTCTAACATACTTAAGTACTCATGGCCGGCTGCAGAATCTATGAGCATTTCTGCCACTGGCATAGGATATTCATCCTTTGGGGTAGTCGAGTTTAAGTCTCGAAAATTAATGCATACCCTAAGTTTGCCATTTTTCTTAATTACTGGAACAATATTTGCAATCCATTCGACATACCTGGTTGTGCGGATGAACTTGCATTTTAGAAGTCTTTCGACCTCTTCTTTTATTTTCGACAGAATTTCTGGTGCGAAGCGTCTTGGAATCTGCTTTACTGGCTTATTTCCATCCATTATCGGCAACTGCATTTCGACCAAACTTCTGTCAAGACCAGGCATCTCGTCATAATCCCATGCGAAACAGTCTTTGAACTCTTTCAGCAACAGGACTATTTCGACCTTGAACTGGGGGTCCATTTTTGCGCTTATGTAGGTTGGTCTATTTTCTACCCCCACTCCTAAGTTTATTTCTTCTAACGGATCCTGCGCCACCATCTTCTCGTTAGTTGACACTGGATCTTTTTCGAACCCTAGAGGTTCGTCGTCATAAATGGCGTCAAGCTTTTGGTGTTGCCATTCGCCCATTTGGTTGTTATCATGATCTTCTACAACGTCTTTTTGGGGACCTTGTTTGTTGGAGTTTTCTTTCCTGGCTTCGACAGCCATGTATTTTACTTCAGCCTCAAGGGCCTCTTTGAGTTTGTTTTCGGCTATGTAAGCCGTAATCTTTTCGAGCGCTGATTGTTTACTCGTCATTGTCAAATTCGCTTCCCCATCCCGTTGGCGCTATATGAGTAGTTCCCCACATGTAAGTTTCGCCAATTACTTCTTTATCCCACTGGAAACCATGTGTAGGATGAAGGTACATGGAGCAGTAGGCATTGTCTGTCGCCTTTAAATCGAATTCGGCTGGACTGCATGGAGGTATGTGATCCAGGTTCTTGTCGAAGCTTTAACTGTTGACATTGTTTATCTCTGTCATGAAGTAGCTTTGATCAACCTCAATGTTTTCGACGATCCCGTCTGGCCTCCATATGGCTATTCGCTGATGCATTGAAGAGGGTACGACTCCTACGCCATGAATCCACTCCCTTCCAAGCAGTAGGTTGTAGTTCGCCCTTGAAGCAATGACCATAAACATCGTTGGCCTTGTTATGGTTCCAACAGTCAGATTCACCTGGATAACGCCCATGGTGGTTCCTACTTTTCCTTCATAATTCGACAGCACCATGTTGTGGGGTTTCGCGTCTGAGTCGTCTTTCCCTATCTTCTTCAGCATGAAATGGGGCATCAAATTCACTGCTGCTCCCCCATCCACCAGTATCTTATTCACACGAACATTCTCCACCTTTCCTTTTATGAACAAAGGCTTCAAATGCGCTTTCATGGAGTCATCTGGTCTTTCGAAGAAAGCGTTCTGCTCTTCGACGCATCCATTATTCATAACGTAGTAGCAAACAGGCATGTGTGCCATTGTTTCCTCTTCCATCTCGTCTTCTCCGTCTTCGACCTCCATAACTCTATCATAGTCTCTAGGGAGAACAGATACCACGTTGCAGATCACATTGAAGGATGATTCTGAGTCAGATTCGAAGTTGTCAGTTATTTCGTCGTCCTCCTGCATCTTCTCTTTCGACGCCACAAGTTCGACAATGCCGCCAGGATTGATCTGGAGGGAAGCCTCTTTTCTGCTCCTTATCTGACGATTGTTACTAGACTCTGCTTTATCTTTGCTGTCAGTGTCTTTTCCCTTCACGCTCTTTTCTGCAGCCTCTTTTTCTGCCCTCTTCTGCCTCTGGAATCTCCTCCATTGGGATCTGGACATGGGGTTTTTGCCTTTGTAATTCTCCGAAGGATATGGTCTTGGCTTGTGCTTTTCTATTTCCTTCTTGCCTTCCATCGAAGCGCCTCTCTGAACCTCAAACTTTCCCCATTTTTTCTGCCCCTGGGCATCTCTAATGGGTTGAACCCATTTGTCATCCGTTGCTTTGTCAGATGGTTTATAGGTGTTCTGGCGTCTTTCTCCATGCCTCCACTGGTGGTGATCACTTCTCCTTGGGTCATATCTTACTGTTCCCCAATTCTCTTTCCTCTTGGCTTTATCCACTGCTTCCAGGTTGGTTGCTGCCTTCCTGTCGAAGATTGCACTGCAGCGTGGGCATATCATTACTTCGGTTTTCATCCTTTGGCACCTCTTGATGAATTCTATCAAATTTTCCTCCTCTTTAGGATACGCCAGCCTCTGGTGCTCCTTTCCACCATGTTTACCCCAACATTTCGTTCGTCAGCGATGCTTAATTCGTTCATCTTTCTAATGAGTCTCTCCTCTTCGCCTTCGACGCCTTTTGGTGTTTGGTCAAACTCTTTCACCGGGCAGCAACACCAAGATATGTTCTTGGGACCATGTTTGCAACAACATTTGTTCCAATTCCTTTTGGGGTCTTCCATCACCCTACGCAGAATTCCACTGACCACGGGCTTCAAAGGGCCATTAACAGCTTCCGCTTTGATTTTTGCGACTTCTTCACTGAAAGGCCCCATAGTGTTGACGCAGTTCGCGACATCACCTGTCTTCATTTGATCAAGATCAAGGCCTTCAGTAGCCTTGTTTTCAATAATGAGGCCTTCAGTAACGCTCTTTTTCGTATTAGGGGGATTCTCGATTGCCTCAACTGTTTCTTCATTGTTGTCTGAAGAAACATCTCCCCAACCGCTTGGTTGGATTGTGTTGATGTTGATCTAAGAGCTTGCCGATGCATTGTACTTCACAAGATAATCATATTTCCCACTTGGCTGTCCCAAGCGGTCCCAATTCCCCTCTTGTCGAAACTTCATATCTTCGACAGTATCGTCACCGCCCTTCTTGTTGAAACCTTCAGTAGTTTCCATCCTTCTCTGGTTGTCGAAGCCTTCAGTAACTTCAACTTCGTTCTGGCTTGCGAGATCATCAGCAATCTCAACCATGTTGATATTTGTGTCAAAACTTCCAGGGGCCTCCACCATTTCCAAATTGCCATCAGGAGCAACTTCGACCTCCACCATGTTCACGATGGATGGTTCAGCGTAGTGGGCTTCGACTGTTTGCATGGGATTCGAATCGATCCTCATATGTTGTTTTGGTTTGTCACCAAACTTCAGCCTTCCGTCACGGATAGCATTTTGAACGAGATCCCTGAAAAGGAAACAACGAGACGTTTTATGGCCCAGAAAATTATGGTATTTACAAAAACCTCTCTTTTTCTGTTGTTCCATAGGCGGTTCTTTAGCGCCTGGAGGTTTTATTAATTGACCATCTTTAACCAACAGGTCGAAAATTTCGTCACATTTGGTGATGTCGAATGTATAAGTCCTTTTGGGGAACTTATCGTTGGTTTCGACTGGGTTTCCGTTCGACGGAGTTAGTACTTTGCACGAATAAGGTGGGTTTTGCTTTAGTTCCGCTAGGTCAATCTCTTGTTCGTCGAAGTTACTTGGTTCGTTTTCGTCGTACTCATCATCTTGGTGAACCCCTACGTAGGCCACCCTTTCTTTTTTATTCTTATTTGCTATGAATTTTTCGTCCCTTAACCTTTCGACCTGTCTCACTCTATCTGCTAATTGTGCCATATCCCTCAGATACTGGGTATCTAATTTCTTCCTTACAGAATAATCTAGTCCCCCTGCTGCCATTTTGACTAACTCATGTTCTGGCACCGAGGGGAAACATCTAGCCTTTAGCAATCTGAACCTATTTAAATAATCATCTATTGGTTCTGAGTGTTTTCTCTTAACACTGGCTAATTCTTTCAGACTTATTTTTGTTTGTCCCATGTAGAATTGTTCATGGAACAACCTTTCTAATTGGGTCCACGTATATACTGAGTTTGCAGGCAGAGATGTAAACCAAGTAAACACGTTTTTCGTTAAAGAACTAGGGAAATATTTTATTTTCAAATTTTCATTACGGGCTATTTCCCCTGCTTCGATCAGATAACGTGCCACATGTTCTATAGTGGACTCACTAGTGTCCCCTGAGAACTTTGTGAACTTAGGAACTTTCCACCTTGGTGGCAGTTCTTCTTGCAGAATATATTCCGACAGTGGGGATGCGTAACTACACCTTTGTAATCCCATGTTCATCCCATTTTGTGCCATTATCGTTTCGACCATGGCTGCCAAATTGTTTTCGACAGGCGGATTATTATACCGTATCCGTTGTTGCAACACAGCATCCGCGTCTTGGCCTCTCTGGATTACTATCCTTCTAGGCTCTTGTGGAACAGGGATTTCGACACGAGGCTGTTCGACTGCATCCTCATGGTTTCTGACGTTTGTTTGAGGATTGTCCAACGGTATTTGGTTTATCGTAGGCTCTTCTTGGACCGCTACCACTGGGTTATGAACCACTTGTTCTCTGTGTCGAGTTTGAGGGACTCCAAAGAAATCAGTAATGCGCGTCATTTGCGCTGCCAACAATTGGTTTGTTTGGGTGGTGTTTTGTATTAGAGGTTTAAACACCGCTCCCATTTGTTGTGTCAACATTTGGACCATATAATGATTACTCTCGTCCATTTGTTGTCTAATTACCTGCACAGAATTATTTGTTATCGGCGGCACGTAAAGTGCTTGTTGATTTAGTCTACTCATGTTTCCGCCATATCCTGACCCTTGTAAGGGTGAAGACATATTGGCCATAGAATCAGAATATACTACCGGGGAATTGTGTAGATTTGCCATTACTGAAGTTGGCATTCCAAATGGTTGTTCCCTACCAGGCAGAGGCATGGTGAAATTTGTCACAAAAGGCCTAGAAGTGTTTCCCATAGGAGGGGGTGTCCCAACGGGCATTTGTTGTGCCCTGAAGGACGAACTAGGCGCATTTTGCGATATCGAAATCGCTGGCATTGACCCTGTTGACGAAGGTACAGCCTCTGACACAGGGACTGATCCTACATTGCCTCCTGTCAAAGGGATAGGGTTGGATACTGGGATGGCTTCATTTGGATCAGAATTATTTGGATTATTTGGCTGATTCACCATTTTCCTTATTCTTGTTCTTTTAGGTCTTTCTACATCAAATACGACTAATTTAACGCTTCTTAGTCTCATACAACGAAGAAAAAACCTTGATTATGTATTATCTAAGTTTTAGATTTCTGCACTGTCCCACTGGGCGTGCCAATTTGTTCGCTGTGAATTTTGGCGAACAACCTCTGGTTTACCAAAACTTGTAGAATTGGGTTACTTGCAGGATCAACCACACAAATCCTAGGACATGTGCAGATCTAAATGACTTTGAAGATATATAGAACAACTTTTATCTCTTTCATTTTTGGTTCTCTAAATATTTCATGTCGAAAGATGTTGATTAAAACGTTTAAACAAATGTAAATTTGACAAGATAAGATAAATGGAAGAAAGTAACTGACAAAAACATAAAGTGTCGAAAAGAAAGTGCAGAAAGATAATTGACTGGAAAACGTAAAAGGAATTTGTAAAGAACTTTAAACTTTATAGAATAAACTTTGAAGGAATTGGTGTTTGTTTACACATACATGTTCCAAATATGACTTTTTTTCTCTCACACGGGTACTTTGAGTATTTTTAGGAATTTTTGTACAAGTGAATTTTCACCCTTTTCCCGATAACAACTACCCTATTTATATACAAATAAAACAACTGTTACTAACGAACAAATCCTAAAACTGTGACACATGGCTTTCTTCCTTTCGCCAGATGCTTCCACGCGTCTTCTACCAAACGTCACAACTCTTTTAAATTTGAAGTTTACGCTTTATGTCGAAATGACGTCTTTCTCCAGGCTTTATCGAATTGTCGAAATACCACAACCTCCTCCATGTCTGTCAAAGGTGCCTTTCCATCTGCAGATATCTTGTCGAAATGTCGAAGCTTCAATTTTGTCGAAGTGTCTGTAAGACCCCAATTTTTGCCCTAAGATCCCTCATGGCCTCAAGACATCATATCATGTCATATCATTGCCTCAAGGATCATTTGTACACCTTTGCTTCCCTCCTAGTGGGTGGGTACCTTGTGAGTGTGATTCTTGATCACCAATCATGTATAGCATTTGTATATCATTGCTTCTCAATTTTTCACTAACCAAAAGTACAAAAATATTGTCATCTAACCTTGTTTCTTGTAGCTGAAGCAATCATCAGTCAAACAGTCAAAAGCAAGCCATTGAGCAACAGATGGTGGCCATTCTTGAAGAATCTGGGCACCATGATCATTAATTAAAAGTTCATATGAGTTGTGACATCATTATGGATCAAGATCTCATGTGGTAGAGGCTTGAAATTCATCAAAACATGGCCCAGTCAACCAAAACCCTAGTAAAGTCAACTATGGTCAACTATGGTCAACTGTACATTTAATCAGGAATTTGAAGGTGTGAGATGGTTGGAAATGTCTCATTCATGTCCATATGAGCTTCATTTGGCATTTCAAAGGTCAAGAGTGAAGGATTTGAGGTCAGACAAAAAGTTTCCCAAAATGGAAATGACCTGTAATTCTCACCTGCCAAAAATGGAAAGTTATGCTCCTCAAAATTACATCATGAACCAAGCTTCAAATCAAAATTTGTCCAACATGAAAGTTGAAGATCTTGATCTCACCTTTCTAAAAAGTCCAAGAACACTCATTTCTCATTTATGATTGGCAAGTTGTGATCAAATCATTTTCAGAAAATGCCTAAATTCAAAGTGGCATAACTTTCACATGGAATGGCCAAATTGGAAGGTTCGTCTTTGAGCAAACCACATTTAATGTGTACTATCCAAATACATCATTACATTTTACCAAAAACCTTCACATAAAAGGTCATTTTTTAAGTGAACCATTTAAAAATTTGTGGGAAAAAAGTCCAAATTTCAAAATACAAGGAATTTTCACATGAGACAAATTCCAATAGCTTCCAAATGAATTTTATGACTTGCTTGAGGTGAAAAAACACTGTTACATTGGTCCAAACTATCCAAGGGCAAAAAGGCCAAAGTGCATTACAAGCTCATTTTCACTAATCATCCAATATTGTGTTAATCATGATTAAAGAGTGGATTAAGAGCATGTATAAAAGCCTAATTCTAACAGAATTGAAGAGGATAATCACTTTTTCAGATCCAATCCAAAAACTCTCAAATTCTCTCAAAATTCTCCAAGTTTCACATTCACTTTTTTCTTGAATTCATCAATAATTCTCCATTGTTTTTGCGAATTCTTGGTTGAGTCTTCATGTGCAGGTGATGTTGAAGTTCTGTTGAAGCAATTGGAGAAGAAAACCGTCCAAAACTCCAACTGTGCAAAGCTTCCTCTTCAATGGCAGTTGGCAAGATCCATTGATTCGTGCACTCGTGAGCTAAACAATCATCACCAATCATCTTCCTGATCAATATTCTCCATCTGTTTCACACCAATCGGAGCTGAATCGCGCGGATTTCACACGGCACCATCGAGAAGGTAAGAATTCGAATCCTTTAATCCATGAAATCTTGATATGCGTCTCGTAGATCTTGCAACGTAGAGTAGATTGCAGCTTGAATCATGAAATTTCGTTGAGTATTGAATGAGAAATCTGGATTAGAATATTTAGATGCAAAACTTTCTTGGATCGAATCTCTTTCTGTGTTAAATGTTTGATGAAATTGAATGGATATTGTTGATGTACGTTGCATGCCGGTTCCAACGGTATACGGTTTGTGCGTTTTGGTTGAGAATCGCTCATAACCGCATCTGGTGATGAAGAACGACGTTGAAGTTCTTCAAAATTCTGGAAAAACCCGCGTTTGATCCGTCATTCTCGCCTGGCCATTTCAAATCTCGTTTCCCTCCAGAATGGACCAATGGCGAGCCGCCAGCGCTTTTAATGGAACTGCGTCGTTTTGGGCCAGGACGCGGTAATTACAAAAATGCCATCCGTAATTAATTAAATCCATTAATTCATTAAATAAACATTTCATAATTTAATCAAACTTCAAAAAATCATAACTTAATCAATTTTAATCCAAACTAGGTGGGAATTTTTTTGTTGATCTCAGAATTTTGTCTAGTTTTTTTTAGGCATAGTAACTCAAGTTGTGCCTGGTGACTTTTTGGATTGGCTTAATGATCTTTGACATGTGTGCATTATATGTATGTTTCACCATTTTAATCATAAAATGATGATGCATTGTCGAAAATGAATGAAATTTCACATGCTTGTTCTTGACTCATGCCTGGTGATTTTGATGTATAGTTTGCAATTTTTGGATACCTGGATTGGTAGATATGATATAATATTTTTGAGTGTGACAATGTGTGTCACACTATGCTATGCTAGGTTCATGATTTTATTTTCCATGCTTATGCTAGGCCAATGGATCTGATTTTTTGCATGTGATATCATATACATGTCTAGTTTCACCATGATTTTTTGTAGTATTTGTTGATACATTTCCTATTTAATTGGTATTTTTGTTTGCTGTTTACCATTTTGTGAACCTTGTTTGAGTGATTGACTTCCATAGCTTGTAAAATGCTCATTTCTTATCATATGGAAGTGAAATTTGGGGGAGTGTTCCTTAACATGTTTAGCTTCACATTGGCTTTGGTCCCATTCATTTCTCATTTTTTCTCACTGTTTTACAATTGGTTGAAGTTGACATTTGCTTTGTGACCTATTTTAGGTTGATTTGTGCATACCATGATTTGGTGAATTTAATTTCCATACTTCCACTTGTCCAAATGGCATGAAAATTAATATGTAGCTCATTGAATATGTTCTGTTTAGGATAGAATTTTTGTGGAATTTATTGAGCTGTTTTGATATTTGTTTGGTTGTGATCATGCTGTTGACTCATATGTGGTTCATACTTGACTACTTTGACTTAGATTGTGCATAAAATGAAATTAGTGCATAGTTTTGATGTGAGGCCAATTAGGTTCTCTTTTTAATTGATAAATCTTGGTTATGATCATGTTTCACTTGCTGTTTTAAATTTTTTCCCTCCTTTTGACCCTAGGCTTGTCCTAGTGGTCTTGTTACTCATGTTTGAGTTTGACTTTGACTTTTCAGGTTAAGAAGCAAAGTGCTTTAAAGGAATTAATGCAAGTTGATTGTTTCATTTGACTATTGTAAACTAACTTGTTTGTTTTGTAGGATGCTAACTCATTTCATTTGAGTTTGTGCTTTGCACACATGATTGATCGTGTTGTCTGTTGGTTCATAATTTGTCTGTTGTAGTTTTGTGATTGGGATGCTGATTATATTTGATTGATTTCAGGTACCCTTAGTTGCTCAGTTCTTTTGAGAACTTGCATTGCTTTGCTTGTATAGCATTTGCATTGAGGTAGACTCTCTTGTCTCCATGTAGTCTGGAAGACCTGGCTTGTTATTTAGCCAGGCAACTGTCTGAAGTCCTCCTTAAGAGGCAATGTTTGTGATTGTTTATTTTTGTCCCTAAGCAGGTAAAGACCTCATGTGAGGCAATTGGTAGACAAAAGAGATATGTAGCCTATCTCCTACTATTCTGTGAGTCACTCACATTGCTCACACTACTTGTGTTTGATGCATGTTGAGTAAATACTCAAGATCTATCGAGTCTAACTTGGGGAGAGAGTTCCATCTTTCTGAACTCCCCCACCTTCTTATATTCAATGCTCTCCCTGACCAGGGATAAGAGTGATGAGGCACACCCCTCATATCCTTTCATCTGCTTCACCTTGGCTCTCAATGTCAAGGTTAAGAGCGCCATCTACCCTATTCCAGTGGACTTTTAAGTCTAACCCTTTGATTGAGCCTAAATTGTGTGGTTATAATGTGTGCTACTTAAACTTGTTTGATTGATCATTTGATTCATTTGAACATGATTGCTTACTTGCCATTGTGCACTTATCATCATTAATTTGTCCATTCTTGTATGATCATTATTGCATATCCTTGGGATCTATATTTGTTTGCCCATTGAGGACAATTGTAAGCCCATGTTGATTGGCTTTTGTTCCCATGATATGGAAGGATAGAGTGTAAGACCTCATTGGTCACTCATATCTTTTGCTCTTGTTTGTTGTGTGAGAGGATACAATTGTAAGTCCCTGTGATGTGGCATTTGTATTCCTATGACCATACTTTGGAGGTTGGTATAAGTCCAGATAGATTGGCATCCGACATCCAAGTTTTGTTCACTTTAGGAGATTGGTGTAAACCCATTTATTGGTATCCGACATCCGCTTTGTTTTATGAGATTGGTATAAGACCATTGATGGCATCCGGTATCATTGTTTTGTTTTAGGAGATTGGTGTAAACCCATTAATTGGTATCCGATATCCGCTTTCGTTTGTGAGATTGGTATAAGACCATTGATGGCATCCGGTATCACCTTGCTTTATCTTTACTCGCTTTGTTGCCTCATTCCTAAGGACACACTTGAATCATCTTCTATATGATTTCAAGAGGTGAACCTTTCTAAGAAGTTTTACATTCCATCATCCATACCCTCTTTGTCCTAAACCTTTTCACACTTTGTTTTCAAAAACTTAGACTTGTTGTGCAAACATTCTCACCTCTTTTCAAATTAGAAACCTGGACCTTAAGTCCTTGATTTTTAAACTCCTTTTTATAACACTTCTTTGAATCAATCCTAATCATACCTTGACCACACTTTGTGAATAATCATAATCAATTAACTTCACCCATTCAATTGTTTTGGCTTTGTCCATTGTTAATATGTTTTCATACATTAGCCGTAGGTTTTAATTACCATAGTGGTTGATGTAAATCTTACCCTATCCTTAGTGAGTTGATTGTAAGTCTTCCATACTTATTATAGGGTTAACCCCTCACTAGTATGTTGAAGCCGTCCTCGCATGGTGGATTGTTGATGTTGGTTGAGTTTTCTCCCATTGGTAATGAAAAGCCTTAGTGCTTGTGTTTTAAAATTGAACTCACTAATTTTTGGAAATCTTTTAGCCGAACTACGGCGTTTTGATCCTTACCTTTGATGGAAGGTACGTAGGCAACGGGTTCATCCGTTCGAACACAAAAATAACTAACTTGTACATTCTTTTCTCATCATCCCATTCATGTTTGCACAATATGTCAAAACAAATAAACATTTCTTATACAACAAGTGTGAAAAGGGCTCCCTAGGAGTACCTAGGACGTGATGGGTGCCTAACACCTTCCCATTGCGTAATTTACCCCTTATCCAGATTCTCTGATCTTTTTCATTAGTTTTCTACGTGTAAAACTTCTTAGGTTTTTGTTCGCTTTTTAACCAGTCCTTAGGATAAATAAAAGTGCGGTGGCGACTCGATTCATTGTATACTTTGCTTATGGTTTAATCAATAAATCATATAGCGACGAATACACCGCTACAGAAAAGTGGCGACTCTGCTGGGGAAGAAATTTAGACCTTCCCTGGTGGTATTGCCTACTTTTCACCCTTGTTGTATGATATATTGTTATTTGTTATTTGACATATTTTTGTACAATTTGGGATAACTGTATTGATTGTAATGTTTGAATTGCTTGATATACAATTGTTGTTCGCTTTGGTGATCTCTGTGAGATGAGTTCTATACCCGAACTCGAGTGCACTCTAGGATAGGAGAATGGCATAGTCTTGTTGACTGGTGTGGAGTATTCCTTAGCCAGTTGACTTGCGAGTCCATTCACTTGGTGGAGGTCATGTTGGATTGATAATGTCACACAAGTTATTTGTGGTTAGGCATTATTCGTTCAATCATGTGCCTTAGAAGCCAAGGACCTTAGTTTACCAAACCCATCTTGGCCTATTTTTAGGACGTAGTGCGGAGGTCGTTCAGATGTAAGATCTGATGCGATTGTTACGCGATACTACACTCATAAGAGTCTCTCTTGAGAATATTTTTGGAATACGAGTATTCGTTCCTCCGATAATATCCGAGAGATGGGACGATGATTATGGGAACCTCTGGTAGAACATGTCTGGCAGGTTTAAACCCTAGTACACTCCCTTTGGGTGGTTCTTAACCGAGACTCCATGCTAATGACTTTCAGCAAACCCGTGATTCGTGGTTGAGTCGTTCAAACATCGTTAATATCAATGGAACTTGGGTATTGATAAGGTGTAAAACCTGAATCTACCAAAATGGATAATTGATATTAAGGATGTTAGAGCCGGTTCATGTACCGTTAATATCAATGGAACTTGGGTGTCGATAAGGTGGAAAACCTAAATCCACCAAAATGGATGATTGATATTAGGGATACAATGAGCTTTCTCATGACCTTTGTTTGGTGTGCCTTGCTTGATCCTTGAGTGTGATTGTTGCATTCATGCATTCATGCATTCATCTACATCCATATCATTAGAAAAAAGAGAAAATTTTCAAGGAACTTAAAGGGTTTATTTGCAAAATTTTCAGACATGGAAAGACCAAAAAGGCATACAAAGAAGTACAACTTTAAACAGCCTGATGTGAAGGAGTTAAGGAATCTGACATCTTATGTATTAGATCCCTTGGGTTTCAAAGCTCGCTATGGGAAGCTTCTGCCTCTGTTGACTACTCAGGTTGATGAGGGATTGATGAGCACTCTAGCTCAGTTCTATGATCCGCTGTATCACTGCTTCTCCTTTCCGGATTTCCAGTTATTGCCTACTTTGGAGGAGTATTCCCACCTTATTGGGATCCCGATTCTGGATCAGGTGCCGTTCAGTGGCCTAGAGAGTATTCCAACCGCTCGAGAGATTGCAGATTTGTTGCACATAGATGAAGCTTTGATTAAAGCTAATCTGACTACCAAAGGTGGAATTCAGGGTCTTCCTTCTGATTTCCTCGTCGCTCAAGCTACCATCTATGGGAAGGCCATGAGTGAGGATGCCTTTGAGGCTTTGTTTGTATTGCTCATCTATGGTTTAGTGCTGTTTCCCAACTTCGACAAGTTCGTGGACATGAACGCCATTAGGATCTTCTCGGTTCTTAATCCCGTTCCGACTTTGTTGGGTGATGCTTATGTCTCTTTGCATCTGAGGAATGCAAAGGGCGGAGGAGTTATTGTATGTTGTCTGCCTTTGCTGTACAAGTGGTTTATTTCGCACTTGCCGCAGACACTTGCCTTTAAGGAGAACAAGGGATGTCTACGGTGGTCTCAGAGACTCATGTCTCTCACTAACGATGATATCTCTTGGTATGATCGCGTGTATGATACCGTCCAGATCATTGACTATTGTGGTGAATTCCCTAATGTGCCTCTTCTTGGTACATGTGGTGGGATCAGCTACAATCCCATTCTAGCACGACGTCAGCTTGGGTTCCCCCTAAAGGATAAACCTCATAACATTCTGTTAGAAGGTGTGTTCTTTCAGGAGGGTAAAGATCCCCAAGGCCTGAAAGCCAGATTCGTCCGCGCTTGGCGCAAGATCTGCAAGAAGGGTAGGAATGAGCTGGGTCCGAAGAATTGCATTGCTTTGGAGCCCTATACCTCTTGGGTCAGACAGAGAGCTGCCACTTACTTGATGCCATACGACCATCCAAGACCTACACCGTTGGATGTGGCTGGGCCTTCAACCCTCCCTACCCAACGTGTAGAGGAGTTGAGAGAAGAAGACCTTTCACGTGCTTGGATCCGTGAAAGAGAGGAATTGCTGCAGCAGCTTAAGGAGAAGGATGCTCTGATTGAGTTCCTTGAGCATCGGGTGATTGATGATCCGAACGACACTTGGACTTCCTTGCTTCCTCAGTCTTCCAAGTTCTGGAAGAGGAAGTATGATCGGCTTGCTAAGGAGAAAGCAGATATGGAAGCTGCCTATGAGAGAGAGATCAAGAAGCTGTGTGTTTCTCGTCTTCCAGCATCCCGAGCTAATAGGGATCCATAGGATGTTATTTTCCTTTTCTCCTTGTAATTGAATCAAAAATGCTGTACTTCTTTGCAAAATATATTGAATGAGATGTTTTCCATATGAAATTTAAATTGCTTAAAAATTCAAAAATTGCAAATAATACCCTAAGGGTTCCTTGAAAATAAACAAAGCATCTGCAGAAGCACTTCATGCATCATTTTGCATAAGCAGGTACCTTGTTTCTGGTCTTCTTGTTCTGACCCTGTGTTCTTCATTTATTTTGAAGACAAGCTGACGCACCGGTACTATACCAGAGCAAATTCTGCCAGAGTTATGGATCAGCTAGAGCAAGAGAACAGAGAATTGAAAGAAGAGGTCGCCAGACTTGGCGCTTTGATGGAGCAACTTCTTGCTGCTCAGAATCAACCTGCTCAACCGCCTGCAACTCCTGTTCAGAGGACTGTCGTCTCTGAAATTGTAGCTCCGTCTGTGCCAGCCGCCAGCGCTCATTTTGCGTCTCACGCCATGCCAGCCGGGTTCCCTTGGGGTATGCCTCCAGGTTTCATGCCCGATATCCCTGCTCCAACCTTTGCTCACATGCCGGCATCTAGCCCGATCCCTGTTGCTGCTCCTCCTGTTGCGCATACTATGCCGAGGGTTGAAGTTACCATCTATCATTCCGAGCCGTCTGAGGGCCCAGACGTCAATGAGAAGATGGAAGCGATGAATGACCAATTCCTTGAGCTGAGGAAGGAATTGAAGACCCTCAGAGGTAAAGATCTGTTCGGCAAGTCTGCTGCCGAATTATGCCTTGTTCCCGGTGTGAAAATTCCAATCAAATTCAAAGTACCTGACTTTGAAAAATACAAAGGGAACACCTGTCCACTTGCTCACCTGGTCATGTACGCCAGGAAGATGTCAACCCAAACTGATAATGATCAGCTGTTGATTCATTATTTTCAAGACAGTTTATCGGGTGCTGCGCTCAGGTGGTATATGAGCTTGGATAGTGCTAATATTCGTTCCTTCAACGACCTTGGTGAGGCCTTCGTCAAGCAATACAAGTATAACGTCGATATGGCGCCTGACCGAGATCAACTCAGGTCCATGTCGCAGAAGGACAAGGAAACCTTCAAGGAGTACGCCCAGAGGTGGCGAGAGCTTGCTGCTCAAATTACTCCACCGCTGGAAGAGAAAGAGATGACTAAGATCTTCTTGAAGACTCTTAGTTCTTTTTATTATGAGCGGATGGTCGCTAGTGCTCCCTCTGATTTCACCGAGATGGTGAATATGGGGATGAGACTTGAAGAAGGTGTCCGTGAAGGACGTTTGGCGAAAGATGAAGGCTCTTCTAGCAAGAGGTATGGCTCGTTTGCTAAGAAGAAGGATGGGGAAGCACATGCTGTGCAATCCCATGGCAAATCAAGGAAACCTCCCGTTCAGAGGAAACCCGCGCGCCGTGCCAGTCATCAGCACCAGGTGGCTCATATAGCACCTGTATTCAGAGATAATCAGCAGGTTCAGCATCAGCCATATCAGCAGCCTCAGTATCAGCAACAACAACGTCCACAGCGACAGGCCTACCAGCCTCGTGGAAGCACGACCAATCAGGCTAATTTGAGTTATGACCGGAAGAAGATCAGCTTCGATCCTATCCCAATGTCATATGCAGAGTTATATCCCTCCTTGGTGGAGAGGAAATTGGTAACTCCCAGGGATCCTCCTGCTATTCCTGCAAATCCCCAATTGTGGTATAAACCAGATCAGCATTGTGTGTATCACTCCGGAGCTCCGGGCCATAATATTGAAAACTGTTATCCACTCAAGACTAAGGTTCAAGACCTGATGAGATGTGGAATTTTGAGCTTCGAAGATTCGGGCCCAAATGTCACCAAGAACCCATTGCCTTCGCATGGGAAGTCTGTGAATATGGTCCAGGGATGCCCTGGGAAATATAAAGTCAAATATGTTAGTCATATTCGACAGTCGTTGGTGGAATTACATCGGTTACTGTGTCAGTACAGCCACATGGAGCATGACCACGACAAATGCCGCATCTGTTCGGTGAACCACTTGGGTTGCAACCAGGTCCGCAGAGAGCTGCAAGAGCTGCTAGATGAGGGAACCATTGAGATTCTGCAGAATCGCAATGTCGATGAGGACGAACCGGAGGTTAATGTTATATCCCCCGTGTTCAAATTACCCGAGCCTGTTGTTATTCGCTATGATAGCAGCAAGCCGAAAGCTTCTCCCCCCTTGGTGATTAAACCTGCAGGCCCCGTGCCTTATTCTTCTGATAAAGCTATACCGTTCAGATACAACCCTGTTGCTGTGCAAGATGGGGTCGAAGTGCCTTCGCCCTCAACGGCTGTAACCAACATCGCTGATGTAAGCGGGTTGACCCGGAGTGGTCGTGTTTTCTCTGCACCTGCTAAAGCCCCTGTTGCTTCTGAATCTGCTGAGCGCCCGGTGGGGACCGCTGTTAATATTCAAAATCCGGCACTTGATGTTGCCAGACCCTCCTCCATACAAAAGACTCTCACTTCTTCAGTTGGCCCGAGTGGCATTATGAATGAAGAATCCGATGAGATGCTGAGGCTCATCAAGAAGAGCGAGTATAACGTTGTAGACCAGCTTCTACAAACGCCATCCAAAATCTCCATATTATCCTTGCTGTTGCATTCAGAACCCCATAGGGAGGCTCTGCAGAAAGTATTGGATTTGGCGTACGTTGATCACGACGTCACGATCGAGCAATTTGACCATATAGTTGCAAACATCACTGCTTGCAACACCTTGAGTTTTAGTGACGCTGATCTCCCAGAGGAGGGAAGAGACCACAACATGGCTTTACACATATCTCTAAACTGCAAATCAGATGCTATGTCCAACGTGCTGGTGGACACTGGATCATCATTAAATGTATTGCCAAAATCCACACTCTCCAGATTGTCGTATCAAGGTCCTCCTATGAGGCAGAGTGGGGTCGTTGTGAAAGCTTTTGATGGGTCGCGCAAGACCGTGATTGGGGAAGTTGATCTCCCTATCAAAATCGGACCAAGTGATTTCCAAGTTACCTTTCAGGTAATGGACATCCACCCATCTTATAGCTGTCTCTTAGGCAGACCATGGATTCACGAGGCTGGCGCCGTGACATCCACCCTACACCAGAAGCTGAAGTTCGTCAAGAACAAGAAACTGGTTGTGGTAGGGGGAGAAAAGGCTCTCCTGGTTAGCCACCTGTCTTCTTTCTCATATATTGACGCAGAGGATGAAGTTGGAACTCCGTTCCAAGCTTTATCTATTGATGAACCAATTGAGAAGAAGTCTCCATCATTCGCTTCCTACCGTGATGCAGAGCTGGCCATTGAGTGTGGTGCAGTAGCTGGTTTAGGGAAGGTGATCGAGCTGGAAGACAATAGATCCCGGGATGGCATTGGCTACTGTTCTGGGGCATATAATGAGCAAGGTCTGTTCACAAGTGGAGGATTCATCCATGACGATCAACCTGAAGAAGAAGCTGCTGCTATCTTGGAAGAGGATGCAGAAGATTTGAACAATTTTGTCATACCTGGTGGTGTCTGCCACAATTGGGTCGCTGTAGATGTTCCTACAGTCATCCATAGATCAGAGTAATTGTTCACTTTGTTTAAAACCCTTCTCCCATGCCAAAAGGAGAAGTGATGACATTGTTGGCAGCATATATACAATGATGTTTTCAGTCAATTAATGCATTGTTAAACATTTGTTTTTCCTTTGTTTTCACTTTTTGCCTTTTTTGCATGAAGTCAGTGATCACAAAAAACCCATAAAAACAAGAATAAAAGCAAAAAAAATTTCATCTGCATAATGATTTGCTTGTTTAAATTCTAAAGTCTTTCATTAACCAAAATCATTATGCAGGTTGATCCTAAAACCCATTGAACATAATGATCCAACGCCATCTCCCAATTTTGAGTCCCCCTGTATTCGAGGCAGAGGAAGATGATGTTGAAGGAATTCCTGATGAGATTACCCGTCTCCTTGAGCACGAGAAGAAGATCATTCAGCCGCACCTTGAAGATCTGGAAACAGTCAACTTGGGGTCTGAGGATTGCATCCGTCGGGTGAAGATTGGGGCACTTCTTGAAGAGTCTATCAAGAAGGATTTGATCGAATTGCTACGAGAATATTCCGATATCTTCGCTTGGTCATATGAAGACATGTCGGGCCTAGATACAGATATTGTGCAACATTTCCTGCCTTTGAAGCCTGAGTGCGTGCCAGTGAAGCAGAAGCTCAGAAGAACTCATCCAGATATGGCAGTGAAGATCAAAGAGGAAGTTCAGAAGCAAATTGATGCGGGGTTTCTGGTGACTTCTACATATCCTCAATGGGTGGCCAACATCGTGCCTGTTCCTAAGAAGGACGGAAAAGTCCGTATGTGCGTCGATTACAGAGATTTGAATAAAGCTAGTCCGAAAGATGATTTTCCTCTACCACACATTGACATGTTGGTAGACAATACAGCTAAATTCAAAGTTTTTTCCTTTATGGACGGATTTTCCGGATATAATCAAATCAAAATGGCACCAGAGGATATGGAGAAGACCACATTCATCACACCTTGGGGAACATTCTGTTATCGAGTGATGCCCTTCGGTCTGAAGAACGCCGGAGCCACGTATCAACGAGCTATGACTACCTTGTTTCATGATATGATGCACAAGGAGATAGAGGTCTACGTTGATGATATGATCGCTAAGTCCCGAACGGAAGTTGAGCATGTTGAGCATTTGTTGAAGCTTTTTCAGCGTCTGAGGAAGTTTAGACTTCGCCTGAATCCGAACAAATGTACATTCGGAGTCCGTTCCGGTAAGTTGTTGGGTTTTGTGGTAAGCGAAAGAGGTATTGAGGTTGATCCTGCCAAGGTCAAAGCAATACAAGAGATGCCTGCGCCCAAAACTGAAAAGCAAGTCCGAGGTTTTCTTGGCCGCCTGAATTACATTTCCAGATTTATATCCCACATGACTGCCACATGTGCGCCGATATTCAAGCTCCTCCGGAAAGACCAGTCTCATGATTGGACCGAGGATTGCCAGAAAGCTTTCGACAGTATCAAGGAATATCTGTCCGAACCTCCGATTTTGTCTCCGCCTGTGGAAGGAAGACCTCTGATTATGTATTTGACCGTTCTTGAAGACTCGATGGGTTGTGTCCTCGGTCAACAAGATGAATCAGGGAAGAAAGAATTTGCTATCTACTACCTCAGTAAGAAGTTTACTGATTGTGAGTCTCGGTACTCTATGCTTGAGAAGACGTGCTGTGCTTTAGCTTGGGCTGCTAAGCGTTTACGCCAGTACATGATAAATCATACAACTTGGTTGATATCCAGAATGGATCCAATTAAGTATATTTTCGAAAAGCCTACTTTAACTGGGAGGATTGCCCGTTGGCAGATGTTGTTGTCTGAGTATGATATCGAGTATCGAGCTCAGAAATCTAGCAAAGGTAGTATTTTGGCTGACCATTTAGCGCACCAGCCAATTGAAGATCATCAGTCTGTTCAGTATGACTTCCCTGACGAGGAGATTCTGTATTTGAAGATGAAAGATTGCGATGAGCCTACACTTGATGAAGGTCCGGAACCTGGTTCCAGATGGACAATGGTGTTCGATGGCGCTGTAAAACAGTACGGAAATGGAATTGGGGCAGTAATCATTACTCCTCATGGCACGCATATTCCGCTTACAGCAAGGCTAACTTTCAAATGCACGAATAATATGGCAGAGTATGAGGCTTATATTATGGGACTTGAAGAGTGTATTGATTTGAGAATCAAACATCTTGATGTGTATGGTGATTCGGCCCTGGTTGTCAATCAGATCAAGGGTGAATAGGAGACGAATCAGCCAAGTCTCATTCCTTACAGAGATTATGCAAGAAGGATTTCGACTTTCTTTACAAAAGTTGATTTTCATCATATTCCTCGAGAGGATAATCGGATGGCAGACGCTCTTGCTACGCTTGCCTCAATGATTGTTGTCAAGTATTAGAATGAAGTTCCCAATATTGCCGTGATGCGCTTGGATAGACCAGCTCACGTATTTGCAGTCGAAGAAGTAAATGATGACAAGCCTTGGTATTTTGATATCAAGAATTTCCTCCAGAACCAGGTCTACCCGCCTGGGGCATCTGTAAAAGATAGGAAAACTTTGAGAAAGCTGTCAAGCAGTTTCTACCTCAGTGGTGAAGTGCTGTATAAAAGAAATTTTGACATGGTTTTGCTCAGATGCGTGGATAGACATGAAGCAAACCTGTTGATGACTGAGGTCCATGAGGGTTCATTTGGTACTCATTCCAATGGACATGCCATGGCTAAGAAGATGTTAAGAGCAGGCTACTATTGGTTGACAATGGAGTCTGACTGCTGCAAATATGTGAAGAAATGCCACAAGTGTCAGATTTATGCGGATAAGATTCATATTCCTCCGACACTTCTGAATGTGATTTCATCACCATGGCCTTTCTCTATGTGGGGAATCGACATGATCGGCATGATTGAGCCGAAAGCGTCCAACGGACACAGGTTTATTCTCGTAGCAATTGACTACTTCACCAAATGGGTTGAGGCCGCTTCGTATGCGAATGTGACCAGACAGGTGGTTGTGAAGTTTATTAAGAACCAGCTGATTTGCCGTTATGGTGTGCCAGATAAGATCATTACTGATAATGGATCTAATCTGAATAATAAGATGATGGATGAGTTGTGCGCTGAATTCAAGATTGCACACCATAATTCCTCTCCCTACAGACCTAAGATGAATGGGGCTGTTGAAGCTGCTAATAAGAATATCAAGAAGATTATCCAGAAGATGACTGTCACGTACAAAGATTGGCATGAGATGCTGCCATTTGCTTTGCATGGATATCGTACGTCTGTACGCACTTCAATAGGGGCAACCCCTTTCTCTCTTGTTTACGGCATGGAGGCTGTTCTCCCAGTAGAGGTGGAGATCCCATCAATGAGAGTCTTGATGGAAGCCAAGTTGACTGATGCTGAATGGATTCAGAGTCGTTATGACCAGTTGAATTTGATTGAAGAGAAACGATTGACTGCCATGTGCCATGGTCAGTTGTATCAGCAGAGAATGAAGAAAGCATTCGATAAGAAGGTCAAGCCTCGTGTGTTCCGAGAAGGTGACCTCGTGCTCAAGTAAGTCTTGTCTTTCGTGCCCGATTCCAGGGGCAAGTGGACTCCGAACTACGAGGGTCCATATGTTGTTAAGAGAGCCTTTTCCGGCGGAGCTTTGATGCTTACAACAATGGATGGGGAGGATTTCACTCGTCCTGTGAATTCAGATGCAGTCAAGAAATACTTTGCCTAAAAAAAAGTATATGCAAATGAAAAACAGAATGGCTCGCTAAGCTGAAAACCCGAAAGGGCGGCTTAGGCAAAAATGAGCGTCTCGGTGGAGAACCCGCAAGGGTAGTCCAGGCAAAAATTAGAGACTTGAAAAAAGAAAGCATATTTACATCCCGCTAGATTGAGTACCTCACTCTGGGGCAATCTAGGCAAAAATTAGGGATTTGGCAAAGTAACTGCATCCTGACAAGACTTTCTGCTTCGCAGCCGTCTTTTCGTCAGAAGATTCTCGATTCGTCGTCAACTGAAGCTTCGCATACATCGAGATTCAAATTGGTAGAGAAAGGATCATTATGTTCAATGTAGCCCTCTTCCAATATATATCACTGATTTCAAAGTTGTACAGATCTATGGAGTCTTGCCATTTGCAGGCTACCATTCCATCAAATAAATTTGAGCTTTTATCCAATTATTCGTACTCTTATTTGTTTCAATTCAACAAATGTTTTGCATATTTTAATTGATAAAATGTCATTGTTTTAAACAAATAAATTTTTTCAAAATTGTTGTTTTAAACAAAGTGAATATTCACAATGACAAAAGGATACTCAGGGATGTCTCAGTGCTCTCCCGAGGGTGGCATGATTCCCAACAGGTAAGACAGTTGTTCGTATTCCTGGCATTTGAGTGTATCCTCTTTCTCCCGCTTTATTGTTGGGGTTGTTCCCCAAGCAGAGGTGGTTGTTGAAGACTCAGTTTCTTCTCCAGCAGTAATCTTCCCAGCATGGTTGTTCTCATTGTGGTAGATTCAGTGGTTGATGGGTTGATATCCCGATACCTTACCGCTTTCCTCAGCATTGTCGCAAGCAGAGCTGTTGGTAGGGTTGTTCCCCAGTATAGTCGCGAGCAGAGATGTTGATTGAAGACTTCGCGTTCTTCTCCAGCAGTAGTCTCTCCAGTGCAGTTGCCAGCAGAATTGTTGTGTTTCTCCTCAGCATGATTGCTTTCCATTTTTTTCCCAGCTTAGTCTGCAGAATGGTTGTTGTGGCAGTTTATGCCTGTTGAAAGTTATCTCACTCCCCAGTAGGGTCGGTTGGTGGCTCTAGCATCCCAAAGATTGGAATGATTTCCTGATTTACTCTTGATCCTCAGTAGAGTGGCTATTTGCAGAATCTACTTGTGTGATCCGTCGGATGTATGTTCTCCCCGAGTAGAGTGGCTTGTTGCAGAATCTACTTGTGTGGTGCTTTCTCCTTCAGTGGGTTGTTCCCCAAGAAGGATAGCTGACAGTTCTTCCCCAGTAGAGTTGCTTGTGCAGTTAGATTCTACTCGGATGATTCTCCTTCAGTGGGTTGTTCCCTGGAGTTGTTTGGAGTTGCTTTTGCAGCAGTTCTTGGTTGAGCCATGAACTCTTGTTTCTCAGTTGATACTGATCCCCTGCAGATTCTCTTTGTTTCCCCTGCAGTATCCGCAGGTCTTTGCTTTACAGCATGTGGATCTCTAGCAGATTGGCTTTCCAGTTGGTTTTTCCCCTGGAAGTATAGTACCGGGCGTTTAGTTCCTGGGCCTGTTTGTGTTAGAATTGTCTGTTTTGTCAGCATTCATCAAACATAAATCACGCATATTCATGCATATTCGTAAACATTCAGATATTCATGTTGCATTGTTTGCCATATATCTTTTGTTTGTTATCTCCTGCTTTGGGTGATATAGATCTCCTTATAGATCTTCCCAAGCAGATGTCGGGTGTTTAAATCTCTCCATATAGAGTCAGCCCCATAAGCAGAAAGTATCTGTATTTCCCTTCTGCAGTTCCCCACTGAGATGTGTCCTCGTGGATGACGGTTTCTTCCGTTTCCTCCCAACACATATATTGGGATGGATTTTCCTATTGAGTTATATCCTCATAGGACGTGTTTTGTTTCAGTCTGTCTTTTCGGATCAATCCCGAATTCGCGTCTTGTCAGCTGTTTCTTGTGCTTCCCTGTGGAAGAAATGGATGGTTTGCCCAGTAACCGACATTAATTCCTTTATCCCCAGCGAAGTTTTGTTGGGCCTCTACCCAGTAACCGGTAGTTGTAAGTCCTATGTTCCTTGCTTCTTGGCAGAATTGGTGGTTATATACCTTTTATTCCTCAAGCAAGAGTTGTTGGTTTTCTACCCAGTAGTCGGTAGTCGTAAATCCTATTTGCCTGCTCTCCAGCAGTTTGTGGTTTGTTATAGACCCTATTTTGTTTCCCGTGCGGATTTGTGATTCGTTCCATCCCCACGCGGAGTTGTTGGTCTTCTACCCAGTATTCGGTAGATGTAAACCCTAATTTGTGGTTATTCTCACCAGAGTATGGCTACTACCCCGTATTCGGTAGTTGTAAGTCCTATCTCTTTTCCCCTCGCAGAGGTAACCTTTGTGGTTCGTCCTGGTTGATGGTGGATTTTCTGTTGTTGTGGTTTCATCCCTAACAGAGTTTGCGTTTCCCGGTGGTATAAGTTGAATAAGTGCTCAGTATTTGGCCTTTATTCACCCTATCCCCAGTTGAACCTGTGGTCTTCTACCCCGTATTCGGTAGTTGTAGATCCCATGTTGTGATTGTTCTCCCCATCGGAGTTTGTGCCTTATGGTACGAGTGGATAAATTGCCGGTTGCTTGCAATTTTATCCCAGCTGAGTTGTTGGTTTCTACCCAGTAGTCGGTAGTGTTAACCTCTTGTTTCCTCAGCCAGATTTTTGGTATTCTACCCCGTATTCGGTAGTTGTAAACCCTAATTTCTCCCCTTTGCAGAGTTAACCTTGTTGTTCATCCTAACCGATGATGGTTACTCTTTGTGGTTATCTTCATTCAGTATTTGATGTTGATATTCCTCCTTTTGCTTATGGATAATTGTCGGATGCTAGCAATTTATCCCCAGCAAGTTGTCTTCTGGATCATTGCCGTATGCTCGCAATGTTATCCCTTTGAAGTCTCCAATGGGTCTTTTCACCGTTTGATAGTGATTTGTTCCCCGGATCATTGACTGTTTATCGATGTATCCCCAGCCAGTCCCTGTGGATGATTGCCGGATGCTTGCAATTCATCCTCAGCGGATCGCCTTTCATTTACCCGTTTGCTCGGTAATGATTGTTGCTCCCTTTTGATTGGTCATCATTATATACCTAGTTTTGGTATCCCGATGCCTTTCTATTTCGGTCGATTTATCCTTTATTAACCCAGTAACCGGTTGTGGATAATCTTCCATGCGAGTATGTTATCCACGTTCTGACGGTAATGGATAATATATCTTATGCACTCTTCATTCGAAGCCTTTGTGTTTCCCTAGTCGAGTAAGATTCGTTATTTCCCTTTGCGGAGTCGAATGTTTGTTGTTTGGATGATTGCCGGATGCTTGCAATTTATCCCCTTTGAGTTGTCTTTCGTTTACCCGGATGCTTGGTATCGATTGTCTCTCTTTTTGGTTAGTCACCTATTATATACTTCGGTATCTCTGGTGCCTTTTGTAACACCCTTCTAAATACCCCAAATATTTAATTAAAATAGCAGTATATCATCAGAGTAATTATGCCCTTAAGGGTGTCACACAATCATTTCACACCATTTTCCAAAATATCCTGTCATGCTCATTTATTTAATCAAATAAAATATTTGCATAATACGCAGCGGATACAGATCAATCGATCATTCAAAAACATGTAACTCATACATGTAAAATCATTCAACAACCAATAATGAAAAGAAGACAAAACATCCCGTCCCGATGTTACATCTATCAGAGCATGACCCACTAAGGAATTACACTAGACTCCGAACATTAGCTTCTACTCAACTCACTGCTCGTTACCTGAAAAATAGTTGTAAGGGTGAGTTCCTCAATCGATATAATAAGCATTATAAATTAACATGTAATGCCAAGTAATTTAACACATTGATCACCCTAATCACATCGCACATTCGGTAACGGCACATCAATTCAAATATCATACTCAACACAAATACAACTCATGCTCATACTCAATATCAATACAAACACACGTATAATATTGGAATACATCCATTCATATTATACGCCATACACATATTATGCAATGAGACTCCATGCATGCGGTACCGACTATTTGTGAACATATAGTTCAACCTCACCGACCAAATCCAGGTACGTCTACCAAGCTCACTAGTCCCACTCATTTGAGACCTAGTGACTCACTCACTAATTCCTCACCATGGGAATTAGCTACCACCCCCAACGGGCCATGAAATGCACGCTAATCACCTAGCATGCAAACATCAACAACAGTCCAAAATGACTAACTCACTAATTCCTCACCATGGGAATTAGCTACCACCATAAAGGCCACAATATGCATGCTAATCACCTAGCAATGCTAAATCATCAACCACAATTCAAGAATAGACATATGCTCACACTCTAAGCCATAAAACAGTCTATTCACAAATGCACACATAACTGATTCATTCACAGCATCATGCATACCATCACACATAATCAATATTTTATCACATAAGCATATCATATCATGCCAAATAACAACCACAGTATTAGCACACTCTACTAATACCTATACTACTCAAAACAACGGGAATTGATCCCTAATATATCATACATCAGCTGAATTACGTTACCCAGCTGAACAGTGAAAAACTGCACAACAACAGCTCAGGAAACTCACAATCCTGCCCATACGCGTATTGCCTATTCCCATACGCGTATGGCCCATTTCCACGCCAATCCCATACGCGTATCACCTGTCTCATACGCGTATGCTACGCGTACCACTTCCCCATACGCGTACCAACAGAGACCAAACCACGTTCAAAACCTCATCTTCCTCATCCATACGCGTATTGCCTAGTGCCATACGCGTACCAGGCCATCTCATACGCGTATTGCCTAGTGCCATACGCGTATGACCAGAAACCAGAATTTCCAGATCTGCTATGGCTTTCTCTGCTACGAGATCTATCCAATTCAACCTTCCACAGTCCAATTTTTACACAGTATTCGTTCATATCATCTAACACAAATCATAACTTATTCAATCTCACAAATCCTAACACTATTGCATCTAATTCCTACGAGTTTCCTTCAATTTTAATCCAAATTCGTTCATCCCAAAAGTTCACAATTTCAGCACAATTATTCCAATCAGAGGTAAATCAATGGTTTATCACTACCCATGACATATTATCCCATAATACCCATTAAACGATGATAAACCCCCCTTACCTGAGTCAATCCGGCAAATCTCGGAGCTCCAAGCTTTTCCTTCCTTCAACCCTTGTTCTCTTGCTCTTTTTCCACTTTCTGTCTCTTTTCCTTTTCACGTGAAAATAACTCTTTTTACCAAATGGAACCTTTTTACTGATTTCTACTTTTATTCCAATAATAATAAAAATAATCCAATAATAATAATATTCCAATTATTTAATTAAATTAATAAATATATTATTAACTCAATTTAAATAATTATCTTATTTTATCGGGGTGTTACAACTCTCCCCCACTAAAAGAGTTTTCGTCCTCGAAAACATACCTCAAGTGAATAACTCAGGATAAGACTCCTTCATCTGACTCTCAAGTTCCCAAGTCACATTGCCACCTGCTGGTCCTCCCCAAGCTACCTTTACCAAAGCAATCTCTTTACCCCGCAACTGCTTCAACTCTCGATCCTCGATCCTCATAGGTGATGTTTCAACAGTCAGGTTATCTCTCACCTGTACATCATCTATTTGGACTACATGCGACGGATCATGAATGTACCTCCTCAGCTGAGACACATGAAAAACCTCATGCAAATTCGCAAGCGACGGCGGTAAGGCGATACGATAGGCTACCTCCCCTATCCTCTCCAAAATCTGATAAGGACCAATAAATCGAGGTGTCAACTTCTTCGACTTCAAAGCTCGACCAACACCAGTTATCGGAGTAACACGGAGAAACACATGATCTCCCTCTTGGAACTCAAGTGACTTCCTCTTCTTGTCGTGATAGCTCTTCTGACGACTCTGAGCAATCCTCATCTTCTCCTGAATCATCTTAATCTTTTCCGTAGTTTGTTGAACAATCTCCGGTCCAACCACAACACTCTCACCGGACTCATACCAACATAAAGGTGTCCGACATCTCCTACCATACAAAGCTTCAAACGGTGTCATACCAATGCTCGAATGAAAACTATTGTTGTAGGTAAACTCAATCAAAGGCAAATAACAATCCCAAGCACCTCCCTTTTCCAAAACACAAGCCCTCAAAAGATCCTCTAGTGACTGAATCGTCCTCTCAGTCTGACCATCAGTCTGCGGATGATATGCAGAACTCAATCTCAGCTTAGTTCCCAAAGCCCTTTGCAAACCTTCCCAGAACTTCGATGTAAATCTAGGATCTCTGTCCGAAACAATACTCGACGGAATACCATGCAAACTTACAATCTTCTCAATATACAACTCAGCTAATCTCTCTAACGGATAATCCATTCTGATCGGAATGAAATGAGCCGATTTTGTCAATCTGTCAACAATCACCCAAATAGCTTCAAAATTCTTAATCGTCCTCGGTAAACCAGAAACAAAATCCATACTGATACTGTCCCACTTCCACTCTGGAATAGCCAACGGTTGCATTAGCCCAGACGGCTTCTGATGCTCAATCTTCGACTTCTGACAAGTCAAACAAGAATAAACAAAACTTGCAATTTCTCTTTTCATTCCCGGCCACCAAAATAACTTTTTCAAATCATGATACATCTTCGTAGCTCCAGGATGAATACTTAGGCCACTACGATGTCCTTCCTCAAGAATACTCTTCTTAAGCTCGGTAACATCTGGAATACACACCCGATTACCAAATTTCAAAACACCATTCTCATCAACTCTGAATTCACCACCTTGACCTTGATTCACTAGAGTCAACTTATCAACCAAAAGCACATCGGATTTCTGACCCTCTCTAATCTCATCCAGAATACCACTCGTTAACTTCAACATTCCCAATTTAACACTATTGTGAGTACTCTCACACACCAAACTCAAGTCTCTAAACTGCTCAATTAAATCCAATTCCTTAACCATTAACATAGACATATGCAATGATTTCCGACTTAATGCATCAGCTACTACGTTTGCTTTACCCGGATGGTAATTCAAACCAAAGTCATAATCCTTCAGAAATTCTAACCATCTCCTCTGTCTCATATTCAGCTCTTTCTGATCAAACAAATACTTTAAACTTTTATGGTCGCTGAAAACCTCAAATCTTGACCCGTACAAGTAATGCCTCCATAACTTCAGAACAAAAACCACAGCTGCCAACTCTAAATCGTGTGTCGGATAGTTCCTCTCATGAACCCTCAGCTGTCTCGAAGCATAAGCTATAACCTGCTTATTCTGCATCAACACACCACCCAAACCCAACAATGAAGCATCACAGTAAACCTCAAATGGTTCTGACGGACTTGGTAATATCAAAATAGGAGCAGTAGTTAACCTTCTCTTTAACTCTTGGAAACCTTCTTCACACTTTGAGTCCCAAACAAACGCTTGCCCCTTTCTAGTCAACATCGTTAACGGTAACGCCAACTTAGAAAATCCTTCAATGAACTTCCTATAATAACCTGCAAGTCCAAGAAAACTCCTTATCTCAGAAACTGACTTCGGAGCTTCCCACTTAGATACCGCTTCTATCTTAGAAGGATCAACAGCAACACCACCTCTTGAAATCACATGACCAAGAAAACTAACTTCTTCTAACCAAAATTCACACTTAGAGAGTTTAGCAAATAACTTCTTTTCTCGTAGAACTCCTAACACCACTCTCAAATGCTCGGCATGCTCTTCTTCAGATTTCGAATACACCAAAATATCGTCAATAAACACCACAACAAACTGATCTAGGTACGGATGGAAAATTCTATTCATATACTCCATGAATACTCCAGGCGCATTAGTCACACCAAAAGGCATTACAGAATACTCATAATGTCCATACCTTGTTCTGAAAGCAGTCTTCTGAATATCCTCAGTTTTCACACGTATCTGATGATACCCAGATCTCAAATCTATCTTGCTGAACACACTCGCACCAACCAACTGATCCATCAAATCATCAATCCTCGGCAAAGGATACCGATTCTTGATCGTCACTTTATTCAGTTGCCTGTAATCCACACACAACCTCATAGTACCTTCTTTCTTCTTAACCAACAACACTGGTGCACCCCACGGTGACACACTCGGACGAATAAATTTCTTATCCAACAGATCTTCCAACTGACTCTTCAATTCAGTTAACTCAACAGCAGACATACGGTACGGAGCCATCGATATCGGTCTAGTACCAGGTACTAAATCAATCGAGAACTCAACTTCACGCTCTGGTGGCAATTCATTCACTTCTTCAGGAAACACATCAGGAAAATCACACACCACAGCTAGATCGCAAATCACCAGTTTATCTTTAGCCTCCAAAGTCGATAACAGCATAAACAACTCTGCCCCATCTGCTACTTCCTCATTCACCTGCCTTGCAGATAGAAACAAACTCTTCCCTTCCTCAATCTCAGGAAAGATCACAGTCTTATCAAAACAATTGATATAGACTCGGTTAACCACCAACCAGTTCATACCCAAGATAACATCAATCTGCACTAATGGAAGACACACTAGGTCCATCCCAAAGTCTCTACCAAAAATACTCAAAGGACAATTTAAACAAACTGAAGTAGTAGTCACTGAACCCTTCGCAGAAGTATCAATCACCATACTACCATGCATCTCAGATATCTCTAACTTAAGTTTCACAGCACAATCCAAAGATATAAAGGAATGAGTCGCACCTGTGTCAATAATAGCTACAAGAGGAAAGCCATTAATATAACACGTACCTCGGATCAAACGATCATCTGCAGCAGTCTCAGAACCCGATAAAGCAAAGACCTTGCCTCCCGACTGGTTCTCTCTCTTCGGCTTAGGACACTGTGGACTGATATGACCCACCTCTCCACAGTTGAAACAAGTCACAGTCTTCATCCGGCACTCTGCAGCCAAGTGACCACCCTTTCCACACTTAAAACACTTCTTCTCATTACTGGTACATTCATGGATACGATGCCCAGCCTGACCACATCTGTAACACTTAGCAGGGGCACTGGAGTCTCCCCCACTAGGCCTCTTCATCCCACTCTGTCGCTGGAAACCTTTGCCAGCTGCATACGGTTTCCCACGATCATTCTGATTCTTGCCTTTCCTATCAACCCTCTGCTGATAGCTCTCCGCTCTGGCTTTGGTATCCTGTTCAAAAATCCTGCAACAGTCAACCAAATCAGAAAACACTCTAATCCGCTGATACCCAATAGCCTGCTTGATCTCGGGACGCAACCCGTTCTCAAACTTCACACACTTTGAAAATTCCCCAGTGGCCTCGTTATAGGGAGTGTAATACTTTGACAGCTCTGTGAACTTAGCAGCATACTCAGTAACAGACCGGTTGCCCTGCTTCAATTCCAAGAACTCTATCTCTTTCTTTCCTCTAACATCCTCTGGAAAATACTTCCTCAGGAATCTCTCTCTGAACACCGCCCAAGTGATCTCAGCATTCCCAGCAGATTCCAACTCAGTACGGTTAGCAACCCACCAGTCATCTGCTTCTTCTGACAGCATATGCGTACCGAACCTGACCTTCTGGTTATCGGCACACTCAGTCACTCGGAAGATCCTCTCGATCTCCTTCAACCACTTCTGAGCGCCATCTGGATCGTATGCTCCCTTGAACATTGGAGGATTGTTCTTCTGGAACTCACTCAGTTGACGAGCAGCTCCCATTCCCACAACATTCGGATTTCCTCCAAGTACTCCAGCTAGCATACCCAGAGCCTCAGCAATTGCAGCATCATCTCTATCTCTTCCAGCCATCTCTATTCTGAAAACCCAACAAGCTAAAACAATAAGTACTGATAGGGTTACACAACACCTATCCCGTACAGGGAACAGAATAATTACGACTCGACTCGACCGACTATGCTCTGATACCACTAATGTAACACCCTTCTAAATACCCCAAATATTTAATTAAAATAGCAGTATATCATCAGAGTAATTATGCCCTTAAGGGTGTCACACAATCATTTCACACCATTTTCCAAAATATCCTGTCATGCTCATTTATTTAATCAAATAAAATATTTGCATAATACGCAGCGGATACAGATCAATCGATCATTCAAAAACATGTAACTCATACATGTAAAATCATTCAACAACCAATAATGAAAAGAAGACAAAACATCCCGTCCCGATGTTACATCTATCAGAGCATGACCCACTAAGGAATTACACTAGACTCCGAACATTAGCTTCTACTCAACTCACTGCTCGTTACCTGAAAAATAGTTGTAAGGGTGAGTTCCTCAATCGATATAATAAGCATTATAAATTAACATGTAATGCCAAGTAATTTAACACATTGATCACCCTAATCACATCGCACATTCGGTAACGGCACATCAATTCAAATATCATACTCAACACAAATACAACTCATGCTCATACTCAATATCACACAAACACACGTATAATATTGGAATACATCCATTCATATTATACGCCATACACATATTATGCAATGAGACTCCATGCATGCGGTACCGACTATTTGTGAACATATAGTTCAACCTCACCGACCAAATCCAGGTACGGCTACCAAGCTCACTAGTCCCACTCATTTGAGACCTAGTGACTCACTCACTAATTCCTCACCATGGGAATTAGCTACCACCCCAACGGGCCATGAAATGCACGCTAATCACCTAGCATGCAAACATCAACAACAGTCCAAAATGACTAACTCACTAATTCCTCACCATGGGAATTAGCTACCACCATAAAGGCCACAATATGCATGCTAATCACCTAGCAATGCTAAATCATCAACCACAATTCAAGAATAGACATATGCTCACACTCTAAGCCATAAAACAGTCTATTCACAAATGCACACATAACTGATTCATTCACAGCATCATGCATACCATCACACATAATCAATATTTTATCACATAAGCATATCATATCATGCCAAATAACAACCACAGTATTAGCACACTCTACTAATACCTATACTACTCAAAACAACGGGAATTGATCCCTAATATATCATACATCAGCTGAATTACGTTACCCAGCTGAACAGTGAAAAACTGCACAACAACAGCTCAGGAAACTCACAATCCTGCCCATACGCGTATTGCCTATTCCCATACGCGTATGGCCCATTTCCACGCCAATCCCATACGCGTATCACCTGTCTCATACGCGTATGCTACGCGTACCACTTCCCCATACGCGTACCAACAGAGACCAAACCACGTTCAAAACCTCATCTTCCTCATCCATACGCGTATTGCCTAGTGCCATACGCGTACCAGGCCATCTCATACGCGTATTGCCTAGTGCCATACGCGTATGACCAGAAACCAGAATTTCCAGATCTGCTATGGCTTTCTCTGCTACGAGATCTATCCAATTCAACCTTCCACAGTCCAATTTTTACACAGTATTCGTTCATATCATCTAACACAAATCATAACTTATTCAATCTCACAAATCCTAACACTATTGCATCTAATTCCTACGAGTTTCCTTCAATTTTAATCCAAATTCGTTCATCCCAAAAGTTCACAATTTTCAGCACAATTATTCCAATCAGAGGTAAATCAATGGTTTATCACTACCCATGACATATTATCCCATAATACCCATTAAACGATGATAAACCCCCCTTACCTGAGTCAATCCGGCAAATCTCGGAGCTCCAAGCTTTTCCTTCCTTCAACCCTTGTTCTCTTGCTCTTTTTCCATTTTCTGTCTCTTTTCCCTTTTCACGTGAAAATAACTCTTTTTACCAAATGGAACCTTTTTACTGATTTCTACTTTTATTCCAATAATAATAATAAAAATAATCCAATAATAATAATAATTCCAATTATTTAATTAAATTAATAAATATATTATTAACTCAATTTAAATAATTATCTTATTTTATCGGGGTGTTACACCTTTTCCTTTCGAGTGTATTATTCACGGTCTGCCGGTAATGAATAATATATCTCTTGCGCTCTTTGGTTGGAATCCTTTGTTGATCTTCCCCCAGTAGAGTAAGATTCGTATTCTTTGTAGAATCGAATATCTGTCCTTTAACCAGTTTGTGTTTTGGATAATGAGTGTTTTGGCATATATACCAATTCACATTTTCGGTAGATCACCTATTATATACTTCGGTATCTCTGGTGCTTCTTACCACGCGAGTATATTATCTACGGTCTGCCGGTAATAGATGATATATCTCATGCGAGTATTCTATCCACGTTCTGACGGTAATGGATATTATATCTCATGCGCTCTTTGGGTTTGTGTCCCCATTTGAGTAAGATTCGTTTTCCCGTTGTGGATTCGAACGTCCATCCTGTAAGTCGATTTGCTTTTTCAAGCCCTCCTTTCGGATGATGAGTGTCTTGGCATATATACCAATTCACGTCTTTTGGTAGGTCACCTATTATATACTCCGGTATCTCTGGTGTCTCTTCCTTTTCGAGTATATTATTCACGGTCTGCCGGTAATGAATAATATGTCTCATGCACTCTTGGGTCAATCTGTTGATTGTTTTCTCCGCAGAGTAAGATTCATATTCCTTGTGGAATTGAGTATCCATCCTGTAAACAAGTCTGCTGTTCTAGCCTCCTTCAGGGGGATGAGTGTCTTGGCATATATACCAATTCACGTTTCGGTCGGTCACCTATTATATACTTCGGTATCCCTGGTGTTCCTTCCTTTCTGCTCCCTATTATGACCTTGGTCCCTTGTGGAGTCAGATTTCCCTGAGTTGATGTGCCTTCTTCAGGTCTTTCTCAGATGTTTGGATTGATTGATATCTCTCACCCTTATACTGGTCTTAGATAATCATTCTTCCTGAGTTTGTTGCCCTTATACCGGTGGCATCTCATCCTTTGGTTTCCCCTGGAGAGTCTTTTTCTAGATTTCCCCAGCGGATTTGTATTGCTATTTGTGTTGCTGTATTGGTGTTATCCCCAGTACACGCATTTTGTGGGTCAGCTTGAGTCTTCCAATGGATTGTGTTCCCTGGAATTTCCTTCTCTCCCCAGTGTGAGTCCTTTCACTTCCCCAGTGAGGTCTCCAGTCTGATTTCTGTTATCCTAATCAGAGTCGTGTCTTGCGCACGTTATGTCAGTTTCGTTTTCCCCAACTCGGAGTCGTGTCCTGCTCACGCACTCTTTTTCTTTTATTATCCCCATGAGAGTCCTGTTAGAGTCTCTGTTCCTGGTGAGTGTATTACTCCGATGGATCGTCTTTTCTTCTGTGTGAATCATATTCCCCACAGAGTTTGTGTCTTTTACAAGCATACATCTGCATCGTGAGGTCTCTTAGGGACCAAAATTCGTCTCATTACTGTTATTTAAGCCCATTCTACCGCGTCGAGATGAAGATTTCTAAACTTCACTTCTCCGGCTAGAATGACCTTAAATAGGGGCATCTGTAAGACCCCAATTTTTGCCCTAAGATCCGTCATGGCCTCAAGACATCATATCATGTCATATCATTGCCTCAAGGATCATTTGTACACCTTTGCTTCCCTCCTAGTGGGTGGGTACCTTGTGAGTGTGATTCTTGATCACCAATCATGTATAGCATTTGTATATCATTGCTTCTCAATTGTTCACTAACCAAAAGTACAAAAATATTGTCATCTAACCTTGTTTCTTGTAGCTGAAGCAATCATCAGTCAAACAGTCAAAAGCAAGCCATTGAGCAACAGATGGTGGCCATTCTTGAAGAATTTGGGCACCATGATCATTAATTAAAAGTTCATATGAGTTGTGACATCATTTTGGATCAAGATCTCATGTGGTAGAGGCTTGAAATTCATCAAAACATGGCCCAGTCAACCAAAACCCTAGTAAAGTCAACTGTGGTCAACTGTACATTTAATCAGGAATTTGAAGGTGTGAGATGGTTGGAAATGTCTCATTCATGTCCATATGAGCTTCATTTGGCATTTCAAAGGTCAAGAGTGAAGGATTTGAGGTCAGACAAAAAGTTTCCCAAAATGGAAATGACCTGTAATTCTCACCTGCCAAAAATGGAAAGTTATGCTCCTCAAAATTACATCATGAACCAAGCTTCAAATCAAAATTTGTCCAACATGAAAGTTGAAGATCTTGATCTCACCTTTATAAAAAGTCCAAGAACACTCATTTCTCATTTATGGTTGGCAAGTTGTGATCAAATCATTTTCAGAAAATGCCTAAATTCAAAGTGGCATAACTTTCACATGGAATGGCCAAATTGGATGGTTCTTCTTTGAGCAAACCACATTTGATGTGTACTATCCAAATCCATCATTACATTTTACCAAAAACCTTCACATAAAAAGGTCATTTTTTAAGTGAACCATTTAAAAATTGGTGGGAAAAAAGTCCAAATTTCAAAATACAAGGAATTTTCACATGGGACAAATTCCAATAGCTTCCAAATGCATTTTATGACTTGCTTGAGGTGAAAAAACACTGTTACATTGATCCAAACTATCCAAGGGCAAAAAGGCCAAAGTGCATTACAAGCTCATTTTCACTAATCATCCAATTTTGTGCTAATCATGATTAAAGAGTGGATTAAGAGCATGTATAAAAGCCTAATTCTAACAGAATTGAAGAGGATAATCACTTTTTCAGATCCAATCCAAAAACTCTCAAATTCTCTCAAAATTCTCCAAGTTTCACATTCACTTTTTTCTTGAATTCATCAATAATTCTCCATTGTTTTTGCGAATTCTTGGTTGAGTCTTCATGTGCAGGTGATGTTGAAGTTCTGTTGAAGCAATTGGAGAAGAAAACCGTCCAAAACTCCAACTGTGCAAAGCTTCCTCTTCAATGGCAGTTGGCAAGATCCATTGATTTGTGCACTCGTGAGCTAAACAATCATCACCAATCATCTTCCTGATCAATATTCTCCATCTGTTTCACACCAATCGGAGCTGAATCGCGCGGATTTCACACGACACCATCGAGAAGGTAAGAATTCGAATCCTTTAATCCATGAAATCTTGATATGCTTCTCGTAGATCTTGCAACGTAGAGTAGATTGCAGCTTGAATCATGAAATTTCGTTGAGTATTGAATGAGAAATCTGGATTAGAACATTTAGATGCAAAACTTTCTTGGATCGAATCTTTTTCTGTGTTAAATGTTTGATGAAATTGAATGGATATTGTTGATGTACGTTGCATGCCGGTTCCAACGGTATACGGTTTGTGCGTTTTGGTTGAGAATCGCTCATAACCGCATCTGGTGATGAAGAACGACGTTGAAGTTCTTCAAAATTCTGGAAAAACCCGCGTTTGATCCGTCATTCTCGCCTGGCCATTTCAAATCTCGTTTCCCTCCGGAATGGACCAATGGCGAGCCGCCAGCGCTTTTAATGGAACTGCGTCGTTTTGGGCCAGGACGCGGTAATTACAAAAATGCCATCCGTAATTAATTAAATCCATTAATTCATTAAATAAACATTTCATAATTTAATCAAACTTCAAAAAATCATAACTTAATCAATTTTAATCCAAACTAGGTGGGAATTTTTTTGTTGATCTCAGAATTTTGTCTAGTTTTTTTTAGGCATAGTAACTCAAGTTGTGCCTGGTGACTTTTTGGATTGGCTTAATGATCTTTGACATGTGTGCATTATATGTATGTTTCACCATTTTAATCATAAAATGATGATGCATTGTCCAAAATGAATGAAATTTCACATGCTTGTTCTTGACTCATGTCTGTTGATTTTGATGTATAGTTTGCAATTTTTGGATACCTGGATTGGTAGATATGATATAATATTTTTGAGTGTGACAATGTGTGTCACACTATGCTATGCTAGGTTCATGATTTTATTTTCCATGCTTATGCTAGGCCAATGGATCTGATTTTTTGCATGTGATATCATATACATGTCTAGTTTCACCATGATTTTTTGTAGTATTTGTTGATACATTTCCTATTTAATTGGTATTTTTGTTTGCTGTTTACCATTTTGTGAACCTTGTTTGAGTGATTGACTTCCATAGCTTGTAAAATGCTCATTTCTTATCATATGGAAGTGAAATTTGGGGGAGTGTTCCTTAACATGTTTAGCTTCACATTGGCTTTGGTCCCATTCATTTCTCATTTTTTCTCACTGTTTTACAATTGGTTGAAGTTGACATTTGCTTTGTGACCTATTTTAGGTTGATTTGTGCATACCATGATTTGGTGAATTTAATTTCCATACTTCCACTTGTCCAAATGGCATGAAAATTAATATGTAGCTCATTGAATATGTTCTGTTTAGGATAGAATTTTTGTGGAATTTATTGAGCTGTTTTGATATTTGTTTGGTTGTGATCATGCTGTTGACTCATATGTGGTTCATACTTGACTACTTTGACTTAGATTGTGCATAAAATGAAATTAGTGCATAGTTTTGATGTGAGGCCAATTAGGTTCTCTTTTTAATTGATAAATCTTGGTTATGATCATGTTTCACTTGCTGTTTTAAATTTTTTCCCTCCTTTTGACCCTAGGCTTGTCCTAGTGGTCTTGTTACTCATGTTTGAGTTTGACTTTGACTTTTCAGGTTAAGAAGCAAAGTGCTTTAAAGGAATTAATGCAAGTTGATTGTTTCATTTGACTATTGTAAACTAACTTGTTTGTTTTGTAGGATGCTAACTCATTTCATTTGAGTTTGTGCTTTGCACACATGATTGATCGTGTTGTCTGTTGGTTCATAATTTGTATGTTGTAGTTTTGTGATTGGGATGCTGATTATATTTGATTGATTTCAGGTACCCTTAGTTGCTCAGTTCTTTTGAGAACTTGCATTGCTTTGCTTGTATAGCATTTGCATTGAGGTAGACTCTCTTGTCTCCATGTAGTCTGGAAGACCTGGCTTGTTATTTAGCCAGGCAATTGTCTGAAGTCCTCCTTAAGAGGCAATGTTTGTGATTGTTTATTTTTGTCCCTAAGCAGGTAAAGACCTCATGTGAGGCAATTGGTAGACAAAAGAGATATGTAGCCTATCTCCTACTATTCTGTGAGTCACTCACATTGCTCACACTACTTGTGTTTGATGCATGTTGAGTAAATACCCAAGATCTATCGAGTCTAACTTGGGGAGAGAGTTCCATCTTTCTGAACTCCCCCACCTTCTTATATTCAATGCTCTCCCTGACCAGGGATAAGAGTGATGAGGCACACCCCTCATATCCTTTCATCTGCTTCACCTTGGCTCTCAATGTCAAGGTTAAGAGCGCCATCTACCCTATTCCAGTGGACTTTTAAGTCTAACCCTTTGATTGAGCCTAAATTGTGTGGTTATAATGTGTGCTACTTAAACTTGTTTGATTGATCATTTGATTCATTTGAACATGATTGCTTACTTGCCATTGTGCACTTATCATCATTAATTTGTCCATTCTTGTATGATCATTATTGCATATCCTTGGGATCTATATTTGTTTGCCCATTGAGGACAATTGTAAGCCCATGTTGATTGGCTTTTGTTCCCATGATATGGAAGGATAGAGTGTAAGACCTCATTGGTCACTCATATCTTTTTGCTCTTGTTTGTTGTGTGAGAGGATACAATTGTAAGTCCCTGTGATGTGGCATTTGTATTCCTATGACCATACTTTGGAGGTTGGTATAAGTCCAGATAGATTGGCATCCGACATCCAAGTTTTGTTCACTTTAGGAGATTGGTGTAAACCCATTTATTGGTATCCGACATCCGCTTTTGTTTTATGAGATTGGTATAAGACCATTGATGGCATCCGGTATCATTGTTTTGTTTTAGGAGATTGGTGTAAACCCATTAATTGGTATCCGATATCCGCTTTCGTTTGTGAGATTGGTATAAGACCATTGATGGCATCCGGTATCACCTTGCTTTATCTTTACTCGCTTTGTTGCCTCATTCCTAAGGACACACTTGAATCATCTTCTATATGATTTCAAGAGGTGAACCTTTCTAAGAAGTTTTACATTCCATCATCCATACCCTCTTTGTCCTAAACCTTTTCACACTTTATTTTCAAAAACTTAGACTTGTTGTGCAAACATTCTCACCTCTTTTCAAATTAGAAACCTGGACCTTAAGTCCTTGATTTTTAAACTCCTTTTCATAACACTTCTTTGAACCAATCCTAATCATACCTTGACCACACTTTGTGAATAGTCATAATCAATTAACTTCACCCATTCAATTGTTTTGGCTTTGTCCATTGTTAATATGTTTTCATACATTAGCCGTAGGTTTTAATTACCATAGTGGTTGATGTAAATCTTACCCTATCCTTAGTGAGTTGATTGTAAGTCTTCCATACTTATTATAGGGTTAACCCCTCACTAGTATGTTGAAGCCGTCCTCGCATGGTGGATTGTTGATGTTGGTTGAGTTTTCTCCCATTGGTAATGAAAAGCCTTAGTGCTTGTGTTTTAAAATTGAACTCACTAATTTTTGGAAATCTTTTAGCCGAAATACGGCGTTTTGATCCTTACCTTTGATGGAAGGTACGTAGGCAACGGGTTCATCCGTTCGAACACAAAAATAACTAACTTGTACATTCTTTTCTCATCATCCCATTCATGTTTGCACAATATGTCAAAACAAATAAACATTTCTTATACAACAAGTGTGAAAAGGGCTCCCTAGGAGTACCTAGGACGTGATGGGTGCCTAACACCTTCCCATTGCATAATTTACCCTTTATCCAGATTCTCTGATCTTTTTCATTAGTTTTCTACGTGTAAAACTTCTTAGGTTTTTGTTCGCTTTTTAACCAGTCCTTAGGATAAATAAAAGTGCGGTGGCGACTCGATTCATTGTATACTTTGCTTATGGTTTAATCAATAAATCATATAGCGACGAATACACCGCTACAGTGTCGAACAACACTTATCAACCAAACCGTTTATCCCATGTCATCATTTGTCTAAAGAACCATTCTGCATACCAAATCTCATGGCGTCGAAAACGCATGTATACACCATCAAGTTCAGTTATTCCAGGGATACTAAGCGATGGTGATCCAAACTGAGTAGCAACTCTTTTGGCTTCGACGTTAGTCTCAGCATCCTTTTCCTTCTGGGCTAGGAGCAACATGGTTTCTAGCAAGCGATCCATCTTTGCCTGCATGGAGTCAATGTCTGTTCTTATTGACACTTTGTTTGCTTCAAGCTGTTTGAGCGTTATCTTGTAGTTGCGGCGTGTCTCGTACCGGTGTCGAGTAGTTAGTGTTACTGAATAAAGGGTAGAATATGGTGTAAGTTTTTGTTTCTGGAAGATGATATGCAATGCATGTTTATGATATGCAAATGCATGAAATTTTGCCCTGTTTTCGCAAAGGAATACAGATACTCAAGATCAATCACGCGTCGGATATGTTAGGATAATAGGAAGAAGTAAGAGGTTTCTCTGATTACTAAAATTCCCAAGGGTAGGCTCTAAAGTTAATAGGTTCCCAGAGTCATCGATTCTCTTTGAGAGCGTCACTGCCGTGACGAAGACTCTTCGGACAGTAATACCCCTAAGATAATCTCATCTTAGGCGAGGTCTTTCTATTGTCCCAACAAGGAAGACTCCATGGGGATTCTACTACGCGACTCTCGAGTCCAAGGTGCTAACAAGATTTTCTGAGTCATAGACCGAGGTTGGAAATATTATTGTAAGGTAATAATACGTCCAAGGGATCTCATCTGATTGGGGTTTTCGTATTAACCCAACAAGTGTGAAACTTCGTAGGTTAATACTACATAACCGCCAGATAAAGTGGGTTAAAAGGTCCCTAGAGTCATTGATCCAACTTGAAACACCATCGTCGTGACGAAGGCTCGTCGGACAATAATATCTCAAGAGAATCTCCTCTAGGCAGGGTCTTCGCATCTTCCAAACAAGGAAGACTCCTTGTGGGCGTCCACTACGCCACCACCAACTTAAACTTATGGTTTTTCTCAGGCTCGGGTAGAGAGCCTATCTCACAAAGCACCAACAATTAGAGAACCCCAATAGTATTATAAGAAATAAACCACAACAATAATTACACAAAATAATAATAACAGAATAAAGTTAACAAACAAACAAACAAGGTTAACACCCAATACAGAAATTAAACTAAGCTAGGCTTCACTCTCTCTTGCTTGGAGCATGGGTTCCCCAGCAGAGTCGCCAGTCTGTCGCACCTCGAAAATAAAATGTGATCCCTCGCGATAGGACGCGGAAAAATGTTAGTTCGAACAGAGTCGCCACCGAACTTTATTTGTCCCAATGAAGGGATAGGAAAATATCGAGAAAACCTTTAAAAAAATAGAATAATAGTCGGCGCAACCATATTCGGGTTCAGGAGTGGATTACGCAAGGGGAATGTATTATCACCCCTCACGTCCGTTGTACTCAACGGGAACCTTTTAGTTCATGTTTGCGATTTGAGTGTTAACTTATGTTGTTTGTTTTCTTTGAGTAATTAAAGTTGGTAGTAGATATGGATAAATACCTCAAAAGGGGGAAATGAGAGGTTTTTTATTAGTGTGCTCGTGAAGATACATCAATCTCCTGCCTACGTATCCTTATGGTGTAATAAGGAAATCAGAGCATTCGTAGTTCGGGCTACTACGAATAATTGGTGTGTTTGTTTGATGAACGACTGTGTTGGTCGGCTTTCTAACGGCTAAACATTGGCTTGTCTACTCTCGGCGGAGGCTCTAGCCCTAGTTTGTTGTGCACATTAGAAAGGATTGACAGTATTCTTTTGAGTAGAGTTTTGGTCACACAGGGGATGACGATTTGAGTTAATGTGTTTGATGTTTTGATTGGTTTCGATCGCACGAGGGCGAGAAAAGGATAGATTTGATGTGTTGAGATATTTTTGGTTGGATGACGATTACTCGGATAGTCGAGTAAGACAACTCGTATCCTAATAGTCGGGAAAGGGAATAGAAGACTCTAGACCACTTTCTTTTTCATCCTTAATTGTAAAATGATTTCAATGATAATTAAGGTGTTTTGATTGGATTATGATTACTCGGATAATCGAGTAAGACAACTCGTATCCTAATAATCGGGAAAGGGAATAGAAGACTCTAGACCGCTTTTTGTTTCATCTAAGTGATTATGAAAATAGCTTGTGTATTGTTGATGTATTTTGGAATGAACGACAAGTACTTGGATGGCTGAGTAAAACAACTCACACCCAAGCATTTGAGGAGAGGAATCGAAGGCTCAAGACAATCTCCCTTTTCGTACAGTTTGTTATGAAAATTATTTGATTAAGTTATATGTTTGTGGAAAAATGACAATTGTTCGACTAACCGAGTAAGAGAACTCATATTCAACCAATTGAGGATAGAAGTTGAAGACTCGAAGTCATCTCCTTTTTCATTTCGTTATTATGAAAGTGTTTTGGTTTAATTGGGGTTTGGAAGTTTGTAAAGAAACGACAATTATTTGACTAACCAAGTAAGAGAACTTGTATTCAAATAATCGAGGAGAAAAATTGAAAACTCAAAGTCATCTCCCTTTTCGTTTCTTATTATAAAATGATTTGATTTGTTTGTGCTTAGGTTGATAGAAGTGACGACCATTTGACTACCCGAGTAAGAGAACTCGCATTCAAATAATCGAGGAGAGGAATTGAAAACTCAAAGCCATCTCCCTTTTCATTTCCAAACGAAATGGTGTTTGATTGTGATTGGGTATCTTAATTTGACTTGGATAAAAAATACTCGACATTGGATCGAGGTTTTAAATTTGTGCTTATGAATGAAATGAATTTTACTTTAGTGTATTGTTCTTCTACTCGATTAAATAATAACCGAATAGGTCTCATTGTAAGAAAGCCCAAGAGAAAGCTATGTGAGGTCGATGGCGATGCTAAAAGCTATCGACCTACAAGGGTATTTGAAAATAGGCTCGACTTTGAATCGAGAATTGTGGTTTGTGTTTTTTTGAAATTTGGTTTGAATTGATGATAAGATGATAATGAAACTATGAGGAAGATAGTGTGAGGAATCAATTAATGTTTAATTATCGAAGTTAATTTAAAATAAAAAATTGACTAAATCAATTAATTAAACTAATTAAAATTAAATATTGAAATGATTGAATAAAGTCAACTAACTAAGTTAATTAACATTGAGTAATCGAAATTAACTAACTAATCAAAAATAGATTTTAATTTATAATTGAAAGAAATAAGTGATGATGGAAATCGGTGTGCTCAAACCGGTTTGTGCGAAATGACAACGTGATTAATGTCATTCACAAGATCATAACGCGGTGAAATATTCTATTAATGTATCAAAGCTTTGGCGACATATTGGCATAAAATTGCCAAATTCGCTTTTAATGAAGTTTTATTTTAATGCTACGAAATTATATAGTAACAACACAAAATTAGTTACAAAATGTATGGGGTGCCATGCCCAATGGGCCTAATGTACAAGAGAAATAGCCCAATCAAAAATGAAAAAGAAGAGTAACTCAAATTCTAAGCATGTACGACATTTCCCAAAGTCCAAGTTAATGATCAATCCAAATTAATTAAATATACTGAGATTAATAATGAGAATATCTTATCCGACTTTTCAAATTACGAAAGAGCCGATGCATATAGGACACGTGGCAAACCAAAAAATGCAGAAAATACACTCCCTCTCTTTCTCGCTCGTCTTGCTCGATACCACCAAGAAAGTTCATCATTAAAATTTATAGAAAAACTTTTAAAATCTCATAACAATCCTAATTATGTATTCGAATTTGCCGAAACCAGGGATGGTATATACCAGTCTTAACACAAACAAATCCATAATACAATTAACCATAGATGCAGTAATAACAACGACTTATAAACAAAATGAAACTTAAATTTCAAAACCATATACAATTTGATTTCCCAAACGAAATGCAACCAACATGAAAAAAAACTGTCAAGCACAAAGCAAACCCAACATGAGCGGTCCACACAAACACAATACCGAAAATAGCAACAACGTTCACACCAAAGAAAAACTGTTCCAAATATTTACCGCGACGCCGCGTCGTTCGTTGAATCGGTGCTTGCTATCTGATATCTGTGTGAAGTTATGTCGTTGTGGAAATAGACGTTTGGATCTGAGATTGTGTTGGGGTGATGAATGGAGTTTTGATGGTGGCCATCGGCACGGAGCGGACGGTGATGCGGTTGCGCTGGCGGTGGAAATGGAATGGAGAAGATGAACATGGTTGTGGGGATGTTGGCGATTGGAGTACGAACGAAGGATGGATCTGCGGTGGGTGTCGGTTTGGGAGTTGAAGACGAGGAGCGATGGGGTTTGTGATATGCATAAGGCGGTTTTGTCGGTAGATTTTTTGAGGTGCTATCGGCGGTGGCGTGACGAGGTTGATGGGGTGGATGAGGATGTCGGAGGTTGCGTTGTGAAAAGTTCGTCGACGGGACTTTAAAGAAGAAAAAAGGTGAGGTCGTGGTGGAGGTGGGTAGAATGGAGGGATTTTGGTGGTTGCGACAGTGGGGTCAATGGTGGAGGGTGAAAGGCGGTTATCGGCGCAATGGTGTTTGTGGAGTGAAGAAGAGGAGCAGTAAATGTCTTCCTTGTTTTCCTTTTTTTATTGTTTTTTTTATCTTTTTTCTTTGAGAGAGTGGAGAGAAGGGTGAGGGAAAGTGACGTGAGAGAAAAGAGAAAAGAGAAAGTGAAGGTGAGGTGGAGAGAGAGAAGAGAAGGAGTGGGACTGAAGTGGGAATCTGTGAGAGAGGCGTGAGATAGGTGAGTGTGAGGTGTCGTGTAGTGAATGAGTGTGAGAGAGGAGAGACGTGTGAGTGTGTATTAAATGAGGGGTAGGTGGTAGTGAGAGAGAGATTGACGTGTGTCGGCCCGTGAGAGAAAGGGAGTGAGGCGAGAGAATTGTGAGTGGGTAAGGAGAGAGAGAGTTGAAGAGAGGATGAGTGACGCGTGGGTTCCAGAAAGAGTGTGTGGTGTTAGTGTGAGAGAATGACCGTTGGGTGGAATCTTTAGAGAGTTTTTTTTTATTTCCTTTATTTTGAAACTACTATTTATTATTTTAATTATCAAAGAAAGTATGTTTATTTAAAACCTTAATCAATATCCACACTACATAATAAAAAATTCTAATTAATATTTGAATATTTAGACAAAGAAACAAAAAAAATAAAACAACTAAATGTGCATAAAAGTCAGGCGCTAATTTTGATCGAAAAATTAAAACGGATGCTTTAAAACAATCAGCACAAAATATACTCATTGAAAAAATACAGCGTTTCTTCAAATTCTGAAATAAATTTGCACCGGTTAAAAGGCTCAGGCGGGTCAAAACGCAACCGAAACAGCCGTTGAAAAATATAACGAGCACACCAAGTTAAACTACGTGAACCATAGATTAATAAGACTGGCGTCTGCCATTTTAATTTTGAAACTTTGTACTCGCTGATTTTTGCACGTTCTTGAGAAATGATTCAACCGATTTGTCTGTATTTTCAATAAATTTATTCTGACTGATATTTTAGGTATTATTCATGACGAAATACATGTCATGTTGTGCATATGATTCAAATAAAAATGAAATCAGATTTCCAAAAATTTAAATATGCCCGGACAAAATTGGGGTATCACAACCACCTGCGGCAGCGTCAATGCTCATCTTTGTGTTATAATGGAGTCTGTTGTAGAAGGTATGAACGATCAGCCATTGTTCTAGGCCATGGTGTGGGCAAAATTTTAATAGCTCTTTATATCTCTCCCAGGCTTCAAAAAGTGATTCTCCTTGGTTTTGCGTAAATCTAGTTATTTGGTTTCGAAGAACATCAGTCTTACTAGGGGGAAAATATCTAGCAAGGAATACTCTTCTAAGGTCTTCCCAGGTAGTTATTGAGTTAGCTGAAAGTGAATCCAACCATGAACGTGCTCTATCTCTAAGGGAGAAAGGAAATAATCTCAAACGGATCGCATCAGGTGAAGCACCGTTGGATTTAAAAGTGTCGACCAATTGGATAAAAACTTTTAAATATTGATTTGGGTTCTCAGTAGCGAGACCTGCGAATTGGTTCTGCTGCACTAATTGCAGTAAAGATGGTTTTAGTTCAAAATTGTTGGCAAGAATAAGGGGGTTTACTATACTCGAACTAGGTTCCTCGTCAGAGGGTTGGGAAAATTCCTTAAGAGGTCTTCGGTCGCGATTCTTGGCCATAGCTTTCTTAATTCAGATGAGTAAGAGGCGTGTATGAGTGTAACGTTCGGGTTCTGCTAAAGGATCTACTAAAATTCCGGTACTACGGGTTCTTCGCATTTACCGGCTAATAATGCCTTAGTCTAGACGGTGTAACAACGGGGTACGAAATTTGAGGAAGTTGGTCCCCGACAACGGCGCCAAAAACTTGATCGCTATATTTGCAAGTGCGCGAATCACGTCAGAGTAATATAAAAGAATATTGATCCCGCAGAGACCAAATCATCAATCTATCGATTACTATCGTTACGATGTTTATCTAAGACGGTATAAAAGAGATATTGATGTTGCAAAATAACAGTAAATAAAGAAAATAAATATAATGCAGGTAAAGGCAGGCTTGAATGTATTTCACGTCAGTTAAGTGATGTTTCGATTAGAACTACTTATAAGGAAATATTTTCTACTCTTGAAAATAATCCATTTAACAGGAACTGTCGCTTTCGTGTATTCAGAACCGAGTTTACCCTTAAATTAAGGCCTTTTATTTTCAATTATAAAAGGTGCGCAAAACGCTAAAGTAGTAAACTTATTTTTAAGAAATAAGACTCGTAAACTTAGTTGAAAAGTGATTTTGATTTGGAAAGTTTTACCCAAGGAGTTTCCTGATTTTAAATCTATCAACGTGTTCGAAAACAGTTTCAAAAATCGTTTTTCCTTATAATGATAAAAATTCCTAGTTAGTTAAGCCAGGGTGCTTTCGCACTCCTTGAATAGTTAAAACTAACCAAGTTTGTTTCAGAAAACTCAAGTTAAAAATCAAAACAGCCTTTAAAGTATTTCTACAGATTTAATATGTGAAACATCTCTTTAACTGCGATCCTTACATTCTAATCTTTGAAAGATTTAGCCAGACATGGTAATACAAGCAAACACAACGATATTGATCATGATGAAAAGTTTTTTTAGAATGTAAGGCGTAAAGAATGAGTAAAGCGTGGACAAAAATTAAATAAAGTAAAGCAAGACAAGAAATTAAATAAAGTAAAGCAAGACAAGTAAAGTAAATAAAAGCGATTAAATAAGAACCTGCTCCAAATGGAGGCTTTAAATCTGGTACAAGGAAGATAAACCTTTGACTCTGAAGATGAAGACGACAACAAAATCAAAGTGACCCAACTCAATTACACTACGGTGCGATAACCCCCCGATGTGACAGATTACCGCTTTTGCAAATGATAAATATAGTCTTAGTGTTGTAAACTAAGTTGGATGATTTGGAAATGAAATGGAATGACCTATTTATAGAGAATTTCAGCAGCTTGCAAAGACCATGGTGCCCCTCAACTTCTCCTTAGTGGGAACGTGAATTGCAAAGGTGGCGCCCGCCACCCCTTCATGGCGCCTGTCATGTGTGGAAATGGGAAAGATCATGGGAACGTGGCAGTTACCTCCTGGTTAAGGGCTGATGAGTCATGGCTTCTCCTATAGCGTCCACCATGTGCAACGCCATGTGTACAATATTTGCCGAAAAATCCTAATTTTTGGTCTTTTTGCTTCATTTCTTCTAAAAGGGTCCCGAAAGAGCTAAATATCTGAAAACAACATAAAAGAGAGCATAACACAAGTAAAATGATAATAAAAACCTAATAAACATGTGAAATCCGAGTCAAAAACGCGGTGTGATTCAGTGTGATCAGCTAGTCCACGTATCGGTTAACGCTGTTTCCCTCTATGGTAGAAATCTCATTTCTCTTATGGATTCCAATACACTTTCACCTTTCGATTTCAAATTATACCTTTTCAGTCACTTACTACCAGATACTCTATTCTGTGACTTCGGTCACTTCACTCCATTTATCTTCATGATGCCTTCATAATCTACCTTCATTCACTCCATGTGATATACCTATTCTTTGAGCCAAATACACTATACCTTTGTGCTCCATCTTATACCCTTTTTTGTGAACCAAGAGCCGATTTGTTCGTCTTGTCAGACCCTGTAGCTTAGACGAACATCTCCTTACTTACTTTGCAGCCGTACTTAGGCAACCCTTTCTTTTCGGTTATTCCAATACAGTGATATAAGTGCTATACGCCCTCACTTGTTGGTTCACACCAGTTTTACTCTTGGGTTCACATTTTCACCCCTTGTTGGAGTTCAAACAACATTATTCTTTGGTTCAGACCATACTTCTATCACACTTCCTTTTCACCTCCCACTTCTAGTTCCTTGAACTACGAAGCTCTGAATTCCTCACTGCACTACGAGGATACGTAGGCATGAGGGCCCTAATCCTCACCGAGCACTTTATCTATTTCTCTTCCTTTCCCTTCATTCTTTTGCGAGTAATCTTTAGTTATCACACCTATTCGAGCGAGAACAATAAAAAAGGTTCCCATGGAGTACCATAGATGTTTGGGGTGCTAATACATTCCCCTTGCATAACCGACTTCCTTACCCAGTATATCTCTTTCCCCCGGGTTTTATCGATGTTTTCCCTTCCCTTTGGGGATAAATAAAGTTCGATGGCGACTCTGTTGTATGTTCGAGCGTGCGATACATTCGGGTATATTTCCGCTAGCTTCAATGTCATATGAGATGTTCTTGACATTTGGTCTTGACTTCCTGTCCATTCCCTTCAGCACCTTGTTGAATTCTCTCTTAAGCAGTACAATAATATTACACATTCTCTCATCAATATTTAAGTCACATTTGTCCTCTTCATCTTCAGTGTTGGATACAAAAGTTATGCTCTTGTTATTCTTTTCATATTTGTCACTAATACCCAATTCAAAAGTTTAGAGTGACCCAACAAGTTCATCTACTCTTATGTTACTGATGTCTTGGGCTTCTTCAATGGTTGTGACCTTCATGTCAAATTTCTTAGGTAGGGACCTGAGAATTTTTCTAACCAGCTTTTGATTTGAAATCTTCTTTCCCAAGGCACTAGATGAATTTGCAATTTCAAGAACATTCATGTGAAAATCATGAATACTTTGATCATCTTTCATCTTTAGATTCTCATATTTGGTGGTGAGAAGTTGAAGTCTAGACATCTTCACTTTAGATATGCCTTAATTGGTGGTTTTGATATTTTCCCATGCATCTTTGGCCATAATACATGTGTTTATTAACCTGAATATGTTTTTGTCAACTCTATTGAATAAAGCATTCAAAACTTTGGAGTTTCCAAGAGCCAGTTCATCTTCTTCCTTAGACCAGTCCTCTTCAGGTTTTAAGTCAGTAGTAACCTTCCCATCTTTGTCCTTCACAACAGGATGTTCCCAACCCTTGATGACAACTTTCCAATTCTTGCTATCCATAGATTTTAGGAATACCATCATACATGCCTTCCAATAGTCATGGTTGGTGCCATCTAAGATGGGTGGCCTGTTAACAAATCCTTTTCCCATGGTACCAGAAAGTATATTCCCCGGATCTCACCCAGAAACAGAGCAGGATGCCTGCTCTGATACCAATTTAAATTATGGTATTCAAATATCAAATGTCGTATGCGATGTCACAACACTAATACCAGTACTTCACACAACAATAATAGTAAGCAGATAACAAATATCGTACACAATGTCACGACACCAAGTTCAGGACATGTCACACCAGAAACAATAACAGTGTAAAATGCAGGAAGAAAGTAACACAGGTCAATTATTAACCCATTTCGGTGCAACGTCACCTACATCTGGGGGCATCCAAGCCAAGAAGGAAATCCACTATAATAGTATTAGTTTGAAGTTCTAAACAACCTCTAGTTTTACAAACTTCTCACCTAATCACCACCCGTGGAATTTCTATCTAAGACCCTCATAGATATGAGACCCTTATCACTTCTCTTCAATCACACAATAGTGATAACAACTGAAAAACAATCAAAGAATAGTAGACACACTTCTAATGAAACAAAATGCATTCTTGCTTAAAAGCTCATGGGTGATTCATAATTACAACTCAATAAACTCAATCTAATTTAAGTATCAAAGAGATACTAGAATGAATCACAAATAACAATGACAACTAAACCCTAACAAAGACAATTTTCAGCGCTGTTTTTTCTTGTCAATTATGTGTAGTAACTTCCTATTTAAATAGAATTTCGTAAGCATGGGCTTCAGGCTAAAAAAATAGCAGATCAAAACAAACTAAATCAAATCAAATCTGATGTTTCATTAAATGTTTCGACATTCAATCTGCACAATCAAATGTTTCGACATTTATTCTGCAGAATCAAATTTGATGTTTCCATAAATGTTTCAACATATGTTCTGTAGAATCAAATCTGATGTCTCCATAAATGTTTTGAAATCCAGTTTGCACAATAAAATGTTTCGACATCTATTATGCAGAATCAAATCTGATGTCTCCATAAATATTTCGACATCTGTTATGCAGAATCAAATATGATGTCTCCATAAATGTTTCGATATCCAGTTTGCACAATCTTCTTTAGAATCAAATCAAATATGATCTAATGTTTCCTTATAATATATCAACATCCCTTTTTATGAAACAAGTGTACACCTGGAAACGAAACAAGAGTTCCTAAAATGAACCTTCTTGGACAGTTAGACATGATAGCTAAATATTCAGATAATCTTCAGATATCTCATGATAAAATAAGTCTTCGAAGAAGTAAAACAAAACATGCAAAGATGTATGATCAACATGTCACGGCATCTAGCTCAACATCTTGCTGTGATACAAGTTTTAACAAAATTGCTGCCAATCATAAAAACACAGAACTAACACCATGGATTCACCATATTTTCTAGGCCGACCAGAACATCTTACGTGTGCCTAACGTGTTCACCTTCTTTTGGGGGCTCTTGGATCTACCTAACACGCTTATTCTCTATGAAGGCCACATGGGTCAGCCAACCAGATATGCAGTAAAAGTCAATGAATGAGATAATGAAACATGATTTTCCAACTGGTTATTTTCCTCTATAAGATATTACCAAACACACGCATGGTATTTGCAAAATGAAGTAAGGAATATTGTTATTAAATATGTTTTATGAGTAGTAAAGACAAACATATAATGTTCCGTGCGAGAACAAGATGATGTCCGTATAAGTCGAATTGAGTATTGTGTCATGGTGGATCTTTGATTCCGATGTGGTGGATATAATTAACCCGCGAGGTAAGCACTCTAACGATTAAATAGTGTAGGAGAAGAATAGTGAAATTTCAAATGGAAAGGAGTGTACATGAGAATGACGCACTAATCATGCTTTTACAAGAATATTTGTTGGTAACTGAAATACAAAAAGAAGGGTGTGGAATGCAATTGAACGTAAGATGAATCTAATGGTGTTTATTGAATTTACAAGTTGGGTTACACACTTAATGAACCAAGAAATTCTTAATGCCTTTTCTATGATCTACGCTCCCTTGATGATGGGTTCTGATATCTAGTAAGCCCATGTGTATGGCCTAGAACACATAGTTCTCTTTTACTTACCCAAAAGATGTTTTCTCTCAAGAGTGGTGGTTGCTTCCACAATGGAATGTGTATTAATACATCGATTTTTTGTTGTAAAGGCGATGTGTCTGAAGGGTTAGTTCCCTCTTCATAATCTAAACTCTCCCATAAGGAAACTAAATCATTTTTCAAGTACCCTTCCTATAGGGTCAAAGAATCAATAACTAAGGCATATGTTTTTGGAGCATAAAAGAAATGTTATTGGGTCAAACATTTTTGGATTCACATTTCACCATCTTTGAACCATGGTGCTAGAGTATGAAGAACCACCCTTTAGAAGAATACAAAACGAATAATGAGTCTATTAAGTTCAGGGAGTCACCAAGAAATAATTATCCTTGAAGTTTTTTAGATCTCAAGGTAAATGTCAAACATCTTTAATGGTTGGAAAAATGAGAGAAACCATTGTCTCTGATCTCTGGTGGCTAAAATTGCGTCACATTAAAGAGATGGAAAAGTAACCTCAGGGCCAGCACCTTTCCCCCGAAAAAAATTGAAGCTTGGGGAAATGATTAACATAGAGAAAATTCGGAGGGTGTGATGAATCGATAAAATGTAGAACCCGAGGATGAAAAGAAAGACAAATAGAGAAGGAATCATTGGACCTCATGGGGGGAAACAATTGAGGTTCGTAGAAGAAGGAAAGACTTATGACTTGTGCAAAGAGTAGAAACATCGTTAGAAAGGTGAAGTAACATTTATATATTGGGGCGAAAGTCAATGGTCCCAAATAAAAAAGACGGGCAAATGAAAAAAAAGTTGGATTGTCCTTAATATTTTAACGGTACTTGAGTGCACTTGAGCACCCTAGTAAGAAGCACCACACCCTATACTAATGAATTCAGACTATATATAAGAATGATTTTGCACGGTGTTTGAATGACGTGACTAACATTTAATGCACATATTTTCAATGTCACTCACAACAACTCCCAAATCTTTTCCACTTTCCCATGCAATGGATCTGACACAGTGAGCTCGACCTAATTTTCTCTAAGACTTCTCATTACTGTGCAACAATAAGCCTTAGGGGGCAACTGTTATGGGCTGACCACTGATTCACAATAAGGAGACACAATCACTAGTCCTGATTATTCCACTAAACCACTGAAGATACATTGTAACCCTTCTTTGGAGCTCTACATTAAATCCATACTAAGGGGTACTGCTTATCGTTAAATGTTATTAAACAGTCTCTCACATTCCATGCCGAAATGGTAAAAAACATCCATAACTGCCATTTATATATAAGATATCTTATGTGAGACTCGTGGTGGGATGTCTCTAATTCATAACTCACTTTACTCGTCATTCTCTTACTGACTTGAGCGTTGGAATGCTAACCTTATAGGTCCACCCAATGCAGTCGCACTGAAGATCCATTCTGCCATATAAAGACTAGAATATATAGTTTTATCAATCATTTTTGGTTCCTTAGTGGAACAAATGACATTAGGATGATTTTGAATGAAGATGAACCACAATTGCACAAATTTGAATTTAAACTCTTACTATAGAGTTCTCCCATTCGTATCAACATATTGATCAAATTTTGACAAAAAGACAACAAATTTAGAGGACAAACCTTCCAAGTATGGAAAAATCTACTTAAGTATCAATCCGCAGTTTATAATTCAAACTAGTTTTAAACTGAATCTAAACTGATTTGAAACCAATTTTCACTTTCAAACATGTTTTGATGACGAATAGTCTGATTTGTCAAACCAAAACCTTGAAATGGGTTCGTTGATATGAGTTAGTTAACCATAGACACTCCACTTTGAAGTAGTTTTAAATACGAGTGTTCACGGTGCTGTTTGAGTAATTTTGACGCTAAAAATCATTTGAACCGCAAGAGAAAAAATATGTGATTTAGTTTGGTTCAGTTGGATTATAAAAATAAAACCAAACCAAACCAATGTGGTTTGATTTAGTTCGATTGGTTCAGTTTTTTTATAAAAAAATTATTAAACCATACATACTCATATAGATGACAACATAACATTGTATTTATTCATTCAGACACTACCAAATAACAACAAAACTCATCATATTTGGACAACAACTTTCCATTTAATATGTAAAAATTAGATTAGACAAAAGTGGAATAATAAACATAAAAAAAGCATAAAACAATAGTATAAAATAATATCAAAACATTATAATGACAAAAAAAAATAGAGGAGATGAGAGATTAGTGAAGATAAAAAGAAAGAATAAAAGATATGTGAGATTAGAGAAAAATATGTGTGATAAAAATGAAATTAGAAGAAAGAACGATAACATAAAAATGAGAGGGTGGAAGAAATAATATAAGAGAGTAGAGATTAAAGAAGAAGAGACAAGATGTATTTGACGAAGAAGACGCGATACTGCTATGAGAGATTTGAGAAAGTTAAAACGGAAACCATAAATATGAGGAAGAGAAAATCGTTTGTAATCGTATGACTATAACATAATAGGTTTAGGTTTGAGTTGAATGTGAGTTAAGTGAAATTTGGATTGTAACATAATGCGGTTTGATTCAGTTTGATTAAGTTTACAAAATACAAACCGCAAATCGAACCACACCGCACAATTTTGTTAAAATATAACTCAAACACATTCAAACCGATTTTTTGCAGTTTTCTATTTGGTTCAATTTGCAGTTTTTTTGAGTTAATTCGATTTTGAACATCCCTAATTTAGAAATCAACCATTTATTTATTTATTTTCGCATATTTTTTTTTCTCAATTATTTTTGTAACAAGTTTTTTTCTTTTTTTTTTATAATTAAAGTTTGTTGAAGTTACCTACGATCGGAACACAGACGGAATAACCAAAGCTGGCCACCTACAACCAACTGCAAGATGTAAATGCAATTGAACAATCCCATAACATAGCTTCTACTTTTCTTCTCTCTATCACACCTTCTTCTTTCCCTTCCCCGCATATTTCAATGTTTCATCAATCACTTTTCCATCCTTGTTCATTTTCCTTCTCCTCAATTCCATCTCCAAAATCTTCCTATTTTTCTTCAACTTTCACACTTCGATGCCAGACCAAGGACCAATCGCTTTCACTTTCCGATATACCGAACAAGAGTGGACCCTATCCAGGTGGGTTGGGTCCATTCACTGGGAGAGACCCCAACGTAAAGAAGCCGCAATGGTTGAGACAGAAAGCTCCTCAGGGTGAAAGATTTTCTCAAATTAAACAATCCATCTCTCAGTTGAAACTCAACACTGTTTGTGAAGAAGCACAGTGCCCTAATATAGGAGAGGTTCCATTTTTTCTCCTCTTTTGTATAACTTTCACTTAACTGGATTGCTCTTTATTCAAATTATGAAATTGTTGTTGAAATTTTAATTTTTTGAAAAAATGGCTTTTGTTGAGAACTTCATTTCTTAGGGTTTACCAATGAAAAGCATATGTTTTGGTATTTATATGCTTCTATTCTAGATAAGTAGTTTTGACCTTTATATTCTGATGGACAGTGTTGGAATGGAGGTGATGATGGTATTGCAACGGCTACAATCATGGTTCTAGGTGATACATGCACTCGTGGATGTAGATTTTGTGCCGTGAAGACCAGCAGTAACCCAGCGCCTCCGGATCCTATGGAACCGGAAAATACTGCCAAGGCCATTGCCAGTTGGGGGTGCGTATATAACATGTTAATATGTTGATGTTTGTGTTGCAGCGTGAATTAACAATCTGCACTTTGACAACTGATTCGTTTGAGTGTAGGGCTAAAAAATATCAAAATAAGCCAAGCTTAACTTTGTCTTAAACGTGCGTGAGATGTTTCTTGAACACATGACCTCATAAGACAAAGTTTTGACTTATTTTACCCCATATAATCCCTTTTCAAGAGTCAATCCTAAGCTTCGTCTTTTTAAATCTGTCTTAGCTAGAGGCAGATTTGGCCTGCTCTGCAACAGGGCCATTACATAGTTGAAGAAGTATACTAATATACAGACTTAGTAGACCTTTACAAAAGCTTACAGGTTATGCCTTGAAATACGTCAATAAGTGAATGGTTTTAAGACATTACAATAAACATATAACATGTTTTTTGTTTCAAATACACATTGTCCAAGATATTTTAGTAATTTGTACGATACTGATAAAAATCTGAATCAGATAAGCACGGGAGAAATAATTTTCTTGATGGCCATTCCATTTAGCGTGCACACACAAACACCCAAGTAGTGCAACTTGCCATTCTTACAAGTTACATAGATGATGACCATCTTACATCCTTCATACGAGTTTTCTTGCATCTAATTCCCTTTTAATGGCATTGATTGGTTCATATAACTGATCCCACCTAATAAAATAAAGCCTGGTTCCAGTTCTATTTGTAATCTCCTATTAATTACAAATTCCTGAATTTTCAGTGTGGATTATATTGTCATAACAAGTGTGGACCGAGATGATATACCTGATGGAGGAAGTGGGCATTTTGCACAAACTGTGAAAGCTATGAAGGTGCATTGATGTATAGTCTGATGTTTAAAGATGCATTTTACAGAAGATATATAATGCAAATTACGCGTACAAACAAACTTTTTTTGATTAATTTTGCAGAATATCAAACCTGAGATCATGGTTGAGTGTTTAACCTCTGATTTTCGGGGAGATCTAAAGGCCGTAGAAACTCTGGTTCACTCAGGTTTAGATGTCTTTGCTCACAACATTGAGACAGTCAAACGGCTCCAAAGACTTGTTAGAGATCCCAGAGCTGGGTAAGTTGAATTGCTGATCAAACTGCTTTGTCATAGAACCCTAAAATATTACTTCAGTACAGGGTTGTCAAATATTGGCTATGGCAGCGCCGTCGCTGATTCTTGACATTTGCCATGGCCAATCTGTGAAGGACGGCAACACCATAGCATTTATGTCGGCAGAATTTTGGTTTTCTGCCATTGTCCGTCATTGATAATACTACTGGTAGAATTGGAATAAATATGTAGGAAAAATACATATTTCCATGAGTGTTTTTAAATGCAGTAGCCTTTCAAGACGACCGCTTTACATGTGATAATGCGATTACTAGTTTGTACATAATGATAACATTTAAACAAAAATGAAAGGGAAATTATTATTTAGTGAAGTGGTCATTTTCAACTGTTTTTGAAGGGATTTAAACTCTGTTTCTTGAGTTAGACCAAAATCTTACCACTGAGCGGACTCCTCATGGACCCAATGTTAACATATTAAATATGAGAAGATTAGGAAAATAAAATATCACTAAATGTACTAAAGCTTCAACACCAAAAATTCATGAATTTGTTTTGCATATCATCTTTTCTTTCTTAACTTTACAACCAAGTCATTGGGTCTTCTATTCAATTTTTAACTGGTTTTCTAATTCTTTATGTCTTCTCAGTTCAGTTGCTAAGTATAAGTAGTGAAGCATATGGCCCTCTAATAACAAACAAACGAGACTCATATCTGATAATTTCTCAGTTACAAATTCCCATTACCTTATTCTCCAATGGTAATATCCCTAAAACGTAGGGACATGGGAAGGGATGGAGGAAACATCATAGTAAAAGATTGTTGATTGTGGGCTGTCCAATTACTTTATTACTAGTATTATGGAACATGATTTAAAACTTACCTTCCGTTTTCGTAGGCATGTTTTTCTCCATTACAAATCATCATCAGTTCCATTTCTTATGCATAGTATGGTTGCAGGTATGAACAAAGCTTGGCAGTTCTAAACCATGCAAAACAAAGCAAGGAGGGTATGATAACAAAATCTTCGATAATGTTGGGCCTTGGAGAATCTGATGATGAGGTGAAGAAAACAATGATGGATTTAAGGGCCATAAATGTGGATATTCTGACTCTTGGTCAGTACTTGCAGGTTAGCTTATGTGAAGTATTCCGGTTCCTCCTTCTCATAACCTTAGAAAATAAATTTTAAAATTCAATCCTTGGTTACAAGTGACGCCGATCATTCACATGATCTTACTATAGATTTCATGTTTCATTTAATCTATGGCCTACTGTATGTTTAATTTAATACATGGCCTATTGATTCATTGTTGTGGATTGTAATTTAATAAAAAATCTTGTTGTTGCAGCCGACTCCTTTGCACTTGACAGTTAAAGAGTATGTTACGCCTGAGAAGTTTGACTTCTGGAAAGAATATGGGGAGTCTATCGGTTTTCGTTATGTAGCCAGTGGCCCACTGGTATGTTTGTAACTGAAAAAGATAATTGCATACCTTCTTTTGGTATATAACTTAATAACAGTTAGCATAAAAATCATATGTGAACAAAACTACAAATCCACCTAAATGGACTACAACAATGTGCATTGTGCCTTTAACAGTCCTCTTGGATAGATTGTTTAATCATATTGTCATCATTTAACTTTAGTCATTTTGATTTTGAGCCCTATAATTGTGTTGTGCAGGTACGATCTTCATACCGAGCTGGAGAGCTGTTTGTACAGACAATGGTAAGAGAAAAGACCAAGCATGTAGAGGGCTCATTATTATAAGTCGTTGCTCTGTGATTATGGATATATAGCTAGCGACAAGAGATGATGAAATTTCCGCTGCTTGTGCAATTGCTGCACAGAAAAAATGGTTAGCTATACAAGTGTCTTCTATTGCTTTGGAGTGAAGATATCAAGATTTTTTTTTGTCAATTATATGAATGAATTTGTTGCAGTGAGAAGTTCTAATCAATTAATCCATAATTCATTAGCACAGATATGATTCTGTGATATTTATAGTTTTTATTTCAATACGATAATAGTGGATAGGCTTATTAAACTTATAACGGGTTGTAAACGATTTAACATTTTTGTCACTTACTAGTATGTAATTCTTTTTATAGAAAACATATAAGTATTAAGAATATTGTAGGTCTAATTCATCCTCAAAACAACAGAGAAATCACACCAGACAAACAAGTGAAGTTCTGATTCTTGATGTTCCCTACATAAAGCATCGTGCGACTTAATTTTTGGGCTTAAAATATCATGATAATACCTATGATATATTTCAAGATTCTCTAAATTTGATGTAGAGCATTTTGTAGTTTGTTACTCCTTGGTTTTTTTTGGTTGGGTTATTATTTCCTCTATAAAATTTCTAACAAAAGCCACTAAATCAAAGGAGGAAATGGGGGTGTTTGGTATCTGTGCTGTTACTTTTCTCCATTCTATCATAGTTTGTATATCTGTCATTGTGCTTTTATCCAACAACATTATTTCAATGGGGTTGCAACTTGCAACAGCTCCCAAAAGCTTCTTTTTTGAACCATCCTGTTGTCCCTTCTTTTGGGTTTTGCACTCATCTTGTTAGCATTACACTCCAATGAGCCTATTTTTCAGGTTTTTAAATCTGAATTCTTTGTTTGGGTGTTTTTCTTGGTACTATTTCCTCGATTTATTCAAGTTGAGCCAAATCGGGCCCATCTATATGAGGTGTATACTCAACACCTTTTTTATTTTATTTGACAATACTTAAATTCAATACATTATTCAAGGAGAACCAAACTCCTTTAACACTTGGACCAAGATGTATTGATTCTTTGATTGCTTTTTATAGAACAAATATCCAATATCATAGTATTACTTTTTTGTTTCTCTTGAAGTTCTAAACAGCCATAGAAGTAATTCATCCATGCTAGTGCTCTTAATATTTTTTAATTTTGTTTTGAAAAAAGCAATTAAAGACAAATTTTACATATGCATATTTTGAAATTCTTCTTCCTTTCTTAACTGTATATTTTCTTGGAAATGACAGAAGAAACTTGCTTTGGCAGTGAAAATCATAATGAAAAATCCAAACACAGTGCTATTAACTAATAACTAAAATTATAAATAGAACACCAAACAACAATGTACATGCAAACAGTACTAAACATGAAATGCTCTAACAAAATCCTGATATAGAGCATCTGTTTACATTTCTTGTGATACATTGTGGCGGAAAACATGTTTTTAGTTTCTGTAATATCGAATTTTGTTTTTGGTCTCAATATTCATTATTTAGTTCTTATAAACTACAAAACTGCATGCTTTTAGTGAGAGACTAAATTCATACAAATTTGTAATTTATTCGGACTAAAACATGAGTACAGGAACTAAAAACATAATTAGTCTTACATTACAGTCAAATTAAAGTAGTGCATTCAACATCTCATTCCAAATATCAGGCACACCAGGGAGACACCAATGACTACAATCAGAAGAATGGTCTGTTCCTTGTTTTTGTTTCTCATCTTGGCTTATTGCCTTCCTGTACACTGAAGGATGTCCATCTCTGCGTAAGGCAGTCATTGATGTAATATCTTGCAGGTATACTGGAAACCTCATTCTCTTCAGCACTCCTTGGAGCACAAGCAAAGGTTCAGGAGTATGTTTTTGGAGGCTGAAGAATGGTAGAGGTTGTTTCTGATTATAGCATTTCCAACCATTTTCCCTGCATAAAAAACCAAAGCGCTAGAGACAGTGAAAGGTGTAAAAAAATACTATAGACAGAAAATTATTAATAAAGATTTAGAGATGGTTTGACTATAAACACCATTTCTGCATTTCATCCATGTCAATTTCACCTAGTGAAATATGAGACTTAGTTTTAGTTTTAGTTTAGAAGATGATAAACTGGTTTTGAGCATATACAAATAGATAGTACCTGTTATGCCTAGGTGACATGCTTCTGAAAATGACTTTGGTTTTTTGGGGGTCTAGATTTAGATCCACCCACCTTGCCCATGTACTGAGTCCTTTTTGATAAGCAACCATAGGGTTCATGTTTTTGATCAGACTATTTCCCTCCTTGTAGTAATCCCACCTGTATTAGTCAAGAAAAATAACCATATAAATCAATTACTTTAATATTTTAAATTACAATTGGTGTCGACGTGTCAGTTTCATGGTTGAGTCTCGTGTAAGTTTCATGGTCGTGTCCTTTAAGAGCGGAGAATTTAAGATTAAATGGAGGAAAAGGAATAATATGAATTGACGAATAATATTTCTTACGAGCTTGTGTTATCAGAGTGAGACCACCAATGAGCTGAATCAAATACGAGAATATCAACTCCTCTCCAAGACCTTGCATTTTCTTCGATCAAATCCAAATGTAAAACTCTCTTGTTTTCGGAACCTTTCTTCAGTTCTACTAACAGTGGTGCCCAGAAAAACTCAATTGATGTCTCAAAATCCTACCAGACAAAATTTCAACATCAATAATTTAGAGAAAGAAAAGAAAATGTGTTTGATGAATATTTTCCTACCATAGCATGGAAGGCCATTGCAGGTCCATTATAAGTCACCTTTTTTCTACCAGTTGGTATTACTCCTTGCACTAAGCAAACTAAAGATTCCCACTGATTTCTCATTATTGAATCACCTACCAGCATTATTCTCTTCCTTCTCATATTTCCAAGAAACCTTAGTGCATCAAACCTGCAGTAGCAATAAACAAGTTAAGAAAACATGATAAATGAGTGCATATACAGAAGAAAACAAAAGGGTGAAAATGTGAATATACCTTGGGATAGAACAAGCATTTGGTTTCCACTTCCACTTCTCATAATCAGAATCAGGTCTACCATTCTTTTGACAAGTAACTGCAGTACTGAGATAAGGGCAGTTAGGATCATAGAGAGGGTAAGAATCATCATAAACCCATTTTCCAAGAGAAAAGTCACATCTCTTGGTTTGGACCATGTTAACATCATGATCAAGTTGAACTAGAAAGCCAACCTCATTTTGAGGGTTCAGAAGAGAAAATGTGCAGTGGAAGAAGGTGAACAAGAAGATAAGAGAAAACAAGTGAGTGATTGGTGTTGCCATGGAAGAAGAGTAAGGGAGAGAAGGGTTATGTTATTGTAGAATGGAAAAGGGTGATGAAGGCATGAGTTGCGGAGTGGTGGTGGACCATTGAAATATATTACTTGTACTTATTGCCATTACGGACACTGACACTGTAGTAATTGAGCCTTTTCTTTATGTCACCTTTTTCGAACACCATTTACTCTCTTTCATCCTTAAAATAGAATGGTAGGTGTGTCTTTGGTTGATATCATATCTGCCATCACTCAATCTAATATTATCCTCCCTCCCTCCCTCCCTCCCTTTTTATTAAATGTAATTTTTAAAATTTCTACCCATATCAAGAAACCTAATTATTATTATTATTTTTTAAATAAATAATTATTTTTCTCTTTATAATAATTATTAAAGAATAATTTTGACAAAAATGTATTTAATACTATCTTAAACTTTACAAGTATCTATTAAAAAGAAATACATTTTTTTCAAGAAAGTAATACTTAAAAAGGAACGGAACGAATATATGATTATAAATTGATTATTCAAAATATAAAAAGTGATTTTTTTTAATAATAAGATTCAGAGGGAGTAAATATTAAGTGAAAAAATCAAGAATTTTACAATCTTAGATCTTAACTAAGTATGATAAAGTCACTAAATTATTCTTTTACTATTTTATCTTAAAATTGTAGTGCGTTTTAGTAGATGTCTTGTTTTTTTTTTTTAGTTTTTAATAAAGAGTATTGTTGTTGGTAAAAGACCGAAATAAATATGAAAGTATAAATTGATTTTAGTTGAACTCTTGTAATTCAATTTTTTTAATATTGCATGTAAATTTCTATTTAGGATTTTTTTTGAATATAATATCCCTCTTATTTTTTTTCTTTCGGAAACACTTTCTCAAGTGATTGGACGATAACACTAATGAATAGAGTTTCACAACACAGCTAACAAAGAAAACAAAAGATTCAATGAACTAAATAAGATCTGAGTCTTCTACATGAAGAAATAAACATTTCGTGCGACCGAAACAAATCCAATTAATGCATTACATTAATCTAATTTGTAATCTTTGATATAACAAGTCTTCATCATTCTGATTTGATCTTTTTAAATCTTAAAAATGATTCATTTCATAAATATTTTCTTATTCCAAAAGACTCATAAAACAATCAAACAATAAAGGAAACAAATCTTCATCAGTCTGGAGATTTACTCAACATAAGCCGACTTCTAAATAAGACATAATATTCCTCAATATGTGCAACATCTTGCTCCACATCTTGCCTATTGGTTTGAGCTCATAGAGACATAATGTCATGACATCTTGCTTCAAATATTGCCTATAAAATTATGCCAATCAAACGTAACACACATAAATTTTTCTGCATAAAAGTTATCTTGCATAACCATAATCGTTCATCAGATTTGTCCCCCCTATTTCCTTAAAATGGCGAAGGGGTAAATATGCAGCCATCCAAAGAGAAAACAACCCAAGAGGGAGAGAAAACCAAAAGAAAAAAATGAAACCAACCCAAGAGGATACAAGGAGCCATTATCTAGCCATATGGTCAGTTAAACATATTTCATAAACACCCACGCATGGCAGGAATCACTAGAATCAACAGAACCAAAAAAATCATTAATCAACAACTTCAAATTCTCTAAATGAAACAAACTCATATTCATCTTCACTTCCACCACCATCAGTCTCAATCTCATTATCATCATTCTCCTCAACATTCTTGACATTATTCCCTTCATCCAGTCCAGCAACATGAGATGTAGATGTTTCAGCTCCTTTGGGACTCATTATTTTGATCAAGTCATCCACCTTGTTCTTTCTAGCTGTGGAGGTAAAAAATAACTTCATGAAATGACTTGGAAACCTACATCAATTCCAGTAAAACACGACTTCAGGCAATACCAGACAATGAGGGAACCTCATGAAGGTCACCTTCAACAGTCAGATCAAAGTGTTGAATCTTGGGAGAGAAATTCTTGGAACATGACTTTCAGTAAACATACGATAACTAAAACTCAGTGGACTCGAACTAACACCAGTAATATCCTCACTACTCAAAACGTCAAGTTTTTGGTTAATAAGAACACCAAATATAAGGGATGGAAACACAATGGGTAATTTCAGAGCAAAGGACTCAGCTTGCTTCCAGATTTATTCAAACACATACTCACCAAAATCAAAGGCAACTCTAGTTCCTATTTGATAAATCAACCTATCCAAAAAGGGAGTAATACCTGAATTGTGATTAATAAGAGCCTAGTTAGAGATCTAATCCTGTTCAGAATGGCATACCCACACTCAAACTTGCAGTAGGAAGCAAGCATTCACTTGGCCAATCTTCATAAACCCTACCAGTGATTTCTTTAGCAATGATCTTTAGGGGAGGAACTTTGCCAGTCGTGATCAGTTTGCTTCTTCCCAGAATCCCAGGTACTCATTGATTATTGCAGGAGAAAAACTGATACAACATCCTCGAAGATGCACCTTTTTGTAATATCTTCTTTTAGAATTGTTAAAATATTTTTATGAATATTAATAATAAACTTTTTGACAAGCTTAATATAGTAGGGGCTAAGGCCTATCACAATCTTCATGATCTGAGCATCATCCAACAACTCAAAAATCTCTTCACACTTTAAAGCTTCTTTAGACAGCTCCCTTTTAGGGGTTATCCTCCTGTGATACACATTCTTTCACTTCAAAACAATTTCTTCAAAATGGAATGAAATATTGTCTAAAGGAGTTGCAAGAACATCTTCTACTGCAAGAACAACTTTTATTTTAGGAGTTGCTTTCTTCTTTCCCGCAGACTTCTCACTGGTTGCTACAACTTTCTTCTTCTTCTTACCAGAAATATCTTTCCTTTTAGTTGTCTTCTTTGCCTAGGCGAGAGTAGACACCTTCTTGGATGGAGTCTTCTTAGGCTTAAGAGTTCCTTTCTTCTTATCTACCTTCTTTTTAGATTTCTTCGCAAACTTCTTACTAACATATTTATTGTTAATAACATCAACACGGGCTTCATCGATTTTAACATTCTCATGAACAAGGTCTTCATCATCATTTACAGAGTCACCAACATTTTCTTTAATGTTGTTACTCACATTATTATCAATATCATTTCAACGTGATTATTAGGGATTACACTTTCACCCTCCTTCTGAGTTGGAGACTCTGTCTCCAACATGTCGAACTTGTTGTCCGATACATCTTTATCAACATCTTGATTTCCCAGATCAGTTTCAAGGGCTTTATTAGCAGCATTATTTTGAACTTCTTCCTCCACGGGGACTTCCATTTCAGTATTAGTATCTTCTTCCACCTGTTCTTCCTCCACTTCTTCACCGACTTCATTACCACCAGATCCTTTCCTATCATTTTCATCATCCGAATTTATTTCTACAGTTTTTTCAGAATCATTTAGAGGGTTGTCAATATCAACATTTTCAATAGCATCACCTTGACTTTCTAGAGAATCTTCGTCACTAGAGTCCGATACAATTGGAACACCAACAATAGGGGTCTATACAGGGTTTTCACTGAAAATATTTTCAATGATATCTTCGTTAGGTGGTTTATCACATGCATGAAGAGAATCTACAGTTTGGGTTAGGTTTTCAGAATTAACATTTTGAGTCTTGGTATTAGTTTTGGAAACCTCAACAGCATTCTCCAACATATCTTCAACAACATTTTTAGAGGGGTTATTTTTAGAAACTTTACCTTTAACGGTGACTGAAACAATAATTTGAAGTGGCGCAACATTTAGAACCTCTTTTGCTAGTTGATCTGCATGGTTAGTATGGTTACTAGGAACACGATCAACCTTAGAGACTTTACTTCCATCATATTTTCATTTCCCTATAAGATCATACATGGTTAATGGAACTTTTGAAGTGTGATCACCAACCTTATTCAGTTTCTTCTTTCTAGCCTCTTTTGATACTTCCATGGTGAGAGGACCTCCATCCGGACCATCGCCATTCCCTCATAGAACTACTCCTTTCAATTTAACATTGTGTATGTCGATCACCGTTTTTGCTTCCACATTGGGCTTCTTGGCTTTCTTTGTTGTCTTATTTTCTTTTCCATAGGTATTTGTTCCTCTTCTAGTTCTAACCATGAATGCACACTTTCTGAGAGGAAGATGAGAGGACTGACTTAGGGTTAAAGAAATGAGAGTGGAGAGATGTTATGAAAATATAAATTATTGTTTTGAGAGACTTGAGGTGCATAATGCAAGAGTATATGTTAATTTGAATAACATTCGAATTAGGAATACTGATGGTCAAGATAAAAAGTAGTGCACGTGCCTTGGTCATGATGGTTACGAGAGACAAAAATGCAACACAATAACTCTCATGCCATCTCAATATTAATTTCTATAGATTCTCAACAATGCACATACCTAGGGAATTTCTTAATTTTTCAAACCGAGTAGTGTCTCATGCCTTGGTAAATATGTCAGCAAGTTGGTTTTTTATTGATACATGATCCAGGGTAATGACTTTGTCTTCAAAAAGCTCTATAATTAAATGGTGAAGAATGTCAATGTGTTTAGTACGACTATGTTGAACTAGGTTTTTAGAAATTTTTATAGCACTCATGTTGTCACATTATAATATCATAACATCTTGTTTGACATTGTACTCTTTCCACATTTGTTTCATCCACAACAGTTGTGTGCAACCGTTTCACGCTGCAATGTACTCAGCTTCACTAATAGATAATGACAAACAATCTTGCTTCTTACTAAACCATGAAATGAGTTTGTTTCCTGGAAAAAAACATCCACCAGAAGTACTTTTTCTATCTTCAATATTTTCTGCTAGTCAGCATCAGAATGCCCAACTAGAATGGAGTTGGTGTAATGATAATACAAGATACCATAATCACAAGTTCCATTTATATATTTAATGATCCTTTTAACCAGTGTGAGATGAATAACTTTTGACTTTGCTTGGTAACAAACTCATACCCCTGTTGAAAAAGTAATATCAGGGTGGCTGACAGTGAGATACAAAAGATTACCAATCATGATTCTATAAAGACTTTGATCCACATCAACTCCTTGATTATCTTTAGTTAGCTTGATATGAGTTGCAATAGGTGCACGTTTGTGTTTTGCACTCTCAAGACTGATTTTTTTCATAATGTTCTTAGCATATTTACTATGTGATACAAACATAGCTTCTTTCAATTGTTTAACTCGAAACCAAAGAAGTAAGTAAGTTTGCCTACCCAACTCATTTTGAATTCTAACTGCATTTGTTGTACACAATGCTCTGCCACCTTATTTGATATTCATTCAAACACAATATCATCCACATAAATCTGAGAATCATAAGTTTTCCTTCTTCTTTCTTAACAAAACAAGTTTTGTCAATATCACCTCTAATGTAACCATTTGCGGTGAGGAATTATGTAAGTCGTTCATACCAAGCCTTTGGAACTTGTTTTAACCCATAAAGAGCCTTATTTAACTTATAAACATGATTTGGTGCGCTAGGGTCAATGAATACTTTTGGTTGTTCAACATATACTTCTTCATTCAAAAATCCATTTAAGAAAATATTTTTGACATCCATTTGATATAACTTGAATTTCAAGAGACATGATATTCCCAATAGCAGTCTGATGGATTCAATGCGAGCAACTAGAGCAAAAGTCTCATCAAAGTCAATACCTTCTTTTTGCGTGTATCCTTGAGTCACTAATCGAGCTTTATTTCTTGTCGCATTACCATACTCATCATACTTGTTTTTGTAGATCCACTTGGTTTCTATGATGATGATTGAGTTAGGACTGGGAACCAATTCCGATACTTTGTTTCTTTCAAACTGAACAAGTTCTTCTTACATGGAATTCATCCAATATTCATTAGTTAAGGCTTCTTTAGCATTTGTAGGCTCAATTTTGGAGATAAATAACATGTTGGAAATCACTTCTTTGAATCTGATGATGACTCCTTCATTGAGATATCCAATCACATTCTCTATAGGATGATACTTTTTTATTTTGACAGACGAGCCTTTATTTGTCAAAACATCATCTTCTCCATCTTCAAAGTCTTCAACTTCAGGATTCTGAATAATGTCAGTATCTTTGTTTGACATATTAGGTGTGACATTTTGTTCATTTACAAACATGTAGTCTTCCTCTTCATCACTTGTTCCATTTTATGGTATGCCATCTACAACCACATTGATGGATTCCATAATGGCCTTTGTGTGGTTATTATACACTCGATATGCTCAGCTATTGATAGAATATCCCAAGAAAATTCCTTCATCAATTTTAGGATATGTCTTGAACATTTGCTCTCGATCAACCAAATTGTAACACTTGCTGACAAACACATAGAAATATTTGACATTAGATTTTCTTCCTTACCACAACTCACAATGAGTAACTTTGGTGCCAAGACAGATGGTTACTAGATTATGGATGTGACAAGTTGTGTTCATTGCTTCAACCCATAAATAATAAGGGATATTCTTCGCATGAAGCACAAATATAACCATTTCTTGGAGAATTATATTTTTGAGTTCAACCACGCCATTTTATTGTGGAGTAATTGGCATAGAGAACTCATGATCAATTCCTTCTAAAGAGCGGAATTTTAAAAATATAGAGTTTTTAAATTCCCTTCCATGATCACTTTGTATTCGAACAATCTTGCCAATCTCACTTCCTTTGTCACACTGAAGACGTTGACACCATCTTTCAAATGTGAAAATGTGTCATATTTTTGTTTAAGAAAATCAATTCAGGTGTACTGTGAGTAGTCATCAACACACACAAAATCATATCTCCTTCCGCTCAAGCTTCCTACTTGCATGGGTCCCATGAGATCCATATGAAGTAACTCTAGGACCTTTGACGTGGTAAGATGTTGTAGGAAGGCCATTGATAGCCTTTTTGGAGATAATCTTTATCACGCTTCTAAGATTCAAATGACCCAGTTTCTTGTGTCACAACTTAGTTTTATCCTCTTTAGTAATCACGCAAGTTGAGGGTTGATCCGTTGATTGAGATCTCTCCACATGTAAAAATTATCTGATAACCTTGTAGATTTCATGACCCACTTTAGATTTTTTTGGTGACAATACATTCAGAACAAGTGAAGTTGACACAAAGATCTTGATCACACAACTGGATGATACTGATGAGATTAGCAACTAAACCTTTAACTAAAAGAACAACTTTTAAACTTGGGAGGAATGGATAATCCAATTTCCATTTTCCTACAATCTTGAATTTATCACCATCACCAAAAGTAAAAAAAGTATATAGAATAGGGCTTTACTTATTTCAAATAGTTCTTCTCTCACATCATATGTTTGGAGCAACCACTATCAAAATACCAATCTTCATGAGAGGATGCTCTTAGAAAGGTATGAGTAATGTGACTTGTAGTTGCCTCATTAATTTTCCAAACTTGTGTGACATAATTATGTCTTGATGTGTTCTTGATGAGATGTTGTTGATAATGATAGTAAAGTCTACCGCACAGTTTGTAGAAAAAAGGTCGAATGTGCCCGTGTTGGACACAATAGTGGCATCTATAAGATGGTCTTTTGTAGATATTTACACGTTGGTAATAATGTCAAGTAGGTTGCTTTGACATGTAGTCTTTCATCAAAACCAATTTCTTCTTTTACTTCAGAATAAATTGGTACATTCTGCCTGAATGTGTCCAAAACCTTCACACTCATGACATTGGATTTCCATGCCTTTATTTGGTTTGTCTCATTCTCTGTTTTTTTGTGTTGGGAATTGAAACCTCTCGAGTTGTCAAGAAGTTTGTATTTGGCATTTGTCAATGACATTATTCTTTGACCTTTTTTCAAATTTTCACATAAGGTATTATCAAGTTTGCTAATTTTTTTTGCAAGTAAATGAATAAAGTTAGACAAGTTATTATCAATATCCTCTTCTACCTGTTCCTCATCATCTCCAATATCAGCTTTAAATGCAACACCTTTGTTTTTCTTTTCAGATTTGTCATTGATAGCCATTTCAAAATTTAGTAGTGAACTAATAAGTTCATTAACATTAAGGGTAGTGATGTCTCGAGCTTCTTATATAGCTGTACCTTTCATCTCAAACCTTTTTGGAAGAGATCTAAGAATCTTTATGGCCAACTTTTATTCAGACATTTTTTCCACCAAGAGCAAACGATAAATTGACTAAGTCACAAAAGCGAACATAACAATTGGTAATAATACATGTGTGAGTCTAAAGATGTTTTTATCAACTCTATTGAATATGACATCGAGAGCATGAGAAATTCCATGAGATTTTTCATCTTCATCTTTGGACTAATATTCTTCTAGCTTCAGAGACTGGGTGACATTCTCTGCAGTAACCATTAGGGGTGCCCATCTTTTGATGATTGCCTTCTAAGTTTTATTGTCCATAGATTTGAGAAAGATAACAACATGGGCTTTCTAATAATCATAGTTACTGGCATCTAAGATTGTTGGCCGGTTTATAGATCCTCCTTCTTTAGCATTATCCATTTTGAATAGAATGAATAAATCCCATGAAGCTCACCTAACCAAAACACGGTGCCTGCTCAATTGAAATTATATTCTTCTACTGGAAAGATGTCAGACACAATATGTGAGACACTGTGTATGACAAGATTAATACAATAACAAATAAACTGAAAATAAAGTAAAAAGATATAAGGAATTGATATCCCAGTTTCGTGCAAAGTCACCTATGTCTGGAGGGCGTTAACCTAATAAATAAAATTCATTCTTAATAGTAAAAGTATAAATTGGTCTTAGTTGAACCCTTCTAGTTCAAGTAATTTTTTCTTAATACTACCTGTGAATTTCTATTCAGGACTCCCCCTGAATATGAGACCTCTAACACTTTCTCTCAAGCACCTTTCTAAGTGATTGGACAGTTACAATATAGTACAAATGATGAAACCAATTACAACTGAAAGCAAACTCTATTCCTTTATATATGATTGACAATAGCAAATAGAGTTTCATAACACAACTAACAATGAAAATAAAAGACTCGATAACTAAACACGCCTTGCTTGTTGCCTCAAGGTTTGAGTCTTCTACATCGAGAGGTCCTCCTTAAATAGAATATAATCCAATTGCATGTCCCGTTAGGGTTTTGAACATTTCGTGTGGCTGAAGCAAATCCAAATTGTGTAATACATTAATCTCCATTAATTTAATTTGAAATATTTGATATAGTAAATCTCCATCAATCTGATTTGATCTTTTTAAATATTGAAAATTGTCCTTTTGGGAAATCTTTCTTTATTCCAAAAAGCACATAAAATAATCAAACAATAAAGGAAACAAATATTCATCACGCACGAGATTTACACAACGTATGCTTGCTTCTGAATGAGGCATAATATTCCTCAATGTGTGGAAATTCTTGCTCCACATCTTTCCTCTTGGTTTGAGCTCATAGAGATAGAATGTATCAACATAATGTCATGACATCTTTCTTCATATGTTGCCTATAAAATTATGCCAATCAAATGTAACAACAATATCCATCATACTTTTCATCTTCATGATACTAATTCTCCTAAGTTAGCATAGTTCTCTTTGTTTTACATTGAGAAACTATATTTCTCCGACCTTTACATTTAAAACAAATAACACTTTTATTAGTATAAAAACTTTGAGAAAGATTTGCGGTTTTACCTCTAGTGTAAACTCTGGCACCTTTGATGATGGAGAGTCTCTCTCTTCCTTTTGTTTATCCTTTCAACCTTGAGAGTTGAAAGAAGGACTTATGTTTTTCCTAACTTAGACCTTCTGTTTTATTTGTTGTTTACCTATGACAATCTGGTGTACCAACTCTTCCATTCCAACATAGTGATAAAGTTCCACTATGTCACTTATGTAAAAGTTTAAGCCATGAATAGAGCTGGAAATGAGTTGAGTCTAATCAAACTCCTATCATCTCGACTAAACTCGATAAGAATTGGTCAACTTAAAACTTGACTTAACTTCGACCCAAATTTTTTATAAGCTCAAACTCGATTCATTTAAGTTCACGAACAACTCGGTTCAACTTGTTTGATTCACGAACTTAACCATCATTTTTTAAAATCTATTTTTTTTATATATATAAAATTGACATTTTAAATTAATATTTTTAAAGGAAAATATTTAAATAAAATAAAATTTATAAGATGGAGTTTAACTTAGATTAAAAAAATATACAACTTGAAAAACTACACAACATTCAAGAAATACGTTTGAAAGTCTAATTCAAAAGCTACTTAATTAGAGTATAAATTTGTCTCAAAAATCTAGAACTTCATCTAAATATTTAGGAATCTTACAAATTTAATTAAATAGTACAATAAAACTACTAGAAGTTGATAAATTTCCATTATATATAATCAAGTTGACTCATGAACCTAACGAGTCAAACTAACATAATTCAAGTTCAGCTCATTTAGTTAACGAACTTAATTTTTTTGCTCATATTCAACTAATTTGGTTCGTGAACCATGTTCAATGATATAGTTGTTGAATCGAGTTTCGAACTATGTCCGAGTTGGTTCGATTCATTGCACCCATGAAGGAACCTAATCATGGCTGCATCATTGTATTTTTTCCATATTAGCTCTAATTTTTCAAATTTTATCTCTTTGAAATACTCATCAATACTCCTGGAACCTTGAGTGAGTCTTTGAATTTTTGTGTGCAAATCCCTATGATAATATGACAAAATAAATCTTCTCCTTATGATTCTTTTCACATCCTCCCAAGTTCCAGAGAATTTTGATTGTTGTAGTTGGATGGGCAAAGCGTCTCTGAAAGCATCCCAGAATCTTTAAGACGGGTATCAACTGCATTGATTGTTCACTGATTCACTACTACGTGCATTCACATTTCAGTGCTGTAAAGAGGGGACAAGGTAGAAAGAAGAAGAACAAGAGTATAATAGTAATATATATATATTATATATATATAATATATATATAATATATATATTATATATATATATATATATATATATATATAATTTCACTATTATATAATTAATTTACAAATAAATGAATTAAAGCTTGTGGGCAAATCTAGTATTCGGGTTGTGGTGGAGTGATTTTCTTGGGCTCAGAGCTTCTTCGATACATCTGGGATGCTTGTGTCTTCTCCGACACTGAAGGGATTCCATATGGAATTTGTTGAGGTCGACATCTCTTTGATGCTCCTCTGGTTTTATGCCATGGAGAGTCTTGCGGGACGCCCTTCTCCTTGGCTCTCACCCTAATGACCTTTCTAAATTTCATTTGGGAGCAAATTCAGGGTGTTGGAGACTTTTCCAGTTGATGGAGAGCAATGTGGCCCTTCCTTACTCCATCTACTGAGCGTCCGTCTGAGTGCTTCATCTTTTGAGTTACCCCACGTCTAAATTACCCCTCATATCACAACTCCCTTATAATTCTATGTTCCTAAAGCCTTGTTAGTTGTCTCGCATCATGATCTTGTCGTTATGATGATGTGACATCTGACGTTGGTCGACCATTGTAGTATGCGTGCCATTACTTCTTATGGAGGCAATTCTTATGTTCTTGGTCGGGCTTGTGGTGGACTATGGCTCAAATTTGACGGCGCTCACTCAATGATGCACTTGGCAGGGGCCGAATCATAATGTTGCTCCATTGAGGGCAAAATAGGACTCAAGTGGTCCTCGACTTGCGAATATGATAATGGATATAAAGGGGCCACTGTACGAATTTCCCAAATGCTTGGGGATGATTCCCCCTGTTTATTGGAATGTCGTCGGACGAGATCTCGACACCTGGGTGTTTGATGGTGTTACTTCACTACAAGCCACAATCAATACAATCACTCGTTCAACATCAGATCGGAATTTGGTGGATCCAAACATCGTAGACCTGGGATCTTGGATTCTCGAAACTTAAATTTCTTCTTGTAAGACGCTTTTGGAGTTTAGACCTAAGGATGGAATATGGAATCATGGAAATCGCAGGAATTGGAAGTTGATTACCATAGACAACGCTATTGTTTTGTTGCGGAACCATAAATGTTGAGGATTCCAGAAGCTACGACAGAGTGAAGCTTTCAAAGCACTACAATGATATAACATTGTGGATCGAAGGTTGAGATCATGATGCTTATTAAACCAGATGTATCGGTCTTGATGCAATTCCATTAATTAGTTTTAATATCTCTAGTATGATGGACCTAGGAGGTACCTACATGGTTAACACTCCGACACCCAAGTCAATTTAGGGTTCAAGATAATGGTAGTGAAAGTAGAGATTAGATATTGTGTACCTGAAACCCTTTACGAAGGTATTTATACCTTGGACCTGACATAATATATTGAATAATGAGCCTCACGTTATTGTACTTTTAGTCGGTGCTAAGCAATGTGTCCCGAGTCTTTGGACGACATGGAACAAGTGTCTTCATCTTCAACTAGATAAAATTTATCTCCACATGATAAAGGTTATTCAATATTAGAACGAAAGAAAAAAATATTTGAAGGTGGAGCTGGAGATTTGCATAGACCAGGAGTTTCATAACAACTTCAACATTGATAGGTTGATGCACATTATCATCATCATTATTAGTATGTTGATCAAAGGTAGTTAGAAATTCATTATCATATTCAATATCAACAAAGCATAGAAGAAGTTTTCAAGGGCCAAAATAAAAAATGGGTTTTCTAAAATTTGACAAATAAAAAGTAAAATCCAACGATTTTACACGATTTCAGATGATTTAAATCGTCTAGAATCGTCTAAGTGTACGATTTTACAAAAAAATATTTTTAGTTGTGATTTAACATTATATGTTCACCTAGATATTGGTATAAGCCCTAGAGGCCAATACTTTTGGTACTTGTATCGAATTATTTATTAATAATAAAAGACATTTTCTTTATTATGGTTGATTAATAAAGTCCCTAGAATAGATAGTCCGTTTAATGTATTAAGTGTGACTTAATCATGAGAACACATTAAACATAAGGACACTATTCTTAAAGTATCCGTAGTCGAGCTTTAGTGTGAAGTGGGATAACATTAAAGCATTACGACTATTATGTTTGTAGACTGATGATCACATCTCATGGATCATGGATAAAGAGTTATCAAGTCTTAAACATAGGTATGAATATTAGGAGTAATATTTATACTGGATTGACCCGCTATGAGAATACTATATAGAAAGTTATGCAAAGTGTCATAAGTTATTATCATGGTGATAATAGTGTATATCACTCTTCGACCTGAAACCACTATGGATCCTAGATGTAGAGTCGAGTGCTTTATTGCTGATCCAACGTTGTCCGTAACTGGATAACCATAAAGACAGTTGATGGGTACTCCACGAAGCATGCTGAGGGACATGAGTGTCCTAGATGGAATTTGTCAATCCTGCGTAACAAGATAAATGTCTATGGGCCCAATATTGAACTGGACAAGGGTGACACGGTCTATACCTTGTGTTCAATATAGACATAAGGGCAAAGGGGTAATTATACACATAATTATTATCACAGGAGGTTTTGTCAGATCACATGACATTTTCGTGACTTGGGTAGCAGTGATGTGTTGCTAGATACCGCTCACTGTTTATTATGTTAAATACGTGATTTAATATAATTGCCAACGCCGTGAAAACCTATAGGGTCACACACAAAGGACAGATTGATGAGAGATAGAATAATTAAGGAACATCGTAAGGTACGGTGTACTTAAGTAGAATACGAAATATGGTAAGGTACCAAGTACTTAAGTGATTTTGGCATATTATGAGATATGGGCCAAAATGCACTTAAGTGGGCTTTTTGGCTTGAAGCCCACACAAGTGGTTCTATAAATAGAACCCCTTGGGTAGAAGCATTGTAACTCACTGAGACAGAAAACACAACTGAAGAGTTGGAATTTCATATCTCTCTCTCACTCAAAGCCTTCATTCATAACAGCTAGCACTGCGATTGAAGGAATCCGTTCGTGTGGACTGAGTAGAGACGTTGTCATCGTTCAACGTTCGTGATCGCCCCGTGGATCTGTATCAAAGGTTTTGATCATTATCAGAGATTTGCACCAAAGGTTTGAATCGCCACAAGAGGTAACGATTCTATCACTGATCATGCCCATTCGTAAGGATCACTAAATGGAGAAATTTTTAAATTCCGCTGCGCCTTGGATGGCTATTCTCCTACACTAGAAACATGGAATATATATAGTTTAGATTTTAAATCGCGATTTTAACAACCTTGATATGAAGCCAACATAATAATTACTCTCACAACTCATCTTTTTTTCACATCAACCTTATGAAAATAAATATTTTTATTTTTCCAAAAATAGTATAAATAGCTAAGTCCACGCCATATTTTTCATTCATCCAAATAAACTCTTTCTATCTTGTTTATATTTTTCTTAGTGTAATTTCAAAGTTATCGAGACTCTTAAGATATCTATTGCAACATCATACGAATAAACCCATTTCTTCCTTTTTGGAAACTTCTTCGCCAGAGTCGTCAATTTCTTCCTTTGACTTCTTTCCTTTAGAAGATGAAGCTTTCAAAGAAAGTTCTTGTTACTTCGCTATCGGCGAGTCGTTTCAGCTCATTCGCATGCTCGACTAACTTCCCAAATATTTTGTAATTTCCAAAGTACTAAAATCATTTTCTTTTTTGGAAAAGATTTTACCTTAGTCTTATAGTTTGTTGATCAAATGGAGGAATCTAGTTTTCATGGAATCTACAGATTCTCTGGATTCCATATGAAATAGTTCAAACTCCTCTGTAAACATATTGATTTTAGAATCCTTAACATCCCATGTTCCATCATTGAGAGTTTAGAGAGTATCCCATATACCTTTAACACTCGTATGGTGTGAAATTGAATAAAACACTTTAGCACTTAGTGATCAAATGGTTATGCTCCTCGCTTTCAAATCATATGAAACCTTTTTAGCTTTATCATCAGTCCAATCTTTAGGACCTTTAACAACGTCGTTATTTCCCTTGGGAATATATGGTCCCTCGGTGACGGCACACCATATATTTTTGTCAATCGATAATAAGTGTACATACATGGTCGATTTCTAATATGTATAATTTTTGCCTTTGAAAATTGGTGCTCTATTATATGCTCCCTTAGGATCGTTATCTTTCGACATATTCATAAAATTTTGGATGTCGATTAGACACAATCAAAAAGACCAACTCTTGATGTCAATTGTTGGGTGTGAATATGGAAGTAGAAAAATGGTCTAGAGTGGGGGGGAATAGATCCAAATTAAAAAATGCAACCATTGTTTTCCAAAATTAGAGTGTTTTCATAAATGAGTTGCAAGTAGATGGTTTGAAGCGAAAATGAAAATTTTACAATCGATTATGATCAAGCAAACACACTATTCGTTTCACAAATATCCAAGATTATAAACAATGAAACGTTTGGTATGTATTGATTCAAGTTGTGTAGTCACAAGAAGTGTACACATTTTATTCAATGTTAATTACTAAATTCAATTTATTTTCAAATTTATCAATCACAATAATAGCTTGACTAGTTGTCCAATTTTAACAAAACCTAAGCTTTACGTAATTAATCACTATCATGAACAAAAAGATATAATACGACATGATTTAAAAACCTAGCATGCAATCACTACGAATATAAATGCAAGAGTAGAGTTAGAGAGATGACACAAAGATTTATAGTGCTTCGGCGTTCTTCCTCGCTTGGCTTACATGAACTCTTCAATGGTTTCCCATTGGAACCTGCATAGTTACTTGTTATTTGAAAAATATTTCCAAGAGTTCATACAATTACCAATCCATAATTTACAGTTGAGAAAATAAATCTCCTAATTTGGATCTTGACTTGTATCTAGCAAACTTGCCAAACTCTTATACATAATCTTTAATCGAATACGTTTCTTAAACCTTCCAATAACACCAATTATGCTCCAAGCCATCATGTGTAGCTATCAATCCCTTGATCCTACCGATTCCTTAAGCGGTGATATTGTCCAAAGATCCGAGAATAACTCCTCCTTATCTGTAGCCTTCCACACAGTTACTACTAAGACAATACTAGAGAGAAGAACCTACTTCTTTTCAAAGGAATTTGTCAACACCATTGACAATCTCCCTTTCTTGCTAACAATCGGAAAACTCAACAAAATATCCAATAACAGTTAGTTTCAAGTACGCGTCTCCTTCAATCAATCTCATAACTCTTGTTATCAAGAACTGAACTTAATTGAAGTTGAAGATGTGAGAAATTCGTAGCAAGACTTTGAATATTCAAAACAGAGGAAATTGATTTTCATAGAAAATCACACTGAAAATATTAACAGAATGATGTATGTTATGTTTGAAAATGACGATAAAAAATGATTTATATATGCTTGAGATAATGGTTGAAAAAAGGTAGTTAGATTCGAATCAAGAAAAATATGATTTGAATAAAAAATGAGGTGAAATGAAAGAAAAACCTATTTTTTGAAAAATGTGGCAGTTGATCCGGATCAGAGATTACGTGATTCAAATCACAAGCCTTATGATTTGAATTAAGAACAAAATTTGATTCGAATCAAATGACCCAACACTGACAAGATTTTAGGCAAAATAATTTGATTAGGATTCTGTTGAAAATTTGATTTAAATCAAATCAAATAGAATAAAACATGATTTATCAACATTTAAATTGATTAAAATCATGTATAAATTATAATTCGAATCAAATCAGACAAAATCTATTCCCAGGAAAATGATCATGATCAAGTGAAAAATTCGATCAGGATCAAATTATTGAGTTGAGCTACTGTCCAATTTGATTAGGATCAAAAATTCAGTGTAAAACTGTCTGATTCGAATCAATCTTGTAAAATCTCAAATTTTCAAATTTTCAAAAGCTTTTTGAGATTTTAACTTGAATCAAATTTTGTCCAAAAACAGAAGGTGATTTCATTTCACTATCATATGCTATTGATCAAAGAGCATTTAGATCAAGATCAAATCTAACCAAGGTTTTATGCATGCTAAACATGAGAAATGCAATCATGAAGGAAACTCGACGAATTGAAATAGAAACACCTATGAAAGCAATAAGACAAACAACAAAATAATTGGATAGTAGAGACATACAACTATAAGAATATCCACATTGATTATCGCGTTTCCATAAATTCATCACCGTGACACCTATTTCGGTCCCAAAGGCTTTAATACTCTCATCATTTGGTATCAGAGCATGATTTAAATCAGATGTTATCTATCTTTTAGATTTTGTTAATTTTTTATTACTATTATTGTATTTCAAAGTTTGAAAAGAAAAGAAAAAAATAAAGACCGAAAATAAACAAATTGAAAATACAAAAAAAAAAGATTGAGAGAAAAAAAAGATCTCAGAGAATATGGAAGAAAAAATAAATTAATTAAAAAAAATGAAAATTCCCAATCTACCCACATTTCAAAAAAATAACCCACATTTCAATTAATTTCCCAAAATAACCCACATTTCAAAAAAATTCCCAATCTACCCCACATGCATAAGGGAGGCGCCAATTGGATTGGCGCCCCCTCTTAAAAATTACAAGGAGGCGCCAATTGGATTGGCTAGGGCACCTGCCCTAGCCAATCCAATTGGCGCCTGTGTGTATTTTTTAAGAGGGGGCGCCAATCCAATTGGCGCCTCCCTTAAAAAAGCCTCAAATGAAAAAACTTCCAACATGAAAGTTGTAGATCTTTTCAAAACAATGAATTTGGATATAAATTTTGCAACATTTGGATTTTTTTTGAGAAAGTTATGGCCAGTTGAAGTTGGACTTCTGAGTTTTTCAACTGTTATCTGACCCATAATGTTTTGTATTATTGCATGTGTTTCTTTTACGAATATGAATTTTTGTCCAACATAACATTTGAAGTAGACATCCTAAATTTTGCAATGCACTTGGTCCCACCTCAAAATAATAAAAAATGAGTGAGTTAGGTCCCTGCGAACTTGACCCAAAATTAGGGTTTCAACTGTAATTTGACCTATAATGTCTTGCATTATTTCATGTGTTTCTTTTAGAGTTATGAAATTTTGTCCAACATAACATTTGAAGTAGACATCTTAAATTTTCTAATGCACTTGGTCCCACCTCAAAATAATTAAAAATGAGTGAGTTAGGTCCCTGCGTGGTTGACCTAAAATTAGGGTTTTGAAATGTTTTGAAATGAATGATGAGCTTCCAAGTTTCAAATGGATTTTTGATGAACATGAAAGTTGTTCATATGGCGACTGTTGTTAAAACTTGAATGGAGGCGCCAATTGGATTGGCTAGGGCAGGTGCCCTAGGCTAGGGCAGGTGCCCTAGGCTAGGGTAGGTGCCCTAGCCAATCCAATTGGCGCCTATGTGTATGTTTTAAAAGGAGGCGCCAACTCAATTGGCGAGTCCCTCATAAAATGCCTTTTTGTCTTATAAATAGATGCGTTGTGTGACCTATTGTTCCACAACTCATATAATCATTTGGCTATCATGTTTGGTGTTCGTCGCCGATACGGTAAGGTGATTTATGCGAGAGACAAACCGCAATTGCTGATGCTGTTTTGGAACATCACCACGTTAGATCAACTGAAGAGGGAGCTGGTTCGATGGTTAGACGGGAAAATACCAGAAGGGGAAAAAATCAGAAGTATTGAGAGACTTGACAGTATCTTTGGTTGGGTGCGAATGAGGACTGATAAGGATGCTAGGGAAATGATGTTCGGTCGAGACGACATTAATTTGATTGTTGTAATCAGTTAGAATTATTTATGTTTTCAGATGTTTTGTACTGATGTTGGTTATGAAACTCGTTGTAACAAGAACTTAATGATATATAATGATTGATTGTTACAGAAATACAATGTTACAACAAGCATAAGATGTAGATACAATGTTACAAATAGCTTAAGATCTAGATATAATGTTACAATAAGCTTAAGATGTAGATGATGCTCCTTGATTGGGACAGTTGTTTTTGTTGTGTCCTGGTTGACGACAGATACTACATAATCTTATCATTTTATCTGTGGAATCCATCTCTGTTCTTATACGTGTGCTGTTTGGCCTTCCTTTCTTCTTTCTACGCATCTCTTTATTGTGCCAAACAATATCTCCTTCATATGGAGGCCAATAATCCTCCATTGGTAGTACTGAAAAGCTTTGACTATATACATTCATGATGGTGCTGGCCTTGTACACATCAGATAAATGGGTGTAAGCGTCTTGACGAGTATAAGCGCATGCTGCAATGACATGGGAGCAAGGTATGCGGAAGGCCTGAAATTTTCCACAATCGCACCAACTTGTGTTTAGTCTAACAGCGTAGGCTAAATTTGGTCTCCCCTCGCTGTTGCCCATTGTTTCCTGGACGCTGAAATTTTGTCTATGACGGTCAAACACTGTTACAGCGTGTGTCGTAGCTTTGATGCTCTCCTCTTTCATGACCTTCATGCAACATTCACTGAATACTTGTCCGGACATTAACACTGCACTCCATCTTTCACCTCTGCTTGCGAACATAGAAGCCAACCTATAATAGGTTGATCTTACCAAGGCTGTTATCGGCAGGTTTCGTATTCCTTTAAAAACCCCGTTCATGCATTCCACAATGTTTGTTGTCATGTGGCCCCATCGACAACCACCGTCAAATGCTCTTGTCCACTGCTCTACTGGGATGTTATTTATCCATCTCCCCGCGTCTTCATTAGACATTCGAATCTCATCACGATAATATTGAAAAGACGGTTGAGTTAACGCATACCCAGCATTCACCACCTTCTTGCGAAGATTCTTATCTTTTATAGCACGCATGAAGTTTTGTGCTATGTGTCTGATACAGTAGACATGTGTAGAAGGAGGATCATGCCATCCGTTTTCATGGTTGTTGTAGGCACTTTCGATGGCAGCATGTCTATCAGAAATCAGACATAGATTGGCTTGTGGTGCGACATGCGTTCTGAGATGTCGAAGAAAGAAACCCCATCCAGCAGCTGTTTCACCTTCAACAAGAGCAAAGGCAACGGGAAATACATTGTTGTTACCGTCTTGTGCAACTGCCATGAGCAACGTACCCTTGTATTTTCCGTATAACCAAGTGCCATCAATTTGCAGGAGAGGTTTGCAGAATGCGAAACCTTTGATGCAAGGGTCAAATGCCCAAAAGAGACGGTGGAATATTCTATTACCTGTAGCACAGGTTCCGTCTGGCATCATTGCTGGCACTGTCTCCAGAATTGCCACGGTTCCTGGGACATAAGTTTTTAGTGCCCATAAAAATCGTGGTAATTCTTTGAATGAGTCCTCCCAGTTGCCGAAAACCTGCTCAACAGCCTTTGTCCTCGCAATCCATGCTTTCTTGTAAGATGGAGTATAATTATATGTTGTTCGGATATGTGATATAATTATACTCACCTTCACTGATGGGTCTTTGTTTACCAATGGCAGAATGTCTCGACAAATCAATGCTGTGCTCAGTTGACGGTGATCTTGTGCAACGGTTGTTGCGACGCAACTGTGTGGTGGGTCTATTGAAGCGATCTCCCAAGAGTCATTTCTCTTCTTGTAAGATGCAGCCAAACGAAACTTACATAGCATGTTACAACATTCAATAACATACCTTCTTGAATCAGTGCGTTTAACCGTAAAGTCAACAAAGTTGTTCATGTGATATTTTTTGATTGCCAAGACACATTCCTCTTTGGTACGAAACATGTCTCCCACCTTTAATTCTCCTACTGGTCTCGGATACGGATTGTAGAAGACACTGTCGGACATTTCATCATCGTGAAGATCCATATTTGTCATATGTTGAGGAGGAATATAGACATGAGTAGGAGGTATTGGTGGTGGTTGACCCTCATCTTCATCGTCGTTATTCAGGATGTGATCAACCTGTATCTCAGTCTCCTCTTCTTCTTCATCAACAACGTCGACCTCTACTTCTGCTTCTGGGTTGAGTTCATCTGAGCATTGTGCATCATCTGCATCATCTCCACCAGCTGGATCCTGATATGTTACTTGAGACTGTTGAGACGGTATACATGGTTGTAAAGTAATGTACAACTCGATAGAATCCATGCCTGAATGTTCATGACTAAGAAACATGCTTTGCACATCTTCATCGTCTCGTATCTTTAGGGGGAAAAACTTGCATTGACCATTCTCAAAAAATATAGGATTCTGATATGTCATCCTTGACACAATACCTCCCTGTATAAAGGATTGTATTCTTTTTTTGAAATGCAAAAAGGTTGCATTTCTCTTCATCGAAACTCTAATGGTATCAGTGTTTCTAAAACAAAAACCATGAAGCTCAGACTCAAAACTTTCACCGTTGCAGTGAACGTTGATACTGTATAATGATGAAGATGACATTTTGGAGATGAAAAGTATTTTGCAAGTGCAGATGAAAGTGAGTGAAGATGAAAAGTATTTTGAAGATGAAAAGTATTTTGCAAGTGCAGATGAATGTGATAGTAAGACACTTAAATAGATGGTATTAATGTCTCACATTGAAGCTAGTCTGAGATACCGTGTCAAGCATGCAAGTAATTTCAGAGATGATGTGTCTGTCATGCAAGACAGTGTGACTTGATGTGTCAAGCATGCTAGCTAGTTCAGAGATGAGGTGTCTGTCATGCAAGACAGTGTGAGTTGATGTGTCAAGCATGATAGGTAGTCAAGAGTTAATGTGTCTGTCATGCAAGCTATCAAGTAGGTAGTCATCAACATACAGGAGACAAGACAGACACGTGTCGGACACCTAAGACGGTCAGAGATGAGGTGTCAATCCTGCAAGACAGTGTGAGTTGATGTGTCAGCCAGGCAAGCTATCAAGAAGCTAGTCATCAGCATACAGGAGACAAGACAGACACGTGTCGGACACCTAAGATGGTCAGAGATGATGTGTCAATCATGCAAGCCATCCATAAGTGAATTGTTCAGCATGCAGGAGACAGCAATGCCACGTGTTGAGCATGCAAAGGGTGGCGCCAATTGGATTGGCGCCTACCTTTAGGACTTGCACATGGTCGCCAGTTTGAATGGCGCCCCCCTTAGTCAGTCCTTGAAACCAAGCATTCAGAACTAGGCTTGCATGCATGTGCCCTAGGGTGTCGCCAATTTGAATGGCGCCCCCTCCTAAATAATGTACATGGGCGCCAAATGAGGTGGAGACACCATGCAAACACATTTTTTCATGCACTCATCCATTTGCCTATAAATTGATCCACTCCTTCAACAATTCTTCCACACCAACATTCTCACTACCTCATCTACATTTCTCACTACTTCATCTCCATTACTTCTTTTACAATTTCATCTCCAACAAAATCTTCCATTTTCATCTACACCAACTCCCCAACAATATGTCTTTACTCACAATGGGCGAGGCACACAGAGGAACAGTTGCAAACATCGCGACATACGTAAGTATTTTCTTATACTTCTTTTTTATGTTTCATCTCCACCTACCCCATTTTATTTTGAAATACCGACTTAAAAAAGCATACATTATTTCTATTATAGGATGTCTCAAGGTTTCGCACTCGAGTCCACGAATTTGTCCACATGGACCCGTTGATTCAACCTTATGTTGAACTTGCCGGTTTTGGTCACCTTAGCAAAATTATGTCTTGGTCTATAGATAACAAATTCATTCTCGCCTTATGCGAAAGATGGAGGCCAGAGACACACACATTTTGGTTTCCAACCGGTGAGTGTACCGTGACGTTAGAAGACGTCTACATGCTTTTAGGACTACGAATTGAAGGCAAAGCTGTTAATGGTAAGACCAACTTTCCAAATTCAATTTGCATGGAGCTTTTAAACGTTGATTTGTTAGATGATAATGCTAGGGGACAAGGTATACTACTTTCACGCCTAAAGTCATATTATAATAGTTTTTATTTAGATGAGCATTCTACCGAAGAAGCTCGAATCATTAAAACTAGGTGTTACATTATGTTGTTACTAGGATCCTTTTTATTTCCCGAAGGTAGTGGTTCTAGCATGCATATTATGTACTTACCTTTACTTAGACAAATAGATAGAATAGGTAGTTATAGTTGGGGATCCGCATGTCTAGCCTATCTCTATAGTTCTTTGTGCAAAAACTGCCACAAAGATACTTCTACATTTTCTGGATGTGCTGTTTTGCTACAAGCATGGGGATGGTCAAGACTACCGTCTCTAGCACCGGTCAATAGCAACCCCTTCACTTTTCCATATGCAAAAAAGTAAGTTGTTTAAATTGCTATATCTTTACTTCCTTCCTTACAGTTTATTACCCATAACTAATTTATTTTAACTTTTTGGTGTAGATGGTCGGCACGCGGTATGAATTACAGCAGATGTCCGAGACACTGTATTACTCAATATCGCAACCTGTTGGATCACCTTCGACCGGCAGACGTAAGCAAAATAATTACATTATTTCTTCATATTATATTCACTTTTTCTACATTCATTTAAATCCTATTGTCTTTAACATTTCAGTTCATTTGGCGTCCATACCTTAATATGGATCATGAGCATCAGATCAACCCTGAAGACGCAGCCGTATGGACAACATGCACACCAATAATACGGTTCACAACAGTGGAGCTGCACAACACCGATCGTGTGAAGCTGCAGTTTGGTATGGTCCAGAATATCCCAGATCCCCCAGCTAGCCTAGGAGAATGGCATATGCGTAAAGTGAACGACCAATGGAACTTCAACCCTTGGCAACAATTCGCAAGATCAGAGTGTCGCAAGTGGAAGCACCGTCATGACCATGTCTTAACTGACGCAGTCATGCCAAATGAGGTAAAACCAAGTCGTACTTATATGGCTTGGTATAGATCAGTTGGATTTCAATTCATCGCCGATGATATGTACCTCTACGACCCACGCCAGACAACTTACACACAAGAAGCCTCAACATCTAACCCCCAACAACATTCTCAGCCCAATTACTCACAACCACCTATCCGACAAACTTTCCGTTCCACAAACACACAAACATACAACCAAAACATGCCATTCACCCAACCCCAAAACCAAGAACATCCCCCATACCACCACCAACAAATGGACCATCAACCTTCGACCGAACATCGCTTCGCACCCACACCATCACCCTACCAAAGTCGCCTTACCCAAAACACTAACCGCCCCATCACCTACCGTAGCCAAGAACCCCAAACATCACAATACCAAAACATCCCACAACCATATCTCTTCCAAACACCCCAACAACCTTTCCAACCTTTCCTAGACCCATCATTGTCACCCATGTCCCCCTTCAACCGTCCTGGTCGCCCATCCATGAGTCAACCACACCCCAACTTCTCTGGCATGGGTCATGAGCTCAGCTACGCCGGTACACCATCATTGAATACTGAAGACTATGCTGAGTTGGCTCAATACCTCAACGGATCTTCTCCTGTAGGCGGTAATGACGCTCCTGGACCATCAGATGAACAAACACCGGTTCAGAATCGTCAACGTGGGTTAGGGCCAAGGGTTAGGATAGCTAGGGGATGTGGGACCGGAGGTCGGTTAGGTGATCCCGGTCATCACCATTAGGATTCATTGTGTAAAATCCAAATTTTATTAATATCAATTCGTATTATGTCAAATTTATCTTTGTGTATTCTCCAAACATTAAGTTTCTTTCATAATTCTTAAATAAACACATATCATAAAACAAAAATTTATAAGTCAAAAACCCTAATTCAAGGACTTGTTATTGTTATGTTGAAGGGCTTGAAGTTGGTCCCTTTTGGCAAAGTTCACATACACTTGTTTTGACAGAAACCCTAATTTTGGGTCAAGTTCGCAGGGACATAACTCACTCATTTTTAATTATTTTGAGGTGGGACCAAGTGCATTGCAAAATTTAAGATGTCTACTTCAAATGTTATGTTGGACAAAAATTCATATTCCTAAAAGAAACACATGCAATAATACAAAACATTATGACTCAGATAACAGTTATAATGTCAAAGAGTCCAAGTTCAGGTGCCCATACCTTTCTCATAAAAGCTGCAAATGATGCAAACCTTTAGTCCAAATTCATTATCTTGAAAAGATATACAACTTTTATGTTGAAGGTTTTGTCATTTGAGGCTTTTATCATTCATACTAAAGGGCTTGAAGTTGGTCCCTTTTGGCAAAGTTCACATACACTTGTTTTGACAGAAACCCTAATTTTGGGTCAAGTTCGCAGGGACCTAACTCACTCATTTTTAATTATTTTGAGGTGGGACCAAGTGCATTGCAAAATTTAAGATGTCTACTTCAAATGTTATGTTGGACAAAAATTCATATTCCTAAAAGAAACACATGCAATAATACAAAACATTATAGGTCAGATAACAGTTATAATGTCAAAGAGTCCAAGTTCAGGTGCCCATACCTTTCTCATAAAAGCTGCAAATGATGCAAACCTTTAGTCCGAATTCATTATCTTGAAAAGATATACAACTTTTATGTTGAAGGTTTTGTCATTTGAGGCTTTTATCATTCATACTAAAGGGCTTGAAGTTGGTCCCTTTTGGCAAAGTTCACATACACTTGTTTTGACAGAAACCCTAATTTTGGGTCAAGTTCGCAGGGACCTAACTCACTCATTTTTAATTATTTTGAGGTGGGACCAAGTGCATTGCAAAATTTAAGATGTCTACTTCAAATGTTATGTTGGACAAAAATTCATATTCGTAAAAGAAACACATGCAATAATACAAAACATTATGGGTCAGATAACAGTTGAAAAACTCAGAAGTCCAACTTCAACTGGCCATAACTTTCTCAAAAAAAATCCAAATGTTGCAAAATTTATATCCAAATTCATTGTTTTGAAAAGATCTACAACTTTCATGTTGGAAGTTTTTTCATTTGAGGCTTTTTTAAGGGAGGCGCCAATTGGATTGGCGCCCCCTCTTAAAAAATACACACAGGCGCCAATTGGATTGGCTAGGGCAGGTGCCCTAGCCAATCCAATTGGCGCCTCCTTTTAATTTTTAAGAGGGGGCGCCAATCCAATTGGCGCCTCCCTTATGCATGTGGGGTAGATTGGGAATTTTTTTGAAATGTGGGTTATTTTGGGAAATTAATTGAAAAACAGGGGTATATTGGTAAAAATTCCACCATTTACTCTCTTTCATCCTTAAAATAGAATGGTAGGTGTGTCTTTGGTTGATATCATATCTGCCATCACTCAATCTAATATTATCCTCCCTCCCTCCCTCCCTCCCTTTTTATTAAATGTAATTTTTAAAATTTCTACCCATATCAAAAAACCTAATTATTATTATTATTTTTTAAATAAATAATTATTTTTCTCTTTGTAATAATTATTAAAGAATAATTTTGACAAAAATGTATTTAATACTATCTTAAACTTTACAAGTATCTATTAAAAAGAAATACATTTTTTTCAAGAAAGTAATACTTAAAAAGGAACGGAACGAATATATGATTATAAATTGATTATTCAAAATATAAAAAGTGATTTTTTTTTAATAATAAGATTCAGAGGGAGTAAATATTAAGTGAAAAAATCAAGAATTTTACAATCTTAGATCTTAACTAAGTATGATAAAGTCACTAAATTATTCTTTTACTATTTTATCTTAAAATTGTAGTGCGTTTTAGTAGATGTCTTGTTTTTGTTTTTTTAGTTTTTAAATAAAGAGTATTGTTGTTGGTAAAAGACCGAAATAAATATGAAAGTATAAATTGATTTTAGTTGAACTCTTGTAATTCAATTTTTTTAATATTGCATGTAAATTTCTATTTAGGATTTTTTTTGAATATAATATCCCTCTTATTTTTTTTTCTTTCGGAAACACTTTCTCAAGTGATTGGACGATAACACTAATGAATAGAGTTTCACAACACAGCTAACAAAGAAAACAAAAGATTCAATGAACTAAATAAGATCTGAGTCTTCTACATGAAGAAATAAACATTTCGTGCGACCGAAACAAATCCAATTAATGCATTACATTAATCTAATTTGTAATCTTTGATATAACAAGTCTTCATCATTCTGATTTGATCTTTTTAAATCTTAAAAATGATTCATTTCATAAATATTTTCTTATTCCAAAAGACTCATAAAACAATCAAACAATAAAGGAAACAAATCTTCATCAGTCTGGAGATTTACTCAACATAAGCCGACTTCTAAATAAGACATAATATTCCTCAATATGTGCAACATCTTGCTCCACATCTTGCCTATTGGTTTGAGCTCATAGAGACATAATGTCATGACATCTTGCTTCAAATATTGCCTATAAAATTATGCCAATCAAACGTAACACACATAAATTTTTCTGCATAAAAGTTATCTTGCATAACCATAATCGTTCATCAGATTTGTCCCCCCTATTTCCTTAAAATGGCGAAGGGGTAAATATGCAGCCATCCAAAGAGAAAACAACCCAAGAGGGAGAGAAAACCAAAAGAAAAAAATGAAACCAACCCAAGAGGATACAAGGAGCCATTATCTAGCCATATGGTCAGTTAAACATATTTCATAAACACCCACGCATGGCAGGAATCACTAGAATCAACAGAACCAAAAAAATCATTAATCAACAACTTCAAATTCTCTAAATGAAACAAACTCATATTCATCTTCACTTCCACCACCATCAGTCTCAATCTCATTATCATCATTCTCCTCAACATTCTTGACATTATTCCCTTCATCCAGTCCAGCAACATGAGATGTAGATGTTTCAGCTCCTTTGGGACTCATTATTTTGATCAAGTCATCCACCTTGTTCTTTCTAGCTGTGGAGGTAAAAAATAACTTCATGAAATGACTTGGAAACCTACATCAATTCCAGTAAAACACGACTTCAGGCAATACCAGACAATGAGGGAACCTCATGAAGGTCACCTTCAACAGTCAGATCAAAGTGTTGAATCTTGGGAGAGAAATTCTTGGAACATGACTTTCAGTAAACATACGATAACTAAAACTCAGTGGACTCGAACTAACACCAGTAATATCCTCACTACTCAAAACGTCAAGTTTTTGGTTAATAAGAACACCAAATATAAGGGATGGAAACACAATGGGTAATTTCAGAGCAAAGGACTCAGCTTGCTTCCAGATTTATTCAAACACATACTCACCAAAATCAAAGGCAACTCTAGTTCCTATTTGATAAATCAACCTATCCAAAAAGGGAGTAATACCTGAATTGTGATTAATAAGAGCCTAGTTAGAGATCTAATCCTGTTCAGAATGGCATACCCACACTCAAACTTGCAGTAGGAAGCAAGCATTCACTTGGCCAATCTTCATAAACCCTACCAGTGATTTCTTTAGCAATGATCTTTAGGGGAGGAACTTTGCCAGTCGTGATCAGTTTGCTTCTTCCCAGAATCCCAGGTACTCATTGATTATTGCAGGAGAAAAACTGATACAACATCCTCGAAGATGCACCTTTTTGTAATATCTTCTTTTAGAATTGTTAAAATATTTTTATGAATATTAATAATAAACTTTTTGACAAGCTTAATATAGTAGGGGCTAAGGCCTATCACAATCTTCATGATCTGAGCATCATCCAACAACTCAAAAATCTCTTCACACTTTAAAGCTTCCTTAGACAGCTCCCTTTTAGGGGTTATCCTCCTGTGATACACATTCTTCCACTTCAAAACACTTTCTTCAAAATGGAATGAAATATTGTCTAAAGGAGAAACAATGATATTTGTGGGAATCTTCTTGTCACCAGTAATTTTCCTATTCTTCTTTAGAAGGGGTGCCATAATATTGTCCAAATTGTCTTCCATATCTTCTTCAACATCTTCTACTGCAAGAACAACTTTTATTTTAGGAGTTGCTTTCTTCTTTCCCGCAGACTTCTCACTGGTTGCTACAACTTTCTTCTTCTTCTTACCAGAAATATCTTTCCTTTTGGTTGTCTTCTTTGCCTTGGCGGGAGTAGACACCTTTTTGGATGGAGTCTTCTTAGGCTTAAGAGTTCCTTTCTTCTTATCTACCTTCTTTTTAGATTTCTTCGCAAACTTCTTACTAACATATTTATTGTTAATAACATCAACACGGGCTTCATCGGTTTTAACATTCTCATGAACAAGGTCTTCATCATCATTTACAGAGTCACCAACATTTTCTTTAATGTTGTTACTCACATTATTATCAATATCATTTTAACATGATTATTAGAGATTACACTTTCACCCTCCTTCTGAGTTGGAGACTCTGTCTCCAACATGTCGAACTTGTTGTCCGATACATCTTTATCAACATCTTGATTTCCCAGATCAGTTTCAAGGGCTTTATTAGCATCATTATTTTGAATTTCTTCCTCTACGGGGACTTCCATTTCAGTATTAGTATCTTCTTCCACCTGTTCTTCCTCCACTTCTTCATCGACTTCATTACCACCAGATCCTTTCCTATCATTTTCATCATCCGAATTTATTTCTACAGTTTTTTCAGAATCATTTAGAGGGTTGTCAATATCAACATTTTCAATAGCATCACCTTGACTTTCTAGAGAATCTTCGTCACTAGAGTCCGATACAATTGGAACACCAACAATAGGGGTCTATACAGGGTTTTCACTGAAAATATTTTCAATGATATCTTCGTTAGGTGGTTTATCACATGCATGAAGAGAATCTACAGTTTGGGTTAGGTTTTCAGAATTAACATTTTGAGTCTTGGTATTAGTTTTGGAAACCTCAACAACATTCTCCAACATATCTTCAACAACATTTTTAGAGGGGTTATTTTTAGAAACTTTACCTTTAACGGTGACTGAAACAATAATTTGAAGTGGCGCAACATTTAGAACCTCTTTTGCTAGTTGATCTGCATGGTTAGTATGGTTACTAGGAACACGATCAACCTTAGAGACTTTACTTCCATCATATTTTAATTTCCCTATAAGATCATACATGGTTAATGGAACTTTTGAAGTGTGATCACCAACCTTATTCAGTTTCTTCTTTCTAGCCTCTTTTGATACTTCCATGGTGAGAGGACCTCCATCCAGACCATCGACATTCCCTCATAGAACGACTGCTTTCAATTCAACATTGTGTATGTCGATCACTGTTTTTGCTTCCACATTGGGCTTCTTGGCTTTCTTTGTTGTCTTATTTTCTTTTCCATAGGTATTTGTTCCTCTCCTAGTTCTAACCATGAATGCACACTTTCTGAGAGGAAGATGAGAGGACTGACTTAGGGTTAAAGAAATGAGAGTGGAGAGATGTTATGAAAATATAAATTATTGTTTTGAGAGACTTGAGGTGCATAATGCAAGAGTATATGTTAATTTGAATAACATTCGTATTAGGAATACTGATGGTCAAGATAAAAAGTAGTGCACGTGCCTTGGTCATGATGGTTACGAGAGACAAAAATGCAACACAATAACTCTCATGCCATCTCAATATTAATTTCTATAGATTCTCAACAATGCACATACCTAGGGAATTTTTTAATTTTTCAAACTGAGTAGTGCCCCTTGGTAAATATGTCAGCAAATTGGTTTTTTATTGATACATGATCCAGGGTAATGACTTTGTCTTCTGAAAGCTCTATAATTAAATGGTGACGAATGTCAATGTGTTTAGTACGGCTATGTTGAACTAGGTTTTTAGAAATTTTTATAGCACTCATGTTGTCACATTATAATATCATAACATCTTGTTTGACATTGTACTCTTTCAACATTTGTTTTATCCACAATAGTTGTGTGCAACTGTTTCACGCTGCAATGTACTCAGCTTCACTAATAGATAATGACAAACAATCTTGCTTCTTACTAAACCATGAAATGAGTTTGTTTCCTGGAAAAAAACATCCACCAGAAGTACTTTTTCTATCTTCAATATTTTCTGCTAGTCAGCATCAGAATGCCCAACTAGAATGGAGTTAGTGTAATGATAATACAAGATACCATAATCACAAGTTCCATTTATATATTTAATAATCCTTTTAACCAGTGTGAGATGAATAACTTTTGACTTTGCTTGGTAACAAACTCATACCCCTGTTGAAAAAGTAATATCAGGGTGGCTGACAGTGAGATACAAAAGATTACCAATCATGATTCTATAAAGACTTTGATCCACATCAACTCCTTGATTATCTTTAGTTAGCTTGATATGAGTTGCAATAGGTGCATGTTTGTGTTTTGCACTCTCAAGACTGATTTTTTTCATAATGTTCTTAGCATATTTGCTATGTGATACAAACATACCTTCTTTCAATTGTTTAACTCGAAACCAAAGAAGTAAGTAAGTTTGCCTACCCAACTCATTTTGAATTCTAACTGCGTTTGTTGTACACAATGCTCTGCCACCTTATTTGATATTCATTCAAACACAATATCATCCACATAAATCTGAGAATCATAAGTTTTCCTTCTTCTTTCTTAACAAAACAAGTTTTGTCAATATCACCTCTAATGTAACCATTTGCGGTGAGGAATTATGTAAGTCGTTCATACCAAGCCCTTGGAACTTGTTTTAACCCATAAAGAGCCTTATTTAACTTATAAACATGATTTGGTGCGCTAGGGTCAATGAATACTTTTGGTTGTTCAACATATACTTCTTCATTCAAAAATCCATTTAAGAAAACATTTTTGACATCCATTTGATATAACTTGAATTTCAAGAGACATGATATTCCCAATAGCAGTCTGATGGATTAAATGCGAGCAACTAGAGCAAAAGTCTCATCAAAGTCAATACCTTCTTTTTGCGTGTATCCTTGAGTCACTAATCGAGCTTTATTTCTTGTCACATTACCATACTCATCATACTTGTTTTTGTAGATCCACTTGGTTTCTAAGATGATGATTGAGTTAGGACCGAGAACCAATTCCCATACTTTGTTTCTTTCAAACTGAACAAGTTCTTCTTACATGGAATTCATCCAATATTCATTAGTTAAGGCTTCTTTAGCATTTGTAGGCTCAATTTTGGAGATAAAACACATGTTGGAAATCACTTCTTTGAATCTGATGATGACTCCTTCATTGAGATATCCAATCACATTCTCTATAGGATGATACTTTTTTATTTTGACAGACGAGCCTTTGTTTGTCAAAACATCATCTTCTCCATCTTCAAAGTCTTCAACTTCAGGATTCTGAATAATGTCAGTATCTTTGTTTGACATATCAGGTGTGACATTTTGTTCATTTACAAACATGTAGTCTTCCTCTTCATCACTTGTTCCATTTTATGGTATGCCATCTACAACCACATTGATGGATTCCATAATGGCCTTTGTGTGGTTATTATACACTCGATATGCTCAGCTATTGATAGAATATCCCAAGAAAATTCCTTCATCAATTTTAGGATATGTCTTGAACATTTGCTCTCGATCAACCAAATTGTAACACTTGCTAACAAACACATGGAAATATTTGACATTAGATTTTCTTCCTTACCACAACTCACAATGAGTAACTTTGGTGCCAAGACAGATGGTTACTAGATTATGGATGTGACAAGTTGTGTTCATTGCTTCAACCCATAAATAATAAGGGATATTCTTCGCATGAAGCACAAATATAACCATTTCTTGGAGAATTATATTTTTGAGTTCAACCACGCCATTTTATTGTGGAGTAATTGGCATAGAGAACTCATGATCAATTCCTTCTTGTCGCATCCGCGAAAAACAACCGGCGGGCTGAAACAAAAACAACACAGAGCCGCCACTGCGCGTTATTTATCCCAAGATAGGGAAAGGAAACGCTCAGAGAAACCTGGAAAAAGCATGGTCTCGCGACCAAAGAGAAAGGGTACGGGAGTCGGTTACGCAAGGGGAAGGTATTAGCACCCCTCACGTCCATCGTACTCGACGGGATCCACGCTCTAAGAAAAGAAAAGGTTGCTAAAACACCACACACACACACACGCACCGAAGACAACACAGGGCATCCAATCTAGCATCAACTTCCAAAAATCACAAAACAGTGTCACAACAAGATAAATGAATGGGATCAAAACCACAATGACTTGTAATGTGTCTACAATCCACATGTCAAATTTCATCTTCATCCAATACACTATGAGAATTTCACCAATGAAATACCAACATGTGTCACACAAAGTTACCAAATGAGCACACAGGGAAGAAAATATTCAATCAATTAGAAAATGCAACCAATAAATCCAGCAAAATTCACATGTAATCTTGACATATCAATGCTCAATCATGCAAAAAATTGGCTCAATCCAAGGTCCCTAAGCATCTCAAATAAAATCATGAAGTTCATCAAGCTTGGTGTGACACAAATTGTCACACCTCAATTCAAAAATTCATATCTCCCTCACCAAGTATCCAAAAATCATAAACTCTACATGAAAATCACCATCAAGATGTCCAGAACAAGCACAAAAATTTTCATCCATTTATTTGAAGGCATCATCATTTCATGAGAGATATGGCATGGTATACACAAATGTGACACATACAATCAATCCCTAAGCCAATTAATTTTCTACACATGCAAAAATTCCACAAAAATCATGATTAAATTCTACACATCATCAGGAGTATCATGAAGAAAATCTCACCAAAATTGGATAAGAAATGAGTGAGTTATGAATTTTACAAGTTCATGTAACAAAATGTAAAAACAAATGAAAAAGAAATGAAATAATAATTAATTAATACAGAAATGGCAAAAGCGTAATATTAAAGCCACTGAGCAAAACGACGTAGCTTCAAATACATGCCATGGCGCGCGCTGATTGGATGCTACTGGCGCCAAACACTTTTCAAACTCAAGCCAGGAAATTTGAAGATCTACACGCACTGTTCATCGTGTTCTTCACAAGAACACTTCAAAAATCTCCAGAAATGATGAACATCCAAACTCAACCAAAATTGACAAACCTTATGATGAAGCAGTGACGAATCTGGATGTTTCCTCGAGCAAAAGCCAAAAACAGATGATGATTATGGATAAGGAAGTTGATTGGAACTCGTACTTTAGCTCAAGATCGCTTCAATTGCAAGAATTAGCAAAATTCCATGGATGAGCAACCTTTGGACAGTTGAGATTCTTGGAGATTTTGGCCACGATTTGTCAGAACAGTTGTGAATTAAGGCTTGTAGAAGATGAATCAAGAAGAATCATTCAATTTGATGAAGATTTGATGAAGAAATCTTGAAAAATGCTTGATGAAGCTTTTGGAGAATTTGCAATTTTGGAGGGAAAGTTTGTTATGATTCTTGGAATGTGCAATGTCATTAGCAAATTCTGTTATGATTAGTAACTTATACCAATGCCTTAATCCAATTTGCTAATCTCAATTAACAAAATTGGAAGTGATTAGTGTTAATTCATTTTCAATGAAAGTCCAAAAATGACCTTGCCAAATATTGCACCATGACAGCTCATGACAGCTGGAACAAGTCACATTTTGCATTTGGAGAGTGTGGGAATTGGTTTCATGTCCATTGGCCTTGTATTGCTCAAATTCACTATCTCACACAAAAAATTCAACATAGTCCACTTGAAATTTGACTTTTTGCATTGACCATTTTTGATGAATTTGGACCATACACCATGAAAGTACATGTGAAATGGGGTTTGCTCATAAAAAGATCACTCAAATTGGACATTCCATGTGAAAGTTATGCCACTTTGATTATAGGCATTTTTGGAAAATGAATGGACCATAACTTGTCAACCATACATGGGAATTTCAAGTTATTGGACTTTTTGGAAAGGTGAGATCAAGATCTACAACTTTCATGTTGGACAAATTTTCATTTGAATCTTTTTTGGACATGTAATTTTGAAGTGAAAAACTTTCCATTTTTGGAAACTTCAATTACAAGTCACTTTCTATTTTTGGCAATTTTTTGTCTGACTTTATTTTCTTCATTCTTGAGCTTTGAAATGTCAAATGAAACTTGTTTCAACATGAATGAAGTGTATCCAACTCTCTCCCACCTCCAAATCCATAAAATCAAGCACAGTTGACCACAGTTGACTTTTTCAACTGATAGATGAATTTGGCAATGCACTGATCAATCTGAGCCCCAATCTTCTGATGAAATGGCTTAAGGATGAAACCCTAGCCTCCATAAACTCAATATATTCACAAGATGATCCCCACATCCATTGTAGACCCCATCTCCTTGCCATACCCTGATTGGCCCAATGCAACTGATTAGGGTTGACCAGTGGTCAAAACCCTAATCTCAAGGTGTATGATCAATCTCTTGAATCTTCTGGTAATACCAAAACCATGATGATGATGATGTATCATTTCCACCAAGATGAAGACCAATCCTTGAGAAATCACAACCCTAATTTGAACCACCATATCCTCAGACGATTAGTGATCCAATCCAATGAAACCCTAGCTTTCATCATAACCTCTCTTATCTTCTGACCCAGACTTAGGAGGATGACTTGCTTAATGTAGCCACATGATATGCAACATGCTAATGACTAATGACCTAAGAAATGCAATGCAATATGTTAAGCTAGTCCCAAGAGAGGAGGGCAAATTTTGAGGTGTTACACTTCTAAAGAGCGAAATTTTGAAAATATAGAGTTTTTAAATTCCCTTCCATGATCACTTTGTATTCGAACAATCTTGCCAATCTCACTTCCTTTGTCACACTGAAGACGTTGACACCATCTTTCAAATGTGAAAATGTGTCATATTTTTGTTTAAGAAAATCAATTCAGGTGTACTGTGAGTAGTCATCAACACACACAAAATCATATCTCCTTCCGCTCAAGCTTCCTACTTGCATGGGTCCCATGAGATCCATATGAAGTAACTCTAGGACCTTTGACGTGGTAAGATGTTGTAGGAAGGCCATTGATAGCCTTTTTGGAGATAATCTTTCTCATGCTTCTAAGATTCAAATGACCCAGTTTCTTGTGTCACAACTTAGTTTTATCCTCTTTAGTAATCACGCAGGTTGAGGGTTGATCCGTTGATTGAGATCTCTCCACATGTAAAAATTATCTGATAACCTTGTAGATTTCATGACCCACTTTAGATTTTTTTTGTGACAATACATTCAGAACAAGTGAAGTTGACACAAAGATCTTGATCACACAACTGGATGATACTGATGAGATTAGCAGCTAAACCTTTAACTAAAAGAACAACTTTTAAACTTGGGAGGAATGGATAATCCAATTTCCATTTTCCTACAATCTTGAATTTATCACCATCACCAAAAGTAAAAAAAGTATATAGAATAGGGCTTTACTTATTTCAAATAGTTTTTCTCTCACATCATATGTTTGGAGCAACCACTATCAAAATACCAATCTTCATGAGAGGATGCTCTTAGAAAGGTGTGAGCAATGTGACTTGTAGTTGCCTCATTAATTTTCCAAACTTGTGTGACATAATTATGTCTTGATGTGTTCTTGATGAGATGCTGTTGATAATGATAGTAAAGTCTACCGCACAGTTTGTAGAAAAAAGGTCGAATGTGCCCGTGTTGGACACAATAGTGGCATCTATAAGACGGTCTTTTGTAGATATTTACACGTTGGTAATAATGTCAAGTAGGTTGCTTTGACATGTAGTCTTTCATCAAAACCAATTTCTTCTTTTACTTCAGAATAAATTGGTACATTCTGCCTGAATGTGTCCAAAACCTTCACACTCATGACATTGGATTTCCATGCCTTTATTTGGTTTGTCTCATTCTCTGTTTTTTTGTGTTGGGAATTGAAACCTCTCGAGTTGTCAAGAAGTTTGTATTTGGCATTTGTCAATGACATTATTCTTTGACCTTTTTTCAAATTTTCACATAAGGTATTATCAAGTTTGCTAATTTTTTTTGCAAGTAAATGAATAAAGTTAGATAAGTTATTATCAATATCCTCTTCTACCTGTTCCTTATCATCTCCAATAGCAGCTTTAAATGCAACACCTTTGTTTTTCTTTTCAGATTTGTCATTGATAGCCATTTCGAAATTTAGTAGTGAACTAATAAGTTCATTAACATTAAGGGTAGTGATGTCTCGAGCTTCTTATATAGCTGTACCTTTCATCTTAAACCTTTTTGGAAGAGATCTAAGAATCTTTATGGCCAGCTTTTATTCAGACATTTTTTCCACCAAGAGCAAACGATAAATTGACTAAGTCACAAAAGCGAACATAACAATTGGTAATAATACATGTGTGAGTCTAAAGACGTTTTTATCAACTCTATTGAATATGACATCGAGAGCATGAGAAATTCCATGAGATTTTTCATCTTCATCTTTGGACTAATATTCTTCTAGCTTCAGAGACTGGGTGACATTCTCTGCAGTAACCATTAGGGGTGCCCATCTTTTGATGATTGCCTTCTAAGTTTTGTTGTCCATAGATTTGAGAAAGATAACAACATGGGCTTTCTAATAATCATAGTTACTGCCATCTAAGATTGTTGGCCGGTTTATAGATCCTCCTTCTTTAGCATTATCCATTTTGAATAGAATAAATAAATCCCATGAAGCTCACCTAACCAAAACACGATGCCTGCTCAATTGAAATTATATTCTTCTACTGGAAAGATGTCAGACACAATATGCGAGACACTGTGTATGACAAGATTAATACAATAACAAATAAACTGAAAATAAAGTAAAAAGATATAAGGAATTGATATCCAAGTTTCGTGCAAAGTCACCTATGTCTGGAGGGCGTTAACCTAATAAATAAAATTCATTCTTAATAGTAAAAGTATAAATTGGTCTTAGTTGAACCCTTCTAGTTCAAGTAATTTTTTCTTAATACTACCTGTGAATTTCTATTCAGGACTCCCCCTGAATATGAGACCTCTAACACTTTCTCTCAAGCACCTTTCTAAGTGATTGGACAGTTACAATATAGTACAAATGATGAAACCAATTACAACTGAAAGCAAACTCTATTCCTTTATATATGATTGACAATAGCAAATAGAGTTTCATAACACAACTAACAATGAAAATAAAATACTCGATAACTAAACACGCCTTGCTTGTTGCCTCAAGGTTTGAGTCTTCTACATCGAGAGGTCCTCCTTAAATAAAATAGAATCCAATTGCATGTCCCGTTAGGGTTTTGAACATTTCGTGTGGCTGAAGCAAATCCAAATTGTGTAATACATTAATCTCCATTAATTTAATTTGAAATATTTGATATAGTAAATCTCCATCAATCTGATTTGATCTTTTTAAATATTGAAAATTGTCCTTTTGGGAAATCTTTCTTTATTCCAAAAAGCACATAAAATAATCAAACAATAAAGGAAACAAATATTCATCACGCACGAGATTTACACAACGTATGCTTGCTTCTGAATGAGGCATAATGTTCCTCAATGTGTGGAAATTCTTGCTCCACATCTTTCCTCTTGGTTTGAGCTCATAGAGATAGAATGTATCAACATAATGTCATGACATCTTTCTTCATATGCTGCCTATAAAATTATGCCAATCAAATGTAACAACAATATCCATCATACTTTTCATCCTCATGATACTAATTCTCCTAAGTTAGCATAGTTCTCTTTGTTTTACATTGAGAAACTATATTTCTCCGACCTTTACATTTAAAACAAATAACACTTTTATTAGTATAAAAACTTTGAGAAAGATTTGCGGTTTTACCTCTAGTGTAAACTCTGGCACCTTTGATGATGAAGAGTCTCTCTCTTCCTTTTGTTTATCCTTTCAACCTTGAGAGTTGAAAGAATGACTTATGTTTTTCCTAACTTAGACCTTCTGTTTTATTTGTTGTTTACCTATGACAATCTGGTGTACCAACTCTTCCATTCCAACATAGTGATAAAGTTCCACTATGTCACTTATGTAAAAGTTTAAGCCATGAATAAAGCTGGAAATGAGTTGAGTCTAATCAAACTCCTATCATCTCGACTAAACTCGATAAGAATTGGTCAACTTAAAACTTGACTTAACTTCGACCCGAATTTTTTATAAGCTCAAACTCGATTCATTTAAGTTCACGAACAACTCGGTTCAACTTGTTTGATTCACGAACTTAACCATCATTTTTTAAAATCTATTATATATATATATATATATATAATATATATATATATATATAATATATATAATATATATATATATATTATATATATATATATATTATATATATATATATATATATAATTGACATTTTAAATTAATATTTTTAAAGGAAAATATTTAAATAAAATAAAATTTATAAGATGGAGTTTAACTTAGATTAAAACATATACAACTTGAAAAACTACACAACATTCAAGAAATACGTTTGAAAGTCTAATTCAAAAGCTACTTAATTAGAGTATAAATTTGTCTCAAAAATCTAGAACTTCATCTAAATCTTTAGGAATCTTACAAATTTAATTAAATAGTACAATAAAACTACTAGAAGTTGATAAATTTCCATTATATATAATCAAGTTGACTCATGAACCTAACGAGTCAAACTAACATAATTCAAGTTCAGCTCATTTAGTTAACGAACTTAGTTTTTTTGCTCATATTCAACTCATTTGGTCCGTGAACCATATAGTTGTTGAATCGAGTTTCGAACTATGTCCGAGTTGGTTCAATTCATTGCACCCATGAAGGAACCTAGTCATGGCTGCATCATTGTATTTTTTCCATATTAGCTCTAATTTTTCAAATTTTATCTCTTTGAAATACTCATCAATACTCCTGAAACCTTGAGTGAGTCTTTGAATTTTTGTGTGCAAATCCCTATGATAATATGACAAAATAAATCTTCTCCTTATGATTCTTTTCACATCCTCCCATGTTCCAGAGAATTTTGATTGTTGTAGTTGGATGGGCAAAGCGTCTCTGAAAGCATCCCAGAATCTTTAAGACGGGTATCAACTGCATTGATTGTTCACTGATTCACTACTACGTGCATTCACATTTCAGTGCTGTAAAGAGGGGACAAGGTAGAAGAAAGAAGAAGAGCAAGAGTATAATAGTAATATATATATATATATATATATATATATATATATATATATATATATAATATATATATATATAATTTCACTATTATATAATTAATTTACAAATAAATGAATTAAAGCTTGTGGGCAAATCTAGTATTCGGGTTGTGGTGGAGTGATTTTCTTGGGCTCAGAGCTTCTTCGATACATCTGGGATGCTTGTGTCTTCTCCGACACTGAAGGGATTCCATATGGAATTTGTTGAGGTCGACATCTCTTTGATGCTCCTCTGGTTTTATGCCATGGAGAGTCTTGCGGGACGCCCTTCTCCTTGGCTCTCACCCTAATGACCTTTCTAAATTTCATTTGGGAGCAAATTCAGGGTGTTGGAGACTTTTCCAGTTGATGGAGAGCAATGTGGCCCTTCCTTACTCCATCTACTGAGCGTCTGTTTGAGTGCTTCATCTTTTGAGTTACCCCACGTCTAAATTACCCCTCATATCACAACTCCCTTATAATTCTATGTTCCTAAAGCCTTGTTAGTTGTCCCGCATCATGATCTTGTCGTTATGATGATATGACATCCGACGTTGGTCGACCATTGTGGTATGCGTGCCATTACTTCTTATGGAGGCAATTCTTATGTTCTTGGTCGGGCTTGTGGTGGACTATGGCTCAAATTTGACGGCGCCCACTCAATGATGCACTTGGCAGGGGCCGAATCATAATGTTGCTCCATTGAGGGCAAAATAGGACTCAAGTGGTCCTCGACTTGCGAATATGATAATGGATATAAAGGGGCCACTATACGACTTTCCCAAATGCTTGGGGATGATTCCCCATGTTTATTGGAATGTCGTCGGACGAGATATCGACACCGGGGTGTTTGATGGTGTTACTTCACTACAGGCCACAATCAATACAATCACTCGTTCAACATCAGATCGGAATTTGGTGGATCCAAACATCGTAGACCTGAGATCTTGGATACTCGAAACTTAAATTTCTTCTTGTAAGACGCTTTTGGGGTTTAGACCTAAGGATGGAATATGGAATCATGGAAATCGCAGGAATTGGAAGTTGATTACCATAGACAATGCTATTGTTTTGTTGCGGAACCATAAATGTTGAGGATTCCAGAAGCTACGACAGAGTGAAGCTTTCAGAGCACTACAATGATATAACATTGTGGATCGAAGGTTGAGATCATGATGCTTATTAAACCAGATGTATCGGTCTTGATGCAATTCCATTAATTAGTTTTAATATCTCTAATATGGTGGACCTAGGAGGTACCTACATGGTTAACACTCCGACACCCAAGTCAATTTAGGGTTCAAGATAATGGTAGTGAAAGTAGAGATTAGATATTGTGTACCTGAAACCCTTTACGAAGGTATTTATAGCTTGGACCTGACATAATATATTGAATAATGAGCCTCACGTTATTGTACTTTTAGTCGGTGCTAAACAATGTGTCCCGAGTCTTTGGACGACATGGAACAAGTGTCTTCATCTTCAACTAGATAAAATTTATCTCCACATGATAAAGGTTATTCAATATTAGAACGAAAGAAAAAAAATATTTGAAGGTGGAGCTGGAGGATTGCTTAGACCAGGAGTTTCATAACAACTTCAACATTGATAGGTTGATGCACATTATCAGCATCATTATTAGTATGTTGATCAAAGGTAGTCAGAAATTCATTATCATATTCAATATCAACAAAGCATAGAAGAAGTTTTCAAGGGCCAAAATAAAAAATGGTTTTTTTAAAATTTGTCAAATAAAAAGTAAAATCCAACGATTTTACACGATTTCAGATGATTTAAATCGTCTAGAATCGTCTAAGTGTACGATTTTACAAAAAAATATTTTTAGTTGTGATTTAACATTATATGTTCACCTAGAAACATGGAATATATATAGTTTAGATTTTAAATCGCGATTTTAACAACCTTGATATGAAGCCAACATAATAATTACTCTCACAACTCATCTTTTTTTCACATCAACCTTATGAAAATAAATATTTTTATTTTTCCAAAAATAGTATAAATAGCTAAGTCCACGCCATATTTTTCATTCATCCAAATAAACTCTTTCTATCTTGTTTATATTTTTCTTAGTGTAATTTCAAAGTTATCGAGACTCTTAAGATATCTATTGCAACATCATACGAATAAACCCATTTCTTCCTTTTTGGAAACTTCTTCGCCAGAGTCGTCAATTTCTTCCTTTGACTTCTTTCCTTTAGAAGATGAAGCTTTCAAAGAAAGTTCTTGTTACTTCGCTATCGACGAGTCGTTTTAGCTCATTCGCATGCTCGACTAACTTCCCAAATATTTTGTAATTTCCAAAGTACTAAAATCATTTTCTTTTTTGGAAAAGGTTTTACCTTAGTCTTATAGTTTGTTGATCAAATGGAGGAATCTAGTTTTCATGGAATCTACAGATTCTCTGGATTCCATATGAAATAGTTCAAACTCCTCTGTAAACATATTGATTTTAGAATCCTTAACATCCCATGTTCCATCATTGAGAGTTTAGAGAGTATCCCATATACCTTTAACACTCGTATGGTGTGAAATTGAATAAAACACTTTAGCACTTAGTGATCAAATGGTTATGCTCCTCGCTTTCAAATCATATGAAACCTTTTTAGCTTTATCATCAGTCCAATCTTTAGGACCTTTAACAACGTCGTTATTTCCCTTGGGAATATATGGTCCCTCGGTGACGGCACACCATATATTTTTGTCAATCGATAATAAGTGTACATACATGGTCGATTTCCAATATGTATAATTTTTGCCTTTGAAAATTGGTGCTCTTTTATATGCTCCCTTAGGATCGTTATCTTTTGACATATTCATAAAATTTTGGATGTCGATTAGACACAATCAAAAAGACCAACTCTTGATGTCAATTGTTGGGTGTGAATATGGAAGTAGAAAAATGGTCTAGAGCGGGGGAGGGGGAATAGATCCAAATTAAAAAATGCAACCGTTGTTTTCCAAAATTAGAGTGTTTTCACAAATGAGTTGCAAGTAGATGGTTTGAAGCAAAAATGAAAATTTTACAATCGATTACGATCAAGCAAACACACTATTCGTTTCACAAATATCCAAAATTAGCTATTATGCCCCGGGTATAGACACAATGCTTTGAACCACAAAAATAGCAATAACAATTACTCCTGACTAAAGGAAATCGGGATAATGTCTTCAGCCTTCCAACTATTGAGTCCGTCACCAATTGTTGGGAAAATCCAGCTATCCAGGTCGCACTCGCTATCAGTATCCTCCACAGCATTGATAGTCTCGTCATGATTAGGCAGAGGGGCAGTGATGCCATTAGGGGTCTCCGGAGGATCAAAGGTAGTTGCCTGTATCTTCCCACTTCGAATGCCACTTTCAACATGTTCCCCTGTTAATATAAGTTCAGTGAAACCCAATGAGGAGCTCCTCAATAGATGGCTGTAGAATGGGCCAGTCAGTGTGCTCATGAACATGTCCACCAATTCTCGATCGGTCATAGGGGGTTTGACTCTGCCAGCCAAATCTCTCCATTTCTGAGCATATTCTTTGAAGCTTTCTCTAGAGCCCATAGTCATACTCTGCAGCTGTAGCCGAGTAGGCGCTAGTTCAGAATTATATTGATAGTGCTTGTAGAAAGCTGTCGCTAAATCAGTCCATGTGTGGATGTCAGAGCTCTCGAGCTGATAATACCACTCCAACTGTGTGCCAGACAGACTCTCTTGGAAGAAATGGATCCAGAGCTTCTTATTAGTGGTATACGGCTGAATCTTTCTCACGTAAGCTCTCAGATGTATCTGAGGACAAGATGCCCCATCATACTGAGTGAAAGCGGGGACCTTGAATTTGCGAGGAATGATCACATCGGAGACTAGACCCAAACTTTCAAAATCCAGACCGGGCGCCTTCTGACCTTCCATAGCTAGCATGCGTTCTTCCAGCAACTTGTACTTGCCATCTTTTGGAGAGTACTGTTCATTCTCGTAATCTTCATCGTCATCCTCAGGGTTGAAAGGATCAGCATTCTCATCTTCTGAATCTGTCTCTGTTTCCTCTTCTTGATCCTTCGGAATTCTGATTTTGATTCCCGCAGCCTGTCCTTTAAGCCTTCTTCCCGGGTTAATGTAACTCACAGGTTTCTTGTCTTTCTTTTTCTCGAGCAAGAGAGCTTTCAGTTCCTCCTGCCCCTTGGATAAGTTCAAGATCATCTCCTGGAGTTGAGCATTCTGAGCATGGAGATCCTTGACAGTTTGTTCGAGGTCCATTTTTCTGTGTGGAGGAAAACCGTGAGAACACTGATCCCTTTAGAGTACCTGTTATGCTATGTTATGCTATGCAATGCATGAAATGTTTTCAAGGCCTTTTGGAATTTAACTTTGCATAAACTACCGAAAAGGGAAACTCTTTTTTTTTTTTTTTTTTTTTTTTATACAAAACAGAGCAAAGTTAAATCCCTAAGTCCTTGAAATGGTTAGTACAATGTTGTGATGTTATGATGTTATGATGTTATCAAGTCACACAACAATCATTCCTAGGTCTTAAGGCTTGCATGAGTTCCATAGGTAAGTACCCTCCCCACTGAAGTTTGGTTGGTTCAACCTGTCCTAGAATAGTAACCGGGTTCTAGAAGGATCTCAGATCATCGACCTTTCTTTAAGTCCACTTCAGTGCAACGCCAAGTGGTTGACCGAAGCTTCCCTAAAGTCCAGTCTCAAAGAGTGTAGTATCGAGTCTCAACCAACCCCAGTCGGAACCGAAGTCAGTTATCTCACTACTTTCTAATGGCCAGGATGGGTCAATTAGGGTTCTAAAGGTCTGGTTAATGCTTTGATGACACCACGCGAATGCCAAATTTTTCCTCAAGTGAACATGAGGAACATCAGGACATCCAAAGTGTCACATTAACCGTAGCCATCATTTTAACCATTCCAGTATACGCCGGATAGTCGCGATGATCTATTGCTACTTACCTAAGGTACACTAGATCCGGGTGTAGGATCTTTCACTCAACAATTCCCTTAAAAGGAGGAACAATTAGGAAAACATGGATGATTTTTTTAAGGTGACCTCTCTTTATATGTCCCCAGCAGAGTCGCCAGTTCTGTCATACGGTGAACTGGACTTTTATGTGTTTTTAATCGCAATGTCGCGGTTAGCAAGAGTCGCCACCGACTTTTCTTTTATCCCATAAGGAAAGGTGGAAAAGAACAGGAAAGACCTTAATTTAGATTCTTAGGTTCGGGAGGTACGTTATACAAAGGGAAGGTGTTAGCACCCTTTGTATCCATGGTTATCCATGGGCTCTTAATTGCTCAATCATTTATGTTTTCCTAGTTTGAAAAAAGGTGGTTGAGGAATGTGTAGGAAATGTTTGGAAAAGGAGAATTTAACTTTGTAATGATTCTTGCATGAATGTATACAAAGTGGTTATCTCATTTAGATTTGAAGGTTATTTAGAAAAATATAACTCAGCAATGATCCTGGTACGGATGTATGCTAAGTGGTGATTCTCCAAAAAGGATGTTTGAAATGTGTAAGGTGTGAAAAGTATTTTAGGTTATGACTGAGCAATTAAGGGTTATACCTGTCCGAGGTCTTTCCGGGCATTTCCTATCCTTATGAGGGTAAAACTGTCCTTACTATTGAGAAGTAAGTAGTTTATCCTTGGGATGTAGAAGAGTCATCGTAGGGTCATTGATTGGTCATTGAAGGCAACAGTTATGAGGATACCTTAGCATTCGAAGGGACTATCATCATTTAGCCATAGGCTACACCGAAGGGTCATTGAGGGACAAAATCGTATTTTCGACGGCAACATCCGAGGGACCATGATTTATTTTATGATGATTTAACCGAAGGGTCTTTGCTAAGGATATCCCCATATTCGCGGGACATGACCGTAATACCGTAATCGTGGGGTAATAAAGAGAGGTCCGATACCATTTATTTAAAGTCCATATTTTAATGTTCATTAGGTAATTATGATGAATCTCCACATTAAAATCAACACATTAAAATCAATACATTAAAAATTAATACATTAAAATTAATTAGGCAATCAATATGAATCTTCACATTAAAGTGAAGTAATTTAGAATCCATCTCCACGAAGGTCTCCCACACGTAAAGTGGAGTACCTAGCCGGCCGCTTCATTGGGGATATGGAAGCTTTTACACCATTCAACACACGGGTTAGAGTATTAAGATAAAATATGATTTGACAATTGTACCATAAAATAGACATAACAGTTACGAGTTCAGGCCAAGTGATGCAAAAATCGTAATTAAACAAACATAAGACCAGCAAAGAGACAAAGCAGCCACTGTCCCGTTCGCCTCTGCTTCGCCTAGCGAAGGCTCAGCGAATGCTCGCTGCAGGCTCGCTTAGCGATGAGCTAGCGAGCGGCCACGGGTTTGGAGTTGGACAGCAACATGACTTCCGAAAACCTGCACTCTCATGGTATTTGATCACAGGCATAGCATAGACAATTATACAGGATGTTCATACTTAGATTCACATACGAAATCAAATTATATATCAAAACTTTAATCGGAATGCATCATGTATGTAAAGAATATCAATTGGAAACGTAAAACAGCGGTGATACGCAAACCTGTGTGCAATTGCGATATTGAAAGGGACTGATTGCTTGGAGGCCGGATGGAGTTGGGCGGCGGTAGTTTCGGCGCGGATGGGCTGCCTTCAGGTTAGCAGGGTTTTTGTACCAGGGTTTCCGTCCTTCGTCTTGGTCTTTCCGTTTCGGTGTCCGTCCGTCTGTGCGTCTGTCCCTGTGTCCTTTTTTCGTGGCTGAAGAGCTGGTATTTATAGTAGTAGTGGTGGTGACCTAATGGGCTTAAAATGAGGTCCAAAACTTCAGATTCTCGCAAGCTTCGCTAGGCGAAGGAATTGCTCGCCTAGCGAGCAAGCTATTTTGGGCCGTCTTTGGATTGGGCCTGTTGTGAGCTGGGCTTTCGTTCCTTTAGAGTCAGTGTCTTGCAGAACAAGTCAGAGGAAAGCTTTGTAATATCGATGGGCAAATTTTGGGGTATGACAGCTGCCCCTGTTCAATATTCTTGAACCGAGAGAGTAGAATGGTATGTGCCGTTCGTGGTCTGGAGGTGAAAGATTATTGAACACTAGAATGCCCCAAAAATTTGCGCCTGTCCATTAGCCTCGATGGAGATGGGCTTAAAGATGCCATCCAGGTGGTTTGATGATGAGGGCTCCAGATTGCGTCGTACGTTAGACGATACCTGGAGACATGGGTGTCATACCGGGTCATACGCTAGACCGTATAGTGAGTCATCCATTATGCTGTTGACTTCTCTGGGGAGTCAGCGTGTGCTATATACTGCTGGGGATAAGGGATCAGAATGGATCGTATGTTAGACCGTGTCTGAATACCAGAGTGAGTTGTTCATTAGGCGAATGACTTTGCCGAGGATGAAAAATCAGAACGGATCGTACGCTAGATCGTCTCTGAGTTGAAGATCCAAAAGGGTCTTATGATAGACTGTATTGGAGTTGCAGGATGAGCCGTCCGTTAGGCTGTGTCTGATGATGAAAGGGGGTAGTCGTACGCTAGACTACAATTCAGACATGTACCTGTCACTAGGTAGCATCTGAGGAGATGAAGGTCTAACTTGGTCGTACATTAAACCGTATCTTGAGCAGAATGAGCCGTCCGTTAGGCTGAATCTGCTTAAAAGGGAGTATTCGTATACTAGACTACCATTCAGAAATGTACCTGTCCTAAGGTAGCATCTGAGGAGATAAAGGTCTAACTTGGTCGTACATTAAACCATATCTGAGCAGAATGAGCCGTCCGTTAGGCTGAATCTGCTGAAAAGGGAGTAATCGTATACTAGACTACCATTCAGAAATGTACCTGTCCTAAGGTAGCATCTGAGGAGATGAAGGTCTAACTTGGTCGTACATTAGACCGTACTTGAGTTGTTGAAGATCAGAGTGGATTGTATGCTAGATCGTATCTGAGCTGAAGGTCCAAATGGGTCGTACGTTAGACCGTATTGGAGTTGCAGAATGAGCCGTACGTTAGGCTGTATCTGAAGAAGAAAGTAGTCGTACGCTAGACTACACCCCGGAATATACCGTACGCTAGGCAGCCTCTGAGGATTTGAGTATCCAAATGGGTCGTACGTTAGACCGTATTGGAGCTGTTGATAGTCAGAATGGATCGTACGTTAGACCGTATCTGAGCTGAAAGAGTCATATGTTGGGCTGAATTAGAATGAACCGTACGTCAGGCTGTATCTGATGATATTTGTTGTATTTGTAGTGACTATCTGGGGTGGGCTTAGAGATGCCACCATTGGGAGGATGTCAGAACGTTCGTCAGATGGATTATATCTGAGAGCTGTGTTCGAAACTTGAATGTGATCAGGAGGATAATTAGCCTGAAAAATAAAGTTAGTTTCATGCAATGTCATGATGCATGAGATGTTTTATGCTTTCGAAAATAACTGCGAACGATGTATGCATGCGTATGCTGTGAAATGATGTAATGAATGCACTATGCGTCTGAACATTCTTCCAGGGAACTCTAATGGGGAAAGAAATCTCCTCTTCTGGTTGGAGACATTTGTATTGATGACCCTTCCTTAGCTGGGGGATTTGAATTCTGTCTGATGGTAGCAACATTTGACAGAGCCTGGCTGGGGATAGAAAAGATGACCACTTCGTCCGGTTTCGCCGATTTCTCTTGGGGAATAACTGGCGTCGCCGGGGAATCGAATTAGCAACGGACTCATTGGAAAGCGTGGTTAGACCTTCTCCTGGGTCCTGAAGTCTGGTAGTAGCTGCAATTTCCATTTTAGGCATGTATTTTTGATAACCATTGATCATATTCAAATGCATATATCAATTCAAATTAAATCAATGGACGTTTATGCAAACAAAACAGAAAAGTAAAAATAAAATAAAAATTGCATTGATTTTTTGAAAGAGGGCCTATGAACAGGCAATTCGTATACAGGGAGACAGAAATCCTAGTAAGAGGAAATTGTCAAGAAAACAAACAGAAAGCTATGCAGAAAAAGTCCTATTGATTTTAATTCCACTACTGTCATCATGTCTTCAGGCATCTCATCTCCTGCTGTCGGATGGAGGTGATTGGCTTGTTCAGTCCCTTGAACTTGGTTGAAGCTGACAGAGAACGGGACATAGTCATACGCTTTAATTCCTAATTTTTGCCTGGACCGCCTTTTCAGGTTTTCAGTCCACCAGGATACCCATTTTTGCCCAAGCCGCCTTTTCAGGTTTTCGACTTGCCGGGTGTACATTTTTATATGTTTATCCCTAATTTTTGCCTAGGTACATCGACCTAGCGGGTCTCTTTTATGCGTAGTATTTTTTGACTATGTCCGCGTTCACAGGATGCGGGAACTCTCCGCCATCCATTGTAGCAAGCATCATGGCTCCACCAGAGAATACCTTCTTAACTACAAATGGCCCTTCGTATGTGGGAGTCCATGTGCCTCTGGGACCACCCTGTGGTAGGATGATATGCTTGATTATCAAGGCGCCAATTTGGTACACCTGTCTCTTGACTCTTTTGTTAAATGCCTGGGTCATGCGCTTCTGATATATCTGCCCATGACAAACAGCCGCAAGTCTCTTCTCATCAATCAAATTTATTTGATCGAGTCGAGTTTGAATCCATTCATCTTCATCTAAGCCCGCCTCTTTCATGATTCTTAGAGAGGGAATCTGAACTTCCACTGGTAAAACGGCTTCCGTTCCGTAGACTAAAAGAGAAAGGAGTTGCCCCTGTCGAAGTGCGGTAACCATGAAGAGCAAGAGGTAACATCTCATGCCAGCCTTTGTACGTTATGTCGTTTTTTTTTGTATGATCTTCTTGATATTCTTATTAGCAGTCTCCACGGCGCCGTTCGTCTTTGGCCGGTACGGAGAAGAGTCATGGTGCTTTATTTTGAACTGCGTGTAGAGTTCAGTTTAGTACCATTATCAGTGATAACTCTCTCAGAAGACAGCAGGTTTCTCAAGTAGATATTTGATAGAATCCATCTTAGAAATCAATAAAGTGGTATGATTCAACATATACTGTCTTAGTCGGCGAGCAGCCTAGGCCGAAGCGTAGCAAGCTTTCTCGAGCTGTGAGTATCTCGTTTCACAGTCGGTACCTTTTGCTAAGGCAGTGTATGACATGCTCTTTTCGACCAGACTCGTCATGTTGCCCCAGCACACCCTATTGAATTTTCTAACACGGTCAAATACATGATTAGAGGTCTTCCTTCAACTGGTAGCACTAGAATTGGAGGTTCTTGGCGATATTTCTTGATTTTGTCATTCATCGTTCCATACCATCTCTTGATTTTTTTTTAGTAATTTGAAGATGGGTTTGCAAGTTGCAGTCAAGTGCGGGATGAATCGGGCAATGTAATTCGAGTGCCCCAAGAAACCTCTGACTTCTTTCTTGTCCATTTCAGTGCTCGTTGCAATTTCAATTGACTCCTCCTGCGGCTGTATGGTCTTTTCTTCTTGTAGTACCAGTCTGGCAAGTTCACCAGGGACTTCACAATCTTCCTCACCTCCATCCTCGGCTTGGTAGATCGGATTTTCAAAGTCATAATGAACAGTAGCAGAACTATTATCAACAGGATCCAGAGTGGATATGGATCGGAAAGTTGTTACGTGAGTGTGTGCAAGAAAACATAGCTTGTTTTGAAAAATGACAGGAAAGATAAAGAGCGCAATATTTGAATGCAAAAGGTCCATTGATTTATTGAATGTAAATATGCTTATGAAATGACAAACCCTTAAAATTAGCTATTATGCCCCGGGTATAGACACAATGCTTTGAACCACAAAAATAGCAATAACAATTACTCCTGACTAAAGGAAATCGGGATAATGTCTTCAGCCTTCCAACTATTGAGTCCGTCACCAATTGTTGGGAAAATCCAGCTATCCAGGTCGCACTCGCTATCAGTATCCTCCACAGCATTGACAGTCTCGTCATGATTAGGCAGAGGGGCAGTGATGCCATTAGGGGTCTCCGGAGGATCAAAGGTAGTTGCCTGTATCTTCCCACTTCGAATGCCACTTTCAACATGTTCCCCTGTTAATATAAGTTCAGTGAAACCCAATGAGGAGCTCCTCAATAGATGGCTGTAGAATGGGCCAGTCAGTGTGCTCATGAACATGTCCACCAATTCTCGATCGGTCATAGGGGGTTTGACTCTGCCAGCCAAATCTCTCCATTTCTGAGCATATTCTTTGAAGCTTTCTCTAGAGCCCATAGTCATACTCTGCAGCTGTAGCCGAGTAGGCGCTAGTTCAGAATTATATTGATAGTGCTTGTAGAAAGCTGTCGCTAAATCAGTCCATGTGTGGATGTCAGAGCTCTCGAGCTGATAATACCACTCCAACTGTGTGCCAGACAGACTCTCTTGGAAGAAATGGATCCAGAGCTTCTTATTAGTGGTATACGGCTGAATCTTTCTCACGTAAGCTCTCAGATGTATCTGAGGACAAGATGCCCCATCATACTGAGTGAAAGCGGGGACCTTGAATTTGCGAGGAATGATCACATCGGAGACTAGACCCAAACTTTCAAAATCCAGACCGGGCGCCTTCTGACCTTCCATAGCTAGCATGCGTTCTTCCAGCAACTTGTACTTGCCATCTTTTGGAGAGTACTGTTCATTCTCGTAATCTTCATCGTCATCCTCAGGGTTGAAAGGATCAGCATTCTCATCTTCTGAATCTGTCTCTGTTTCCTCTTCTTGATCCTTCGGAATTCTGATTTTGATTCCCGCAGCCTGTCCTTTAAGCCTTCTTCCCGGGTTAATGTAACTCACAGGTTTCTTGTCTTTCTTTTTCTCGAGCAAGAGAGCTTTCAGTTCCTCCTGCCCCTTGGATAAGTTCAAGATCATCTCCTGGAGTTGAGCATTCTGAGCATGGAGATCCTTGACAGTTTGTTCGAGGTCCATTTTTCTGTGTGGAGGAAAACCGTGAGAACACTGATCCCTTTAGAGTACCTGTTATGCTATGTTATGCTATGCAATGCATGAAATGTTTTCAAGGCCTTTTGGAATTTAACTTTGCATAAACTACCGAAAAGGGAAACTCTTTTTTTTTTTTTATTTTTTTTTATACAAAACAGAGCAAAGTTAAATCCCTAAGTCCTTGAAATGGTTAGTACAATGTTGTGATGTTATGATGTTATGATGTTATCAAGTCACACAACAATCATTCCTAGGTCTTAAGGCTTGCATGAGTTCCATAGGTAAGTACCCTCCCCACTGAAGTTTGGTTGGTTCAACCTGTCCTAGAATAGTAACCGGGTTCTAGAAGGATCTCAGATCATCGACCTTTCTTTAAGTCCACTTCAGTGCAACGCCAAGTGGTTGACCGAAGCTTCCCTAAAGTCCAGTCTCAAAGAGTGTAGTATCGAGTCTCAACCAACCCCAGTCGGAACCGAAGTCAGTTATCTCACTACTTTCTAATGGCCAGGATGGGTCAATTAGGGTTCTAAAGGTCTGGTTAATGCTTTGATGACACCACGCGAATGCCAAATTTTTCCTCAAGTGAACATGAGGAACATCAGGACATCCAAAGTGTCACATTAACCGTAGCCATCATTTTAACCATTCCAGTATACGCCGGATAGTCGCGATGATCTATTGCTACTTACCTAAGGTACACTAGATCCGGGTGTAGGATCTTTCACTCAACAATTCCCTTAAAAGGAGGAACAATTAGGAAAACATGGATGATTTTTTTAAGGTGACCTCTCTTTATATGTCCCCAGCAGAGTCGCCAGTTCTGTCATACGGTGAACTGGACTTTTATGTGTTTTTAATCGCAATTTCGCGGTTAGCAAGAGTCGCCACCGACTTTTCTTTTATCCCATAAGGAAAGGTGGAAAAGAACAGGAAAGACCTTAATTTAGATTCTTAGGTTCGGGAGGTACGTTATACAAAGGGAAGGTGTTAGCACCCTTTGTATCCATGGTTATCCATGGGCTCTTAATTGCTCAATCATTTATGTTTTCCTAGTTTGAAAAAAGGTGGTTGAGGAATGTGTAGGAAATGTTTGGAAAAGGAGAATTTAACTTTGTAATGATTCTTGCATGAATGTATACAAAGTGGTTATCTCATTTAGATTTGAAGGTTATTTAGAAAAATATAACTCAGCAATGATCCTGGTACGGATGTATGCTAAGTGGTGATTCTCCAAAAAGGATGTTTGAAATGTGTAAGGTGTGAAAAGTATTTTAGGTTATGACTGAGCAATTAAGGGTTATACCTGTCTGAGGTCTTTCCGGGCATTTCCTATCCTTATGAGGGTAAAACTGTCCTTACTATTGAGAAGTAAGTAGTTTATCCTTGGGATGTAGAAGGGTCATCGTAGGGTCATTGATTGGTCATTGAAGGCAACAGTTATGAGGATACCTTAGCATTCGAAGGGACTATCATCATTTAGCCATAGGCTACACCGAAGGGTCATCGAGGGACAAAATCGTATTTTCGACGGCAACATCCGAGGGACCATGATTTATTTTATGATGATTTAACCGAAGGGTCTTTGCTAAGGATATCCCCATATTCGCGGGACATGACCGTAATACCGTAATCGTGGGGTAATAAAGAGAGGTCCGATACCATTTATTTAAAGTCCATATTTTAATGTTCATTAGGTAATTATGATGAATCTCCACATTAAAATCAACACATTAAAATCAATACATTAAAAATTAATACATTAAAATTAATTAGGCAATCAATATGAATCTTCACATTAAAGTGAAGTAATTTAGAATCCATCTCCACGAAGGTCTCCCACACGTAAAGTGGAGTACCTAGCCGGCCGCTTCATTGGGGATATGGAAGCTTTTACACCATTCAACACACGGGTTAGAGTATTAAGATAAAATATGATTTGACAATTGCACCATAAAATAGACATAACAGTTACGAGTTCAGGCCAAGTGATGCAAAAAATCGTAATTAAACAAACATAAGACCAGCAAAGAGACAAAGCAGCCACTGTCCCGTTCGCCTCTGCTTCGCCTAGCGAAGGCTCAGCGAATGCTCGCTGCAGGCTCGCTTAGCGATGAGCTAGCGAGCGGCCACGGGTTTGGAGTTGGACAGCAACATGACTTCCGAAAACCTGCACTCTCATGGTATTTGATCACAGGCATAGCATAGACAATTATACAGGATGTTCATACTTAGATTCACATACGAAATCAAATTATATATCAAAACTTTAATCGGAATGCATCATGTATGTAAAGAATATCAATTGGAAACGTAAAACAGCGGTGATACGCAAACCTGTGTGCAATTGCGATATTGAAAGGGACTGATTGCTTGGAGGCCGGATGGAGTTGGGCGGCGGTAGTTTCGGCGCGGATGGGCTGCCTTCAGGTTAGCAGGGTTTTTGTACCAGGGTTTCCGTCCTTCGTCTTGGTCTTTCCGTTTCGGTGTCCGTCCGTCTGTGCGTCTGTCCCTGTGTCCTTTTTTCGTGGCTGAAGAGCTGGTATTTATAGTAGTAGTGGTGGTGACCTAATGGGCTTAAAATGAGGTCCAAAACTTCATATTCTCGCAAGCTTCGCTAGGCGAAGGAATTGCTCGCCTAGCGAGCAAGCTATTTGGGCCGTCTTTGGATTGGGCCTGTTGTGAGCTGGGCTTTCGTTCCTTTAGAGTCAGTGTCTTGCAGAACAAGTCAGAGGAAAGCTTTGTAATATCGATGGGCAAATTTTGGGGTATGACAGCTGCCCCTGTTCAATATTCTTGAACCGAGAGAGTAGAATGGTATGTGCCGTTCGTGGTCTGGAGGTGAAAGATTATTGAACACTAGAATGCCCCAAAATTTGCGCCTGTCCATTAGCCTCGATGGAGATGGGCTTAAAGATGCCATCCAGGTGGTTTGATGATGAGGGCTCCAGATTGCGTCGTACGTTAGACGATACCTGGAGACATGGGTGTCATACCGGGTCATACGCTAGACCGTATAGTGAGTCATCCATTATGCTGTTGACTTCTCTGGGGAGTCAGCGTGTGCTATATACTGCTGGGGATAAGGGATCAGAATGGATCGTATGTTAGACCGTGTCTGAATACCAGAGTGAGTTGTTCATTAGGCGAATGACTTTGCCGAGGATGAAAAATCAGAACGGATCGTACGCTAGATCGTCTCTGAGTTGAAGATCCAAAAGGGTCTTATGATAGACTGTATTGGAGTTGCAGGATGAGCCGTCCGTTAGGCTGTGTCTGATGATGAAAGGGGGTAGTCGTACGCTAGACTACAATTCAGACATGTACCTGTCACTAGGTAGCATCTGAGGAGATGAAGGTCTAACTTGGTCGTACATTAAACCGTATCTTGAGCAGAATGAGCCGTCCGTTAGGCTGAATCTGCTTAAAAGGGAGTATTCGTATACTAGACTACCATTCAGAAATGTACCTGTCCTAAGGTAGCATCTGAGGAGATAAAGGTCTAACTTGGTCGTACATTAAACCATATCTGAGCAGAATGAGCCGTCCGTTAGGCTGAATCTGCTGAAAAGGGAGTAATCGTATACTAGACTACCATTCAGAAATGTACCTGTCCTAAGGTAGCATCTGAGGAGATGAAGGTCTAACTTGGTCGTACATTAGACCGTACTTGAGTTGTTGAAGATCAGAGTGGATTGTATGCTAGATCGTATCTGAGCTGAAGGTCCAAATGGGTCGTACGTTAGACCGTATTGGAGTTGCAGAATGAGCCGTACGTTAGGCTGTATCTGAAGAAGAAAGTAGTCGTACGCTAGACTACACCCGGAATATACCGTACGCTAGGCAGCCTCTGAGGATTTGAGTATCCAAATGGGTCGTACGTTAGACCGTATTGGAGCTGTTGATAGTCAGAATGGATCGTACGTTAGACCGTATCTGAGCTGAAAGAGTCATATGTTGGGCTGAATTAGAATGAACCGTACGTCAGGCTGTATCTGATGATATTTGTTGTATTTGTAGTGACTATCTGGGGTGGGCTTAGAGATGCCACCATTGGGAGGATGTCAGAACGTTCGTCAGATGGATTATATCTGAGAGCTGTGTTCGAAACTTGAATGTGATCAGGAGGATAATTAGCCTGAAAAATAAAGTTAGTTTCATGCAATGTCATGATGCATGAGATGTTTTATGCTTTCGAAAATAACTGCGAACGATATATGCATGCGTATGCTGTGAAATGATGTAATGAATGCACTATGCGTCTGAACATTCTTCCAGGGAACTCTAATGGGGAAAGAAATCTCCTCTTCTGGTTGGAGACATTTGTATTGATGACCCTTCCTTAGCTGGGGGATTTGAATTCTGTCTGATGGTAGCAACATTTGACAGAGCCTGGCTGGGGATAGAAAAGATGACCACTTCGTCCGGTTTCGCCGATTTCTCTTGGGGAATAACTGGCGTCGCCGGGGAATCGAATTAGCAACGGACTCATTGGAAAGCGTGGTTAGACCTTCTCCTGGGTCCTGAAGTCTGGTAGTAGCTGCAATTTCCATTTTAGGCATGTATTTTTGATAACCATTGATCATATTCAAATGCATATATCAATTCAAATTAAATCAATGGACGTTTATGCAAACAAAACAGAAAAGTAAAAATAAAATAAAAATTGCATTGATTTTTTGAAAGAGGGCCTATGAACAGGCAATTCGTATACAGGGAGACAGAAATCCTAGTAAGAGGAAATTGTCAAGAAAACAAACAGAAAGCTATGCAGAAAAAGTCCTATTGATTTTAATTCCACTACTGTCATCATGTCTTCAGGCATCTCATCTCCTGCTGTCGGATGGAGGTGATTGGCTTGTTCAGTCCCTTGAACTTGGTTGAAGCTGACAGAGAACGGGACATAGTCATACGCTTTAATTCCTAATTTTTGCCTGGACCGCCTTTTCAGGTTTTCAGTCCACCAGGATACCCATTTTTGCCCAAGCCGCCTTTTCAGGTTTTCGACTTGCCGGGTGTACATTTTTATATGTTTATCCCTAATTTTGCCTAGGTACATCGACCTAGCGGGTCTCTTTTATGCGTAGTATTTTTTGACTATGTCCGCGTTCACAGGATGCGGGAACTCTCCGCCATCCATTGTAGCAAGCATCATGGCTCCACCAGAGAATACCTTCTTAACTACAAATGGCCCTTCGTATGTGGGAGTCCATTTGCCTCTGGGACCACCCTGTGGTAGGATGATATGCTTGATTATCAAGGCGCCAATTTGGTACACCTGTCTCTTGACTCTTTTGTTAAATGCCTGGGTCATGCGCTTCTGATATATCTGCCCATGACAAACAGCCGCAAGTCTCTTCTCATCAATCAAATTTATTTGATCGAGTCGAGTTTGAATCCATTCATCTTCATCTAAGCCCGCCTCTTTCATGATTCTTAGAGAGGGAATCTGAACTTCCACTGGTTAAAACGGCTTCCGTTCCGTAGACTAAAAGAGAAAGGAGTTGCCCCTGTCGAAGTGCGGTAACCATGAAGAGCAAGAGGTAACATCTCATGCCAGCCTTTGTACGTTATGTCGTTTTTTTTTTGTATGATCTTCTTGATATTCTTATTAGCAGTCTCCACGGCGCCGTTCGTCTTTGGCCGGTACGGAGAAGAGTCATGGTGCTTTATTTTGAACTGCGTGTAGAGTTCAGTTTAGTACCATTATCAGTGATAACTCTCTCAGAAGACAGCAGGTTTCTCAAGTAGATATTTGATAGAATCCATCTTAGAAATCAATAAAGTGGTATGATTCAACATATACTGTCTTAGTCGGCGAGCAGCCTAGGCCGAAGCGTAGCAAGCTTTCTCGAGCTGTGAGTATCTCGTTTCACAGTCGGTACCTTTTGCTAAGGCAGTGTATGACATGCTCTTTTCGACCAGACTCGTCATGTTGCCCCAGCACACCCTATTGAATTTTCTAACACGGTCAAATACATGATTAGAGGTCTTCCTTCAACTGGTAGCACTAGAATTGGAGGTTCTTGGCGATATTTCTTGATTTTGTCATTCATCGTTCCATACCATCTCTTGATTTTTTTTTAGTAATTTGAAGATGGGTTTGCAAGTTGCAGTCAAGTGCGGGATGAATCGGGCAATGTAATTCGAGTGCCCCAAGAAACCTCTGACTTCTTTCTTGTCCATTTCAGTGCTCGTTGCAATTTCAATTGACTCCTCCTGCGGCTGTATGGTCTTTTCTTCTTGTAGTACCAGTCTGGCAAGTTCACCAGGGACTTCACAATCTTCCTCACCTCCATCCTCGGCTTGGTAGATCGGATTTTCAAAGTCATAATGAACAGTAGCAGAACTATTATCAACAGGATCCAGAGTGGATATGGATCGGAAAGTTGTTACGTGAGTGTGTGCAAGAAAACATAGCTTGTTTTGAAAAATGACAGGAAAGATAAAGAGCGCAATATTTGAATGCAAAAGGTCCATTGATTTATTGAATGTAAATATGCTTATGAAATGACAAACCCTTAAAATTAGCTATTATGCCCCGGGTATAGACACAATGCTTTGAACCACAAAATAGCAATAACAATTACTCCTGACTAAAGGAAATCGGGATAATGTCTTCAGCCTTCCAACTATTGAGTCCGTCACCAATTGTTGGGAAAATCCAGCTATCCAGGTCGCACTCGCTATCAGTATCCTCCACAGCATTGACAGTCTCGTCATGATTAGGCAGAGGGGCAGTGATGCCATTAGGGGTCTCCGGAGGATCAAAGGTAGTTGCCTGTATCTTCCCACTTCGAATGCCACTTTCAACATGTTCCCCTGTTAATATAAGTTCAGTGAAACCCAATGAGGAGCTCCTCAATAGATGGCTGTAGAATGGGCCAGTCAGTGTGCTCATGAACATGTCCACCAATTCTCGATCGGTCATAGGGGGTTTGACTCTGCCAGCCAAATCTCTCCATTTCTGAGCATATTCTTTGAAGCTTTCTCTAGAGCCCATAGTCATACTCTGCAGCTGTAGCCGAGTAGGCGCTAGTTCAGAATTATATTGATAGTGCTTGTAGAAAGCTGTCGCTAAATCAGTCCATGTGTGGATGTCAGAGCTCTCGAGCTGATAATACCACTCCAACTGTGTGCCAGACAGACTCTCTTGGAAGAAATGGATCCAGAGCTTCTTATTAGTGGTATACGGCTGAATCTTTCTCACGTAAGCTCTCAGATGTATCTGAGGACAAGATGCCCCATCATACTGAGTGAAAGCGGGGACCTTGAATTTGCGAGGAATGATCACATCGGAGACTAGACCCAAACTTTCAAAATCCAGACCGGGCGCCTTCTGACCTTCCATAGCTAGCATGCGTTCTTCCAGCAACTTGTACTTGCCATCTTTTGGAGAGTACTGTTCATTCTCGTAATCTTCATCGTCATCCTCAGGGTTGAAAGGATCAGCATTCTCATCTTCTGAATCTGTCTCTGTTTCCTCTTCTTGATCCTTCGGAATTCTGATTTTGATTCCCGCAGCCTGTCCTTTAAGCCTTCTTCCCGGGTTAATGTAACTCACAGGTTTCTTGTCTTTCTTTTTCTCGAGCAAGAGAGCTTTCAGTTCCTCCTGCCCCTTGGATAAGTTCAAGATCATCTCCTGGAGTTGAGCATTCTGAGCATGGAGATCCTTGACAGTTTGTTCGAGGTCCATTTTTCTGTGTGGAGGAAAACCGTGAGAACACTGATCCCTTTAGAGTACCTGTTATGCTATGTTATGCTATGCAATGCATGAAATGTTTTCAAGGCCTTTTGGAATTTAACTTTGCATAAACTACCGAAAAGGGAAACTTTTTTTTTTTTTTTTTTTTTTTTTTTTATACAAAACAGAGCAAAGTTAAATCCCTAAGTCCTTGAAATGGTTAGTACAATGTTGTGATGTTATGATGTTATGATGTTATCAAGTCACACAACAATCATTCCTAGGTCTTAAGGCTTGCATGAGTTCCATAGGTAAGTACCCTCCCCACTGAAGTTTGGTTGGTTCAACCTGTCCTAGAATAGTAACCGAGTTCTAGAAGGATCTCAGATCATCGACCTTTCTTTAAGTCCACTTCAGTGCAACGCCAAGTGGTTGACCGAAGCTTCCCTAAAGTCCAGTCTCAAAGAGTGTAGTATCGAGTCTCAACCAACCCCAGTCGGAACCGAAGTCAGTTATCTCACTACTTTCTAATGGCCAGGATGGGTCAATTAGGGTTCTAAAGGTCTGGTTAATGCTTTGATGACACCACGCGAATGCCAAATTTTCCTCAAGTGAACATGAGGAACATCAGGACATCCAAAGTGTCACATTAACCGTAGCCATCATTTTAACCATTCCAGTATACGCCGGATAGTCGCGATGATCTATTGCTACTTACCTAAGGTACACTAGATCCGGGTGTAGGATCTTTCACTCAACAATTCCCTTAAAAGGAGGAACAATTAGGAAAACATGGATGATTTTTTAAGGTGACCTCTCTTTATATGTCCCCAGCAGAGTCGTCAGTTCTGTCATACGGTGAACTGGACTTTTATGTGTTTTTAATCGCAATTTCGCGGTTAGCAAGAGTCGCCACCGACTTTTCTTTTATCCCATAAGGAAAGGTGGAAAAGAACAGGAAAGACCTTAATTTAGATTCTTAGGTTCGGGAGGTACGTTATACAAAGGGAAGGTGTTAGCACCCTTTGTATCCATGGTTATCCATGGGCTCTTAATTGCTCAATCATTTATGTTTTCCTAGTTTGAAAAAAGGTGGTTGAGGAATGTGTAGGAAATGTTTGGAAAAGGAGAATTTAACTTTGTAATGATTCTTGCATGAATGTATACAAAGTGGTTATCTCATTTAGATTTGAAGGTTATTTAGAAAAATATAACTCAGCAATGATCCTGGTACGGATGTATGCTAAGTGGTGATTCTCCAAAAAGGATGTTTGAAATGTGTAAGGTGTGAAAAGTATTTTAGGTTATGACTGAGCAATTAAGGGTTATACCTGTCTGAGGTCTTTCCGGGCATTTCCTATCCTTATGAGGGTAAAACTGTCCTTACTATTGAGAAGTAAGTAGTTTATCCTTGGGATGTAGAAGGGTCATCGTAGGGTCATTGATTGGTCATTGAAGGCAACAGTTATGAGGATACCTTAGCATTCGAAGGGACTATCATCATTTAGCCATAGGCTACACCGAAGGGTCATCGAGGGACAAAATCGTATTTTCGACGGCAACATCCGAGGGACCATGATTTATTTTATGATGATTTAACCGAAGGGTCTTTGCTAAGGATATCCCCATATTCGCGGGACATGACCGTAATACCGTAATCGTGGGGTAATAAAGAGAGGTCCGATACCATTTATTTAAAGTCCATATTTTAATGTTCATTAGGTAATTATGATGAATCTCCACATTAAAATCAACACATTAAAATCAATACATTAAAAATTAATACATTAAAATTAATTAGGCAATCAATATGAATCTTCACATTAAAGTGAAGTAATTTAGAATCCATCTCCACGAAGGTCTCCCACACGTAAAGTGGAGTACCTAGCCGGCCGCTTCATTGGGGATATGGAAGCTTTTACACCATTCAACACACGGGTTAGAGTATTAAGATAAAATATGATTTGACAATTGCACCATAAAATAGACATAACAGTTACGAGTTCAGGCCAAGTGATGCAAAAATCGTAATTAAACAAACATAAGACCAGCAAAGAGACAAAGCAGCCACTGTCCCGTTCGCCTCTGCTTCGCCTAGCGAAGGCTCAGCGAATGCTCGCTGCAGGCTCGCTTAGCGATGAGCTAGCGAGCGGCCACGGGTTTGGAGTTGGACAGCAACATGACTTCCGAAAACCTGCACTCTCATGGTATTTGATCACAGGCATAGCATAGACAATTATACAGGATGTTCATACTTAGATTCACATACGAAATCAAATTATATATCAAAACTTTAATCGGAATGCATCATGTATGTAAAGAATATCAATTGGAAACGTAAAACAGCGGTGATACGCAAACCTGTGTGCAATTGCGATATTGAAAGGGACTGATTGCTTGGAGGCCGGATGGAGTTGGGCGGCGGTAGTTTCGGCGCGGATGGGCTGCCTTCAGGTTAGCAGGGTTTTTGTACCAGGGTTTCCGTCCTTCGTCTTGGTCTTTCCGTTTCGGTGTCCGTCCGTCTGTGCGTCTGTCCCTGTGTCCTTTTTTCGTGGCTGAAGAGCTGGTATTTATAGTAGTAGTGGTGGTGACCTAATGGGCTTAAAATGAGGTCCAAAACTTCAGATTCTCGCAAGCTTCGCTAGGCGAAGGAATTGCTCGCCTAGCGAGCAAGCTATTTTGGGCCGTCTTTGGATTGGGCCTGTTGTGAGCTGGGCTTTCGTTCCTTTAGAGTCAGTGTCTTGCAGAACAAGTCAGAGGAAAGCTTTGTAATATCGATGGGCAAATTTTGGGGTATGACACAATCACTATGAATATAAATGCAAGAGTAGAGTTAGAGAGATGACACAAAGATTTATAGTGCTTCGGCGTTCTTTCTCGCTTGGCTTGCATGAACTCTTCAATGGTTTCCCATTGGAACCTGCATAGTTACTTGTTATTTGAAAAATATTTCCAAGAGTTCATACAATTACCAATCCATAATTTACAGTTGAGAAAATAAATCTCCTAATTTGGATCTTGACTTGTATCTAGCAAACTTGCCAAACTCTTATACATAATCTTTAATCGAATACGTTTCTTAAACCTTTCAATAACACCAATTATGCTCCAAGCCATCATGTGTAGCTATCAATCCCTTGATCCTACCGATTCCTTAAGCGGTGATATTGTCCAAAGATCCGAGAATAACTCCTCCTTATCTGTAGCCTTCCACACAGTTACTACTAAGACAATACTAGAGAGATGAACCTACTTCTTTTCAAAGGAATTTGTCAACACCATTGACAATCTCCCTTTCTTGCTAACAATCGGAAAACTCAACAAAATATCCAATAACAGTTAGTTTCAAGTACGCGTCTCCTTCAATCAATCTCATAACTCTTGTTATCAAGAACTGAACTTAATTGAAGTTGAAGATGTGAGAAATTCGTAGCAAGACTTTGAATATTCAAAACAGAGGAAATTGATTTTCATAGAAAATCACACTGAAAATATTAACAGAATGATGTATGTTATGTTTAAAAATGACGATAAAAAATGATTTAAATATGCTTGAGATAATGGTTGAAAAAAGGTAGTTAGATTCGAATCAAGAAAAATATGATTTGAATAAAAAATGAGGTGAAATGAAAGAAAAACCTATTTTTTGAAAAATGTGGCAGTTGATCCGGATCAAAGATTACGTGATTCAAATCACAAGCCTTATGATTCGAATTAAGAACAAAATTTGATTCGAATCAAATGACCCAACCTTGACAAGATTTTAGGCAAAATAATTTGATTAGGATTCTGTTGAAAATTTGATTCAAATCAAATCAAATAGAATAAAACATGATTTATCAACATTTAAATTGATTCAAATCATGTATAAATTATAATTCGAATCAAATCAGACAAAATCTGTTCCTAGGAAAATGATCATGATCAAGTGAAAAATTCGATCAGAATCAAATTATTGAGTTGAGCTACTGTCCAATTTGATCAGGATCAAAAATTCAGTGTAAAACTGTCTGATTCGAATCAATCTTGTAAAATCTCAAATTTTCAAAAGCTTTTTGAGATTTTAACTTGAATCAAATTTTGTCCAAAAATAGAAGGTGATTTCATTTCACTATCATATGCTATTGATCAAAGAGCATTTAGATCAAGATCAAATCTAACCAAGGTTTTATGCATGCTAAACATGAGAAATGCAATCATGAAGGAAACTCGACGAATTGAAATAGAAACACCTATGAAAGCAATAAGACAAACAACAAAATAATTGGATAGTAGAGACATACAACTATAAGAATATCCACATTGATTATTGCGTCTTCCATAAATTCATCACCGTGACACCTAATTCGGTCCCAAAGGCTTTAATACTCTCATCATTTGGTATCAGAGCATGTTTTAAATCAGATGTTATCTATCTTTTAGATTTTGTTAATTTTTTATTACTATTATTGTATTTCAAAGTTTGAAAAGAAAAGAAAAAAATAAAGACCGAAAATAAACAAATTGAAAATACAAAAAAAAAAGATTGAGAGAAAAAAAAGATCTCAGAGAATATGGAAGAAAAAATAAATTAATTAAAAAAATGAAAAAAAGAGAGATTTTTTTTTCTATAAATTCTTTATGTAGGTTTGGATTTGAGGAAAAATCCTCTTGAAGTTTGGGAGAAGGATAACATAATGTGTTCACTAAGAATGTGAAATGAAACTTACATAAAATACTTCAAATAATTTTTTTATTCAATTTATGGTTTCATTTTATAATAATTAATGAGCACAAAGAAGAGTAATTCAATAAAAATAACCAAGTTATTTTGGTTGAAAATGTCATTTTTGTATATTGTAGCCCATCAATCTTGTTTTGGTCATATTAGGAGTTGTAGAATTTCAATTGACATGATATTTAATGTGTTGGAAAGGTAAGAGAATAATATACAATTTTTATATGGAATCAAAAGGAAATTATGCTTCTTTAATCCTAGAAAATCTTCATCAATATCATAGAGAAGATGCTGACAAATAAGGAAATGCATGATTTACCATCATTATGCCTATTCAAAGATAATTCTAAGAAAAAACTCATTTTTCGATGAACTGTGACCGTTCCTTCTATTTATTACCTTGTATTTGTAAATAATAATGCAATAGTTCAACCACCTACAATAATTTATATTTGTGGGAGAAATGCATAATATTATGATAGAAAAAAAATTAACTCTTCGAGTTTTTGTGAGCATTTCTCTTTTTGGTTTTGGATTGAACCAAATTTGATCTTATAAAGAATTCACAATTTTTGTGGCAATATTCATTCCATAAGGCTTATCATCTTCTTGGATTAGAAGTGTGACGCCTCCCTTGTCTTAATATTCTCCTTGGTTTTTGAAACCCTATTTATAGCTTATCAGTTTGTCGTGGCACTAAAATTTAAACTTATTGACCATAATTTCCATAACCGATTGTGGCATCTCCACGACTTATCAATAGAATAATCACATTAATTATGGCGTCTTTCATTAATTCATTATTGCGACACCTAATTCGGTCCTGAAGGCTTCATTACTCTCATCAGAGATGAAGAGAGATACATAGAAGAAATAATAAAAACAAATAAAGAGAGAAGGGATGGAGAGAATGTACCTAAGATTCATATAGATTTAGCATAACAACTTGGTCTGCTCTTATCCCCAAGAGTTTCCTCTTAAGAGTTCCACTAAAATCACACTTGAGCGTTTTACAAAAAAAATCCGTGAAGCTTCAACAAAAAATAAAGCTTTTACACTGGCTAAGTTCAAGAACCAGTAAACAAAGCTTTTTTTGCAAGCTTAACTTAGGAACCTTCAAACAAAGATTTTACAGAGGTTAAGCTCAAGAAGCTACAAGTAAAGCTTTTACACAAATCAAGCTCAAGAACCTGCCATGGCGCTAAATATCTGACTTATCAATCGAAATTTCCACAATCGGTTACGGAACCTCCATAAATTATCAATCGAGTATTCACATTGATTGTGGCGTCTTCCATAAATTAATCATTGCGACACCTAATTCTATCCTGAAAGCTTCAATACTCTCATTAGATATGAAAAGAGATACGCATAATAAATAACATAAAAAATAAAGAGATAATGAAAGGAGAGAATGTACCCGAGATTTATATAGATTCAACATAACAACTTGGTCTACTCCTGTCGCCAAAAGTTTTCCCTTGAGAGTTCCACTAAAATCACACAAGAGTTTTTTACAGGATTTTCCCATGAACTTTCAATAACAAACAAATAGAATTTTTACACTGTCTAATCTCAAGAACCAATAGACAAATATATTTTTGCGAGTTTTTCTCAGGAACTTTCAAACAAATATTTTACATAGGTCAACCTAAAAAAACTACAACCAGAACTTTTACACAAGTCAAGCTCAAAAATCTACAAACAATCTTTTACCATATTTAGCTTGCAATCTTTTATCATATTTAGCTTGCAATCTTTTAAATCATTTATAAATACAATTCACAAAAGACACACACTCTTGAATACAAAAAAATTTAATCACAACATGGATTACAACGAAACTCTCATAAGGGTTTTTCACTCTTTTAGTCCTATAACAATTCTCAAAGAAAAAAACAATTTTTAGAATAAAGAGAGATGAAGAAGGATAGAGAAATCTATAGTAAAAAATTTGGTGTAAAATGAAAAGAGGAGAAACCTCATTTATATAGAAAAAAGTTTGGCTTAAAAAAATAAATGATCATTGGGTTAATTAATTGATTTAATTGATTAACCCTACCTGCTAATCGATTAAAAGATTTAAAACTACAACAATCCTAATTCAAAAAAGAAAACCCTAAAATGGTTATGTGTATTAATCAATTAATATATTTTCTAATAGATTAAGATGTCATTTAACTTACTCTAGTTGATTGGACTTTCTCCTTAATCAATTAGGTGGTGTGTAAACTTCCTTAGAAATACTTGTTAATAAATTCCATACATACTTGATAGGTTTTCAAGAATTTTTATGATATCAAAGATGGTTTGAAAAAATAATGTGTGTGTGTGTTATTGTATGTGAGTTAGTATGTGTGTGTGCGTGTGCGTGCGTGTGCGTGTTTGTATGTGTATTTGTATGTACGCGCGTGCGTGTGTGTGTGTGTGTGATTGCCTTAGTACTTCAAGACTTACCCTTGACCTTTTATAATTTAGTTGGTCACTGTAAGATGATAAGTGTAGGAGCATACGAGCTTTCACACTTTCTTTTTTTCAGATCTCCTGCTTGATTCAACAATTTGACTAGCACTTCAATTGAATTCTTGAATTGTTTGATTGATAAGGTTTGAGATATCTTCTTGATCAAGTGCCATGATCAGAAACTTTACTTGACAGTTGAAATCAACTCCCCTTGTCATAAAGAACATCAACATCCAAAAATCATTTTATTTCTGGAGTTGTCATCTTAAAAACTCTTTCATTAATTAGTTGTCATCATCAAAACCATCTGACGATTATATCTGCAAGCACATAAATCCACAATATTTTCCTTTATAGTATGATTATAGGATTTTGGGGACCTAGAACCTTCTTGTGCAAAATAGTTGTCGCAAGAGACAAGTGTCAGAGTATTATTTATTATGTCATCTGACGGTTCTCCTTCAATCATTTGTTTGAATTAGGTGTTTTCCTAGGCCATTTATGTGCTTGTTCCCAAACAATTATCAAAATCACATGGAGATTATACATGCATTCACATAGATCCACAATCTTTCATTTTTATAATAAGGTTATAAGATTTTGGGGACCTAAAACGTTTTTGTGAAGGATAGTCGCCCCAAGAAACTGTTGGGGGAGTTTTTCACTAGGGAGCATTGAACATTGTGAGACTTCTTTTTAGAGAAACACCTTTGTGAGAGACAGACCACATATTCACCAAAAACCTTAAGGTGATAGGTGGGTGGATTCTCTCAATTATAAATGCTCAAGTCTCCACATTTTCAACCAATGTGGGACTATTATCCATACTACTCACACTTGACACATTCTCAACACTCCCCATCAAGTTTGAGTCCACAATGCTCCCCTTCAAGTGAAAGTTCTTCTTACTTCCACAAACTCTTGTACCGCACAGAACGTTTTTTATTCACCACACTGGCGCCGTTGACACTCTTCAACGAAACGTTTCTTATTCACCACACTGGCGCCGTTGACTTTCGATACAAGTAAGCCGATCCCTTTCTGAAACCAAAGGCTCATGATACCATTGTTGGGGGAATTTTTCACTAGGGAGCATTGAACATTGTGAGACTTCTTTTTAGAGCAACACCTTTGTGAGAGACACACCACATATTTACCCAAAATCTTAAGGTAATAGGTAGGTGGGTTCTCTCAATTATAAATGCTCAAATCTCCACATTTTTAACCAATATGAAACTATTATCCATACTACTCACACTTAATACATTCTCAGCAGAAACAAATGTCTG